>NW_022987313.1:10790435-11415441 GCF_902827165.1 Trematomus bernacchii | reverse complement strand
TCTCTTGCGGGTAAAGAACCCATGTAAAGAACCTTGTGGTAGTGATTTCCTTTTACATCCGGTTCTCCAGTACACGTTAGCTCTGAGTGTTAGCGATGCTTGCTAATGTAAACACAGACCATATTACTTCCAAAACACATTGTGCATTGTTTCTGATAGGGGACGATAGGTTGGGGCGGAACGTTGCCAGGAGTTCAATGTAGAGCCAGCCCACATTTTAGTAATGTTGTCATGACCGCAGCAAATCTGGATCAGCTCCGTTGTACCCCCGTTTTAGAGATGTGGATAAGGAGGAAAAGAGAGGGTTGTATTTTCTGACACTTTGTGAGTGTCCTTACACACCGGGGACACATTATGTATAAAACATAAAAAGTGCATTTTGCATAATAGATGACCTTTAAAATAAAAACTGCAACCATTTTGTGCTGACAACAAATGGTAGCACATGCTCTGTGCAGTAAAGCAACTTCCAACTGCTAACAGGAAAATACATTAATAGAATTTATTTAAAGACCTTCAAGTCTTAAAAATTAACCAAATACAGAAGTGTCTTAAACTTTAATGCATTCTCGGTAATGGCCAGAAGTGGGGGATGACTTCTCTGTAAGTATGATAGATGACTAAAAGAAAACGCTTTTCTCATTTTATCTTTCAACCCTAGACTAAGGCGTAGCAAAACTATAAAATTTTCCATTAAAAGAAATGTAGACTTATATATTTCTGCTTTCGAACCCCTGTATTACAAAAGCCGGTCTACATACAGTTAATGTTGTGCCTGGAGGAGACCAACAACCCACCACACGAGCTGAGTCTAACCGTCCAACAACAAAACAGACACATCTGCAAGACTCTTTTTATCTTGGGGTGCTTTTATCTTTTAATTCAATTGTTCACTTCAGTGGTGACATTCCTTTGTAGGACAATTACCACCTGTCGATTTGTCTTTATTTTCACAAGGCTTATCATCTGCAAGTTGTTTAGTATTTCCTTTTAACAGTGTGGACATTGTGCACATATCCTAATCACCACTTAAAGTAAAGCTGCTTTCCATAAACTGTTCTAGGAAAAGAGCGCTGGGGACTTGCTTAAGGTTTTCCAGTCCATGTGGTGTGTGCCCTGACAACTCAGCCAAATGGGCCAATACATTTGAAAAGGCTTTGTGCAATATTCTGCCACAAGAAATGTAAAAGAAGAGGTATGGAAGTGATGAAATATGTCTATTTATGACCAGGAGGCTTCTGAAAAGTGAGTCCAAGTGTTCATCAAGAATAACAACCTACTTTTCATTTTATTTATTACATCAGTAAGCATGAGTTTATGGTCTCATCTTTCAAAAATTCTCCAATACAGCATGATCTTCTTGATAATCATGTTTCTCTTTAGAGTTTAAGAAAATAAAAAGCAGGGTATACTTTTGGGCAGATCTTGGCGTCAGGTTGCTACTGTGATTTTCCTTTTGTATTAGAACATCGAACTTTTCACACCTTTTTCAGTTACAGTTTTATCATAAATGTGTCTTATGTTCATATGTTCAGCATTCAGTTTTAGTTTGCTCTTTCTGAAACTGTGTTTTCAAACATTTCATCATATAATGAACAAATGGGTAATTGTAATTCTAATAAATGCTTTTTAATAATAAACAAATGCCTCTTCAACAATAAGAACATGTGTGAAGGAGGTTTTCATATTCAATAATAAATAAATAAAGCCTATTGGTTTCACAACTGCCCTGCAGAAAAACCTTGTGCAAAGGTCATCCTGAATATCAAGCCAGGTTGACAGAATGCTCAAAATACATTTGTTACGTGCCAGGCAGGCTGTACTTGTGTGATTCTCCTTCCCTCCTGTTTTTCTCTCTTCTCCCTGTCTTCTGCACAGCTAATCAGCAGCTGATCAGTACCTGCCTGTGCACCTGAGTCTGATGGCTGATTGGATCCTCTCACCCTCAGCTGGCCTTATCAGCAGCAGGGCCCGACCATAAAGGAGGCACCCAGGAAGTCTTCTCTCCTTCTCACTCTGGGCCTGTTGCTGATGGAGGAGCCTGCAATTGACTGCCTTGTTAAGAAAGTCATTCTCTTTGTTTTGTCTGACCTTTGTGAAAGTGTGTGTGTTGGGAGGTGAGGAGTTAGGTAATTCTGGGGTACACTTATCACGTAGATAACTAATGTTAATTCTGAGTAGTTTAGTTAGTGAGGGTTTTTGTTTGAGGTTTGGTTTCAAAGGATAGATGTAGAGATAGGCCTGGTTTGTTATGATTGTTTCTTTTGTTTGGCACAATCCTTCGACTCCTCATCCTCCTCACACACAGAGTATTTCTGTTCAGTTCTAGGTTTACAAGAAATAAACCTTTTGTCAACCTTTACCGCTGACTCTCTCACTTTATTGGTTGTGTGTTATTGTCTCCAGGTTCCCTAGACCTTAGTGGGGATGTAACACATTTAAAAAAAGTCTTAAAAACAGCTACTGGCGGATATAAACTGCCTACAGTATCTGACAAAATGAGGTTTGCAATAAATGGTAGATTTTGCACACCACTTAAAGTCCCAGAAGGGAACAGAGTAACCTGAATATAGGCTCTCTACCTCTCTTAAGCCTAGAGAAAGAGTGTTGTCACCCCTGATTGGCCAAGAGGGAACCTGCACCAAGCTGCTCTCAATGGTTATCAGGACCCCCTACACACCCTACACCACAGGTGATCTGAATAGCCTCCGAACTGAATAGGACTTGTGACATCCCAGTCAATGAATTTGGGAAAGGAAAATGAAAAGTACTATTAAAACCATAAGAATTGTAATCATTAAGAATAAGAAGGCAATTAAAAACTAATTGATATTTAAAACATATTTTATCTAAAGTATCAAACTGTATTTTTCCTTATACAATAAGTAAATGCCATTAATGTAACAATTCCATTAAAACATGTTTAAAAAAGCAAATTTGTATTACATTTGTTGTACCACAACATAGCACTATTTCTTTAGCAAAGAAAGTGCTTCAATACAGTTATACAAATATTGTCATCCTTTGTAATGAAAAGTGATCCAAATGTAGGTAATGCCGTCGAATGAACATCGTTTTTTGGACGATTTCAGGGGACCCTCCCAAGGTTTTCCCTAAACCCATGTCTTGAGCTCTCATTGGCAGTAGACCCCAGACAGGATGCATTGTTGAGCCTCTTGGCTGCCCCCGATGAACAGCTCATACTGTACATAGCCCTCCAGCGCCCAATTTGCAAGTCCCTAGTCAACACATAATTAATTCTTAATACAGCCAGATTGAATTCAAGAACAAGAATGACGTTGTAATTTGTTTGCCACTATGTTTTACCGCATTTGCTGATTGCTGGAGTGGTAAGCTGCTGGCTCAACCTGCATTTAGCCCACTGTCTCCAACACCAGCTGCTGGACAGTAGTAATTGAGGCAACATAGCTCCTTAAATTCAGTTTCTCTCGTTTTACATGGATGATGTTTGCATAGCCACCAAAGCCAGTCTGACTACTCAGTAAACAACTAGAGCCAGGAAACTAAATTATATTGCATTCTCGTCATAAAGAGAGAATTAGGGTTGGGAAACTGAACATAATAAAGTTTGTACTCTTTTTTTTTCATTATTAAAACCAAAAAACAAATAAATTAATGGCTCCCATGAGATATATAAAGCATGCTTAAAGGGCACCTATTATGGCAAAATGCACTTTTTGATGTCTTTTATACATAAATATGTGTCCTCTGTGTGTAAAGGAGACCTCTTAAAGTATCAGAAAATAAAACCCTCTCTCTTTTCCTCCTTACCCGTATCTCTAAAAACGGGGGGGTACAACAAGCTGATCCAGTATTTCCTGCGGACCTGACCTTTTACATTAAACTCCCTGGCAACGGTATAAATTTCACCTTTGGTATTTTAGGATTTTCTGCTTTCTTGACTGTTAATCTATTTTTATAGTCATTTATTTTTCCAAAGAATTTTTTCTAAACGTAGAAATAGTAACTCAAACTCTTGAAAACTTAAGGAGCAACATGTGACAGAGACTGGAGGCTTGTATTACGAAATCAGTTCAATTTGTGTTATATTGCTTAACTAACCCTAACAACACGATCCTGCTCACCTGTACTACGATGCTTGTTATAAACCCAGTAAGTCAACCTAGGTCTGGCTACGAGCACATTCACATGAAAGGTGCGGAGTTGGCAGCATTTTAACATTTGTGATACGGACAGGTGTAGTTTCAGCAGAGCTTTATATTTCAACCAATTAAGAATGTGTCTTGTGTATAATATTAGACAAAAGTACATCTTTATACATCCAATAGTTAAACACGTAATCCAGGCTAAAATCAACATAGTTGCGGGAAAAACGCCTGGCAAAATACATTCTCCCACTGTATGAATAGTTAAATGGACAGGTTTATAATATCACTGCCCTCACCTAAAGAACCAGTAGATCTGGCTTTAATTACATTTGAGTATTCTTAATCGTCTCTTAATGTGTTGCTTGAATGCACATTGATGGAATAGAAAAGAAGCTGCTTTATTCATCCCCAAAATAAATATAAAACATATTATAACAGGGGGAATCAGGCTTAAATTCATAAACCAGACAGTGGTGGTTTAAGTTCATTGAAGCATTCTCTAATGTGCAAAGTTAATTTTCTCTGTCTTTTACATGTTCTTCTGTTCAGTACATACAGTTGAGCCAAAATGATTCGCCCCCCTTCTGAAATCAGACAAACCCTTGATTTCTCCATTACCATTAACAAGTGTTTATAGTGTATTTGTTTCCAAAATAATAAAGACAAAATGTCCACCAAGTTTTGATTAGGATATTGTTATTGATGCACTGAGTTGAAACAAGAAACGGCAAAAAATGACACATCAAAATGATTAGCCCCCTGGCCATTAATAGTCCATAGTGTACCCTTTCTGAGCCACAACTGACAACAAACTCTTAGAGTAGTTCTTTGGCACAGGTCTCTTGAGGGATTTTGGCCCATTCATCCATTGAAAATTGTTCCAGCTGGTCCAAATTGCGTGGTTTCCGCGCATGGATATTCACTTTCAGCACCCGCCACAGATTCTCAATAGGATTAAGATCTGGGATCTGTGCGGGCCGCTCCAGCCACCTTGGTTTTGGTGTCCTTTAGGAACTGTTGGACCAATTTTGATGTGTGCTTTGGGTCATTGTCTTGTTGGAAGACCCCAGCGACGACATAAGTGAAGACTAAGAGCCGTCTTTTCATATTATCCCTCAAAATGTCAACATAATATTCTTTTTCATGATGCCTTGCACCCGAACAAGGCTCCCTGTGCCTGAGCTGCAAAACAGCCCCACAGCATGATGTGTTCTTAGGGTTGAAGGCCTCTGCCCTTTCTTCGCCAAACATAAGCAACATCCATGTGCCCAAACAGTTCCAGTTTAGTCTCAATCAGACCAAAGCACAGGACTTCCAAAACGTTACCTTTCAAATGTTCACGGGCAAACCTCAGTCTGGCTCTGATGTGCCGCTCTTTGAGTAAAGGGGTTTCTTCTGGGACGATGGCCCTGAAGCCCACCACGATGAAGAGCCCTCACAACTGTGTTCCTTGAAAACATCAACTCCAGAAGAACCCAGGTCAGCAACAATCATCTTGGCAGATGTCCGGGGATTCTTGCTGACATCTCTGACTATTTCCCTCTCCAGAGTTCTTGAAATCTTGCGCTTTCGACCACGCCCAGGTTTGTTTCTTACAGAATTTGTCTCCTTGTACTTCGCAATGATGCAACGTACAGCAGTTCTAGACACTGTGAAGCACTTGGAAATAGCAGTATAGCCTTCCCCCTTATCATGAGCCTCCACTATCTTCTTTCTGAGCTCAAGACTGATTTCCTTTGTCTTGGCATGGTGAGTAGGAGTAGTAGTAGTATAGTCCCTCTCAATAAGGTATCAGAGTGCCTGTTTTCTTGGAGTCCTTTTATGCTGATTGAATGCTCAGGTGTGGTGGTTTGAAAGCTGATTGATTGATTAGGTTGTGTTTTGAAAGCCAAAATTCCACATGGGGGCTAATATTTTTGACCAACCCCATTTTTCACTATATTTGATATAAAGCAAGCCTAAAACGTATTTTATGTTCTTAAATGTACCAAAAGCTACTAAATAGCACTGGTGAATGTTTGATTATATCAAGTTTTATCAATGCTGCAAACATTGGGAAGAATTTTAGGAAAATGTTCCATAACTCCTGGGGGGTGAATAATTTTGGCCTCAACTGTATGTGTGCTTTTGTAAAAACGTTTTGCATATAATAAAATCACTCACTGCAAACAAAAGTATATTACCTGTAGCAAAATAACTCTTAGAGAACTCCGACGGCACAAGATGCTGACACAAATAAGTGAATATGTGATGGGATGAATAATAAGGGGGACTGGTTAAAGTATGCTTTGAGAATCAACAAGGAGAGAAGTTGATCATGGGCAGAATGAGAAGGTCTTTGCAAGGCAATGTAACATTGTGTGTAAAAGTTGTATAAAAACTGTGCAGTCTCTCATTCTTTTGTTTATAATCTTGCCAATTCATTCAAGATGAATGGCACAATTCAAGTTAATTGGATGTTATTCGGATCACCTGTTGTGCAGGGTTTGGGGGCTGGTCCTGATTAACAATTGAAAGCAGCTTGGTGTATTTTCCTTCTTGGCCAATCAGGGCAAAAAGCGGGACAGAATATCAGTACAGGGTCAGACTTTCAGTAGCCTTTTTAACATAATATACATATTTGTTGGTTCAGTGGTTTTCTGGCAATGTCATCCAAGCAGATTATATATTCCTTCTGAATGTCTCCCCACCTCAACCAGCCCATGTGTAGAAACATTTTCCTCTGTTTGCTATCCTGCGGTTTATGGGAAAAGCTCATATTTCCAGGAGATTTGTTTGAGGCTTCGAACAAACACTGGAAACACCTCGACAGGATTTGAAATTAAGCTGGAGCCTAATCAAGAGGTGTGGTGGGCAAATGCAACACAATCAGCAGAAAACTTCACCAACCGGAGGCAGAAACGGCTGGGGAGAAAAGAGGAAATGTTTAGGCGCCACGGAGGATGCCAGATATTCTCACAAATGTACCGACCGATCCATTAACATTTTTGGTTTGTGGATTCTATCCACACTAATGAAACCAAAAGATCCAAAATCCAGTTTTTTTCTCTTGTTTGTTCTTTAAACTTCACACAAAACCAATAAGCCCTTAAACTGAATTATTTTGATTCATCTATGTTTAGGCCTTCTTCTGCCACCAGTCTGATTCACTCTGATAATACCAACAGAACTTTTCCTGCCCAATTACAGCCTCTGGCGCTTTTTCTTGTTTATATTCCCCCCCAAATGTATGGACCATCTCTTAATTTCAACACTGATGCCACTGTAAACAAATTGGATGAAGAATGATAATATTATTTGAAGGATTTGCTGTGTTAAGGCAGTCCCTGTTTATGTCTCCTGCAAGAATGGTAGTAAAGCGTTCCTCTAAATATTCCAAGGTAAACAAGACCATTTAATGTTCGTCCCAGGTAATTCTCATGGACTGAGTTGTGAAAACATGTCACCATGAAGACTCATCTGGGGAGTTGAGTTTCAGCTCATAGATCTATTTGTGCATTAATCATGTGATGAAACCAATGGAGAAATACAAAGATGCAAGACCAATATTAACCTTCACAGAACATGTGATGGTTATATTAGTACTGTAGATATCACAAATCATTAGAAAGGAAACTCTTACTGCAGTTTAACACATTAACATTGCTTGTAAAATAAGGAATGAAAGCTGTTATATGAATATAAGCTTGTTAGTCTTTTGATACGAATAAAGAATATGAATAAGATAAAGCATGTTACTTAAAGCAACCTCACGTGCCCTAACATCCCAAATGTACATCATGGATATACATCAGTCTGCTGACAGAAATCAACATGTTTTTGGCCTCGAGGTTGTAACATGTCTGCACTTTTTGTTGCATCTCGTGCTAGTGGCGCCTGTTTTTTGGTTTGGCATGCTCCATTTTTTCCAGTTTATTTTCGCCAGCACAGGAACATAAACTTAATACTAGCTAATGGCTGTATCTTCCTTTTGACAGGGTGTTGAGGAAAATATTCTGTTATTTAAATCTCAAACTTTCCAACGATAGAGACAGCACCTTAGGTCTACAGTATTTACTTTTTTTGTTTTCTCTGGATGTAGCTGTAGAACAGATTGAAATCTAATATGCCTGCGCTGTGTTTTTTTGTATCATCATCTTTAAGTAATACTCATCAGTGGCACTCCCTAGAAAGCATGTTGAGGCGATCACAGTGGACATAATGTTCACAGTGTGGGGAGCACACGCAACTAGATGGCTTGGTTTGGCCTTGCCAGGATACTCTTGGGATTTCCGAAATGCACGGAGCTTGAGTCTTTTTAAGGGTTTCTACAGATGTGTGAGATATATATAATTCGTTGTTGGCTTTGGGCATCATGTCAATTACCTCCTATCCAAACACCCAGCGCACCTCAACACCCTTCAGCCAACAGTCAATCCTGATGCTGACCAGAACAGAGTGTCCCTTGACCATTTTCACACATTTTCATCCGGGCTGAGATCACACAGTCTGTGCAGATTTGCAGACCCCTTGCAGCAATAAGACAATTCAACAGGGACTCTTCTTGCCCCTGTTGAATTGTCTTATTGCTACAAGGCTTCTGCTCTCTGGCAGGCGGTACCGCAGTATCCGCACAAAAACCACCAGACTCAGGGACAGTTTTATCCCACAGGTCATGAGACTGCTAAACACCTGAGCTCTGTTAAGTGCCCCGATAAATATTCCTGTTGTCATCTTGCAATATACTAATTTATATAAATAGTTATCACCGCAATAAACCGTATTTAATTATTACTTAATTACATTTTAATTTTGTATTTTGTATTTTTTGTATTTTATTATATATGTTGCATTGTTGGAGGAGCTCAGTTCAGAATAATTTCATTGCCATTTCTACACTGTAGCTTTGTGCATATGGCAATAAAACATTTGAATCTTGAATCTAAATGGAGGATGCAAGTTGCCGCCTTCTTTCTTCATGAAATGTGAGACGAAACTGAAAATTCATTTGGCATTAATTAAAACTTTTTCAACAACTCGACTCCCTCAGTACATTTAACATGTTTCAGAGAAACGATGGGTTATTGGTTGCAAGAACAAATAAAAGGGAAGAATAATGTTTTTAACAGATTTTCATGTGGACAGTTAAGAGTTGCAGATGTTCTCAACTCTTCTTTTTTCCCTTTGATTTGGCTGGCAATCCCAGTTTTTTTTATCCATAAGCATGTGTGTGTGTTATAGTGGCTGTTGAGAGGGGGAGGATGGTCGACAAGAAGCGGCGATTTGTCAGTGTTTTATTCGAAGTTAACAGGTAACTCCTGACAGAACATTTGTTAAACACGCTGCTGACTCAGATGCTAAGAGGTTGGGTTGTTCACCTCATACTTTGAGGCACAAATGAAAAATCAGTGGTGAGGAGCGTTTTCTCGGCTGGCGCTCATTATCACTGAGCGCCCACTATCTGCTGCTCACGGGGGATGGAAGACATTTCTATTTCATACCAAAGACAGCTTGAAGTATTTTCACAACTCATAAATCCAGACTCACTTTTATATGAAATAAATCACCCCAAGCACAACCTTCAGTGTTTTTTTTCTTTGGAATTCAAATCAATTGTAGGCCTCTCAACATGAACCTAGATGGATTGCTCTGAAACTCATGTTCCTTAAGGATTCATATTAAAATAATCTTTGAGGATCTCTTTTCATCTAGCATATAAACAGGATAAAACATTCAATTTTCTTTGATTAACGACCAAATAAAACAACTGACATTCCCATCACCCTCCACTGTTCTGTAGCTAAATCAAAGTGGCAGATATTGCACAATAGACCTACAAAACATCACCACGTTAGCATTCCTGTTGAGCATTTTGTCGTGCTGGTGTTAGCATTTAGCTAGAAGCATTGCTGTGGCTTTGTTATATCCACACAAAGCTGCCAACGTCACTGCTGACTGTTTAATTGTGGTTCATGGTACCATTAGACCAAGGACATGGACCATAGTCAGCTAACGTCTGCCCTCTCCTCTTCCCTATCCAGGCCCCATGCTGCACTCTCACTTGAAGAGCATGTGCACCGGTATAATAACACCCTGCATGAGTGCCTAGACAGGCTGGCACCTGAAAAAACCCGAGTGGTGTCTTTCCATCGCTCTGCCCCATGGTACACTGACCAGCTCAGAGCGCAAAAATCAGAGGCTCGGAAGATTGAGCGCAGATATAGGAAAACTGGCCTAACTGTCCACCTGCTCTCTTTTAGAGATCACCAGAAGGCCTATTCCTCGGCATTGAGAGCAACCAGGTCAGCCTACTACTCCAATCTGATTGAGACAAATCGAAACAAACCCAAGCACCTATTCTCCACAATACATCGGTTGCTCAAACCTAGTGATCCCTCATCAACCACTCCTACAACTGATGACTGCAACCGCTTTATGGACGTTTTTAAAACAAAAATTGAAAACATCAGGCTTAACATCGCCAAAGCCTCCTCAAACCAACCTGTCTCTCCACAACATCCTGTACTTGCTCCATCAAATGCACCAACCCTAAACTGCTTCACGGAGGTCACGCAAGCTGAGCTTTCAAAAATCATCTCAGCTATGACCTCATCTAGCTGCGCCCTTGATCCTATCCCCACCTCCCTACTGAAAACCTGCTCTCCATCCATTATTCCAACTGCCACCATCATAATTAACAAATCCTTGTTGAGTGGTGAGGTCCCCCCCTTCCTCAAGCTGGCAGCCATCACACCTGTCCTGAAGAAGCACAATCTGGATCCTGAGGTACTCACAAACTACCGCCCCATCTCAAACCTGCCTTGTCTAGCAAAAGTTCTGAAAAAAGTTGTTGCCCTTCAGCTTCACGAACATCTCCATACCCATGAGCTCTATGAAACCTTCCAGTCTGGTTTCAGACCAGCTCACAGCACTGAAACAGCTCTGGTCAGGGTTCTAAATGACCTGCTGATGGCGGCTGACTCTGGTTCCCCAAGCCTACTCATCTTGCTGGACTTAAGTGCAGCATTTGACACTGTTGACCATCGCATCATGTGTCGGCGACTCCAGGAGGTGGGAATCGCTGGCAAGGCTCTGGACTTTTTCCACTCGTACCCCACAGGAAGACAGGAATATGTCCGTCTTGGAAAAAGCACCTCCGACACACACTGTGTCACCTCTGGTGTATCCCAAGGGTCAGTCCTTGGGCCACTGCTCTTTTTAATTTACATGTTGCCCCTGGGACAAATACTGAGGAGCCATAACATCAGCTTCCACACATATGCTGATGACACACAGATTTATTTCCAAACTGCCCGGATAAACATCTGGCACTTTCAAATGTCTCAAGATGCCTGGAACACATACACCACTGGATGAGCAACAACTCCCTCCAACTAAACAGCAGCAAATCAGAGGCCATTCTGATTGGAACACCACATCAAACACAAAAAACTGATATCCCTCATATCAGCATCAATGGCCACTCCATTCCCCTCTCCCCACTTGTAACGAGCCTAGGTGTGAAACTGGACTCATCCCTTTCATTCCAAGCACACATAAAGACGGTCTGCCAAGCCTCATACTACCACCTAAGAAACATCTCCAAAATGCGACACTCCCTCACCAAACCGGATGCAGAAAAACTGGTCCATGCCTTCATCACCTCCCGCATTGATTACTGCATTTCTCTGCTTGCAGGCATTCCAGCAAAAAACACTCAGAGACTACAATATATACAAAACTGTGCCGCCCGGATACTCACAAAAACACGCAAATCAGAGCACATCACCCCCATCCTTCACTCACTCCACTGGCTCCCTGTAACACACCGGATCAACTACAAAGTCCTCATAATGGTCTTCAACGCCATCAACCAAACTGGCCCCACCTACCAACAGGAACTGCTAACCAGAAAACAGTCACATACCTCACGCACACTCAGGTCAGACAGCTCCAATCTCCTGGCTGTCCCGCGGACAAAACTGGTCACCATGGGAAACCGTGCTTTCTCCTCGCTGGGTCCACGTCTGTGGAATCAGCTTCCAGAGAACATACGGACCTCAGCATCACTCTCAGTTTTTAGGAAATGCCTCAAGACCCACCTGTTCCACACCGCATTTTACTGACTGTCCTTTACTTTATTTATTTTTAAACCTTCTATGCTCTTAACCTTTTATTTTTATTTTTATATTGCCATATTTTATCCAATATGCTCCTTTAGATAACTTTTTACTTATTGTTCCTTATAGCCTTGTGAAGCACCTTGAGATGACGTTGTTTTTAAAGTGTGCTATATAAATCAAATGCGTTATTATTATTATTATTATGGTACCATACCAATTTAAAAAAAAGGAATTCACGAGAATGTCGTCACACATACCCAGTTTGTAATGATGCAAATGCAACGGAAATCCCCATTGTGTTACTCAGTTCAGCGATTAGAAGTTACTCAACAGATCTTTTATTTAAATCTCAGATTATTAGCATAGTGCTCTTTATTAGTTGCGTGGCTAAGATGATTCTGTTCATCAGTGCTTCAACCAAAACTGCATGATATCATGGGACTTCCTGTCAGAAAACGTGTATTTAACCTTTTTTCTGAGTATCTGAAAAGTCATCCAATTCACATATAGCTTTTTATAACAGCTATCATAGAGGATGTATCTAATTGAAATCACAAAGGCTAAAACTGTGATGCAGCAATTGTAAATGTACCTGTAATACTACATGGACACAGACAACTGAAATGATATAGACACAGCCAGAATAAACAAATAAAAACACATACTATATTACTTTTTATGCACAAAAAAGCTCCTTAGAAGATGCTGCGTTCATATACAGCCTCTGCCTCTACAGGAATTCGAAAGTAGTGCATCTGCATCAGAGATGTGCGGAAAAGGTGTTTCCAGATAAGGGATTCCCTCTATCACGATGCTTGCATGTGTTACTGTTTCACTGTGAGTCCTGGCACAGATGTCAAGCACAGGTCACAGAGGGTCAATTCCAAGATGGAGGAATGTGGCAGAAGCCGGTTTTATTGGCAATTGCTTTGGATGTCGATGTGATGCCGGATGGGAATTTTGCAACCTCTTCTAAAAAAAATGAACCTTTAAAAAAAAAAAAAATAATTGGCATGGCTTGAGACATTTTGGGTCGAGGAAGGAGTTCTCTGGAGAAAGGTGCAGATGGGGACATGGGAAGTGATGTCATGTTTCAGTGTTACGTGTCTGGCAGGTGCACTGGGTGGATGCTTGTGAAGCTTAAGAGAACTTCAAATTAAAGCCTGAGTGTAATTATTGGTTTCTATGTTTTTAAATGTTCAGATGCTTATCGTGCGGTTATAGCTTTCCTTCAAAACTTTCCTGATGTTTTTTCCGTTGCATTTATTTTTGGCATCAGTTAAAGAAACAGGCCCTCCCAGCTTTCTCTGATTGCTGACTGTCAATCATCATGTGAATGTAACGGCTTGTCTGTGTGGGGTGTGGAGCCCCACAACAAAGGAGGCTGAGACACATGAGAGCTGGGAGTCGACCTAAAAAATGATTACTGTCATTTTATGCTGATTAAAGTGTACACATTTGTACATGTTTGATTACACTTCCTCTTTCCTTTATTTTATTTCCATTTCAAACTTTAAATGCTGGGTGTATGCTGTTAAACAATGATTTGAGGGAATTGTGGGATACAAATATTGCCTACAGTATATACAAACATTTCCATTAACAAAATGAACTACTTTGTTGTTAAATCTTGTTTAAAGACCTACTTGTTCTCCCGTGCTTTTGCAAACCACGTATAAGACGTATCAGTCTGTGTTTTCTAAATTGGGGTTTACTATTTTGTAGTGTTTTTAAATGTTTTTTACATCATGTATGAGGGTTTTCAGTCTGTGGCTTTATATGGTTTTATTGTCTCATGCTTTTACATTTGTTTCTTTTTGTCCAATCGGTTTTGTCTAAATGTATTTATGCTGCTTTTTTATGTATTTATTGATGTACAGCACTTTGGTCAACTATGTTGTTTTTAAATGTGCTATATAAATAAAGTTGGATTGGATTGAAACTAAAATAACATAATTTACAACTTTGATATGGAAGAAATAAATCAACACTTCAAACACATATTTGCTTTGCAAGAGTCAGAACAGAATATGGATACCACACTTATGCCTATAAAGTATGGTTAGCTTAGTTTAGCCCACTGACTGGAAACAGAGCTACCTACAGCTAGCCGGACATCCCGTCCACAGGTTTTGTTTTTGGACAGTGCAGTGGAGCTGTGCTCTCTGGAATCATAACATCACTCTGTTCTGATGCCAGCGGAGCAAGGCCATGAAAGAAATGGACCTATACCAAATAGGAAAATGTTAAAAATATATTAATTCAACCCACATGGCATACAGTACAGTACATTATTTGCAGGCCTGCAAATCTTGAATAAAAAGAAGCGGTCCGAATCTGATCTTAAATGAAGCTGAGTAGAACTCCTCTGGTAAATATATTCATGTTGACATTTTTATGGTAGATAAAATAAAAAGATGTTAAGCTGTATTACAAATTAGGCAATTGTGAATACTTTATTTGCAATCTTTGGCAATCTTTTGCAAAACCTTGCTATGTGCAAATGTTTTCTTGTGTAACAACTGGATATGAACCAAGCTCAAATTGTCATAAAAAGGACTGTGGAATCGTGCGAGTTTGCAGATCTGCAGACAAGTCAATGTCTTACTTTACTTAAACCATTGCATAACTGAAGGGCAACGACGCTGCTGAAGTCGACTATAATTTAATGCTCCAAGAAGAATCCTGAAAATGGTGTACCCCTTAGTGGATTTTGTTGAAGCTGTGGAATGTAAATTATTCAGAGATGTGTTGAGACACTCAGACAAAGTATGATACCATCTGTTAATGAAGTTAATTGTCCCCATCTATGAAAGGCTGTTGGTAACTATTCCTGAAGTCTGGAACATCTTTTCTCCTAGGCTAATCTGAGGTGAGATTACTTATTTTAAATAGCCTTGAGGACCCACATTCCTTCTGGAAAACAAAAACGATTCCCCACCTCTGACAGGTTCACTACTACCATAGTGGATAATACCTTCCAACAAAAAACATTATAAATATGGCACCCAAATATCTTTAAAAGCTACAATTTGTCGTTCCTGTCTGGAATAACTCAACTTGTTATGTAACAGTGTTAATACAAGACTCCACATTTTTGGCTAGGTAAAGTTTGGGCAGCACGCTTCTTGCTGCTTCTCCTCTCCCGACCACACGTGTGTTCAATGTCAAATGTGTTCGTCTTAAGAGCCAAAACACTATCTCATTAAATACACATGCCATTGTGTAATGGCAGATTTCAGGAAAAATACTTTCCTCTCAATGATATGTTTTCTAAGAATCAAAATAACACCTTTATTTGAAAATGACCAATACAATTATACGATTGCTAGCTCAGTGCATAGTGACTTCACATGCCTGTCTGTAGTCACATGTATTTGTACTAGAGACAAAATGCTTAAGAAATGGGCCATAGATAAACTTTCACTTTTTAAAATGGAAATCGAGAGTAACAAATAACTTAAAGTACTGGGTAATTTTCTCTTAAGCCAACGTTTCTTGAAATAGTACATGTGTGGATTAATGCACATTTGGTGCTCAAACACATTTCCAGGAGTAGGACGATAAATGTGTTACTGACTCAAAATAAACCAAATGTAATTAAAAAAAAGTGTCATCAGTTCACAAGTATTTTCCTAAAAGATACCAACTGCTGATAACATTAATAATAACCAAAAGTAGAAGAAAAAGGAAGTGCTTATCTCTCTGGTCAAAAGCATGTATTCAAGCTGTAGTGCAAAGAGCTCAGCTGCATATTTCGTGAACTTGCGTTTGGATGAATTCTCCAGGCATTAATTACCCCATAAATCTCTATCTGCAGTCAGTGTGGCAGCCAGCCTTGAAGATTCATGGCTGGACTTATCGTTTGTTTTTCTTGAACGAGTTATGGAAAGATGAATGGTTTACCCACAGACTTTGAAAGGAAATACATCTGAATCTCATCTTTAAAATGACAACAAGAAGAAGCAGAAGAGAGTCATTTTTATAATGTTGGGATATGACAAACAACATAGCTGTATGGAAACAATATCAGAATAAAGTAAAACTGTCTAGTGATTGTTGAATCGTAATTATTTTGTTCATTTAAAAAAAGGCCAAAATGGATCTTTTAAAAAAAAAGTATTTGTAAGTCGAGAGTATTTAGAATTTTTGAAGGTTGAACTCTCTAGAGACAAACAAAAAAAAATGACAAAATGTCTTCGTGAAAATTGACACCCAATACATTTTCTATAATTCTGCCGAAATATTCAATGAGTCCAATGTATACTAAGGCTCATTTGAGTGCAAATTATGGGTTTCTAGTTCGACAAGCTAAACCATGGTTTAGCCAACCTTTTGTGCACACAGCCATTATGAAATTGTTCAAGCTAAGTACCGTACACTCATTTGTGTGTTTATAGACATAGAGATTATTGAATGGCTCCAAATCAAGGCACATGTTGTGCAATACTCCAAATGGTCAGCTTGAACTTGTTTAATGTCCCAATGCTTTAGTCAAATTACCTAGCTAACGTCATTTTTCAAAAGACCAATAATTACATTAAATGCTTCATGCCATGTTGTGTTAAGTTAAATGGATTGTTCTACATCTGTTCCCATGTTCCATGGACCTCCATGGCTATTATACAGGCACGACATTGGCCAGAATATTGTGAAAGGCCGTGTACCTGCCCTTCCTGTGCGCTATTTACTGAATGGACAAGCTGATGTTGACCCGAGTCCAGATGGTTAATAAACGGGCACATCTGGACAGTTAAAATACACACTACATCCTTACAGCTGTAGCAAACAGAATAAGGGATACATGCTGCACTAATTATTGGACCATTTGTACATAAGAAAGATGGAATGGTTTACATATGTTTATTTATAATATTATATTGCCAGTCATTAAATTAAAGGCACATGGTGTTGTGAAAACTGTGGAATAATTAACAAATGTCTCTTTTTCTTGTCTCTAAACAACACTTTAAATTAATAACTGATGGTTAATGTAAAACGATCAGTCTGCTCACCATTTGTTCCTCTGAAGCTATTTACATTTTTGGAAAACAAACGACTCGTCAGTTTAATTAGATGCAGAGGAAACTCTGTGCTTCTCTATGTCTTTGTATCAGAGTTCCTCAGTGCAAGGGATTTGTGACTCTCAGTCTTTGTAGGTCAAGGTCAAGGTTCAAGGTTCTTTATTTGTCAAACGAACATAGCTACAGTGTAGTTCTGTCGATAAAAATCAGTAAATAGTAAATACAAGAAGAAAATAGTTTGAAAAAGTGAAATAGTGAAATAGTGCAATAAGAGTCTATATATACAATTCATTGAAATATGATATATTAGGTAAATAGATCAATAATTTTTAAGTAGCAGCCAGATGAATATTGTGGATGTTGTTCAACAGTTCAGGTGGGATGAAACTGTCTCGGAGTCTGGTGGTTGTAGTCCGGATGCTGCGGTAACGCCTGCCAGGCGACAGCAGGCAGAACAGTTTGTGGCTGGGGTGATGGGGGTCTTTTATAATCCGGAGGGATTTCTTCCTGAGCCGCTGGGAGTAAAGGTCCTCCATGAATGGCGGCTCCGTCCTGGTGATGTGCTGTGCAGTTTTCACCACCCTCTGTAAAGCCTTACGATTGAGGGCGGTGCAGCTGCCGTACCAGGCCGTGATGCTGCCAGTCAGGATACTCTCTATGGTGCACCTGTAGAAGTTGCAGAGTATCCTGGAGTCCATGTTGAACCTCCACAGCCTGCGGAGGAAGAAGAGCCGCTGTCGAGCTTTTTTGGTGATGGTGGTGGTGTGAAGAGTCCATGTCAGGTCCTCAGTGATGTGGACCCCGAGGAACCTGAAGCTGCTGACTCTCTCCACCGTAGTCCCATTGTATAATGACAATTGACAGCCACAATCTCATCTAACTGAAGCAAAACATTGAGGAATTGCAGAGTTTGTATTTCCTCTCCCATGATCAACAACAACCTAAATTGAATTAACAACTGAGTATAGCTCAAAGGGTGGGATCAGAAACACTGGTAAAGTTTGAAAATGCATGGTGCTCTGAAACCTGCAAGTGCTGGATTTATTATAAAGATGTTATACATAAATGCAAGCTGCCCTTTGACTCTCTCTGTCTCACTGACAAGATGCAGGTGTACAGCAAGTCATATGACTTAACTGCACTTTTAACTCTTCTATCCGCTTCATGTCAAGTCCCGATCAAAACTGATTAAAGAATGATGGATGAGGAGATCTCAGAACCAATAAAGTTAAACCATGTTTT
Organism: Trematomus bernacchii; assembly: GCF_902827165.1. Classification (NCBI taxonomy): domain Eukaryota; kingdom Metazoa; phylum Chordata; class Actinopteri; order Perciformes; family Nototheniidae; genus Trematomus; species Trematomus bernacchii. Next base: position 11,396,943 of record NW_022987313.1, on the reverse strand, counting down.
AGAATTACATTCTCACGTTATCCATTCCAGCTTCAGCTGGCAGAGGTATTGTGGTATGCCAACATATTATTGTAGATAACACTGATAAAAATCACACAACGGAGAAGTCTGGCATTTTTGTGGAAATGGTGCTCACGGTGCCACTATGATGTTTTTCTTACCCGTTATGTGGCAACCCTTTGCTGATTAAAATGTAACTTTTAGGGAATGTGGTAAAAACAGCATTTAAAACGCGTAATATTAGGAGTAAAGTTTGTGTTTCATTCCTGCTTTAACTTGCTTTGCTCCAGGGTCTTCCTCCATATCTATATTAGCCATCCATCTATTTCAAGCTAGTACAAACATAGAATAGGCTATAGACTCACAAAAAAGCTGGTGGCATATTAGCTAATTACTGTAGTTTTGTTATAACACGTTAAGCCAGGAGAGATGTACACATAACTTAGCTAAAACAGGTTGCAGAACAGAAATGAAATCTTACATAATGATAAGTAGTAAAGGCCAGGGTCAGAAAAGTAAAAAGAAAGATTGGCAAGAGATTAAAGTAAGTAAGAAAGTAAAGTAAAATGTCATGACTATAACACGAAATGCCGTGAGACTGGGTTGACCCATAGTAACAAAGAACTTAGGAAGGACTTTAAAGATACACGTAGTGATGGAAGGAAACAGTAGCTGGTGCAACCTAAAGAAGCAATTGTATTAAATGCATGCTAAACCAAGTCCTGCCACCAGGCTGGATATTTATTTATTTATTTATTGTGTTAGCTGTTTTTTTATATAACCTCAGAACAAAAATGTGCCCTCAGGTTCTGAGTTTTAAAACAAGAAAGGAAAACAGTATTTACTCTCCGCTCTGCTGTCAGCAGTTATGAAAAACTTAAAGTAAGCCCGGGTGAGAAAGCAGCAGAGATATTTGGTCTGACAACTACTGTATCATCATTCTACAAAGTATGTCCTCCAAAGACTGTTATCAATGCAACCCAAATGCTCTGGTCACAGAATAAAAGCAAGTTCTTCACATCTGTTATGCAAAATCTCTTCTCGCCACTTGGAGATCTACAGTATGCCTGCAAGGTATGATCAGGGAAAAACATTATACTCTTCTGACTATCATTTAAAATTAAATCAGAATCATAAGTTGTTTACTTTGGGACTTGAGGTAAATTTCAAAGTAAAATTCAAACACCTTGAGCTTTAGAATACAGATCCCACTCACTCCAATAATTGCATTTAAGGAAGTAATGGCAAACTAACAAATTATCATCAAATATTTCTTTTTGGTATGCTGTCAAGAACCTTTATTCCATTTCCAGATTTCAATCAATGAAAGATGGCGAGGTACTTTTCTACTCCAACCGTGATCAAACACAGTTGCTTTGAGTGACAGTTTTGAATACACCAGCCACATATTTGGTGCCTTTCTGCTTTAGTGCTTAGAAATCAAACTCAATGGTATCTCGGATTACAAAATGACCTTTTTACCAACCATGTGCTCAGTGTCAAATATGTTTCTCCCAACAGTTTTTACTTTTTCTTTATTTGGAAAAAAACGCAGTCTATCTATGTCACTGTCCTCGTCTGCTTGTAATAAAAGCTCCCATGGGTTTAGTGTGTGATATATATCCATTGAAACCACAACAATATGAGCAATACAAATATACTTTACTCATGAAAGGCTTGCTAGCTGTGTATAGCTCACCATTGTGAAACACTAAGTGATTGTAATTGGGTATCGCAATACTTTACATGCACATGCCCATATTATTTACACAAAGAACCACCACCACAACACAGCTTTTTTTCTATAGCAAGTTGTAAATCCTCTTTGTCGTGCACAAATATATCCGGAGACCTTGAGAAACACTTGCCAGTAATGTGAAAACAATCTACATGGCAGTTACTGTAATGACTGTGGGTATCACTTTATTATTTCAATTGTGTACGTTTATACGGTGACAAAACATCTCACTTAAAAAAGGACAGGATATGAAAAGCTGCTGTTTAATCTTAAATATTTACATCCAAGTGCCTGAATGATTAAGTGAACATGAGAAGCACTTTGGGTGATTGTTACTTGATGAGCTTCACTCAAAGAGCTAATGTTGTTGCAAGATTTTCTACAAGAGAGTGATAGCAGTGTAAGGCTTCCCGACATCAAATGACATTTGTTAACACAAGAAAATGCATCTTGTTCATGTTCCCTTAAGTCCTTTCTCACAAATGTTTCTTCATTTTGGAAAAATCCAGTATAACATTTGTTGGCCTCCTCGGGTCGACCTCTGGGTCTGAGAAGTGAAGCCAATGTGGTGGGCATTAAACTTGCATTTTCTCTGATAGCCACCAGGGTGCAACTCATCTTGTTGCAAAAAGAAGTCTAAATGCATAAAGTAGGAGACTATAAGAAAATAATTCACACCCAGTCTCACTTGATTATTGTCTCTGTAAACTTTTTCTTGAGGTCTTGATCCCTAATAACAAGTCTTATTCAACGCAGAATGTAGTTTATTTTGTAAATGATGGTCGCATTTAGAGTTAAATAGTGCCGTGATTAAATGCCATATCATGTTACAAACCACATCAAGGATTATTTCTGAAACAGTATGGAACCCAAATGCGTTTTCTCTTGCCGGTGTACCACAAGCTGAGTTCCTTTTTTTATTTTTTGTACAGGTTAGCTCTGAGTGTTAGCAATGCTTGCTAATGTAAACAAAGACCATATTACGTCCAGAACAGACGGGCATTGTTTCTGATAGCGACGTTTCTGATAGTGCCGTGGGTCCACATTTCCGATATTACGTCATATCGGACGCAAATCTGGATCAGCTCCGTTGTTCACTCTTTTTTAAAGATTTGGGTACAGAGGAAAAGAGAGAGGATATTCTTTTCTGACACTTTGTGAGTTCCCTGACACACCGGGGACACATATTTATGTATAAAAGACATAAAAAAGTGCACTTTGCATGATAGGTCCCCTTTAAAGACTAATCTTTAAATAGAGCTATACTTGCTATATATAGACCTTGAGGTTTGCCTTGGCATTATAAAATGACCTCATATAAAATGTTTAACTGTGACTGGTAAACTCCAGAAGTAGCATGAGTCTTTGAAAGTGAGCTCTGCTTTTATGCGGGTACGTGCTGCCTATATGAAGCAGGCTCAAGGGCAGCTGGACCTGCCGTGCCGTGTGGAAACGGAAAATGCCTCTCAACAAGCCAGACCTCATGTATGGCCCTGATCCCCTGACTCCAGTGTGAAGCGGCCTTTCTTACAAACCCAGAATCAGCTAACACGCCATCGATCTAAACCACAGTCTTGATGAATGAACGATGCGAAAACTGATCCAAGACCAGTCTGAATGAGTGACTATTAACAGAAAGTTAGGAATTTGACTTTTGCATCCGAGTGACTGCAGGCCAGATGGAATCTAGTCTGTCGGCCTTCCAGCATCTGCAACAGTTAACAGAATTGCTAGGCTGACAGAAAGAAAGAGGCGTACATGGTGCAAATTTCAGGGTTGGTATTTGCTCCACTGATGAGGGATCCACCAAAACCCCATCCAGAGCCACAACTGAGAGCTGGATGGCCACAGACCTCTTTTAGGGTTGGTTGTCTGATTGGGCTGATGTCCCCTATATAGAAGCCAGAAAAAGAAGAAATACAGAGAGTAGGGGTTTCTCTTTGGCCTTTTATTATAGAGTTTGGTGGGCGTTGAACAAAATGTGGTACAACACTTAGAGGGTATTTTGTCAACACTTAGAGGGTATTTTGGTTATATTAGTGATTGACATGATTAAACATTGACACACTAGCATTGGGAATGGTGCACAGATGACAGTGACATTACTCTATACATTTTATTTTATTTTGAGAGAAATGTCACATAACATTTTTAACCTTTCTTCCTCAGCATCAAACATGTGATTGTTTAATGACATTGTAAATAAAAGGACTGTTTCTCCTTGTTGGCCACCGAAGAGCAATAAACACATTCCAAACACATGCACTATGGCAGACAATAGGGCTCAACGCAATGAACTGACCTGTTTGTTAATCATTGCCTTCACACATTTCCTTCATTTTCAGACATTATATCTGGCAGTCTGATGATATGGGATGCTTACCCAAAGGGCTTGTCAAAAAAGCCATTAGAGCTCTTTAAAATGGTCATTGGGGCTATTTTGAGGTGTTTATCCAAGCTTTGGTCACAGTGACCCCATAGGTATGTTGGTAATCTGGATTGGACTCATCTGGCAGATTTAAAGAGGATTGGAAATCAAGCTTTTTGTTATGTGTCTGCAGAGGATTTAAATTACATCGGAAAAAAACATGGGATTCCAGAATAAAATCAAGGTATCCTTTCATTGACAGACAGTTGTAAAATACTGGAACATTCTCAAATATGATACCAATTTCCAGAAGTAAATAAAGGAACGCATGCCTGTGGTTGTCTGTGTGTACAAGCATCCATAAATGAGTGTATGAAGCACGTATGTGTTTCATGTATGTGTCTGTTTGTGTATCCTGCAGCATCCAGATGCCCCAGATGTGTTTCAGGGACTAAGGAGCTTCATGTGGCCTGTGGTTTTGAGCCTGTAAGGATGAAGATGAGAGAGACGTACATCTGTCCGGCCCTTTTTACACGATACAGAGAGCATACCCTACAGCTCCGAAACAGCAGAGTGGAGGATTAGTGAAATGGTTGATAAAAGGCCCTCAAGTCACTGAGAACAAATGATAAAAGGGTAATTATGCCAGAAAATATTTTAGATGTTCAGATAAAAAACAATGAATGACTGTATGGAGGCAACATGAGATCAAAAGACTGCGTGTTACTGTAACTTTTGGCATATAAACATAGTCCAAAAAGCTGCCTGCCGGGGGGGTCCAAGTAATGGTGAAAATGATTCATCCAAATGCTAGGTGAACACATCTGGAAGCAAGTCCACTCCAGAACAACGGTCTTTCCGATTAACCCGTAATCATCATTTAGGCTTTAATGGTTTCATAATGCATAAATAATCCATGAGTGAACTTTGTGTCAGCAGTTAGCTATTAAAGAGGCATCCTGTGGTGTTTCAGTCATTTATCTTTTTGATAACCATTGTGACCCAGATGGCAGACAGGGTTAACGCACAGTGGAAGGAAATGGTAATGAATAACATCAGTATTGAGAGCAGAAAAAGCTTTTAACTTTCTGAGTCTATTATTCTCAAACACTAAAGTATAACATCTACTCTAATGAAATTAACACTTAAGCTTGACCATATTTAAATCAAATGTGGCTTTCATGTGTCACCTGGCAAGAATTTTGTTGCATTTCATTGTCATTTTTATGGGAGATATTTAATATTGGTGGTGCAACACAGCAGTTGGTAGAGGAACCCTAAATGCACCTACTTTTATTGTATGTAATAAAATTCAGTTAAATTAAAACCAAATGACATAACTGCCTCAAAAATGTTGGAAAGACGGAATCAGTTACTGCTGAAGAGTTAACAAGGCAGTTTTTCCAGTAACTCTCATGTATTCACAGGAATAAATGTATAGAGACTTGAAGAATTTAAAATGGCTGTTCCCAGTCATCTCCAACTGTGTGCTTCCTATTAATCGTTAAATATTCACAACATGTGCTAAAAGAAGCACAATAATTGTTAGTATTGCGTGATTGAAAATCCTTATCAACCATGTGGGAGGAGGGGGACAAGAAGACCAAAGTGTTGCTGTCTGAGGAATGAGTACCAAGTAATTTTCATCTCCAGAAACATCTAACCCCTTAAACTGAGACTTTTAAAATCTCTGCTGACCATATTTTAGCATCAAAGTCACCGTTTCCTATCATCCAGACAAAAACTCAGACAATCATGTTTGTTTACAGATTGGGTATTTTCAAAGTTAAGCCGGCTTGTGTGATTTATCTCACGTATCATCTGACGCTTTTCCGGAAGAAAACAAAAAAGACATAATCCTTGGTTACCAGTAGTTTATCAACAAGGATAAGGAACAACAGGTGTTGCTGACCTTGTTGTCTGCGCTCACAGCTGCTGCCTACAGGCACAAGAGTCAAACTAAACTCTAGCTATTTGCAATTGTCATGTTCAGCTGGGTTATCAGCCCAGGTTACATGACCTGCGGATGAGGATGATACTCAACTATATTTATCCATCAAGCCTGATGAATCCAATCATCTAAATAAAATTCAAGACTGCCTCAAGGACTGTGACGTGGATGACCTTAAATGTTTTGATGTTAAACACGGACAAAACTGAAGGTATTGTACTCGGCCCAAATAATCTACGAAACAAACTATCTAAAGATATATTAACTATGGATGGCATTAATTTGGCCTCCAGTGAGACTGTAAGGAATCTTGGTGTTATATTTGATCAGGATTTATCTTTCAACGCCCACATAAAATCAATCTCAAGGACCGCCTTCTTTCATCTACGTAACATAGCAAAAATCAGGCATATCTTGCCTCAAAACGATGCAGAGAAACTAGTCCATGCATTTGTTACTTCAAGGCTGGATTATTGTAACTCTTTATTATCAGGGTGTACCAAGAAGTCAGTTAAGTCGCTTCAGCTAATTCAAAATGCTGCAGCACGTGTACTAACCGGAGTTCGGAAAAGGGACCACATTACTCCAGTTTTGGCTGCCTTACACTGGCTCCCTATAGAACACAGGATATAATTTAAAATTCTTCTTCTCGCCTATACAAAGCCCTTAATGGGCAGGCTCCATCTTACCTTAAAGAACTTCAAGAACTCACCCTACTGTCCAACTAGGGCATTGCGTTCCAAGAATGCAGGGTTGTTGGTTGTTCCTAGAGTCTCTAAAAGTACAATGGGAGCCAGAGCCTTTTCTTATCAAGCTCCACTTTTGTGGAATCAGCTTCCAGTTTGTGTTCGGGCGGCAGACACCCTATCCGTTTTTAAGAGTACGCTTAAGACCTTCCTTTTTGATAAAGCTTATAGTTGATAAAATAATCTAATAAGAGTGTAGACACGTTGTGCCTCTTCACCTATACAGTACATCTTAGTTCTTACTCTTTTTCCTTACTGATGGTATGTCATTTGGTTGTGTGTGTAGACGGTGGAAGCAGGGAGAGGCATATACGTGCCTTGATCCCTGCCGAGTCGACGCACAGCTGTTGATTGTTGTCAGTGCCAAAAAAAAAACTTTTTAGGAGCTGGGGTGCTAGCGAACTGTCAACTGGGCGGAGCCTCGCTGCGGGGAAACGGCGGACCTCTGTCGGTGCAACTTCAATGATGCCTTTTAAAAACATAAAAAATTAAGGGCGGTGACGGCCGTCAGCGAATCGAGCCGGCCCTTGACGACCGGCTGTTCTGTGATTCTCCAGAGTCTACAGATGGCCAGTCCGCGGAGGGTGGAAAATACATACCGGAAGTAAAAAAAGACGTGCAACGGTGTTCCCACGGGAAAAAAAACTTAAAATATTAAATGAAACAATCTCATCTCTTAAAATGCACAACTTATTATGTATTAAATATTCACAAACTTATAATTCTGTTACATATGCACGCAACGAACAGAAGAGCGTAGGGCAGAATTAGGAGGGAATTCCATCTCGTAGCGTTTGTGCACCGTTTTGAAATGCCGCTCTAAATTACCCTTCTTCGGTAAAGCCACGCTCGCATTGCAGATGAGACAGATGGACTTTGAATTGGAATAAACAAAAACATAATCATCCTCCCACTCGGAGTGAAAATGATATATTTTGGGCTTTTTTGCTTCTGCCATAATTGCATGTTTAGAGCACACAAACAGCCTCTTGTCACGATCCTAATGTTTTGTCACGTTTTTAGTTTTGAATGTCTTGTTATGGGTGTTGTTTTGTGGTTCTGTTCTCCCTGGTTGCGGCCGAATAGTCCATTTAGCTTAGGAACCTTCCTAACGGAGTGAAATTACCCGGAAGTCCCTCAGTGGCAGCCATGATAAGTGCCGTTCGAATTATCTAAATGAAAGGAAAGGAGGTTTCAAACTTCCTTTATAACCTCCTTTAGCTTAGGAACCACTGGACCTCCCTAACCGAAAGGAGAGGAGAAAATGCTGCCCCACAATGCCTTGCGGCCGCGGCATTTGCCGTCACACAACAGTCGGCCGTTCACGGAAACAACCGATTATGAACGAGAAATTATATCATGAAAGTTACGGTGCTTATTAAGCATTTTAAAACGTATGTAGTAAGTTGCCAAAGTGCTTTGTTTTGAACGTTCATCAGTATTATAATCAAAAAGAGAAATATGAATGTTAGTTTTTACTGAAATGATCAAATAAAGTCAAGATTTCACAGTGTTTACTGAGCTGTGTGGGGTTTGTTCAACTTTTAAAAGATGTTTGAATGGTGATATACACAGTGATAGATGTTAAAGGTAGGGTAGGTAAGTTTGAGAAACCGGCTCGAGATCGCTAGAATTTGAAAATACACAACCGGAGAAAATCTGCCACTTCCTTATAGAGCCCCTCCTCCAACACACACGAACGTGCACATGACCAATGAGGGCACGAGATAAATTTGTGCACAGATGGAAGGCTGACAGGCAGGTAGGCCATCCAGTTATTTTAGCCGGTCGTGCTTTTTACAGTACTACGGCTTCCACAGATGACATTTTTTTATGGATTTTTTGTCAAAGCAAAACTGTAGTTTCCATAGTTTCCCCACAGCAGCAGACGCACATTTATGACGTCCGCTGGCGCATCATAAACACGTCGGATAGTGAAAGTGCAGTCGGATTCTCTAAAGTACCGCAGTCTCTTCTCCTAAGTCCTTTTGAATTCTCCTATCCACTATCCCTTAACGTTTCACTCAGAGGTCAAGGAATAGACGATAGGGTTAGAATTTAGGAGCTGATTTTTGGATTATTCGACCGCAACCCCTGTCTCTTGTCTGCCTTCCTGTGTTTTTCCTCCTGTGTTTGATTTCCTGATTGTGTTCACCTGGTGCCCCTGTGTTCTCTCCTCCCTCCTCACCTGTCTCTTGTTTCTTTGATTAGTCCTGTGTGTATTTAGTCTTGTCTTTTCCTGTGTTCCCCTGTCGGTTCATTGTTTGTTTGTCCTCCCTTCACGTCACGCTTCATGTTTGTCTCTCCGGTCTTCCTCCATGTTTCTCACGGTCAGTTTTTGTGTTGTCGTTTTCTGTGCTACCCTTTCAAGTTATGCCATGTTTTGTCTACCAGCTTTTAAATAAAGCTCGCTTTTTGTTTCAAGACCTTTTTCTGTTTTTGTAGTCTGCATTTGGGTCCTACCTTTTTCCGCGATCTTTACAGTGATCATAACAGAATGAACCGACCAATTATGGACTCAGCGGATTATGATTTGGATTTGGATTTGATCTCTCTGGATTACTCCCTTCGATGTCTTCATGTTGAGTGGAGTATATCCTCGTCTAGAAGGGACAAAGAGGCTGTCCTTAAAAAGGCACAAATGGAGGTGGCCAACATGCCATGGTTGTGGAGCTCGTTGCCTGAACGGCTCAGTGTTTTCTCACGTAGCCCTGAGTGCCAGTCTCCATTTTCTGACCCTTTTTTGGGATCCCGCCTGGCGTTTGGAGGTCCACGGAGCCTCCAAAAGACCTCTAAAAAACGCAAGGTCAGGAAGCCAGCTCGTACTCAGGTACCGGTCCCAGCAGCCATGGTTCCGGCTCCAGTGCCGGCCCCAGCAGCCATGGTCCCTGCTCCAGTGTCGGCCCCAGCAGCCATGGTCCCTGCTCCAGAACCGGTCCTTACAGCCATGTTTCCGGCTCCAGAACCGGCCCACACAGCCATGGTCCAGGCCTCTGTTCAGGTCCCAGCAGCCATGGTTCCGGCTCCAGTACTGGCTCTCCGGCCGACGCCAGCTGCCCGTGTTCTGTCGGCGTACCGGCCAATTCCAGCTCCCTGTGTTCTGTCGACGTACCGACCCTCTCAAGTTCCTTCTCAGGTCCCCTCTCGAGTCTCTTCTCGAGCCCTCTTTCAAGTCATCTCTCGAGTCCCCTCTCAAGTCATCTCTCGAGTCCCCTCTCGAGTCTCTTCTCGAGTCTTCTTTCAAGTAATCTCTCGAGTCCCCTCTCAAGTCCCCTCTCAAGTCCCCTCTCAAGTCCCCTCTCAAGTCCCCTCTCAAGTCCCCTCTCAAGTCCCCTCTCAAGTCTCCTCTCAAGTCTCCTCTCAAGTCTCCTCTCAAGTCTCCTCTCAAGTCTCCTCTCAAGTCTCCTCTCAAGTCTCCTCTCAAGTCTCCTCTCGAGTCCCCTTTCAAGTCACCTCTCAAGTCCCTTCTCGAGTCCTCTCTCGAGGCTCCTCTCAAGTCCTTACTCTATGTCCTGTACCGTTGGGGGTCCCGCCGACTACTGTTCTGCCGGGGGTCCTGCCAACCCTATGTCCTATGCCGTTGGAGGTTCCGCTGGGGGTCCTGCCAACTCCATGTCCTGTTTCGTTGGAGGTCCCGCCGACTACTCTTCTGCCGGGGGTCCTGCCAACCCTATGTCCTGTGCCGTTGGAGGTCCCGCCGACTACTGTTCTGCCGGGGGTCCTGCCAACCCTATGTCCTGTGCTGTTGGAGGTCCAGCCGACACCTGTTTCGTTGGGGGTCCAGCCAACTCCATGTCCTGTGGCGTTGGGGGTTCCGCTGAGGGTCCTGCCAACTCTACGTCCAGTGTCGTTGGGGGTTCCGCTGAGGGTCCTGCCAACTCCATGTCCTGTTTCGTTGGGGGTTCCACCGGATTTCCTGCCAACACCTGATCCTGTCCTGTTGGAGGTCCCGCCGACACCTGCTCCGCCGGATTTCCTGCCAACACCATGTCCTGTCATGTTGGAGGTCCCGTCGACACCAGCTCTTGCTCCGTCCGGGGTCCCACTGACACCAGCCCATGTTCCGTCCAGAGTTCCGTCTACGCCTGTCCCGCCAGGGGTCCCACCAGCTCCTGCTTTCGATCCCAGTGCTCCGGCGATCCAGCTGACACTGGAGGGGTCCCATTGCGGCGTATGTCGTCCTCCGGAGCTATCCCGTCGCCGCCTTCTTGCCCGGCCTCCTGAGTTCCCCAGCGGCCTTCGCCCTCGAGCCCGGTCTCCTGAGTTCCCCAGCCGTGGTCTTCGCCCTCGAGCCCGGCCTCCTGACTTTTCGAACTCTGCCTTGCCCCCGGGCCGTCCGCCCGAGACACCCACCATGAACTCTGCCTTTCCCCCGGGCCATCCGCCCGAGACCCCCTCCATGAACTATGCCTTGCCTCTGGGTTGTCGTCCCAGACCCGTCCTCCGGACCCCCTCCACCCACCCTTTTGGACATTTTGGATTTTTTGGACGTCTAGAATCCGTCCCTTGAGGGGGGGGGTTCTGTCACGATCCTAATGTTTTGTCACGTTTTTAGTTTTGTATGTCTTGTTATGTTTGTGGTTTTGTTCTCCCTGTCTCTTGTCTGCCTTCCTGTGTTTTTCCTCCTGTGTTTGATTTCCTGATTGTGTTCACCTGGTGCCCCTGTGTTCTCTCCTCCCTCCTCACCTGTCTCTTGTTTCTTTGATTAGTCCTGTGTGTATTTAGTCTTGTCTTTTCCTGTGTTCCCCTGTCGGTTCATTGTTTGTCCTCCCTTCACGTCACGCTTCATGTTTGTCTCTCCGGTCTTCCTCCATGTTTCTCACGGTCAGTTTTTGTGTTGTCGTTTTCTGTGCTACCGTTTCAAGTTATGCCATGTTTTGTCTACCAGCTTTTAAATAAAGCTCGCTTTTTGTTTCAAGGCCTTTTTCTGTTTTTGTAGTCTGCATTTGGGTCCTACCTTTTTCCGCGATCTTTACAGTGATCATAACACCTCTGAGGCGATTCTCGCTCCAACACCTGCGCTCAGGGCCGTTTCTAGCTTTTTGGGGGCCCTATGCAAGATGCTGTTTGTAGGCCCTATTTTTTTTCAAACTACAATGGGGGGGATTCCGAAGCCTTTAAGATGATCTGTGGAGATGCATCAATCTGTTACACTTTAAGAAGAAAACAGGCTAAATTCACAAAAACCAAGCAATTGAAAACAAATGATATTAAAAGGGTAAACAATAAGGCTCCTCTACATCAATAAATGCAAGAGATGCAGCATTTTCTCAACAATGTTTATTTTACATTTTTCATCTTCCTCAGACGTCACTCATTGGCTGACAGCCCAACGATGATTTGGACTTTATTACCCCACAAGACACAGCTTTGCTATCATTGCAGTTTAGTTGTGTTTATATCCTACATTTGATTTTTAAGCATATAATGCTTCACCGAACACAGGAGGGGGCTTGGCTGTCTACAAATATAGACGGCTAATTTTAATTCTCCCCAAATATATTGAGGCTGAACCTGAACTTTCAGCTTCCGCATAGTCTGCCTATAGGAAGAAACGGCCCTGCCTGCGCTGTTTGTGATTAGAGGATGAAATGTTTCACAGATTTTCCGACTTGATATGTTATCAGGAGCTTTGCAGCTATGTTGAGCCCAGCCCTCAGCCTCTTTTTTATAGTCTGGGAGGCTGGGGGTGCTGCAGATTAACAGTGACACCTGGTGGCGGCACACTCCACCCTCACTGAAGGCACACCATGTGTTCTCCTGCTCCAGATTTTACACTTCTGCTGAAATACCAGATAACCACGCTTATCGTGAGTGTATTGAGAACAGCGGTCTTAAGAGTTGGCATGGTTAGTCAGAAAGGATGTTGTAAAACTAGAAAGAAAGCTTTTCAAGTGCAAGATGAGATCATTGGGGGTAAACCAGAGAAGTTAAAATGCTACATAATGTACAATTCTGTGAAATGAGAACACAGGTCAGGCCTTTTTCTACAAATCAGACCATCAATAACACATTTGCCAATCCCACTAACAACTTGGGTCGAATAAAGAAACAGAATATTTATTTAAAAAACATTTACAGTACAGCACCTGGCAGTATACCTCCTTTTGTATGCCTTTATGTTTTAAGTAGCATGAAAGATACAGCTGTCTCAAGTGTGCTCAAAGTTGGTGTCACATCTGTGAACTGTCTACAGCTTGGTTGCTCTATATACAGGGGTGCACCGTGCACATACAGTGTTGCCAACTCCATAGTAAGGAAAGTAGCTATTGGCTGTCCGAAAACAAAGTCACCAGAAGTCCCTAAATGACGTCATCGCCTAATTTGCATATCATGTATTGGCGGCTGTAGGAGAGAGCATGGGAGAGAGGAGTAAAAAAAACTTGAAACCTCCAGAGTAAATCCAGACGACAGTAGATCAGAAATGTCTCTATTAGAAAAAGCAGAAAGTAGAATAGTTTTAGTAGTTTTTAGTAGAAATCTCCCTTATAATAAAGGCAGTAGGCCTATGCCTGTGTGTCATCTCCAATAAATGGCTTCAACCATCCTTTAAAGTTAGGGTTTGATTCCCACTCCTTTCTGTACTTTTGTGAATACAGTTTAGACTGTGACATGATGACCTACGTGGATGTTTAGCTTGTCACAGAGAGGCACACACACAGTGGACGAGGTGATTAAGTGACTGAGGCTGTGTGAGTCAAAGCAAAGCAAAGGCAGTTATTTATTATAGTGTGACAGTGAAGAAACATTTACATTTTACATTTAAATCCCGCTCAAAACCAGGACGGCTTGGCAGTTGGCGCATGCGCAATTAATTTGCAGTCTCGACGCGGGAGAGTGTGGCTGTCTCCTCTCTGCTCTGACTGCAGCTGAGCTGCTGCGGGTGGCAACTGTGAGTCTGAGCACCTGTGAGTACTATGGGAGGGCAGAGGGGCTCACGGCAGCACCCGCGGCTCGTTAACTGCTGAACAATACGTGAGTCTCCAAACACCAGAAAAGTCCCTAATAACACCATTACAAGTCGTTAGATTAGTCGTTAGTCGCTTTTGACAAGAATAAGTAGCCGGAGGCAGGGGCGGACTGGGACTAAAAATCAGCCCACTTCGGTACCGGCCCACCGGGAAAACTCCCGGTATTCCCAATGGCCAGTCCGCCCCTGGCCGGAGGGTTTGGAAAGCCGCCGAATTTAACGAGAAAGTCGCCAAGTTGGCAACACTGTGCACATAACTGGTACGCAGGTACGCATGCGCGGTAAAAATCTGAAATGCGTACCGTCACTTGTGTCACTAATGGCGCATTTCCATTGCAGGGCCTCGCTCGGCTTAGTACGGTATAGTTAGGCCTTGTTAGGACTGGCTCACTTTATGCTGCGTTTCCATTACAGTTTAGTAGCTGGGGCAGTAACTATAGTAACGCAGTGTAGGCGGAGCCGTGACGTCATATTCAATGCGAACCACAGAAAAACAACATCAGCCGTTAGCTGTTAGCACTCCCCTTATGAAACAAAAATATATTGTAATATATTGGTAAATATAATACAATATACTGGATCATACATTTCCATATATGGGAAAGTAGTCCTTATATTTTTAAATATATTGCAATATATGCATGGACCATGTATGGCTATATATTGATACATATAAAAAAAAAATATTGCAATGAAAACAAAAACTGCACTATACATTTATATGTAATAGTTTTATTGAAACACTCATTTATCTTTCATGAGTTACACAAGTTTACATAAAATTGAACAGATATTCATAAACAGTTATCTCACTTTGTTTTGTATAGTTACCCACTTTATATATGAACATATGTTTGATGGTAGCCTATATATAAAAAAAGTACAAATTGTCCATTGAATGATGGAAAATAATATACAGTTTATAAATATATATAGACACACACATATATGCACGCATATATATATGCATATATGCACGCATATATATATATATATATGCATATATATATTCACATATATATATATATATATGCATATATGCACGCATATATATATGCATATATGCACGCATATATATCTATGCATATATTACGGCCGACCGGCTATTTGGAGTGGAACGCAGCCCATCCACGGCAGACAGGCCAAACAGTATTCGAATGCGCCACTTCCGGCTGATTTCGGGGAGCCCCCCCCCTCTCCAGCAATAGATTGATCTGATTGGCAGATTCAAATCTGCGTTGCTGCCTCTGTCTGTTGATTCTGTCGCTGAGTGTCAAAGAGAAAGCATTCATCAGGTGCTTCGAAACGGAAAATTAAAAAGAAACGAGAGGAAAATACAGCACCAGAGTCAGGTATGTGTGTGAGCATTTAAAACTATTTTAAATTGAAATAATTCTGCATGTACACTACAAGTAGTCTAGTTGCTTAATCCGTATGTCCCGTCTCTCGGCACTACACCAGCTACATTAGCTAACGTTAGTTAAATTAGCTATGTTAGTTCCCTCGTGTATGAGTGTATAACCGGTCCGCAGCTTTGTGAACATTCAATTTCGAAGATTTTCGATGTTACAGTCAACTGAAGTCGACCCAAAACAGCCAAAAATAGCGGACCTTTAGATCGCTAACATTTTAGCATAAGTCAATGGAGTTTAACATAGCGAAAACTAGCCCCACGGCTAACGGACATTTTCTGACTGGTGACGATGATGAGCTAGTTAAGTAATGTAACCACAGTTAGTCTATGTGTTGTAAATTCCCCTTGTTCTCCTTGATCTGCATTATATCGTTCGTGTTTTAGTCAGGCACATTTAGGGACAGCTAATGTAGTGCAACTACGGGTCCTCGAGCTGGTTACATCCATGGGTTACACATGTGCGTTCATGACAGGACATTATTGCGCATCGTCACATGCATAATTACCATCGTCACAGAGAGAATGCGTTCGTGAAGAATGTGAGCATATATGCAGATCTTTAGTGTTGGTAATGTTATAAGATTGTATGCATAGTGTCCTGCTGAGTCAGTGTGTTAATGAGTCTTGATGTCCCGTTTTTAGTTGCTATGTTGTTCAGGAATTGAGCTAATGCTAGCTAGTTAGTTAAGTTAAGCTATTCAGTGATAGTGTGTGGATGAGATGCTAACTTAGCTTTTATTAGCCGTGTGTTTGCAACGTGTCTAATGTGTTTTAGCAACAATTAGTATTGCTGTTGCTTATTATTAATAACCATAGTCTGGTTAGTTATTGTAATTTGAACCTTATTTCTATTTCTGTGTATTTTGCAGAAACCATTCATTCATTCTCTACTCTACGTTATCATTATCATCATACTCATCAACCCATTCAACATCCTGTATGTGATTCCACATCAAGCATGATGTATTCTGTGTTGATGATCAGAACCAAGCTAATATAAAGTCCAAAGACTGTACTTCCTGTCTCCGTGTCAACTCTCTAACCGGAGTGCTGTTTTGGATAAAACTGCTCCAGCACAAACATCACAAAACACATAAGATTCCCCAATACTATGTGTTCTGATGTTAGTAACTATGTAGGCTAACATTAGTTAGGCTATGTGTTGTGGACTAATGCATTCAAGTTAGTTCACATTTTAGTTGTTATTGCCCCTGCTGACAATTGTGTGGATAATATGTAGCCTACAGTCAATGGCATTTCACATTTTGCTCTCCAGTGTATGTTATTTTAATGTTGACCCATAATACTATATATCTATATATTTTACAGGAGCATTGTTGAAATTCATAGGTCGAACTAAGCCTGCAGAACCACAAGTCAAGAGGACAGAGGAGCCAGATAGCAGTGGTGACTGAGACAGAATAAATAAGGAGAGAGGGCCCATGCAGAGGCAGACATCAGTAGTGAGGAATCAGACCCAAAAGACACGAGGACAGAGGAGCCAGATCGCAGTGGTGACTGAGGCGCCGTTTACACGAGGAGAAAACTGCTTGTATCTGCATAGTTTCGCGTGCGTATAGCCCTATTATTTACACGAGGCCGATAGAAACTGACCCCACAAACAATAACGGGTCCCAAGGTGGATAGATTTGCAAACGAAACGCTCTGGGGGGTCAACCGAGTCCGTGTAATCACCTCGATACGAATATTTCCTGAAAAAATAACGATAGCCCCACCTCTCCCCACCTCTCCTGCTCACTGCTGAAGCAACTATCAAAAATAGCTGTGTTAATTAAACGCACAAGGGGTTCTTGAATGAAATAATATTATAAAAGGCAAACCAGAATTGTTAACGCCCAATATACTCCTTAAACAAAATAAACAGTCATATTTCATGCATTGATCCATTATATTGACAAAGGAGGATCTCACCCGGTGTTTGTAGAGAATATCTCTCTCTTTCTGAGCCGTCCTCTCCACGGAGACGTGCTTCTTGAGGGATGCAATATCCACAGATTCGGTTTCTTTCAGTTTCTTTCAGTTTCAGTTTCAGTTTCGGGGCTTAAACAGAAGGGTAGCCATGGCAACATTGCAGCGGGCTGCTCGGTTGCTCTTCTTCGCGGCTTTTGGTGTATTTTGGCGGAAGTTACAGCGCCACTTACAGTCCCAGCATATGTACTACAGCGTTTCCAGCGGCCTCGTTTGAACAGACACGTTAAATGAAACAAATGCATGTGAACGGAAGACTTTTTTGAATACGCATACTGTGCATAAACGCAAACGGTCCCGTGTGAGCGGGGCCTGAGACAGAATAAATAAGGAGAGAGGGCCCATGCAGAGAGGCAGACATCAGTAGTGAGGAATCAGACCCAAAATACACGAGGACAGAGGAGCCAGATCGCAGTGGTGAGGAACGCACTGTCATTTAATTTCACTGTAATTTTACTTTTCACATATCACTTTATTCACTATTCAGCTTAGTTATCCTTGCCATGAAGGAATGAATGATTGAATGGATGAATGTTCTATATTATTTTAATGACAGATTGAACCACAGCAATATTGTTTTAGAGATTTTATATGTTTAACTGCTATGCCTGTCATCTCTGCTCTGTGTCATTGTGTTGTCTCCTGGGTTCTGTAGTGCCCGGAGTCTGTCTTTTTATTTTTTTCCTCCAAACCCCATCCCCTCAGGATGCCTTTTGCCTCCTGTCAGGTCATCATTGTAATAAGAATTTGTTCTTAATTGATTTTCCTGGCTAAATAAAGGTTCTACTACTATTTATTCAGTTATTTTATTACTGGTACTGCTAATTGCATTATGCGTATTGTTGTATATTGTATATACGTATGTATTTACTACTACTACTTACACAATTGAGGGTTGTAGCTTTGTGTCAGTACATATTTCAGGGTTTTTCTATGCCTTTGTTAATCTAAATTCTAATACTCATAGGCGACTACCACTCCTGCCGATGCCGATGCCGAGGCCCAGTTCTCCCTTCCCACCACCCCAGGCTCATTGTGCTAGGTAAAACTCTCATTCAATAAAAGTAGTCTTTTAAAGGTGGGGTAGGTAATTTTGGAGAAACCAGCTCGAGTGCGCTAGAATTTGAAAATACACAGCCGGAAAAAATCTGCCACTTCCTTACAGAGCCCCTCCTCCAACTCACACAAACGCGCACATGACCAATGAGGGCACGAGATAAGTTTGTGCACAGATGGAAGGCTGACAGGCAGGTAGGCCATCCAGTCATTTCAGCCGGGCCGGCTAAAATGATTGGATGTGCTTTTTACAGTACCACAGCTTCCACAGATGATATCTTTTTATGGATTTTTTGTCAAAGCACTTCAGATATTCATTGCTATCGGGATGTTAAGAGCATTCCATGGAATATAACAAAAAGTGTATCTCGAGCCGGTTTCTCAAACTTACCTACCCCACCTTTAAAGATGAATGCAATTACATTTAAAAAAGTTTTAAACAGAACTGTTACAGATGCAGATGCTTGGTCCAAATTCCATAAAATATACCAACCAGTAGCGCCACACTCAGACGAAAATGTACAAAGCCTATTCTTCCACTATTTGTATTCCCACATTATTCACCAAGCCAGCCCATGCTTTAATATAGATATTATGGATATTGTTATAATTCCTGCTGTCTTTTGTGAACTTCTAATTATTTGTAATTGTTCTGTTCCACAGATGCTGTAGTAAACCACCATCCAGGGACCAAGACATCAGATATAAGAACATCCATTAACACAAGAATTTGTGAGTAAAGGCACGAAAAAAACAAGATTGACGATCAAATAGGGTACAAGACTGTTTTTTTGGCCCTGTTCCGGACCTTGTTTTAATGAGTGATCAGCTCATGTTTAAAGTTGTCACCAGGTGAAACAAAAAACAAGATTGTTAAATAGGATAACAGACTGCTCTTTTTGGCCCTGTATGAAATAACAATGCATCATTTATTAACTATACCTATACAAAATGTAATACATTTTCCCTTCATTATGTAATAACACCTCCTTTTGTAATAATTTGCCCATTATGTAGTAAACAAGTAAAATGCAAATATGTAATACATGTCGCCACATTTTGAAATATATTATTACATATTGCTGTGGTTATTACAAAATGAGTTGCAAACAATAACATTACAACTGTTTATTTATTTATTCAACCATGAATCATCCTTACTCATAATTTAAAAATACTTCAGTAGAATATCTTTCATTGGCCAAAACTAGATCAAGTGTTACCATATTCATTAGCCAACATGTATATCAACATCAATTTTGGGATATATTTACAGTTTGGTTATGGTTGCATAATGAATATTACAGTTTTTTAAAAGGGCAACTCACGCATTTTGTAATAACCATTGCAAAATGTAATAATTTATTACAAAATGCAGGGACATTTATTTTATATTGCGTTCAGGCTGTTACAGAATGCAGCAAATTATTACAAAATGTGGGTTTTATTACATAATTACATAAAAATGTTCTTGAGTCATGACATAATGTGTTGTTTATAGGCCTTTTCTTTTATTCGTTCCTTGTCCTTCTTTTAATGAGTATTTTGATAACTGTTACACATTGATAGAAAAAAACAAATTAAGCTTCTCATTATTCAGACTCAGCTCTCAGCGCTTAAGCTTCTTTTAAATGTTGATAAAACCAAGGTAATGCTCTTTTCAAAAACTAAAAAAGACACCAGAGCCTGTTTTAGATATTTTAATTACACAAGGAATAAAACTTGAAGTGGTTACCTGTTACAAATACCTTGGTATCTGGCTTGATGATTGTCTCACTTTTAAACTTCATGTCAATAACCTGCTTAAAAAACTGAGGGTTAGGCTAGGTTTCTTTTCCAGGAACAAGTCCTGTTTCTCACTTGAGGCCAGAAAAAGGCTAGTCACTGTGACCTTTTTACCTGTACTGGACTATGGTGATCTGATCTATATGAATGCACCTGCCAATTGCCTGGTCAAGTTAGATGCCGCCTATCACAGTGCACTGAGATTTGTGACAAACTGTAAAGTATTAACCCATCACTGTACCCTGTATGCAAGGGCAGGTTTGCCTTCACTAACTGTACGGAGGCTCAGTCACTGGTACATTTTTATATACAAAGCCATGTTAGGGAAACTTCCTTCCTACATCTGCTCCCTGATCTCACGGCGAATTGTAAGTGGCTACTGCCTGAGATCGAATGTTGTGATTTTATTAAATGTGCCAACTGCTAGG
This sequence comes from Trematomus bernacchii, assembly GCF_902827165.1. Lineage (NCBI taxonomy): Eukaryota > Metazoa > Chordata > Actinopteri > Perciformes > Nototheniidae > Trematomus > Trematomus bernacchii. The sequence goes on along the minus strand of NW_022987313.1, from coordinate 11,376,498 downwards.
ACTGTCTTAGGGAAGATAGCATTTAGATGCGCAGCTCCGCTAACTTGGAACAGTCTGAGCAATTTGGTTCCACTAAATGTTTTTAAAGCAAGGATAGATGCTATCCAATCGGAAACTGTTGGAACCTGTAAATGTTACTAGCTATGTAAACTGTAGTCACTGTAAATATGCTGTATGATGTCCTTTTTTGTTTTTCTGTTATGTTTATATGTATTCATGTGGAACCTACTTGCAGCAGGTCACCCTTGAAAAAGAGATCAATGATCTCAATGGGATTCACCTGCATAAATAAAGGTTTGAAATTAAATGAAAGATTTTTTTTATCAGAACATGCATTTCTCCTCATTGTGAACATATATTGCACTCATGTTCAGAATATATGGTACGTACATGGTCTTTTATAAATCTGAATATATATAGTGCATACATGTCCCCATATAATTGTGAATATATAGAGCATACATGTCCCCATATAATTGTGAATATATATAGTACATGTCCCCATATAATTGTGAATATATTCTACATACATGTCCCCATATAAATCTGAATATATAGCGCATACATGTCCCCATATATTTGTGAATATATATAGTACATGTCCCCATATAATTGTGAATATATTCTACATACATGTCCCCATATAAATCTGAATATATAGTACATACATGTCCCCATATATTTGTGCATATATATAGTACATGTCCCCATATAATTGTGAATATATTCTACATACATGTCCCCATATAAAACTGAATATATAGTACATACATGTCCCCATATAAAACTGAATATATATAGTACATGTCCCCATATAAATGTTAATATATAGTAAATGTATGTTCACATATATACACAACCAATATATTATATATATTTACATATATTACTCAATATATGGAAAGCGGCAATTACTGATGTATTATCACATATATTACAATATATTATCACAATATATTATTCAATATATATATATTGTAATATATTAACACAATATATTATTCTATATATCTTCAATATATTTTCAATATATTTTGTAGATATGAATAAATATGTTTTTCATGTTGATTATTAATCAGTATCACTTGGTGTAGCCAACAGCAAGATTTCCTTTATTAAATCTTTTAAATTAACCAGTAAATCAGAAAACAAAATAATGCAATATATTGACAGTTAATATATGGGGAAATATATTTTCTTTGCGTAAGGGTCAAGCTCACAGCTCCTCATATCTGTTCAGAAACCAGACAAAAGTTAAACAAGTACAAACCACAGACTGTCTGTGTCATGGTGAATACAGTCGCTGGTTTATTTATGTATGTATAGGCCGTTGTTGTGAGCGTGGACGGTCGGAGCATATACTGCGTTAGCTTAGCCGATCTCCATTTAGAAAACACGCATTTTAAAAGGTTTTTCGCCTGCCGTCTGTCTGCAGACTTGTCAAAGCATTAATTCATGGTTTTTACTAACCGGTATCAGTATGTTGTTACTTCGGCATCATTTTGAAACGTGTATTACAATTAAATCACGGTCAAATATGTTAATTTTCTTGTAGTTGTTGCCCCCTTGCCAGCGATTCTCTCTCTCTAGTTTAGCATACTCAGCCCGACTCAGCCTGGTTGTTGGCCCGCTAAGAACCTCGATTTTATGGGGCCAGAAAAACTGTGAAATAGTACCCGCTAGCCGGTACTACGCCAAGTGGAAACGCAACCAAAAACGGGCCGTGCACGGCATGGCATGCTTAAACCACGCTCCACGCTGTAGTGGAAATGCGCCATAAAAGCACCTTTGCGTACCGACGTACTTGTGAAGCTTTTCCAGAGTCGGACTCCGTGTGCACAGACGGGGCTGCTGTTAACGTCGGTCTGTACAACGGAATTGTGCCAAAACTACGTCAACCGATTGCGGAGGGAGACTCCCCTGTGCACATTCTGTGCCCCGCGCACACTGGAGAACTGCGCAAAAACAGCTAATTACAACGTTCACCCCCCCCCCCGTCCGTCCGTCCGTCAACGTTCCCGAAGTACTCCACCACACAGAGGGCTTCATCACATAACTTTATGTGGGGCCAGAAGTTGGAGTACCAAACTCTGACTGCTGGTACTCATCGGATTACCTCACTGAGAAAGTTATGTGCACCCCTGTCTGTATATCTATCCACACACCAACCAGCCTGGCCGCCCGCCGGTCTTTCCTCATGACATCATCCTTCACCACTTTGGATCCTGTTACCAGCCCCCCGGCCCTCTCCCCCCCCCTGAGGAGTCTGCGTTGTATCTCCATGTTTATCTAATACTGCCACCGTGTTGCATACTTCATCAACTACATCTCCCCGCAGGCAGTCCTTTTGACCCATGACCTCTTTAAAGGTTTTAAGAAGCAAAGAATAACAAACAAAAAGGCCCGTTAAGTAGTGCATTACTCACTCTTGCTTCTTGGTATTAGTGTAACCCCACAAATGGGAAGCAGTCAGATGCAGTCTGAGTCTCTTGTTGGCTGGGTCCACTCTACAGAATGTGGCCCCTTTTGAACATATAAATCACTGGAGAGAGCTGGAATGTGCTGCTAATAACCTTTCGTTAAATACTATATATTATGAGGTTTTAAATGCAGGAACAATTGAGAAACAGCACATGCACAACTGCATTGACCCCAAGTGTAATGTGGTTTTGCAGATTCCTTCTTCGGCTCTCCTCCCTCAACATATACTCAGCAGCTGTGTGTTGAACTCAAGAGATCCCCAATAAAATGCCTCTGAGCAGTTCCTCTGTCTGGCTTGACCAAAAGCTTCAGTGAGTTTATTGACATCCTGCTTTAAGAGGGAATAAAGGGGCTGAGGAGCTGCAGCCTCTCCATGGAGGCAGGCAAACTGTAGTGCTCACAGCCTCTGGTGATGGCTTTAAGAGTAATCCTCCACAGCTGAAATTATGATGAACACACTTTCTGAAGGAATGACGCTGATTGCTTTTCTGTTTGCTAAACTTCAACAAATTGCTCGGACTTTAGACGCTGCTTTGTTGAAGACTTTTTGGAATGATTGACAAAGCACAACAGTGCCTAAAGCAAGCTAGAGCCCCAGGTCCTGAGCTTTGAAGATACTGATAGCATGAAGATTATTGATGGACAAGAAAAATACTCAAAAAATAAGCCAGTAGGACAACGAAGATCCATGGGAAACCCTATGACCAAATATAACTACTACAATACTGTATCTAAGTCAGGCAATCTCTGTTGACTGCTTGTTATTTCTTTATCTAAAACATATTAGTTGCTGAAACATAAACAGATGTCACAAAACAATAAGTCACTGAGTTTTGTCCACATTAATGACTCGCACTACCACTAAACCTACAAAAGAGATGTCTGGTGAGTTACAACAGAGTTTTGTTCTAGTAGAGACCTGATCAAAGTATTTGCCTTTTTGACTGTGATTGTGAAACCTTAATAAATAACATTGTATATGCAATTCATCACACAAAAAGCCCATTATAAAGGCCTGTCTTTACTTGTGCATCTTTCAGCGAATCCACACGCCCAAAGTCAATTATTCCAGAGGGTGAATAAGGGACAGTAATGAGCAATTCCTTGTATGTGTAAACGTACCTGGCAATAATCTTGATTCTGATTCTGGGCAGTGCCCTCTTGCAGCTGTTGGATCTACCGGCCAGAGGGATGCATTGGTTTTTTCCCAACTCATCCTACTGACTATAAATACGTAGTTTCTTCACTCCTATGCAGAATCTTTTATTTGGAGAAACGCAATCTCAGAACTTTTAATAAGCCTAAATGTATTTTGTAAACTGGCCACTTGCCAAATAAATCAGATCTTTTACTTTGCCTTCCAACTCCAATGTCTTCTCCCAAGTTGCTAGCCTGACTGTAAACAACTAACCAGAACACAGACAAGGAAGTCTTAGTCTGGCTTTCCATCATGGGTCCAGGAATCGGTTGACATATTTTGTAAATCTTCAGTGTGATGATTTTAAGTTAATAAGAACATACAGTACAATGGTTGTCCATTTTGTTCTTCTTAAACCTGTCAGAAGTGGGGCAGAAGTGTCCACAGGCCAGTCACTTTGGGCCGGAGAGACACATTGTCATTATCATTTTGCAACACAGGTTGCAAAAGCATTTGAGGTCCATTACTCTCTACATGCAAAAAACATGACAGAACAGAACTAAAATGGTAATAAACAACTCAGATCTTTTTTTTATGTGCATTTCTTGGATTTGCAACAGAAAGAATATAATAAAATGACCAGATTACTTTGTCCTTTGTGAGTAACAATGTATTAGCTTATAATCTCTGACTCAGCTTTATTCCAATGAGACACTTACGCAAATACTGGACACATATGAGATCATGCATAATGATCAGACTCCTTTCAGACAACACCATTCCCTGCTCGATGTTGATTATTTCAACACATGCAATCACTAAAGCTGAGTGTCGAGCAGCAAGTTGAAGACTATTAGAGGAGAAACTTGAGGAGAGCATTACCAGGTAACTCAACCTCCCAGACCGTGGTGATGTAATGTACATTTGAGCATGAATCACCACCTGTAGGACCCTCACCTCCGAACGTTCTCTACAATAGTCTGTACAAAAATGTCCCTGTCTGAGAAACCAGGCGTACAGCCGCAACAAATGTGGGAAAAAGAGGAAGTGCTGAGTCGTCACACTGATGTGTTGTTTTAGTAAAGAAATGTGATGACCTGAGAGGTTTGTCGTGCCGCTCCAGAGTGTGAAGGGCTGTTTTTAATGAGCGGAAAATGAAGCCTTGGAGCTGAATTTGCATGAAGGACTCGAAAACTAATCATAAAACCCAAGACAAATACCTTCACTGTCCATAGTCGACAGAGGCTCAAACTCCTGACATTAGCTACTTTTAACACGTGTATAAAGAAATAAATGGTGACATTGGTGGAGTAAATTCACTCCAAGGCCTGCCTTCCCATGCTGGGATGTCTGCAGAAGAGCTCCAGCTGACGCTGCGCATCAGGGAGGTAGAGCTGAGACACAAGGAGTTGGAGGTGGAAGCCATGCACCTAAGGGTAAAAGCTCTGGAGATAGAGCGGGGAGCTGCTCTAAAATCCAGTCCATCACCTGCCCATAGGCCATCCACAAATCCCCATGACAGTTTTGATGTAAGTAGGCAAATTGCATTAGTCCCACCGTTCAGAGAGTCAGAGGTAGACTCATACTTCAATGCATGACTCTAAAGTAATTTGCAGTGGCCAAAGAGAGTGTGGTCTCTATTATTGCATTGTAAGTAATTGGGAAAAGCTCAGGAAGTCTGCAATGCCCTGACTATTGAGGAGAGCCTCAATTATGATATTGTGAAAGCCACAGTCCTTCGTGCATATGAATTAGTACCGGAGGCATACTGTACAGGCAAACATTTAGGAATAGTAGAAAAAATGTCAACCAGACCTAAATCAAATCAAATCAAGTTTTATTTATATAGCACATTTATAAACGATTTTTGGTCGAGCCAAAGTGCTGTACAAATAATAAAAATACCCTACAGTAAAGACATTTTACAGCTAATACAACAGCACAGTTTGTTCAGAATATCAGTATGAGAAAAAACGACACCCTCTGTCCTTAGACCCTCACATCGTACAAGGAAAAACTTCCGGAGAAAAACCCACAGTTTAAAGGGAAAACATGGGAGAAACCTCATGTACCTATGTAGAGTTTGCGAGAGAAAAAGGTGGCCTTTATGTTAATTATGGCGGCATGTGGCGTAGTGGGTTGTCCGTAGGTGTTCGGATCAGGGGGTCACAGGTTCAAACCCCACTGCAGTCAGCATGTCGTTGTGTCCTGGGCAAGACACTTCACCTCAAGTTGCTCCTGTGGGGATTGTCCACAGTATTGAGTATGTAATTCGCTTTGGATAAAAGCGTCTAACAAGTAACATGTAATGTAATAAGTGGTGCCAAGCCAGCAAAATCACATCCATAGAGGTCATGCGTGAACTCATTCGTTTGGAAGAATTTAAAAATCAGCTGCCAGAGAAAATCGTCACTTATCTAAATGAGCAGAAAGTTGTGTCACTTGCTGCTGCTGCGGTACTGGCAGATGAATTTGTGCTAACTCATAAAAGTGTTTTTTATCTTCCAGTTCGCCATGATGCTGTGGCAGGTGACATAAGGGTAAAATCTCCTTCCTGTAGTAGCGCCAAAACAGCAGATAACAGGGAGTGCTATTACTGCCGTGAGCAAGGACAACTCATGGTCGCCTGTCCTAGTCTAAAAAGGAAAGAGCAGCACACAGGTAGAAAAACACCATCTCCTATAGGTTGTATTCAAACCAAACCGCACTCCTTAAAAAACGTTGCATCGAACGTGGAGGATAGCGCAATTGATGAGGCGTTCAAGCCGTTAGAGTCCGTTAGAGTTCGTCAGAGTCCGTTAGAGTCCGTTAGTTCGTCAGAGTCTGTTAGAGTCCGTCAGAGTCCTCCAGAGTCCTTTAGAGTTCGTCAGAGTCTGTTAGAGTCCGTCAGAGTCCGTTAGAGTCCGTCAGAGTCCGTCAGAGTCCGTTAGAGTTCGTCAGAGTCCGTTAGAGTCCGTTAGAGTCCGTCAGAGTCCGTTAGAGTCCGTTAGAGTTCGTCAGAGTCCGTCAGAGTCCTTCAGAGTCCTCCAGAGTCCTTTTAGAGTCCGTTAGGTCGCATTCACACCTAATAGTCCGCTTCTCTGGTGCGCACCAGACGACAATTTGTTACATTGTTTCATTTTTCAGAAGGTTCGGTTTGCGTTCAAACAGGCAAAATTCAAACGGACTATAAACTTTAAACACAAGTCATGTGCTCGGAAATGCTGTTCAACAATTGGTCAGACATTAAGGGGGTAAAAACGCAAATCCCGGCAATTTCTACCGGAGCCTCCGCCATGGAGCATCGGCAGGTTTTTTTCATGCTGTTGTTAATCTGGAGAGCATATCAACAGATTCTAGCAACGGCGCATATGATTATATAATCAGACAACGTGCGATAAAAAACATTATAACACATATAATGAGAGACGTTCTGCAGTAAGGAGGGGGTTTCACCGACGGCAGGTGGCTCTGACTTTTATGTATAGTTTTTAGTTTGATAGTTGTTTTTACTTTACACAACACTGTTCAACACTTCATTTTGCTTCACTCTCACGATTTTGAAGACATCCGCGTTCTTGTGACACGTAAATACTACGCTTCCTATGTTTTGGTGCGGACTGCGTTCACACCAGCGATGAACCGCTCCAGAGTTCACTAGCAAGCAGTCCGAGACCACCTCTTTTAGGCGGACCAGAGTCCGGTTGTTTAGTTCACTTCAGAGGTCTCGGACTGCGTTTACACCAACCCAAACGAACCGCACCAAGCGGCTAAACGCACCAGGGTTCGATTCAACCGGACTATACAAGGCTGGTGTGAATGCGACCTTAGAGTTCTTCAGAGTCCGTAGAGTCCGTCAGAGTCCGTCAGAGTCCGTTGGAGTCCGTTAGAGTCCTTCAGAGTCCATCTTTAGAACTTTATAATAACCGTATCTTTTAATCTAACATTTCTTTAGGGGGAAATGTTTGATTTTTAGTTGGGGGGGTGTTACGACCCTGGGTCATTATGTCATTTGTGTGTGGATATTTTTTTTTGAGTGTCTGTGAATGTGTGGGTGTGTGAGTGAGCAAGCAGGTGGTGCCCGTTAGCTGATTAGCTGCCTTCAACATGCTGATTGGTCCATCTGAAGAAGAGGGGAGCATTTAAGCTGCAGCCATGCAGTCCCTCTGCCCTCTCTCTCATCGACCTCTCCTACTCCCAACTCCGTGTCTGTTGTTCTGTGTGGCTTAAGTACCGATTACTGGTCCTTGTTGTACAATTGTGTATCTTTGGAAAGCTAAGATAATTTAATCTGTCTTGAAGACACACTTTGATTTGCCCAGGAGTGCGAACCCTTTTCTTTTGTTCAAATCCCGTTTTCTCCTGTTTTCGTTAGGTTAGGTAAGAAGCCTGTATTTTATTTTACTTATTTTGTTAGGCAAGATTTATGTATGCAAAGGATTATTTGTTTATGTGGGTTGTCTCGCCTCCTTTAAAAAAAACAGGTAGCCTAATTCAAATTACCAAAGGCATTTTTCTGTCTCATTGTCCAGTTCTTGGGAGTGGGAAGAGTGGGGAGAGGGCAATTGTGTGCTGTGCCTAAGTTCCCCTAGGCCTGGGCCTAACATAAATTCCTAGCTTTAGGAAAACATCCTTCAGGCGGTTTTATCGTCTACACTGTGGCTATCAGCACCTTCCTTTGTTCACCACGTGATAAATTAGGGACTGTATGAGGTCACTCTGTAGGCATACGGATTATGTCAGATTGTTAATGGGCTAGACTGTTGAATTGAACTGATGTCATTACTTCACTTTTTTTTCCTGCTGCTTTTTGCAAGAAAAATAGAAAATGAGAGGCTGTTTATCTCATTATCACATTAAGATCATTTAGCCACAATTGGAGATAAGCAGCAGCTATTACTCTCAGCAAATTAAAACCAATATAATAACAGCTTGGCAGAACCTGTAGGGGTGATGCATTGTTAGGCCTGCATGGTGGAATCATCTGAAGCTGATTTCTTCCATGAAGACATACTTATGCCTTTTTTCAAAGTATTCATTTGACCTAAAATGCCTTCTACCATAAATTGTATAAACTAAGTTTTGTAATATTGTACAGAGATGGTAAACTATGCACAGAAAGGTTTGAATTCTTGTCTGGAGAATGAAATGTGGAAAATAACAGGACAGTTATTTGAGGTTATATCTTGAGGTTCGGAAATGACCCAAAATCTGTAAAACATATTAAAATTCTCCTTACATGCAGCACTTGCCACATTTTATGATGTTTTATACCTGCTGCCAATTAACATAATACGATATTTCCTGTTGTGGAGAGGACAAGGTTTGGTTGACCGTGACCCTGCTGTTCCAGTAACATGTTTTACTGTGAACTGAAAAAGCATCAAGTCAGTATTTGAAGGAAAGAGAACATGTAGGAACTGTGGGATTTTGGGAATAATAAACCATCACAACACTCCAGTGGGACAGCCTCTTATAGTGGCAAAGCAAATCAGCGACAGGGTGTGAACCACGGGTAGCCCTGGTGCTTTAATGCTCTGAGATGTGTATAGTGCTTTGATTGATTGCACTTTATGTAGTTATTTTATCTCCTCCTGCACTTTATATGTCGTAGCTGCTACTGCCTTGTGGCTTGTATGCTGCTCATGCTCTTTCTGCATATCATGTATTTCTGTTTGCCATGTTCATAAATGTTGTATGTGACGGGACTACGGATGGAAATTAGCTCAAAGCTAAAATCCGGCTCATTTACATTTAAAAGCATTATTTTGTTTAAAATGTTCATTAATGTGCACTGTCCCGGTTCAAATAAACGATTAAATGAAAAATAAATGATTCAAGCAAGGAAGCTCTGTCATGTCATCGCTGCATGTTTCTTCACTGCGATATTCACTGAGATTCACAATAAAAACAGCATGAGATGTCAGATTTTAACTGCGTTTATGACTGACTTATTATTTTTTCCTACTGTACCAGCTGCAGCTCTCTAGACTTAAAGACATCACATCAATCAGCTAGTCAATAGGTAAAAGGGGAACCAGTTACTCCACAATCACCAACTAACATGACTAACTTTAGCGGGAAACAATTTAACCACAAGTTACATTTAGTAGCTGTTCTGGAGCTGTTTTTTCAGGGCTGATAAATCAATAGTGCCATGTCGAAGTCAAGCTGTGAAAGAAGATCAGGAATTATGGCTGAAAGCTCCAGGACTGCTGCTCAATGGACTGTACGTTGTTTAGTTGACTGTTAAGTATAAACAGCAACGACAAGCACAGCTGTACAATTGAGTCAACAAAGTTAACAATCACAGTCAGTTAAACCATACTTTTTAAAGCATTCATTGAGAATAACTCAGAATAAGTAGAACCGGTATACATTATTTAAATATCTACGGTTAACGTCCATTTGATTTTGCAAGAGGAACAGGAATACTGGGCAAAAAGAAAGTGGAAACTATTTAGAAAATATTTATCACTTCAGTGGAAAGTTCCCCTATCTATCTTTCTGCGTACTTAAACTGTTTGTAACTCTCTCTCACACACACACACACACACACACACACACACACACACACACACACACACACACACATACACATACACATACACATACACATACACACACACACACACACATCCTGTTTTTGTGTTTAAAGTTGCTGAACTGTTTCTGTTTAGTCTGGACTCCACAGTTTTTTTTTATTACGGTAAACTGAGTTTATTTATGGCCTTTTATTGTGCTGATGATTTAATGTGATGGTTTTATTCCACAGACACTATTTGCTTTCCATATAAGATGTTAATGTCTCTGCAGTGAAAATTAACACATCATCATACTTCTATACCAAGAAAAAATTGTCTCTGCTTTTCTGGGGGGAAAAATCGAGTGCATGATTACATGAAAGTGCCATTCCCTATTTGAAATCCAAAGCCTTATTATTCCTTATTTTTGTTGAGCAACTTAGAGAGTCATTTTATGGTTAAAGTTACAACTTCATCAAGCCCATCCATGTTCATTGAGGCAGTCACGGCCCTGTGCTATAGAGGGAAAGGGTGAGTGAAATGTAATTTGCCAGGACATGTGGGGAAATAAGTTAAAAGGCATACAAATCTCAGCAAAAATATTGAGGTAATTGTTTAACTGCAGTCAAACCAAGACCACAGTGAAAGGGAGTCAAAATATTTTTCTACCAAATTAAGTCATACGTGCTCTGGAAAGGCCTGCTCTCTGTCTGCAGCAGGTACTTCAATCTGTTGTTAAAAGTCTTGACAGAGTAATGACATCAGCTCGGAAGTGTGTCATAACTCTTCTGCATAGTGACATGGATGGCAGAAATTTAGGACAAAAGGAAATCCTTTGACATGCATCTGTTCAAGAGCTCAGCAGAACCCGAGCTGAGTGGATAGATGAGAGTGTGGTGTGTAATCTGAGGGCCAAGGGCTTGTCTCAGGGGACTAAATGAGACGGAACAATCACAACAGGAGGATCATCATCCATACAAAGGACTGAGAACTATATCAGGAGTGAAAACCCATCTTATTTTTGCACTGCATATCTTTCCATATAAACAAGGAAATTAATCATCCGTTAGACATTAAGATGTACAGGGAAGACTGATTTCAAAACCATTCCTCTTGGCAAGAAACACTCCTCGAGTACAAGTCATTGTATAGCATCTCGCAGGACATCAAGCTTGAATATTTCCCCTTTCTGTTCTGTTTTTTTTTTGTTGCTGTTCTGCACTATTAAGGTGGCCTACACTTCGGGCCTCGGGGTCTACTGACTTTCATAACGCTTCATTGCTCAGGTGGCGGAACAACTTGGCCAGGAAGGACGCTCACCTGGGTGTTCCACCAGAAAAGCAGGCGCTGATGTGAAGATTACTGTAAATGCAGCGAAAGTGTGGCCCCTGAGAGCTGTGAATAACACACGTTCTGTAGTGTAAAGTATATAGTGTGCTCTGTGGGTTTGTAAAAGCATATGCACCATGTTTAAATGTAACATGGTGCAACGCTATTCTGGTTTTAATTTGTAGTTGCAGTATGTTATAGAAGATGACAGAGAATGATAATTTAACTGCTTTACAAGACAGTTATCGAGGAATTCATTGCCCCTGAAACTGATAAAATGCAAGTGAAACTGTTCTGAGCAGTGTCTTTCCTTTTTTCTCATTAGAAGCCGTGTTTCACTTGCTTGTCAGTGGGCGGAGAAGCTGACAGTCTGACTCAGCAGAGACGAGACACAAATCCCACATCCCACCCCCTCACAGCTTATCCTCCATGACCAGGACACCGGCATCGAGCCTTGTGGTTTGAGGTGGAAAATATGGCTCTGAATCAGAACCACAAATCACAGGCAGGCTACTGCTCAGATCAAACCATCAGTAGTACGCACGTGCAGCTCTCAGACAGAGCTTTCTGGTTTATGTTGTCATCAATGCGTGCTGCGAGATAGGGAAAGAAGGACTAGAGAAATAGCTGAGGGAGTGAGGGTGTCCAATTAAGCAATTACAAGCTTTGGGGCCCAGAATTTCCATGACTTAATCTCAGCAGCTTGTGGAGTTCACCATGGAGGCTCCGCATCGTCTCCTGGAAAGAGGCCTGAGACGGGGAGATGGTGGTTTCTGATACAGATGGATGTCCATTCCCCTTTGCCCCCTGGGTTTTGTGCTCTGGGCTTCCATCATACATCAGAGGAAGTCTAGACAGCATAAATGCTGAGGAGAAATGGCGCTCCATCAATCTTCACTATCTTTTATCTTCTCTCGCCTGCTTTCCCAAACATCCCTGTGTGTATCTTTTTGCCCCCATTTCTTCTGCCACTGCAGCAGTTATTTACTGTCGCTCTCTAAAAAACGTTGTGTGGAAGGGTCACCTGGATGGAAAATGGGCTCGGCTTTCAGTCTGGAAAGGCATGTCTGGTTAGGGTTACGTAAGACTTGGCATGGCTGGCTCTCACAGCTCCCTACCCAATATCCACAGTGTGCAGGCTGCATGGCATTGAGCTTAACCCAACTGTATTTTAAGCCAGACTGCAAAGAGGAAGATAATGTCTGCTGCTGCTCACCTCTCCTTGATATCTTCTACATATGCTGGCTCCCCCAGCGCGGAAGGAGCGGCTGTAAAATCTATTTAGGTCAGAGCTATTACGTTTCAACCCTTGTTCCCTGCCTCAGCAGTTTAGGGGGTTCAGCGTACCCTGACTCCATTTGTCTCCATCCAGTCGATGTTTCTGCCTTATGTACGGTGCATAGTTTACAGGAAACAAGGAGGACAGTCCTTCAAATGATACAACACAGAAAGGAAAATGAAGAAAAATTCTAACTTTGAAATACCTGAGAAGGTTAGCTCAGCACTCTTTTCTTATTCAGTAATACTTTCCTGACATTTGTCCAGTTACAAACATGCACACTGTCTGATGTCACCGCCGAGGAGCTTGACTTGAGAAATCTGGAGTACATTTTACACAATAACCTTTAACACATTTTGATAGTTCAGGAAAAACTTGAAGAGGATAGCTTTTTAATTTTGGGAAATATGCTTATTTGCTTTCTGACCAATAACAAGATTGATAGCATAGCATAGCATAGCATAGCTCGTCTGGCTCTGTCCAGAGGTTAAAATAATAGACCTACCAGCACCTTTAAGATATCTGGTTGACACATCCTTTACTTAAAGTGGACCTATCATGCTATATTATAATAATATAGTGTAGGACCATACCTATATAAGGCATATTTATACTTTTTTTTTTTCAAAATACCAAACAGATCATGCATTTTAGCCATGCCTCATTTCGCTCAAATTGCACTTTTTTACCCCTGTTTTTGCAAGGGCTGATTCTGTGAGAACAGCACCACCTACAGGCCTGGCATATGTACTATAGCGTCTCCAGCGCTTTCGAACGGCAATGGCCGTGGCTGTCTCCTCCTGATTGGTGGAGTTGGCCCAATAGCCGTAGCGCCACTTCTGTGACGTCATAGAAGTGTTCAAATCTGGATCAGTCTGTATCAGATCCGTTGCAGCCCCTTTTTTAGAGATTTGGGTATGGAGGAAAATAGAGAGGGTTGTGTTTTCTGACACTTGGTGAGTTCCCTGGAACACCGGGGACACATATTCATGTATAAAAGACGTACAAAAGTGCATTTTGCATGATAGGTCCCCTTTAATTTAGAAGAAAGCCAAGGATTAACGACAACATTTCTTCTTTTGGGGTTTTTGTGCTAGATCATTTCTAGGCCGGAAGAAGTAACTTCCTGAAATTTGGACATGCCTGGCAACCTCACCATTACAGCAGTATAGCTCCTACCATATGTTGCTGTCATGCCACATTTTTTGGAGCAGTCACGTCAGCGTTCTAGTTGTAATTCCAAGATATATAGAAGAACTATGTACCGTTTGTAAAAATGTGGCTTCACTTGTTAACAAAATGCTTCAAGTACGTAGCACAGTAAAAGTGACTAATGTTGGCAGATCAAGTGATGTGACTGACCAGACCAGACCAGAAACAGAGGTAAACACCTTGGTTAATGTGTGAGTCGGAATAACTTTATTTATTTTTTCTGACCATCAATGCAGTGACAACCAAACTGTAAAATCACACATTTTTACACTATGGTATGCATGCATACCTGCGTACCAGTTATGTGCACCCCTGTCCATAAGTCTTTTTTGTACCTTTTGATCATGTTGTATTTTGATGCTTGACTACCAGAAAGCTTAAACACACAATACTGCATACTTTTTCTATGACTATCTACATCTACAGCCAAGTTTATAATGTGTCACCTAAGCAATAATCACTTCCCGTAATTTGCCATGATTCAAGCAGTGGTGAACCGTCAGGGCCTTCAAGGTATTCAGAGAATACCCTGGAACACTCAGATAAAACAAATAAAAAATCGATTTAATTATATAAATAAAAACCTTATAAAATGAATCAATTAGAATCGTATCTGTGTTGTTGATCTGTAATATTACAGTGTTACGTTGGTTTGTTTGTCCTTCTCGGCCCATGCACTACGTATTTCAGTGGTTTTGTGTTAGAAAAGAAATGCAAACAATCAGATATTTTTCTGGGTCTCTGGGTAGAATATCCTTCAACGAAGGTATTCTATATCCTTGATAGAATGCCCTGGCCGTTGCGCTGAATGAGAGCGTACGTTTGGATTGACAGTTTGATCAACCAACCATATATTGATTTGTAGCCAATGGGCGTATTCTTTCAGAGGGTCCAGTTGTGATAGACACGGTTCACCACTGGATTCAAGAATACCTTCATGGATGCCTTTTGCCCAAGCACTGTACTGTAATGATTTCCATCTCACTCATTCCAATGGAAATATCTTTAAAAATGTGTTCTCGTATGTGAGTGTATTTTTATACCGTGTGCAGTGAATTGTTCTGGACTGGCTGCGTTTCCTGGTACATTCTGTAGCTACACAATAGCAGAGAACATCCATTGCAGCAGATGCCCGTCCGGCCTCATGTGGACTTCAGATGTTTTGAAGAGAGCTGCTACAAAAGAGAGAAATTCCACAGAGTAAAAAACAATAATTCAACAGCAGCAGACACTGCAGCTATGACAGTGTATGGGACGAGCGCATCAAAGGGAGTCGAATAAGCAGGATATGGCTGAGATTTGTGTGAAGACACAAACAGCGGGTCACTTCAGATGTGTACAGAGAGGTTACACTTCTATAGCAAACCTGGGATCGGTTTCCAAGAAAAAGAAAGATAGATGGTCTTAATTTCAGTTCCCGTCTCCCAGGCTCCACATAGGGCCTTGACATTGGGTTTCTGAGCACAGCATGGAACCGGCTAACACACAAGCATGCACTCCAAATCACTTCTGTATGTTACTTTCATGCTCTGAAGTTGCTGACAGAGAAAAAAAGTTCCCTAAAAGTTTGAAAATTAAGAAAAGAAAGATGGTGTACTTATGGTCTGTCAGTTAAACAACCCTGCAATAGTTGAAGCAAATATTGTTCCACATAGTTTTAAACTCTGCTGATATCCCACCGTTTTGTTGGATATCAGGTCATATCCATTACAAGGGGATGCAGTGCAAACTTTTCCAATCAATCCAGACTTTTAAAAAGTCTCACTGTTTTACGAACATGGAAAACAATGGCTGCCTGGAGAAAAAACCTTACAGCATGCAATTAAAACTGCTCAGCAAAAAGTCTAAATTGCATACTTTGTAATAAGTTTAGTTTGTATTGACTACTTGCAAACAGACGGCCATGGTTTCCAAAGCAAAAGGTCTTCTGTTTTTCTTTTTACATGCAATTAACGTGCAACTATCCGTTTCAGGAATGAAAAATGTGACATCTATACAGCACATAGCGCACAAATCATGCGTGCTGTCTCCAGTAAAGAAGAGGTGTGTGGTGCAGCTGGACTGACAAAACAAGGATTCAGAGCTCCTTGTTTTGGCTGTGAAGCTTTCAGTGGCCCATTATACCCCTGCATGTCCCCTTCCAGAGAGTCACACATGTTGTCCTGACAGCCATTCCTGTTCTGTCTGTCTGCCGCAGCAAGACTGGAGCCTGATTCCAAACACCAGCAGATTGACAGGGGGGGGGGATTTACAGTTAAGAGTAAAATCAGGAGCAGATTTGGTATGTCTCCCTGAGGTGTTTCATGTGTCAGCAGCTTCCACCGAGGGGGAGTGCTTATTCACTCATATGGTATATGCACATACACATGCTGTCTGGAGCTAAATATATAACACACCTTAGAAGAACAAAATAATGATTGACTTATATGTGGGCATTTCTTTATGACTCTATACGGAGTTATGACTGTTTGTATTATCACATCTGGGGCTAGATATCACACACAGCCATTGCCAAAAAAGCAGCACTGTACAGTACTTATCGTGCAAAAAACCCCAAACAATCCCTCAACATCAATTGCCTTACCAGAAGTAAAATGGGAAACAAATTATCTTCACGATAGCAATAGGGCATAGTGAGAGAGCATATTTGGCACCTTAGATCAGTCCGAATCATCAACATCTTAAGTGATTGACTTGCATGCCAATGAATGAAGTGTAATGGTGCAGAAAGGCAGAGTTGAGAAGAAGCATTACAAGCTCCATTGAGGTTGTAAAGAGACAACTGGATGCATATTGTAGTTCACAATGCCAGTTGTCACATAATCTGTTTTTCTAGAAAAGTCTTATTTTTCTGCTGTTGCTGCCAGATAATGTCAGGAAGATCATATTTCTGGGAATTGGATAAATTGAGCTGACTTTAAGGAATCCTCAAATACAAACCTGAATGAATATATTCCTAAAGGCTTTTTCTGGCTGTATACCGTTTTATCATCTGGATTTATGACCTGCTGACAAAATATCCCATGTCTGAATGCCACTGCCAATGACATTTACTCACACAAATACACCCACGCTCATTAATGGCAATGGAGTGGCTACATTTTACACCTGGAGGAGTTAGCTTGGATAATCTTGCTATGTCCACCCAGGGTGCTTCCCTATAACTGTCACTCATTATTTTGTAGTGGGCCTAGAGTGGCTTGCAGCCCGGTAGCAAAATGGAAATATTACGCCTCCTGAGTTTAATACCATCTGCCCTCCTGCAAAACTCCTTAAACTGTGACAGGAAATATTTAGACAACAAGAGTAGCTACAGTATGTTGAAATCACAGGGCAGTTGGGACCATACAGAGATGAGAACAGAGAAAGAAAGAATAACAGTTTTGCACAGAAGTATGTGAACTGTCCCGTTGTGAAACTCCTACACGTTGGCCGGCTTTGTTCTTTCAATCATTGTATGCCTCTCAAGTTTCCCATTACTCTTTCCTGCAACAAATAATATGCAGAGGGGGTTTGTGATGTCAGAGGAGAGCTTCAGTGATTTAGTATTGCACATCCAAAAAGTCAGGACACTGATTTGAGAAAAAGAATCAAAGTTGGTGAATAAAATGTCATGATACCCTGGATTTTAAATTACTCTTGAATAGTATCTTATTGTTTGGCTTGTACATGCAGCTCTCAAACCACATATCCCAGTTCATAAAGCAGGCTTTCTGTTATGGATTTGTAGTCTTTCGACCCAAGCTGAGGTGACATCACTAAGGTTAATTATTTCCCCAAACATTGTAAGTGTTTTTACAGGTTGAGTATTACTTCCATGAGGAGTAAACTGATCTTAATTTGTTCAATTAGTGGAATGTCTCTTTATTTTTTCTCCATTATGGTCTAGTTTTTTTTTTACTGTAAGACGTTTTGGGGCCTCTTTGGAAATCAAAATAACTTTTTCTGGTCATTTTATTTCATCATATGAGACTTCAATAATCAGTGTAAAGGAATTAAGCCTGTTTCTACTTCTCCAGAGGGGTCAGGGGCCGGAGCTGATCAACACCGAAAGCTGGTAGACACTTGCTGCGTTGGGCTCCTAAATCACATGCTTTTTATTTGTACTATTGGTCTGTACTGCAGCTGGCCTTACAAAGTATTGTTCTTGCAGGCAGTATTGATCAGAATAACCAGAAAAGTATGCTGACTTGCATCCTGCAAAATGCGACCGGATTCAGTTGGACATCCTGGTATTTCGACTCTGTATCAGGACATCTTAAATCTTTTTATTTTTTCTGGAATACTAAATATCATAGAAATGTATCACTTAAGTGTCATTCAATTTGATGTAAACTTGATTTTGCCTTGGCTCACTACTGCTGTCACTCCCAGGTTTTTTCACACCTTTAATACACAAGACTTGCTACCTTCTGTTCTCTAGCATTCGACAGACAATGGGTCAAATGATCATACGGAGGTTACCTGTTTCAATTAATATGTCTATACTTTCCCCCACCATTTCAATAGACGGTATAACTGTAATGTTATCATGCTTTGATTGGCTGTTCCCCTTCCCATCTTTTGGTTTCTTCCCTTTAGGAATCTTGCCATTTCTTTTGTATCCAGGTTCAGATTTCTCTAGCACACATTGGTCCAGGGTTATCTGGCCTTCCTGGAAATGGATTGATTCTGTTAAATGCTTTAATTCTTCATTTAATAACACAACTTTGGTTTAAACTTGTAGATTTGTTAATTTCTTACCAGAAGATGAAGTATGGAATTTCCACCTCAATAAATAGTTTGATAGTATGGTTATAGAAAACAATTGTCAAAACAACAATGCGTTAGAATCTCAAAATAATCACAAATTTGTCTTTGTCTAAGTCAGTTCTTTGAGAAAGGTTTTTCATCAATCTTTTTCTATTTTCTTATGCAGTAATTAGCTTCCTTAATACAACTCTCACTATAAATATCTGGAGATCATTTGAATCAAATGAAACACTGTTTCCTTCTCACACAATATAACATCTACATCAAATCAGTGATGAATTACACAGTATAAATATAGAGTTACATCGTTTGATAAACTGTAATTAATGAACTGGTGCCAGACGACGAGACACAAAAGCTCACATCTTATTCGCTGCACTCTATCTCGAACGTGGCTCAAGTGTTTCCAGCAGCGCTCGGGTGCACCATTTAAGTGTTCATTATCATCAAGCCCTACGTCAGTGGAATAACAGAGCAGGAGCGTTTATTTTCTCAACTCGCCTCCATTCATCAATCCCCTGTATCCCTGCTACTGCATGTACCCTCACGTCACATGTGTTTAACTGCACGTCCTGTGTGTTTCCTCCGTGTGGAGTAATCAAAGCAGTTGATCCAGACGCTTCAGACAGTGTTTGGGTCCTAATCAGACTGCAGGAACTCCCGCTTTTCTGTGGTAGACGCATAATAATCCCATGTCACTCCGATATGTCTGTGCAAACACTCATGTGATTTCATAAGCCCCCCTCTGCTTTCCACATACATAAACAATCTCGCTTTGATTTCCTCTCTTCTTTTTTGTCTGTCCAACTCTGTCTTATGTCGGCGTACAGTGCAAACACTCTCGCACATACGGGAGCAGAGGCGTGAACCTATTTCCACCTGTTTCTGATTACTGTAATTGGCCAGTGAGGCTGAGGAAATGTGTGACAGCTGAATCTGGGCTAGCAAAACTGACCCTGGTGAAAAACGAGTGGAAAAACTAGGAGAGCACCTAAATGAGAGAAGTCACAGTGGCATTAGGAGTCAGGGTTTGCTCCCTTTGTGTGTGTGCAAGATCAATGACGTTTTGTCTGTCTTCTGGTGTGAATCATTCATTCTTTTACTCTCTCTGTAGCACACACACACACACACACACACACACACACACACACACACACACACACACACACACACACACACACACACACAGAAATGTAACAGATCCCCAGAGCCTGACTAACTCACGGTGATGACAAGTGTGAGGCTGGATAAATGGAGCTCAGAGGTGGTGAGTCAAGAAAATATCTCAAGCCAGACAGAATCAATCACACTCCAAGAGCTGGTACCGTTGAAGCCTTTCCAATGATGCCCTTTCACCACAATAAAAACTGTTTCATTTGGTTGTACCAAACATCAATGGAGCTGGGAAAGAGTGGAAGTAGTTATTCAACCACACATAAGGAGACCTACAAGCTAGGAAATGGAAGTAGCTATGACATCTGTGAGGAAGAGATGAATGGTTGTACCAAATTGTATGGCAATCAGTTCAACCATGGTTTAGACATTAAACTCAAAATTACAAAACCTCATGGTTGCACATGAGGAAAAGTCAGAGGAATACCAAAGTTGTTATTATTATTTGTCTGTTCAATGTGAATGTCTGTAGTATTTATGGCAATCAATCCAACAGTTTGTGAGATGTTTCAGTTTCGAAGTAGTGGTCCAAGAAACCCATTGACATGGCCAACACTAGAGCAAATCACCCACTTCCCATGATATTGGCTTCATTGATTTGTATTAAAAGAAGCCTACTCCACCTACAGTACCAGAACATTCAGTAGGTTGTTATCATCTATTAACATGGTTGATCTCAGATACAAATACAATAATACGCCAACCCAAAGTGACTGTAGTAGTTAAAAAGGAAAGGTTGATGTCCTACCCTAAAGAGCAACAAAGACCGCTGAACATTTTTTTTAAAACAAATTGTTGCACATTGACTTGTGACAATGTTATTTTTTAACGCCAAACCAAGATTTTCCTTAACCCTACTAAGCAGAATGGATTCCTAATCCTTAAACAAGCGCTTTTGTTTTAATTCCCAACGTTAACAGTCTTGGTTTTTCACACATATCTGGGTAAGTGCAGTTTGCCCTTTTGAATAATAGTGATAACAACCAATAAAAGCCATCCAACAACTGCTAAAACTTGAAATAGATGTGAACATTTTTTATTTTTACATTTCCTCAGCAACACATTTTGTGAACAGAACTGTTACTGAAATGCCCAGGTTTTACAAGACATCCTATATTATTCTAGATCTTGTCGGCACGGTATTATGTCTCATTGGGCTTGTTGCAGCTTATACTTAAACGTATTACTGCTGATAGACTGGTGACTCACAAAGACTTTGTACAAGCACTCAGACATTAATAGCTCTAACATAATATTTAGTGGTGACGAAGAGTGAATCAGATTCTTCAAGTGTTTTCTCCACCTGGGAGGATCAAACCACAGAGATGGAAGATAAGGGAGGCTTCCCTCCAGCAGGATGACAGAGTGGACCTTCGGCCTGGCTGTGTTCCCCGGGAGTCCCCTCTCTGTCTGGGATGGATTCGTCTGTCTGGCCGGCCTGTGCAGGGTCACCTGGGGGTTGTGTAAATACACACTCACTCTGGGTGGGAAGGAAGCTCAAAGGGATTTTCCATGACTCCCCCCGGTGAATGGAGCGTGCCTGGCCAAGCGCATGCATCATCCTCCTTCCCGATCGCAGCCGTTGAGGTAGCATCACCACCTGGGAGCTGGGAGTATTCACCTTAGATTTATCTTTGTTGCTTCTGGGAACCCTGGATTTCTGTCACGACACCGACAGCATTGGGTTTCCATATGATGTGGTTGTTTGTTGTGATGGAGATTCTTTCCTACTGATGTCATCTGGAAGAGGGCCAGAGGGAGCGATTCAGTATCTCTGTTCCTTGGAATAAATGTTGAAATATAGCATCAAACTTGCCAGAAGCACTTCCTAATCACACGGTATATACACGGAATATCTGTGGTTAGACATTTAAACTACTGACTCTTATGCAATATCATAGCCATTGCTGAGCAGTAATGCCAGGGTACTACTCTTGAATATATGAAGCACTGTCATTTCACTTTATGATCAGTGTGTTTCATAAAATAGGTTTTCTGATTCCTCTCAGTTACGCAATCCATCAACTTCTGAAGATTCATCTGCAACACTTGCTGTCAAAGTGAATTGCTTATTTTGACAAAACCCTCACACTTCATCTTGCCTTCTGTGACAGTGGGTCCAAAGACAATGTTCCTCTAATGTCTCTCAGCAGGAGATTCATCTCATAAATAACCCTCTGCTTTACTTTGTTTACCCATCCGCATCTCCTTAGTGACAGGCCTGTTGCCAAATTGTTCCTCTCATAGCCACATTGACGTGAGTGAATATTAATTATGTCATTAGAGTTAATGGACCTTATTTATGGGTTAAGATCTCAACCCAACCCTGAGCTCCAGAAACGTCTGCAGAAGTCGAGATGTGGTTCCTGTAAAAGCTTTACTTTGGAAGATGTTACATTTTGTTCTTCTTCATGTCATGTTGCTTTTTATGACTGGATGAGAAAGTGGTGAAAGATAGACGCTCTTAAAAGATATAAATCTGTTTTGCTCCCTCCCGTCCACCTTTTTCCTAAGAAATGCTTCCTTCAACTCATCTTCACCTCTTAATACTTTCCCCCTGCACTAAGCTAAGTTCTCCAGTTAAGGCCACCACATTAGGTGGTTGTCAACCTTCTGACATGGTAAATACATGACATCATGACCAGCATATGCTCCTGATTGATGTCTGTTTTGGTAGCCTGACACACAAAAAGGCCTTGGTTAGTAAGGGTCATTTCTCGTGACCTTATGTGTGGTGGTTTCCCGCATGGACTAATATTTACACCGGAGCCATGGTCAGTTAAATAAAACAACACAATTAAACACACGCAATAACGTTCTCAGCGCATTCAAGAAGCAACTGACCTTTCTTAATTAATCCAACATTCTCATCATGTTGTATTTAGTAGTTACGTCAGAGTTATCATGAAAACTCAGATATGTTAAGTGTGCAGGCCAAAAGTATTTCCTGTTTGTGATAGTATCAGTTTATAAGGCTTAGGAACTCACCTTAGCTTTGAAACTGCAGCCATTATGATAGCAAGCCTGCCATCTAGCGTGAGAGTCTGGCACTGCACCTTCTCAGGGTTTGAAAATGAAGCACTAGGAAAATTGACAACAGACACTAAAGCAGTAAGCATTTATGTAGAAACTGTGGAGAATTGCTTTATTTTTGCTTTACGGTATCTATGGAGTCTTTGTCTTCCTCTTTTTCTGAAATGGTTTAAACCCCTGTGAGGTCCTATAGTGTGTAAAGCAACACACTTATATAAGATCCTGTCTTATAAGAGCAGCACGTGGGCTCAGTGGGGAACTAGCATGGAGAAAAGGCAAAAGTGGTTTTAATAGTCTTTGCTGTATTGTTTTTTTTCATGTCACAGGTCTGTGGTCAATTAACTTTATTGTTCCCATCATTATTAAAGTAGGGATTAGGCAAGGAATTGTTTTGCGGGTGATTTTTTCACATGTTGGAATCAATTATTACATTTAAGTAAAGCCAAAAGTTAAGACTTTAAATCTGTTTGTTTGTCTTGAGTGCATGCTTGCTTTTTATGTTACAACTCAACATTTTGCTAATGAATAATAAAAGCTTTATTGCCCCTTGAGGGAAATGTCTTCACCCAACAAACCCTGTAAAACATCTTTCACATAAAACAGATGCATTGCAATTAAAACAGGAACATGTTTGTTTGTTTTTTAAGGGAAAACAAAAAGGTTCAGAGAGGTCAAAGGTGATTAGAGGAGACCCTAATATCGCTTTACTTCAAAAGTTACAACTTGTCACAGAGAAATTAATTAATCTGCAGGTCTCCCTTGAAAAAGAGATCGTTGATCTCAATGGGATTTTTCACCTGGTTAAATAAAGGCTAAAGAAAGAAAGAAAGAAATTAATAATCAGTAAACAAGGTGTCACACAAAATGAAATATCTCATGGACGGACCTCAGCAGGATGAGATCTTAGGAATAACATTCATATTTCATGAAATGTCAGCGACGTCAAACCTGATTACTCTCTGGTGATGACTTGCATGTGTGAGTTCCCTCTGCAGGTCAGCCTGCATTCCTCTAGCTCAGAGTTTCGTGACGTGGCAGATGAGTAAAATAGTCTTTATATCTCTCCTTATGTTTAACACGCTTTTTGTTCTTGGTGCCATA
The DNA here is from genome assembly GCF_902827165.1 of Trematomus bernacchii. Classification (NCBI taxonomy): domain Eukaryota; kingdom Metazoa; phylum Chordata; class Actinopteri; order Perciformes; family Nototheniidae; genus Trematomus; species Trematomus bernacchii. The sequence continues at coordinate 11,352,497 of NW_022987313.1, read as the reverse complement.
TTTGTACCAAACTCAAGTTGCAGTGTTAAACAAGGTCAAAACTAAATTGTTTTAAAAAAGAAGTACATTAAGGCTTCAGAATAAATCTTATTCCAGCCTTTACAGTATGTCTTCAAACAGCTTAAAATGTTACATTTCTGGTACTGAGGAATAACTTATATATGTGTTCTGCTGCCAACTGAACATGAATTATCAATCCATTTTTTTATTCAAGTCAACACACGGAATCATATAGAAAATGACGTTAGTAGAGAATTCATTCATAAACAGTAGAAGGCACTTGGGCTTAGCCAAAGAGGCCTCTAAATATTACAATCCCTTGTCAAGGTATAATTATATTTGCATACAAAAAAAAACTTTGGAAATTGCATCCAGTACATGTACGTGCTAAAATTACATCATTATCTCTTACATTAAATGTAATCTATTTAGACTCTAATAAAAAAAGCGGTGACACCAAGGAAAAGGCAAGGAATGCTGTAGTCGTTCCTGCTGTTGGAGCTGGATAACAGCGGGCAGGGCATGGTGATGGTGATTCCCAGCCTACAGCGATCACAGTTTTCTCCACAGAAGAAGCAGGCTTTCATGTTGTGCAGAGCATCTGAGTTGTATGTCCGTGATGCTGTTCTCACTGTGATACGGAGGAAATGATAATAATATTAAGATAATCAGTATCTGTGTTCATCATGTGTTTTTTATTGAACTGAAACTGTACTCACTTGGTTCAGAGTAGTCGTAAACCTTCACCATAGCATCCTGCACGCGGGCCACTTTGTATTTTCTGATGAGTGGAAGTATGATGCAAACCTCTGACTTGTTAAGCTGCAAATGTGAAGAGAAAAATGACTGATGTATGGTAAAACACAATACATTTACTTATTTTATTCTTGTTATATCTTGTGAATATGTACAAGTATCTGACACGTCAAAAAATCGTTTTAAAAATGTGCTATATAAATAAAACTTGATTTTATTTTATTTGATAGGACATCTTTACTCCTTTTTAACTAAAGAAGTTTATGGTGGCAGAAAAGTCAGTTAAAAGTGTGTGTAAAAACGCCACCTCACACAAGCAAATATTATTAAGCCCAGCTTGGCATAGCTTAGCTTTACCCACTATAATTAGATATAACATATTGCTCCTGTGTTGACGATATCACATATTAGTACTGATATCCTGTAGCTAGACTGCCTTTTTTTGTTGAAATCAGGGTACTACAGTATCCTTCATGTGTGTTTTCCTTAAGAAAATGTTCAACATTTCCTAACACCTTCAATTGTACTTAACAAGAAAACAATGGTCCTTTGCTGACCATTGGGGTACCCTTATTACAATGGAAACCAAGGTCATCTTGTCGCTAAGAGTACACAAATTACAAGTATTCCGATAAGTATTCCATTAATTAATACAATTTAAGAAAAAGAAAGCTATTTAAGACACCATAAAACATCATGTTGGAAGAAAAAGAATAATGAGAAAAAAAGAAAGAGAAGAGGATCAATTTATTGATTTAATAATAATAAAGGTTTATATAAAAAAAACGATTTGGGCTATATATAATAATATTTATAGTTTATTTTGTATTTTTACAAAAATGGTGGAGGTAAAATTGTTGAAGTTCGGGGTTGACAAAATAAAACTACAATGTGGCCCAACCAAACTTTTGGAGTCAGAAATGACAACTTACTGAATCTAGATAGAGGCTGACTTTCTCGGGCAGGATGTCCATCTTTCTGATGAGCTCTGTTGGGACAGCAGCTCCAGGAGAGAGACTGAAACCACTGAGCATGCCCACGTCCAAAATCACCATGCCAGTATGAGATACCCCCGCATTGTTCTTTAATCTGCAGAAGACCAAAGCAAAGGCAGGGCTGAGGATTATTTTGCAGAACATTTGACATGGTTTACAACATAACCTAAAACATATTCGAGAAATACAGGCATATTTAGCAACAAAAAAGGAATTATTTGGATATATATGTCTATCTTACCTCATACATATGGATAACATCACATGATTGTGGTCTTTTTCCTCAGAAACATCAACATCTAATGCGATAGCCTCCTCCTCTTTGGCAAGCTGGAGGATCTGTGAAAAAGCTTTGCTCTCCAGGTTGTAAAATATGTTCATCTGGAAGGATTCAGGGAGATGTTAAAAATATTTAGATTTAGTGGCACAGAGCTGAAGTTTGCAATACTGCCTGATGCTCCAGTGTGATATTATATAAATCTGTAATGTAGATGTTTAAGTTGAAATGCCTCAAGGTCAAAAAACAGTATCTGTTATAGAAATCTGCACATTCCATGAACAGGTTGAACTGTTATATAAAACATAGAGAAAACATGAACCTTTCACCAACGTCTTCTTGTGTCTGATACTATCTGGAGTCACTAAACGCAGACAGGACTTCCAGCTACAGTATGTGTTCCAGATGTTAATTGCTGGGAGTCCATTATTATGTTACATTTGCATGTGGCTGTTTTGGTTTAGCATTTACAATGCAGCATATTGTGCTGAGTGAAGCTGAATCATGCACAGCTGCTGTGTTCAATTTATTCTGGTCATGCTTCATTTTCTATGTTGAATAGGTTTGAGGTATGAAAACAATCCTGCAATGTGGGAGGTTGTTTGGTGGTGATAAATGTTACTTAAGCATGATGGTAGGAAACATTATTATATAAAAGCTGAAAACTCATAAAATCTGTAGGATACTATTCATAAGAATGATTAAGATTTGTAAACTGTACCTGAAATATTGCAAATCCTCTTCCTTCCATGTATATATTTAGGTTTATATCTGTATCAGTATTCATCTAGAGCAAAAGCAAGCAAACAAAGAATGAAGTGGAGTTAATACAACATCATATAAAACATCCAATGCATCATATCATGTATAAATTAGACAGAAAACATGGTATATGGTAACATGGTACATAGAGCTGTTACCTCTCGCCTCTGATAGGCCAGATAGGTGGAGGAGTTGATGCTGAATAGTGACGCAAACTGAGACTCTGGGGCGGTTATGTTGAGCCTGAGGTCGATGGCGTTGGCTCCACTGAAGGCAGCGTAACACGCCAGAGCCTGGAGGGCGACTACTGTGTCCTGAGGAAGAGTAACAGGTTAAAAACTACATGAATCTGGATTACATCAAATTATGTTTTATTTGGTGCAGAATAAAGGGATATTGTTTGAAAAACTCTACCACTTTGATACATTGCTTCTCGACAGTTAATTCTATCTGTTTGTTAATGTAATTAAGAATCTCCTCAAGGTTTAACTCCAGATACAATTACACTTAAACAAATAGGAATACAACTAGACAGTCCCCAAAAACTCAAGGCAGATCAGACCAAACTATCCGTCTCCCATTGGGGCTGGGCAATATTATTAACAAAACTTTTTTTTTGTTAAATTGACCATCAGTGCTTTCATAATTATAATTTTGGATAAATAATCATCAGTAGTGGGGAACTACTGACAAAGTGGGCAAAGGCAAATGAAAAAAAAAAAAATGAACATCACTTTCCGTTAATTCAGCCTTTAAAACCAGGAAACTGGACACCAATGTCATTTTACGATATCGAAAATGTTAAACAATAGCTAGTCTGATATCACAATATTGATATGATATCTATATATTGACCAGCGCTAGATCCAATCAGTCTCCATTCGATCTGCCCAAACTCAACAGCAAGCTAAACATCACTTGTAGCAGCTCAACTAATAATAAGTTTAGTTTGTAACAGGTATATGATGTTGCAACATGTTAACACTTAGACATAAAGTTGTAAAAACTCTCTTTGTACCTGTGTTGTCCTGTAGCCTCCTATGTGGCTTCTCTGCTTCGTTAACCATATCAAGAGTTGAATGGCCTCCACGAAGCTGCCGCGCTTATAAAGAGCCAGCAGCACATAAGAAGCCATCTCGATCTGTGCTGAGCTCGGCTCCAAGCCATGTGACTCCAGGCTAGCTGAGGAGGTCCACAGCATGACTCCATCTTTGCAACAAAATGACAATCTTCAGAGTCAGCACAATTTAAGAAATATCCTGGAAACATTTTGTTGTTGTTGTTGCTCCTGTTCTTCTGCAAGAATAATCTAGATTTTAGGAACTTTTAGAACCACGAGTGAAATCTCACCCAAACCAAACAAATTCTATCACTTAACAACATCGCATCAGTCAAGATGCAGTACATATTTATAACTATCAACTTTTTTCTGTTGACTGTATCTGCTATAGATGCATTTCCAAGAAGAAAACACATCGTTTATATTAATGTATTGATGTACTGCTAGGTAAATGTAGTAGTTGATGGCCTTTTTGTGGCTGAATTAGTTTCTTACAACTTTTGTGTTGTGATTGTATTAGTCTTGTTTGTCGTTGTATTGTGACGTGATTGTGTTTTGTTTGTTCTGCTTTGTCTTTGTTTTCTTGTAACTGACTTGCTGTTTGTAGGACCCCCTTGAAAAGAGGTTTATCCTAAACTAATAAAATGTCAAAATAAATTGTCACAAAAGACCACTACTTTAGTTAAGTACCTTTGTAGTCAGCTCTACTGATGAGCTCCACCAGGGCAGGGCCGGCTGCAGGACTATTGGCCAGAGCTAAAGCATAGGCTGTCAGACACAGGCTGTAATTACTGACCCCCCCGCTGGCCACTTTGTTCTCCAGGTAGCTCTGGGCCAAGGACAGATTCCCAGGGTCCTTCAAACACAGGAACCAGACAAAACATCATTGCTGTCAATTGACTTGTTTCCCTTAATATAGATATTTAAATCTCCTATTGTAGCTTCCTCTAATGAAATTCCTTTAACTCACCGCGTAGCTCTCGTCCTCCAGCAGTGCCATCAGGACAAAGGCAGTGAGTCCCACCTGACCACTATCCAGTGCTTCCTGCATCTCCGTGTGGATTAACTTGCCCACCTCTCTGAACTCTCCCTGGGGCCCCTGGTGTTTCAAGAGCCAAGTGACGGCCCTGGTCAGGACACTCTGGTCTATCTGCATGAAGGGCTTAGCCTGGAGGAAGCACTTCAGCACGAAGGCCGTCAACCTGGGACCACAGACAGGAGATTGTGTTGATTGTGTATATATATAGGATATACATATTTTATACATATTTTTATATATATTTGTATTTTTGTATTCGGGATTGTGGGAAACGGTATTTCGATCTCTCTGTCTGTACACACAAACTGAAAGATTGACAATAAAGTTGACTTTGACTTGAGAGGGGACATTAGAGGCCGAGAAATTAAAGCATGTTCCACCTTCTAAACCAACACGAATGATCTTTGACTGAAATAAACTGATTTCAATGTAACACTTCTGCCCCGTTTGATCCGCCAATTTTCACAAAAAAATATGCAATTAATAAATGCTTCATAGTTGCTGAGTGCCATGAAAAGGCAGCATTCGGGCAGTGAAGAACTTTAACATATGCCATCTGCAATTTGGTCCAGGGTAAAATACCTCATGTGGGAAGAAATTAAAAAGACTACTGTTAGTAGTACAGACACTGTGCCTCTGCCAAAAATAACAGCTGACTGAGATTATTCTGAGCAGGATACAAGACAATAAATTATACAATTATAGATGTTTGTGCAATTGCTGCTCTCATCAACAATCAGCAACCTGTATCGCTGGAAAAATTGTAATTGGGTCTCTCTTATTGTTGACCTACCATATGCTACCGGAGGTGTCGCTGGATCCGAAAGGACTGAATGAACCATCCTCTCGTTGGTAGGACAGTTGTTTCTGATATACTACAGCAAGAGAAAAAAAGAAGGACGTTTGCAACTTAATCGAATAAAGCATCATTGAAAAATGCCTTCTTGGATTTAAGGAGAAAATGTCATTACTTTACCCATAGATCGTACTGTATACATTACATGAAATCATTCAGAGACCAGTGTAAAGGTTACCTTCCAACATGTAGCCCAGAGCCCTGCTCCTTATCTCTTCCACGTCCGGGGTTGTTCCTGATTTGTTCAGGTACTGGAGAACATAGATATTTGGAGCAAAGTGGATCAGGTTCTGCTCCCCACTATCAAGAGGCATCTGAAGCAGAGAGTCCAAGTTCCTGATAGAAAAGCCCAAGATATCTCCTGTGTAAAGCAATGCAGGAGGGAAAGAGATGTTAACTGTTTCACATCATGTTGATTAATGGGGAGAAGCCTGAGAGCTGCATGTAGTTCAGGCAGTCAACTCGAGCACCAATGATTTAAGACACTAAATCTGCCGCTCTATTTAAGCTGCCGGATCTGCCTGCCTCTGCATCGCTAATGCTGCTACTGCTACTTCCACTTTGCTGCTCCTAGCCGGCCCCAGCATCCACCTGTAGGCTTGGGGGATAGTTATTTAGTTATCACCACTCAATGTTCTATGTAAATCTGTGGAGTGATGAGGCCCGAGCCTAGACGCCAAACTCAAACTATATGCTGCCTCTAATAAACTTATCAAAGAAACACGTGAGTTTACTAATTCACTTAACAGAGGGACGTGTAGAATTGGGTAGAGAAGCAACAAAGGTCCCTAGTCCGAAAGCACACCTTGGACCAAATTACCCTCATACAATCATTTATGACATATTACCCCCTGCAGTGCAGGATCAGTTAAGGCGACAAAACTACTTGGTAAAGTTAAGCAAAATATCTTGATTTAGTTTTAAATAACTATGGAAATAGCTTTACTTCAGGTGTATTTGTTATAAATGAGTCAAAATGTACTTCTAGTTTCACACGGGATACAGACAGTGGTTTCCTGCCTATTCAAATGTTACATGTCCTGGCTCATGGGTGTGTCGATTATATACAAATTATAGAGCATTACTGTTTGTGTTTAAATATGAACAGTGTATGGAAACATACTGAACATAATACTAACCCTAACCCTACTACTATAAGGAAATATTAAAGTTACACATAATGAAAGAATAGAGACGAAACACCATCACAGGCAGAAAGCTACAGTAGGAACAAAAACGTTGTCCTGCACCATGGCTCGTTGTTTAGTGAAGCTCACTATCACAACAAGAACAGAAATCCACACGTTTGGCTCCGACTGAGGAAAATACTGAGGCTCGCCTTTCTACCATGACAAATGCCCAACATCCCTCAACCTGAATGGAGCCAAGCCAAACAGCCTGACAGATGTTCAGGATCTGCCCGCCATAAACATTCCTGTTAGATGTCCATTTTCCGACATTTAGTACCTAAATGTTTTCAGGACATAAACCCCAACTCATCATCTACACGCAAAGGGCACATATTACACATGGCTAATGACTGAAAGTAAATATAAAGAGCTTTCAGATGGAACTGCCACTGGCAGAGCAGGGAGGAAGAAAATCGTAGACGTACCAACCAATGCCACGTGGGCCCTCTGGCTGCCCGGTACCACATCTGGTGGAAAGGAGAAGGAGATGGATGTCGAGCTGTTCAACTTCAACGGTTCCACCTCCAGGAACAGAGTCTCTGAGAGGGACTGTTTAACTCCCTCAGGCTGCGGGAACATGAACAAAATCCACTCTTATCATAGGATTAGCAGTATGCCAAGTCGCATATTTTGATATTACTGCAAAATCACATTCATATGGCTGTTACCCGATGTTTCCATCATACCGCACCTTCACAAGCACTATCCAAACAAGGCTGTCTGAGGCCTCAGCAGATACGGCGTCCACAGATATTTCTATCTCGCCTAGAGCCACGGGCCTTATAGGGAACAGCGCTGAAGCAGACACATGACTCCCTAAGGTGAGTTTCTGGGCATTTACCCCCGACACATGCCCTTTGTCTGCCAAAACAAACTCGTAGGCTTCACTGGTTGCGAGCAGCAGAATGACCTGTAGAAAGAAATGGGACAAAGCAATCATTTCAAACAAAGAATGTAACATTTACTGTGTGCCATAAATAAAAGAGACATATGCTTTAGGGAGTTTGTTGGAATTGTATCTAAAGAGTTAGGTAATACTTTACAGGTGATATGATTTATCCATCTTATTGAAGCCAGAATACTTCTCAAATGTCATACCTCTATGTCGTGCTCTAAGTGGTTGATGATGTTCACCTCCAGCACAATTTCCTCTCCCCTGATGAGGTATGATGGGACGTCCAGAGACAAGGAGAAATCTTTGGACACGGTCAACTGTGAATAAAAAAACATCAAATCCAAGGTAAATTCAGCTACTCTCTGCAGTGTATACGAACAAAGTTAGGGATACAGTAGGGTTACAGCCAGGCATGGGACCATATGAAAAATTCATTTCACTGGCCAGAATAAGTGCAATAGTATCTGTATAATCATCAAAATATGCTTAAAACTCTTAAAATGGCATTTAAACATACTGGAATCACTTAACCTTATATCTAGTTAGTTCTTTTATGAAAAACAATGCAACAATTGTGAATAAGCTAATAGCACATTATAAAAGTTTTTGAAGTCTGTTCCTTACATAATTATTCCTGTATGTTTTAAATCAGGCTCTATTTTAAGAGTAAACGTTCCTTTTCTGTACAGACAAAGAGGCTCAACATCCTTTTTAAAGAGGAAATAAACAGATTTGTGGTTAATATAAACCCCAAATTAGAGAAACATCACTGCTACAGCCAGAACCTTTTGTGGCAGAGGAGTGAAGCCCAAACCCAGGTTGTCTGACATCACCAGAGCAGCAGCTCGCAAAGACGTGACACCATCTGGCACAGTTATTTTCTCACTTTTCATTGGTTGATCACTGAAAAGGTATTACAAAATAAATATTAAAGTGTGCTCATATATTTGACAATACTGATGACTAATTTTAATCAACAGCAAATGAACCGTTCTGCACTCACCTGATGCTAGTGTCAAACCAAAGCAGGGATTCAGTGGCATCCATCCAACGGCTCCAGAACCTCTCTACCATTTGGGCATCTCCTGAAAATAAGATGGAGAAGAGATCAGAGAAACTGTACAAAAACATAAAACATGAAGATTAAAAGCAGTGGAAGAAATCAAGGGAGTCATCCAATAAACGAAATGGCCACCAGAGGGAATCTAAAAGAAATGACGTGATACATTCAAAGGAATCTCACTGTGTAATTTGATCATACCGTAATCCGGTCCATAAGGCTGCTTTTTCTTATAAAGTCTGGCATTGGTTAGCATCTTAATATCACAATCCTGCGGTGAAAAGACACAAGATATTTCAAATATTATTTTCATTCTCGCCGAAGAAGACAAAAAACACATTCATTTTCACACATATGAAACAGGTTATATTAAATATAAAGGACTGTTTTTTTTTTTTTTGTCGTAATGTCAAAACAAAATAAGAGATGTCAAAATCTTCAATTTAAGTAAATAAATAATGTAATTAAATAGAAGTTGACAAAAATAAATATGTATACACCATTAAAAGGGGATACAGATATTCCTCATCTTCCAAAACATCGCCTGTTTCCCTGTCAAATACACCAAAAATATGACATAGGCAGTGGCGTCGCCTGGCCTGGGCATCCGGGGCTTTAGCCCCGAATGTTTTTTCTGTAGCCCCGGACAATTCTCCCTCAATAATATAATACATTAACCATGCTTTACGTGAACCTCATCCTGACACAAGAGAGGACGGCAGCACTGTAGTTTCCCGTGTTCAGTGAATGCAACAGAGGCATGACACCAGACCAATCAGAGAGTTGCATGGAAATAAACGTGTGCTTGTGTCATTCAAGCTCGGCTCTGTGTGTGTGGCAATAGCGCATTTAGTGTGATAGAGAGAGAGAGAGAGAGGGAGAGAGAGAGAGGGAGAGAGGGAGGGAGGGACCGGTGCCAGCAGGGACCGTGTTGTTAGCATCTGGTTAGCTAGCTGCACTAACGGACATAAGGAGCTGTTTGTTCCACAACAAGCTGGAGGAGAGTCCTCTCCTCTCAGACTGAGGGGCTCAGGTGAGCTAAAGGACTCTCTGAGTGTTTAGATACTTAACTTTAGTCTAAGTTATCTCAGTGGGTCTCAAACGGTTTGGTCACAAATTATTCAAAAGATTATTTCCGCGGCACACGTTTATATGATCATTATAGTTATAAAAAAAATAAGAGAAAAAAGGAAAAACAGTTATGAAATACTATATGGCAGTAAAACAAGAATAGAGTTTAAAAGGGGAGTGATTAGTAAAATGTCCATAAAGAAAAAGTACATCTGTTTACAGTTCTGCTTCATATGGGTGTTGAGAGAAGCATCCATAGATCTCTTCATTTTGCTCTCAAAGTGCACCAGATCGATGCATTTAACTTCAATATTTAAAAAAAAATCTTCCCGGGGGAGCATCCCCCCGGACCCCCTAGAGGAGGTGAGCCCCCCACTCATAAAAAATAGCACTTTACCCCTGCCTATATGCCGTGAGCTGATTATCGAGCCTTCATTGTAACAGTCGCGGGTGTACTGTGTGTGTGCGTGTGGGGAGTGTTGCAGTAAAAAATGCCACTGTGGGCTAAGCCCCGAATGTTTTCAGGTCCAGGCGACGCCCCTGGACATAGGTGAATGTGTTTTTGTAGCTAATAGAAATACAGCTATAATGGATTTTTGGATGTAATCCTGCATGAAAGTCTGCTTTGAGAGGTTTACTAACAGACCATACATCATAAGTTTAACAGCCAGTGAAATATAGGTCAGGTTGTGTAAGGTGTAAACAGTCCCCTCTCTGATGATGCCCGAGGAGATCTCGCCTAAAACTGGCCTAATCTATCCAGACATGATACACTGTGCTTTGGAAATGTGTAAAGGTAATGTTAAGAGGGCCCACTTTGGAGAAGCTTTGATTTTCTCCATCTTGCAACTATCAATAACGCTCAGGTCCTGCAGCCAAAACACTAAAGTTACCTCAGTCACCTCATAACAAAGCACACGGATGGATTACATCCGGACCAACCGATTCAGGGTTCTCACACTGAATAATCATACAGTATCTAACTGGGGAAGTTTGTCTGGGGAAGTGACAGGGATGACTGGTGCTTTGTAATACAAGTGTGAAATGGACACAAGAGAAATAAAGCAAATCTGACAGCATCTAAACAGCTGACTCTCTGGTTCGCAGGAGTTTAAGTTTCAGAGATTATATTTGGCTCCTTAAATACACAAACATGGCAAAATGTACAAAGAGGCAGTAACCCATTGGGCTTATTTGAAGGCTTTACCTAGATTGTATCACAATGTATAGAGAACCTTTCTTTTTTTTAAAACCACAACAGATTGTCATACCTTCTCCACGTTGAAGTCCAGGTCATCCTGCGGACCATCGTCATGCTCCCCTATCACAACGATTCCTACCTGGGATCCCGGTTGAAGAGCATTCACCGTGAGCCATACCTGCTCTCCTGGCTGGGCTTTATTAAGGTTCCAGCTAACAGAGACCTGAGGGAAGCAGACACAAAAACAATCACAGGCACATCTGGAAATGTTAAGCAGCTGTTCAAAAAAATGGGATAGAAAACATTAAGTACATAGTTGTTTTTGTTGATGGGTATGTGCGCTGTGTCGCTGGTGACCTCTCCATCAGACAGGACGCAGTAGACAGTGACGCAGGCCTCTGGAGACCAGGACAATGTCGGGGTCAGAGAAAAAGAGGAGGAATTATTTGTCCCAGCGGCCACCACCTGACCTCTAGAGCTCACCTGGAAGTACAACAATTAAAGCATTACTTATTTGCATTCAAGTCATTAAAATATATGTACATGTGATTTTTTTGTGGAATATTTAAGCATAGTGATACCAAAGGAAAACATTCTTCTGCCTAATCGGTGATTGATTGAATGTAAAAAACGAATTCAAACACATCTACGAATTCAAGCAGATGGAGTGAATTTGGTTGGAAGAATGGCATACATTTGTATTCACTCTCAAATAAAAAATAATCAGCTCTATACTCAGCAGTTTTTGAGGTTGTGTGGATATTGTGTCTTGGGTTGATAAGGGAAAAAGTAGTATTCAGAAGCCACCTGTTTCTCTGTAAAAAATCTACTAGTGTCTAACAATACAGCAATAATAAAAAACGGGTATAATATAATAATAATAATGGAGCTGTTAAATGGATGTATACAGTTTATAATTGGAGAATGGGAGAAATGAATCACCTTCACTGCAAACAACACTGTGACACTAAGGGTATATTACTTATAAAGCACTGTGTCTGTTATATTCTTTACTCAGACATGCAATATGTCTTATTGCAGAAAATAAAAAGCCAGGTTATGTTTATTTATTCACAGATTTATTGTATATATTTGTCCAAACATACCACAAAGTGGAGCGCAGTTGGTTGGAAGGTGCTCTTCACTTCGAGCTGAAGAGACAATCCAATCTGGAGATTAAACATGTTGTGTGGATTATGTCTTGGTTTCATAATTACAGTAAAAACATAATTTAGGCATGTTTTGCGGTATTTTGCTAAATATATGTTAAGAGTTACCTGTGCAGGCGAGGTGTTGACCGGTGAGATCTGAATATATGAGCCACTAGGAGAGGGCTGGGTGTTGTAGACAGTCAGAGTATCCTCACTGGATTGGAATTGTGCCTTGATATAAACACGAAATACAGAATATATTAAAGAAAATAGAAATGTGGCCTACATTATAGATATGTTTCTGAGTTTCTGATGGATCTTTTCCCCCCTTAGGTTGAGTAAGTAAATCTGTTTTAGATTCTAATACTCTTCTTATGGTTACAGGTCATGTGGTCATTTTAGATGGCATGCATGTGTAATCCTTCTGTACTGAAACTACTCATCTTACATAACGAAACTGCAGAACACTGCTTCTCCCGGAGGACAAACATTCCAGGTTCTGTTAACCAAAATACTCACCTGAATAAAAAGCATGTCTACTTGATCCTGTAATTCAAACTGAATGTGGATGTTCCCATCCTGAGGGACTGGCAGAGTCAGAGTTGTAGGTACAGAGTTCCTCGTGTTTGTACTCTGAGTGACTTCAATAATAACGGAGGGCTTTAGATCCTGTGAGCTGAGCGGATTTCTGTCATATCTGGAGATCTTTAGCTGTGGGGTAAAAGCATAGGAAATAGTTAGCAACGGTTAAAAAATAGATGTCAAATTAACAGAATAATAATAAGTCACTAACTTTTGTAGAGAAGTGTAGAGATGGCTTTAGTGTAGATGGAAAGTCATGGAATGTTAACTGGAACTTCTTCGTCATGATGTCGACTTCAACTGTTTTGTTCACTTGAAATCCTTGGGTTACAAGAAGTGATATAAGAGAACTATTTGTAGATGCTAATGAGATGTTTACATCAATATAGTTTGAAATATATCTCACCTGTAGGGATGTCAGTAACAAAGGCATCAACTCGGACACAACCGCCAATGCCTTGAAGCTGATCTTTGCTAAAGACAAACCGTGTTGACCCATAAAGCTGAAAAACAAATTTGAAAGCTAATCAATGCTGTTTAAGATGCAGGTATGTTCACTGTAAATGCTAGCTAAAAGCACAGAGAGTCTACATCTAGTCTCATTTTATGAATGAGCTAGAGAGCCAGTAAAACCTCACCAATTTAGTCACAGTGACTGTAGATGCTGCATTGTGCACATCAGACACCACAGTGACGGACATAGTCAGTGTCCCACGTACAGGCTGTCCACTGGAGTAACTGGAGGACAAAAATTAAAGTACAATATGCTTAACATATGTCCACTGTTATATTACTGCTTTGCTTGAGAAAATAGAACTCACAGTGCTCTCACTGATCCTGAGATGTCATCTCCAATGAGGGCCTGTGAAGGTGTCTTGAAGAGCATTTCAAAGTGAGGGCGCTCTGCAACAACAGGAAGCAAAATCATTGGAGTGGCAATGGGATGATATGTAGAGGATATGTTCATCATCTAAATAAATATGTTAGCATGACGGGAATATCATTAGTTTATTAGGTTCAAGTTACTAAGACTTGATTTACCATTTTCAAAACCTGGAGTTTGGCATTTTTTGCCAAAGCCATCTTAGATATTTGCTGATCGTATTTGGGCAATAGGGGGACCCAGGATAAACATAGCTACATCTGTATCCTAATAGTAGAATCACAAATTAGTCACACCCTTAAGCATAAGCTTCTTTATCGTCTATTTGACTGCAAAAGCAACCAACATTTACAAAAAGTACCTCATGTTGTATTGAAGTAGGCTTGAAAAAAGGGATTGGGACCATAAACTCATTAAAAAAACGTTTACTGAGGTATTAAATAGAATGAGTAGAATCATTTTCTTGTAGACTTCTATACAATATGACTTCATTTTGCAACCAGTGTACTTGCCAAATGCTGGCCATTAAAATGAATGCAGGTTTTAATAACTTGGCATTGGCTTCGTCCTCTTCTTTTATACTTTTTATGTAAAGTCATGAACAAAAGTATTAGATAAATACGAATTTTTACCTGATAGTAGCATTAGAGGAAAAGTCAGCTGATCAAAGTATTCAGAAGGTATTACCTATGGTCCTTGAATATCTATATTAAATGTCATTGAAATCCATCAAGTTATTTAAGTATCAATGTACAATGTTCACCTCCATTGGTCCAAAGGAAAGTCATGGGATAAACTAAATCAGGAGGATTCATCCTCTGGGGACAAAGAAAGTCTCCAGCAACATTTCATGATGACCCATTCATATTTGTTGAGATATGTTAGTCATGACCAAAGTGGTGGAACAACCAACCAACCAACCAACCAACCAACCAACCACAAACATGGCAATCAAATAATAATGAAAAGAAACTGATAGATATATTACCATAATGCTCCACAATGAATGCTTTCTCATCAATCAAGCCCTGTCGGAAAGAGAATGGTAGTTTATTTTTGTGAATCAATTCTGACAGCAGTCTATTAAACTGCATTCTGCACAAAGGTAAAGAGATTTGCTACGTTTCAATCCTACATTCACTGCAGCTGTGATTGTCCAATGTCCATGAGGAGACGTTGGGGATAAACTGAATTCCTGCAACACAATCCCCAGATTCCCTGTGGACTCCCACCAGTAGACAGCATTCTTACTGGGATCCTGCACATGACAAAAGAAAGTCAGTCAAACTTCCCACCAAAACACAATACCCGGCAAAAAGTCCATTCAACTCCTCTGGCTTTGTTCTTTCACACAGAAGACACAGAGGCCTACCTGTATCGAGATTTCCACTCTGCCTTTGTACGGATGGTTATTCAACTGTACAGACACAACTCTGACTTTGACGGTGTCGCCTGGTTGGTAGCATGATCTGTCGGTTTGAATAACGGTGGAGACATTCCTCGTGCTGAATGTGAGGGTGCTGGTGTTGGTGAAAATGAGATTGTCCTCTCTGTATCCCCTCACCGTCAAGTTTAAGAGGGAATTTGGGGTATATTCAAGAATCTGGAGAGATTGTACAAGCATTTTTAGACACATACACATGGTTAAAAAACGTAATAAAAAATAACTAAGAAGAGGAAAGTCATACTCACAGGAGGGAGTGTAAGGACTCTGGTCAAACCTTAAAAACAGAATGATAGTTAAACTTTCTTCAAAAAAGTTATTGTGCAAATCAACTCTAGAAATCTCAGTTTCACCTCCTTGGAAGTCCTCTGTTTGGGTGAATACCGTTTTGCCATGTTTCACCTCAGCCATCACCCTGACAGGGAAGTCAGCAAGGACGGTGACAGCCAGCGGTGTTGGGGTCCCAGCATGCAACACCTCTGGAACCGAGATCAGAAACAATGTCCTAGTAGAAAGAGGAAGAATGGCTGTTATTGATTGGTGAAAACAGTTGGACTATAAAAGTAAGTAAGTAAAACTTTATTTATATAGCACCCTTCTCAACACGAATGTACAAAGTGCTTTACAGTACAGTACACAGGACACAATTCACAGTACAACTATAACATGTAGAATAAAAGGCATAAAACAACAGCAGGTAATACATAGGATAAAACACCAATGAAAGACAGCTACTAACTCACCTCCTCCGGCGACCCAAAGGCCTGTCGGAAAAGGTGGGTCTTTAACTGCCCCTTAAAAATCTCTATTGAGGCAGATTGTGATTTGACCCTAACCATATCTCTTACCTGGGTGATTCCTGAGTTGAACCAGGAACAGGAAAAAACACAACTCCCACACACACAACCAGAGTCCAGATGGCATCCATGCTTCTGGTCCCCGCTTGACAAGTCTGCTTCAGACACCTTACTGACAGCGACCACTTTGTGAAGACACTGTTTAGAAAACCACACCTCCTGTCTGTCCACCAACCCCCCATGGCATCGCAGTCACTTGCTCATACACACCGTCACACGCACCAGGATGCATATATTCTTTATTACACACAAAAGAGGAAGGGGATCTCAGATACTCTTTACGCCTCTGCCCAGGGGGATGCATCTCATCTGTCTATTCAGGGTCTGATAATTCCCAGTGAAGAAAATACGTCTCGAATGACACCCCTGCGAGAAATATGTGACACATACCTACCTGAGAGTTTATTACTTGGCATTTTATCATTACATTTTTTTGTGAACATTTTACTACTTTGCAGCATCCTAAAAAATAAATCCATATTATTGCAGTCCAGCTATGTGGTCTGATGTTTTAATTAATTTGTGATAGCAGAAAGTGGTTGTTTTTGAGGCTTTGTCTTCGGGAAAAGGTGGTGATCAGTCACATACATTCTAATCTTTTGTTGATTTAAACTGGATGTCATATTTTGAACTAAGCAGTATTTATAATTTTCACAGAGGAACATGATGACACAGGCAGAATGAAAAAGCATGCATTTCCTCTTCCTGACCAGCAGGTGGTAGGAGAGTCAAGGCTATCTCTTACTACCCAAAAAAGAACATAAAGCAATATTGACTATGCCAAAAGCCCAATAATGCTCCGCCTCAGTCTTTTTATTGCAAGTGTTCCATGTCAAAGTTTTGTTTTTAAGTCACTTGTTTACACAATACCCACACACTGTTTGTTGCTTCATATTAACATTTTATTTCTTTGGTGTAATTCTTCACACTAGTTACATATAAACATGTTTTACAATGCTCCATTTCCACAACAAAAGGAGTATTCTTTCCAATATTTTAGACAAGTACAACTTTGGCAAAAATAACTCGGCTTTGAACTTGTCAAAACAGCACCAGCTCCTCAGTTTCTTAGCCCCGGTGTAGTACGAGGGTGCGTTTGTGCATCTGTGAGGCTTCAGGTGTGATGCGAGGTGATGTCGCAACCCAATGCGTAAGCCTGTGTAGGCTTGTATTTGTTTATGCTCTATTTAGAACCTGTTATGCAGTTACGTAACATCTGTATTGTACATTATTACATTCAAACACCAACAAGGTGCTGACAAAAGTGCATATTTACAGAGTGCTTAAGAACCAGAATAAAAGAAGAATCTTGGCAGAGCATCACAGACAGAAGGCAAAATAAAACATTGGCAGATAAAAAGTGTGCAGTTTTAAGACTGCCTACAGATTTGATGAAGGTACATGATGCGATACAGTACTTTTGGGAAGTGAAGTACCAGTGTGGAGACATTGACAGCAACTGTACTTGTACAAATACATTCCTCATAATGCTATAAAATGTACTCTTGTGTTGTTCGTGCCAGTTGATTTCTGGGATTTATTTGCTCTTAATGAAAATTAAATGTAATTGGCAGTCAAGATAACTCTTGGCAAGATAAGATAAAAAATATCTTGTCCTCACAGTTCACAAATTGTTAGGAAATATACGTTTTGAGTTTGAAAAACATAAAAAACATGAATATCTAATTATCAAATTAAGATTATTATATTTTTCAGTAATTATAATGATAATATTATTAGTTCTTCAATTTCACTACTGCTTACATTCTGCTTCCTAAAGGTCTTTTAGTGGCATCTCACCGATTCATTGCACATGGCACAACACCTGCTTTTACAAAGTGTAATGGGGGCAAATGATAAACAATCAGCCACACTGATTATTCATTCAGTGTGTTCAATGAGGCCCAATTAGTAATAAATAAGTGTTTTATTAGTCTTTCCCCTCCTTCTCAGTTAGACATCTACTTTTACTGTGTCTGAACTCTTGAGACTTCATACTTATGTATGTGAAATTTCAGCTGCTTAAGTATATCAATAATATAAGATTGCTTACAAAAGTGACAAGGTATTACTCTCCACTTCCGTGGGACATTTTCAAAACGTTTTGACAGAAAACCAAGCAAAATGAACTGTAAATCACAGCAGCAAATTAAGATTTTCCAAATATTTCTTATTTTGTGACATCAGGTTTTCGTCAGGTATTTTGATGTCAAACTGTAGATTTGAATGTCTTTTTTTGCTAAAAAAATTATTTCGGAAACACACAACAAAAGTTATATTTTCAGGGGGGGCCATCGTTATAAACAACTTATTTTATACAGTATCTTCTTAAGAGTTCTTAAGGATCCGCTGTGTTAGAGTTGTCTGTCAGTACCTCCGAGGGTCACATCTCAAAGTGACGGTAGATGCTCTCCACGTAGCTCAGGACCCTTTGCCAGTCAGGACCGCCTCCTCTCAGCATCTCCTCTACCGTCTGTGGAGCACAGATTTAAAATACGCTCATAAGCTTAACCTCGCATCTATCATAGGAAAAATATGATTCTTTATGGGGTTTTTTTATTCATAAATGCCCCAAGGCTCACCAGGGTTGGTGCAATCCCAACCGTCTCTCCTGTTTTGAATGCCATACTGAGATTCTCCTTCTACAAAGAGAAAAAGGGATTGGTAAGAGGAGCGACATTCAGTAAAGAACCTGTTCCTCTCCCTCGCACAGGCACAGTCCCTACCTTGTTCTCTGGAGTGAGGCTGGTGTAGGGGATGTGTGAGGGGAGGTAGGTGTGGTACACGGCACAGAAGGCAAGACCGTCGGCCCAGCTGCTGCTGAAGTTGGTGATGTCGATATTCTGCATGGAGGGAAAACACTGATAGATTAGGCTAACATATCTTCAGCCGCTCAAATATAAAAATGTCCTGCTTTTCTCGGGCTTATATCATATTAAACTGAATATCTTTTAATTCAATATCTTGTTTTTTTGACAGACGAATCAAAGTGTCACCTTATAACCTTGTGTCCGACTCTGACACCAGCGGAGCAGAGAGTTTCTCTTCGAGCCTCCATGGCGACGCAGCAGCATGTTGAAACCATCCTGGGATCTAACAACAACAAGAGACACGGCGCTGCAGGGCTTATCAGATGGACATTACAAAAACCAAAAGAGAAACCTAATGAACAAATCCATTCAAGTATAAGAGGTGTTGGGCTACAAAAGAGAGCTTTTCGAGACAAAGCCACTAATTAGTCTGATTGTGTCCTTGTGGGAATTGTGCGTGTGTGTGTGTGTGTGTGTGTGTGTGTGTGTGTGTGTGTGTGTGTGTGTGTGTGTGTGTGTGTGTGTGTGTGTGTGTGTGTGTGTGTGTGTGTGTGTGTGTGTGTATGTGTGTGTGTGTGTGTGTGCAGACTCACTTGGTGGGAGGAAGCTCAGTGAGGGCAGAGTTGTATTTGTTCAGAGACTCCTCACGTCTTCCTGTAAAGACAAGCAACCATATTTACTGAACATCACAATCAAGCCATTATAGATGCTAACATGAACTTTCACTAGTCTTTAGTTAAAGTTTCACTTTCACAATGAATAAACAGCACTTATTATAATAATCTTGAAAGTGAAGCTTTAAAAAAAAAAGGTGCCCTTTTTCCTGTGTACAAACACAATTAATATGGCCTTTCAGTGTTTCCTACTTCCTCTTAAAACTCCCTTGAAGTCTAACAAATATGCTGAATGCATTTCCTTCAGTCTATATGCTTTTTTAACCTGAATATAATAAATATTGCACTGTTCACAATTATGTTTGCTTAAGAGTTGTCTTCTTCTTTATTGGGTTTTTTGGCATATTGCTTCACCTAGTGTAACCACCATCCGTTATCCTTCCTGTGCATCCTAATGCACATGTACAATACAAACAACCCACTGCTGCTAGTGTTTAAAGACTCTACGGGTTATTCTTTAACCATTTTTGGAAGTGAAATAACGCTAAAGCTATACCAAATAACACAAGCATCCTGTGACACACTGTATACAGGCCCTTTGTACACACACACATACACACCTGTGTCGGAGCTTGACCTGCTGTCTTGCCAATCCAGACTTCTTCTGCCTTTTGGTTGCACCGAGTTCTTTCAAACAAACAAAGATTTGAATTTAGATAAAGTCATTAAATGAACAGCGAACCATCGACTACAAGCATTTGCTTTTTTGGCCAACCACCAAACTCTAATGAAGGATCTTCCTCGGGTCAAAGTATTTCACCTTGTTTGAAGGTCCAAGCGTTGAGGCAGTATTGGGCTGAAGGGTTCCATTCGGCCCGGTGGGGGATACTGAGGGGGCCGGTAATCTGGACAGGCTTCTGCAAACATCAAATCACATTGTAAGGAGAGCAGACCCAATAAACTAAACCAAACGTTTTAAATGGCATTTTTGGACAGCTGTTGCACTTGGCTCCAGCTGTAAATGCTGTTTAATCTGTCCTGAAGTGGCCTTGTGAAGACTTGGGTTGAGTACAACTCATTCAAAAGAAACCGCAACCACAGTTCTGCCCAAATATGGAGATTGTTATCCATTGGTCACTGCTATGTCAGAGACAAAAAATGTAAGAATGAATTGATTGTGATTGCGTTTTTTTTTATATCTGACTGTCGAAACACATTAAAGTGCCATCTACAAAAAAATATGTTTTAGTTATATGTTGCTGAAATACAATTTGTTTCCCTGTATTCCCTGAAAAGCACTAGGTCAACACTATCTCACCTTGACCTCTCTGTAGTGACCGTCCTTCGTGTCTCGCTGGTTCGCACCTCCTCTCCACTCCTGTCCTCATTGGTCACATTTCTCAGGTAACGCTGAGTCACACCTTTAGAGTCTGTCCTGGCCTCCTCGCTCACAGTATTCTTCGTCATCTCATTCTGACTCCTACTCTCCAACCCCGACCTGAACGCCCCCTTCTCCCTGCCTCTCTGGGTCCCTTCTTTGCTTTCACAGCTGTTGGTTGGTTGGCCATTGGGCCTCTCTGCTTCCTGACATGGAGCCCGGGCGAGAGTGGCCTGTCTCTGCTGGCTCTCCTTTAACTCCCCTCTCAGGGTGACTAGTTGCACATCAGCCTCCTTTAGTCTCTGCTGGGAAGCGGTCAGCTCCCTCTCCACATCTTTGTGCGCTGTTCGGATGGCGGTGAGCTCTTCTTCTGCCTCGGCTCTTAGACGGTCCGCCACTGACACCGCCACCTGTAGGTCTGCCTGGAACTGCAGCCATTCCCCGCGCTCCGTCTGGAAGGGAAAGAGCAGGGGCGTTTATGTTGCGAACACTGGTATTTTTATACGATTGATGGTGCTTTACATCAACTAGGGATGGGATGATGAAGAATTGTAAGGGATGCACCGATTGGCAGGACGTTGGTATCAGTTGATGTCCACTCTATTTACCATCATCAGTTTCCGATAAAAACGTCTTTGCTGAATCTTTATTGTTTGAGTTACTCGTGAATATACTCATAAGTGTTGAAAAAGCTGTCTAGTTCAACATCATGGGAGAGCACAAAAAAAAGAGCCGAATTAAAAAAAACTGAAATTATCTGGTAAGAAAGAACAGAACATTATTTAACTATTTTGTCACATTTTAATTATACAAGTTATAATAATTGAAGATTGATTGATCGTTGGCCAGGATAATAATAATAATGAACTCATCTTTTTTTAAGTCGTCCCATGCCTAATATGAACACGGACTGATACTTGTGTTTTAAAAAATAATAATGGGCTCTGGTTTCAGACAGAGGGTGAAAAGAGCTGCTGAAGCACAGGTAGTATGAGAAAAATAAAGAGCTTTTTGAACAATAAAGCATGTGAACATGTCACAGTAGAGTAGAGGCACAAAATACAGATTTGAAGCAGAATATGTCTTTTTTAACATAAACTGCTTTTCTTTTTTATAGGTTTTGTTAAAGATTGCCTGAAAAAGTCCTTCCTACAAACACTAATACTAAATGTATTATTACTTGTGCAAATCATTTGCTACACCAACTTTATACACAGCATTCAAAGGAAAAAAACTGGATGAGACTGCCAAAAACAAACATAGCTGAACCCTAAGCAGACAGGCTATAATCAAATGAACAATCGATTTCCATTTGGCCCTCATTAGGAGAATACATAGAGCCGAACTGAGCGACAGGCCTCAGCAAGCAGAGAAGAGTAGAGCTGGCAAGTCAACTCTAATGAGGCATAGCTGAAGTTCAAGCAAAAAAGGTTTTTCTCCTGTCATATAAAAAAAAATAACTACAAAAAAGATTTGCTCTTGAAGAAGAAGAAAAGCCCCTTAAAATAAATCTTGGTCAGACAGCAAACACGATTCAATTTCAGGAGCGTGGCCAAGGTTGCATTGTGAAGTGCATTCTGTTTCCAACGACTATCAGCACAGTTAGAAGGAAACCTTACATGGGACAGATTCGGGTTTCACATTTTTGAGCATGAGGGATGTTGAAAACGTTTTTCATATTATAAGAGTATTCTTGCCTCGCACGCCTACAAACACAGCTTGGACATCAAAGGTCACTCTCTGTGCTAATGAGGGTAAACGCAAGGGCATTCAATAAAATCAAATAACCATCATCATAAAAGAAGAAGAGGATTGAGAAAGACAGAAAAGGAGAGAGGAAGGACAATACAATCATGGAGGGATTTTAATAATGTTAGGACAGTGGAGCAATATAAAGACAGAGAGACAGAGATGTAAGGGAGTGCAGAGGAGGGAGGAGTTGGGAGGGTTTAGTAATTAGATGAAGAATGGATGGAGATGTGGAGGAGGAGGTGATATCTGAGCCAAGTCGCTCCCTCGTCTGACCAGTGACTCAAGACCACAGCTGGACCCGATTACACTGGATACACACATATCATATTCCCCTGTTCTCTCCCACACATTCGTTATTCTTTTACCTCACCACCAAACCACATTGTCAAGATTTCTCACACCCACACATTCAGGGGTAAGTTGGAGCCCTAGCAACATGTTTTTGGAAAAGTTCTATGATTAATAATAGTATAACACATATTTGGAGTTGAATCCTTCAAGTCTAAATATGTGTTATCTGGATGTAGACACTCCAAATAGAGCATGTCTGTTTGAGGAAACAGGAAGGGGCGCTCCTCATGTTCACACTGAGATAAGGGTGTGGGTTGTAAGTCTTGAGACACACACACACACGCTCCCTCAAGAGCTGACCTAGTGACCCACTGCAAGACCAGATGTGGTACCCAGCACACACACACAGATACACTTGCCTGTCTATACTCTTGATGCACATCTGAGTTCCTGACAACGTCCTGGAAAGTGTCCAGCACACTAGGGCATTGTTTCAGTGTGTGTGTGTGTGTGTGTGTGTGTGTGTGTGTGTGTGTGTGTGTGTGTGTGTGTGTGTGTGTGTGTCAAGTAACTATCTGTCCCTGTTTTACCTGTACACCCAGTCTGTCTTATACATACTTGGGGAAACATCCCAACTCTGTAATGGTTCCTCTGTCCTGGTGTATATTCCCAAACAGTGGTTGAATACACTGCTATGCCTATTATGGGACATTTCATTCCCTTTACAACAGTCACACATTGACAAAATGGGCAAATCCCCCCGACTGGCACATGAAAATAGCTTGGTAGCGCCTACAAGTCCCATGTATAAATGTCCACACAGACATCAAAGAAAAAGGGGTGCCAAGTCACCGCCGTTTGCTCAGCGCTGCGAATTCAACACAGCATGCACACAAGCCTCCTGTTCCTCCCAAACACACTAAATGTTCCTTTTACATCTGAACAGCCTCCAGATACATGTCCTTTTTGAGTTAGAAGAAGCCTTTTGAGGAGAAAAGAGAGGGAACATGGAGATCATTCTTGGAAATCTCCAGCAGCGTTCACCTGGAACTGATTCCAAAGCAGGGCTTTAAGATTGACTAAATCTCCAGGAGGGAGTGACCAGCCACCCACGCACACACCCACTACCCAGACATGAATGGGGTGTTTTCAATGTTGTTGGTTAAGACAATGGAAGACTGGTGGTGCGTATAAGCATGGACAGATGGTACATCGGATAATATCCTTAGTAGGTCGCTGCACATTGGGTAATCATGTGTCTTCAGAATTCAGTTTACAAGACAAGAACTACATTATGGCTGCGGACAGACAGAAAGAAAGACATTAGCATTTGGGAATGCAGGGCTAAAGAACTGCGGAGGAGAGGCCTAGCTCACAGAATGTGACTGGAAGAATAATGGCTACTTAAATTGTACAAAAAAAAAAAGGAGGTCACAGCTAAAGAAAGAAGTCTTAAGCAACTTGGAGTCAGATTAAAGATGGATGGATGTGAAAGAGCAGAGTTGGAGGCGAGGTAGCGATATAGAGAAGGGGTGGGGAGAAGAAAGGGATGAGATAGAGAGGAGCATTGCAGCAAATAGTTGGAGGGTAATTGTTCGGAGTTCTTGTGCTCACAGAGGAGCGGTCAGCTCTCTGATGGAGAAAGAATGAGGGAATGAAGAAAAGGCAGGGCCGGGGAAGGAGCGGGGGGGGGGTTCTATACAAAGCTTAAAACCAATTGTGCAAGCCAAGACTTTCAATCCATCTGTACGTGTTTGTGAGACTTCTGTCTCACGTGGAACACACACACAAAACACAGGGTCAGTCAGTCACTGCAGGCCTCGCCCCCACCTCGTCACACGGCACAAAACAAAACAAGTTTTGTCTCCTGAACAGCCGAATGTGAACCCCCTCCTCCGCACTGCTCTCCCCCTACTCTTGCTCACCACAAAAAGCCTCCCAGGACAGCAGAGCAGACAGAGGGTTCATAAAGTCCAGCTTTGGAGGCTTATATTGCCCTACCGAGGGCCCATGTAAACACAGTGTTGGATCGCCCCCCGATTTTTAATACTCAGCTACCTCTCAGTGGTGTACCACAGTCTCTCTGAGGTTTAGCTGGAAAGGCTTATAGGTCCCTTGCAGAGATAAGGGATTGTGGAGGGTAGAGTAGAGATGTGACAAGGAAGCACATGATTGCCATGTGTGTCAGATAAGCACTTCATTGTAATATAATGATTAAATAATTCTGAGAGGAGAGGAGTAAAAAGATGGGGATGAGGAAAGCACACCGTCATATCCAAGCTGTAGTAATCTGTGGCAGATCTGGAGGAAGCTGGAAGCCTCTGGCTACAATCCTCATAAGGGAGGGTCAGGAATTGGAACGAACGACTGACAGGAAATTACAGCAGCATATCACCATCCTCATAAGACTGTGGAACGCCCCAGCAATAGAACTGAAAAATGCTTGCAGAATTGACATTCTTATTGTACATGGTTTACATAAGGTTTTGGGGTTGGAACCTAATCATGGGTGAATCCAAAATAACTGGTGAGACCCTACTGGACAAGAGTTTTGAGGAAGTCAAAGGAAGAGAAATACATGTGTGTGATGGACTTTAAGACTTACTTTAAGAAAATAAAGAAACAGACTAAAATGTAATACTTTTGTTTCAACTGTACAAGCATGAGATACAAGCAACTTTGACAGAAGATGATCTCAACGATTTTCCTCTTTTGGGCCTCTCAGGAGAAGCATAGGACAGGAAGACCTCCATTAGTAAAGCTGCAGCTCCCAGCGGGGCCCTGTCTAAGGCCTATTGTGATAGTGAGGGGGGTGGAGGGCGACATGGTGTGTTATCTCCTGGATGAGTTCACAAGCACTACTCTGATTTATGTGTAATTACAGTGAGTGACTTCCTGTTTACATGGCTATACTAGGAATGTTGGCAACAAAAAGAGATAGGAGAAGGTACATCTTACTGGGAAAGCAAAGCAACATTTGGAAATAAACCTGAAAACTACAACCATTAGAACACTGAGGTATTTTTAGTCTCAATGTGGTCCTTAATTTACTTTGTTAGCAAAACCTGCTCCTTCTAGTTACCATGACAGGTTAATTGAATAACTTTAGGAATTCATAGTGCTTTTTAAAAAGACTGTAGCTAGCGTATTAAGCTTAGCTAAATGAGTTTGTTGAAAAGTCAATATTTAGTTCATTTGTTTTAAAATGAGAAACCCTGTAAAAGGGGTGTTAATGAGCACTTTATACACGATAGTAGTAGAGGTAGTGGTAAGCTAGTTAGCAGCTAACAAGCTAACCTTTACATTGGAGCAGATTAATCCATGTTTACACTTCTGCACTTGTAGTTTTTCTTTTAAATGGCTAGAAAATGAGATACCATACTCCAAACTGTATATATAATAAATATGGTTGTTTATACAGCTTCATGTAAACCACTAAACTGGACAAGATTCCTGGGCCTACTTCAAATTGTTTAGGCTAAGTACACTTGCTGTTTGGGGTAGGGGCAAAGTAAATGGTCAATTACCTTTAGTATGACACAGACCACACAGACAAAAACTAGAGAAGAGAAAAACAGCCAGTATATATTTAAAAACAACAATCATCTCACCTGTAAAGTACCCTTCAAACTCTTCACTTCTCTCAGGAGATGATTCAGTATCCCTGGGTGAAGGATACAGAAATGTCAGAAGACCTCACATGCATATCAAATACATATTACAAATGTAAAAGAAATGGATTTGCCCTTCTCAAAGTAGGGAAATGTTAGGCCACCAATGAAATGGCAAGTTTTATTACTCAAACTGAAATTCTGCAGTCTATACTTTTTAAGGAGTATATAAAATATACTGTATAAATCTTACCTGCTGTGTTCGTGGCCCCCTCCTGACTGGCAGTGATACCCAGTGTCGTCTTGCACTCCCTCAGCAGCTTCTCAAGCTCCTCTCCCTGGCTGTCCACAGGCTCCTGAGCGGGCAGTAAAGACTGACTCGGACCACTGTCTCTTTCCCTCCAGTTAGAGGAGAGGCCCCCCACAGGTGAGGCACTACACTGAGAGGAGGTGCTCTTTGTGGGGCTGATGGCAACAGTCTTCCCTAGGGAGACCGGAGGGCGAGTCGTTGAGGTAGGAGGACCCCCATTCCTCCCCAAAGCAGCTTGTCCTCTACCCACAGTACTTCCTGACTTGTTGTGCAGCGGGCTAAATCCAGGGCCAATGGTAGAGCTGTTAGAGCCGACTGGTGGATGAGGCTTCCAATCAGGAGGGGGTCCTGATGATGGTGCTTTCTTCCCACTGGGTGTGAGGACTGGGATTGGAGGTGGAGATGAAACTGGGGCTGCAGGGGAAGGTTGAGGTGAAGCAGGGAGGAGTTGGGGGATACCAGGGATGAAATCTGGAGCATCACTCAGTGGAGATGCCGGAGGAGTGTGGAAACTGTCACCAGGGGCCCCTGAAGAAGAAAAACAACTGCATTTATTGCAAATATTCTAAAATGTAAAATATGCTTCTAATATTAGTTATCAGTTGTTATTCAGAAATAATGCAATTCCTTAGTGTATATCCTCTGTGTTTGTGCATGTATATCCTCCCCTGTGTGTGTAATGTGTGTAAACAACATGGAGAAAGAAATGTCCCTGTAAGGGATTAATAAAGTATGTCTTCTTCTTCTTTCTTCTTAAACTAGACTATATCAAAACTTGTTTCGAGTGCAGTGGGGTCTTTAAAGTTATGAATAATTGTGAGACACACAATAAAAAAAGAACTGAGTCAACTGAGGAACTGAATCATGAACAGAAGGAATGGGAAAAATCCGTTCAGTGGTAACTAGTCTGGCATGTTGACACTGAAAACACCATTCAGTGAGGGGACCAGACCAGAAAACATCCAGGCCATGCCCCTGAAGATGAATGCTTGAATACAGACATTCCTCTTGGACTGCTCATCCACAATGTTGTAAGACACTCATTCTCCATATTCAGGAACACACATACAAAGGACAAATGTTGCCCATCCATAGAGCAATTTGCAGCAGTCAGGCGCAAATAAGTTTCCAAACTCTTTTACTTTTTGGCTCAGCACTTCTTGTCCGTAACAGCATGCCTCTAATAGCAAGCCCCAAGACTGTTTTTCAGGTCTCAGGCTCGAAAATGACATTTCCAGAACAAATGACCATAACTACACTTCTAAAAGGGGAAAATTAATAATCTTTTTTCTCAAAGTAATGATAAACCTGTGAGTTGGATGTAGAAAAGTCAGAATCAATATACAGTAGATGTTTTTTA
The DNA here is from genome assembly GCF_902827165.1 of Trematomus bernacchii. Taxonomy (NCBI): domain Eukaryota; kingdom Metazoa; phylum Chordata; class Actinopteri; order Perciformes; family Nototheniidae; genus Trematomus; species Trematomus bernacchii. Next base: position 11,324,292 of record NW_022987313.1, on the reverse strand, counting down.
TTTGAAAGAAAATTCAGATTGAACATGGAAAAAACTGTAAATGATAGTGTCCGTCCAAACATTTTTTTTTACTTATAGTGAAAACTACCCTTGGATGATGGTAAGGTAGACTAAAAGCTTTAGGAATCCAAAGTACAACATATAATAAGTACCCTGTATCAAGATTGATGCAAAACAAATGATTTGACCTTTTTAGAGAGGTTTAGCAAAAAAAAACTCCACCTCTGGGGTGATTTGGGTGGAAATGAGCGTTTTTACCGTTTCTCTGGAACCCATTGGTCGATTTTGGTGATTGACATCTCTTTTTTACCGTTAGAGCCAATAGAATCGAAGGGGAGTTTTCACATAGACACCAACGTTAACACAAAAAGGTGGGGGCTTAGCGCATGTAGTTTTGCATGAGAGTGAAGCTATCTCTCGCTCTGACATCTGGAAACGGAAAAGCAGTTTTATTGCTCATGGATTATCAGAAATAATTTCAAAGGGACACAGACACATTGGATTAACCTATGGATTAACTTCAGCAGCGTTTTTATCGTTTTAATGCCTTTGAAGACCAGTTTTGACCAGACAACGACCAAGGTAGGCCATGTTGCCGGTTTTAGCTACCAAACGCCACATGTTTTGATGTCTGTTCTTGTTATTATCAAGTTCTTGATCATAGAGTGATGATGTATGTACCTATCGATTCTGTGTCTTCTCACGATGCTAGTCGATATGTTGGATGTGCAGAAAAGATAAATAATAAGGGTTTTATGAGTGAGTTTCTGTGCAGTAATCTGTTAGCATTTTTCGCTCGTTGCTAATTCAGAGGCTCAGCGTTAGCATTGTGGGGTTTTTTTGAAAAAAAAAAAAAAAGATCAGTTAGCTGAGTTTCTTCCCGTTACATGGACATAAAACATTCATAGTTTATTACATCTTAAGAAGCCCTCAGACACTTTTGCTTGCAGATGTTGTGATTTCGGCCCCTTCGGCGGGTCCGTGGGGCTTAAGAGGTTAAGACGCTATGGGAACCACTACGTGTCTCCTTCATTTCTTTTCTCCTTTTCCTTGTTTGGACAAAAGCTTCACTGCAAGCAAAAGTTATGTTTTTTCCTTACATGCTGTATGAGCAGCAGTCAACATAGTTACCTATGCACCACCTGCTGAAGGGCGAAGTCCCTTTCTCATGCCACCCCTGCGTTTTATTTCTTCATTCCAAACCTTAATGTGCTCGTCCAACCATGCACACGAGTGGCAGGTTGACTGAATGAGAGAGCGTGTGTGTGTGTGTGCGTCCATTGAGGTGTGTGTGTGTGTGTGTGTCACATAGCATTAAGCTTCCTATGATTAATCCGCTGCCCTTGTGCTGAGCCGGGGAATTCTGCCGATTCATCACAGCTGGCCCGGCAGGGCCAGAACGAATCACATAGGGACGCGAGGAGAATGACCACTCACTGTGCAACACACAGGAGGGCTGCCAAGAATCCTGCTGCCGCTCAACACACACACACACACATAGCCTTTCCGCTTGCTTCTCCTTTTGTTGCCTTCAATTTCCTGATTGCCCCTTATCCACCCCTCTTTCCTCCAGTCTCTTCCTGTATTTCTCTACGTTTTCGCTGCACCATCTTCATTCTACTACATGTATCAGAGCCTCGAGGTGTGCTGGCTGTATTCTCAAAGAATGTCAAAACATAAGGCCAACACACACACACACACATTGCCAGTCGTCTGTGTGTACTGCCAAACATTAGAAATCCATTTCAGCATGCAGAGACAGATCAAAGGAGAGTCAAAGGAATAGAGCTTGTGTGTGTGTGTGTGTGTGTGTGTGTGTGTGTGTGTGTGTGTGTGTGAGTGTGAGTGTGTGTGTGTGTGTTGTCCTACCTGTGGGTCCATGGCCGTCCTTGCTGGAAAAGTTACCCATACTACAGTAGTGGGGGCCACTGGTGGGGCCCTGCAGGTGCTTGATGCTCTTTAAGTTAGCCCAGACCAAGGTGGCACTGTGGAGGTTACACACACACACACACACACACACACACACACACACACACACACACACACACACACACACACACACACACACACACACACACACACACACACACACACAAAGATGATGAAGTCATGTAGCTGCTCCAGCTGATTTATTATCCAGTTTTGAACAGAACCAAACTTAAAGCACTTTATGTTCATGATAGACCATGTGACAAACAAAGCGGTCATATACATCTTAATAATGAACTACAGAAATGCACCAAACCCGATATTCTACAATAAGGGCAGTCCAAACAACACACAATAATTTTTATTTGGCGGAACTTATTTGAGCAAAACCTATATTTATATATAAAATATAATTATATTCTGACTAACGCCATTGATTTGACATATTTCCACATAAGCCATCAAAGAGTTTGAAAACGCGTTTACAAAAGTAACTTTACTTTTCGCCCACTACGTTAAAACCGACAGTTGTATTCTTAAAAGCAAAACAAAGCGGATACAAACCCTGTAGAGTGGATAAATAACTCCCAGATACCTTTTGTTTGGAGTTTGGTAAACTCTTCTTCTCCACGCTCTGCTCCTCTCAGCGCCCTCAGCCAAGCGCTCTGCCCTGCTGTGTCCTCGCGGAGGGGGAACGGTAACGGCAGAAAAACAAATGAAACTGCATTTCCTCCGAGCAAAGGTCAATCCGAGCTACATGTTGCTGCATGAAACATCTTGATAAGAACATGAAGCGTGATTTAAATCCGAACATCCAACCGAAGAGCGGAAAACAAACTCTGGACATCGATGAGCGTTGGCGCCGATAATTCCCGGATGTGCCCACTAGAGGGCACCGGCAGGCCATGTTAGGAAGAACCTGTTGCCTTTGGGGTGGGGGCCCTTCCTCATTTATCTCTGACCTAATATTATTAAGCTGACTCTCACAGACTGGTGACCCACTGACCCACAGCTCTACAATAAAGCTTGTATTTGTACTGGATTTAATGTATTCAAAATTCGCCATTAAGTGTTGGCTTCCCCATAACACCAATTGTGTTCATGCTTACAGTTGTGATTGCTTTGAACTCCCTATGCTCATGAATGACAAAACTTGCTGATTACCTTTTATTAGTGCATTAATGTTACTATTTTAGTTGCATGGGATAAAACTGGAGCATTTTATTGAGTTGATTGCCATTGTGCTATTGGCCTGCTGCCTGAAACTCTGCTCTGTTGCATTCCAGATTGAGTTGTGACTTGTAGATTTGTTTAGATGTTACTCATTATGAAGTACAAATAGTAAATTCACCTGCTCGGCCTACATATTTTATGCTTACTATGGTGTAACCTCAAATCATGATTCCATTGCAGGTTACTTGAATAAATCTGGTTGGAGCAGGTATCATGTTTGACACAAACAAAATAGATGAATAAATACAAGCACATATATGTGCACAACGTGTACAGTACACTATGAGGGCTGAACTGCACTTTGGATAAACCACTGATTAAGGTAATGATTTAGCCTTTTAAACTCCAGAACATCTTCCATATCAGTTATTCTAAAACAATGTAGCTCACTATAAGATCATTGTGATAACTCCAAGTATAATAATGAGAAATGCCTTACCCATCATGACAAAGATAGCTGGTCATTTAAAACCTGCGGTTTCTATTGTAAGTTTTAAACTTCTAGCTAAATGAATCAGTATCCAATGTCATTAAGCCTAATTAGAGCAAACAGTGTGAATTTTACTTTGACTGAAAACACAATTATTTCTTTGTACAAAAATCACAGCCTAACTCACAACACTGTTGAAAGACAATGTGACCCAGAGGTCTGACTAAGTACAACAGTAGAGCAGCATGTTTGCCAAATGCTTTTATTTCATCAAACTCTTCCAACATCTTTTCATTAAATATAAATCACATTACTAACAGAACAATTCTCGCCTTTATTGGGCACAGCTGAATTTTAATTTGCAGACTGAAATGAATTAGCACTGATGTGTGACAGACACCCCACAAGCTAACAGATTAATTGTATTGTATTCCAAAAGCAAACACATTTTCAGATATTCCTTTTTTTTTGTCAGTGCATTGTATTGGCAGTGCTCCCTCATTCGCTGCACAATGCTTAGTGAAACGGGACATTTGCTGCAGTGAGGAGACATGCACTCCCTCACACTCTGATTGAGATCAATAGGTTTTCACAGTGCTCTGTGCTCACTGTGCACCACTGCAGTATATAAAGAGAATCAATCAGAAGCAGCCAGGTGCATTACAAAGCCTCCAATGCCTGAAAATGACCATCAAATGCAGTTTGTGCCGGCGTCACAGATACTTTCAGTTTTGGTTTAAAGAACAGGTCAAGATTAATGGAGTCATACAACACATCTATGTGAATCTGTCTGTCATAAAAGTCCCAATTTACCCTGCATTTTGACTTCAGGTGTATATGGTATCAAAGAGTATCCTGTTGTTTTGAGACCATCAAAATCCCATTATGAAATTGTCAGTTTCTGTCCAGAGCAAGGTGACCAATTGTTCATTCGGTGTCTGATGCCAGTTGGAGCCATTAGCCTCCTCTGGTGAGTGGCTTACAACCATTTTGTTAGTGACCTACTGTGCTAGGTTTCTGGAGGGCCACTATTGGGGCTCTAAAAGCTCCCAACCTGCCACAACTAGCCACTGGTCAATTTGGCAGGCGGGCAAGGATGGCTTTTAAACAATGGAAAATTGGATTGCAGGGTCTGGCTGACCTCTAAGGGATGAAACACTTAACTTAATCACCATAACAAAACAAATCACCATCCTCCTTATTCACGATTTCCAGAATACTTCTTAATAAATAAAACTCCCCCTTTGAAAACTTCGCACTGACACCCCCAGCATAACAAACACAAAATCTACATTGGGTAGATTTTCAAATATTCGAATTCAAGATAATGACAGTTTGACCCTGTGCTCTCCATAAGGCACAGCACGCATTCTCAACCACACTCAGCGTCACGCCAAATCTCAAGTGCCCTTTGCACTACTTCAATTTTGGTGTTAACACAAAAGGAAACACCAATCCTATAATAAATACAGCTATGTATGGCAATGAGAAGAATGGTGGACGCTGCAGGGGGAATGGTACAAAGCTGGGACGCACAGGGACTGTCTGCCTCTCACGGGTCATTGTCTCTAATTCCAGATTAGGTTAAGGAGTATGTGTGCCAGGAATGATTTTCCACCTGGGTTAATCCCTGGAGAGAACACAGGCTTATCCAGGAGGAATCATACTGTAGTGCATTGCCTGCCTGCCATCCACAAGTAAATAAAGTCTCATAATCCAGTAAGGTGTATTTGTGCTGTTGTGAAAGTATGTTTACATGACAGACTCAGGTATCTCAAATAACTATTTTCAATCCACAAAACTGCGCATCCACTCTTCTATTCTCAATCCACCCTGACCAAACCATTGGGGGGGGATTTCATTTTTCGGAAACACAGGAAATCGCTCATTCATGTCCAACACAGCGTCTTATGATTGACAGCCCATGGCCAGAACGCGCCAACAAAAGCTGAGGCCTGTTGATGGATGGCACCTGCTTCTCCTCAGAAGAAATAAGTGAAAGACTTGGGCATAGATGGGGTGCCCAAGCACTTACACATGGCTCTCTGCCTGGGGAGTGAAGGGTGGTGGGGGGGGGGGGGGGGGGGGGGGGGGGGGGGGGGGGACACACATAGATAGAGTTGCCAACCATCTGTGTACAGAGGGCACTGCCAAGCAACAGACTATTTTTACACCAGGCCTCAATAAGACACACAATGTCTTCAAATTAAACATGGTGGCTTCTTCAAGCTACATTCAGTTTTTGGGAAGTTCCAGCATCATTACATACTCGTTCATATTGCTTCATGCCCTCTCAGTGCATTAAAGACTCTAATATTAGTGAGTAATTGATACCATCAAATAGCATGTCAACTATTTCTATATTTTGTGTTACAGAATTCATCATGACTAGAAGACGTTCAACTTCCCGCAAACATCACGGTTGAGGTCAGGCTAATATCGACACTTGCACTTCGTCAGAGAGCACATGGGCCACACTTGGGGCCAGCATAGCTACAATCTTTCATCGTGCATAAGAGTAGTTACTGGAGCTCAACCTATGACGTTGGTTATTCTATGAAACCTAGCAAGCAAAGGTTATTATTTCATGAAGACTTTCTGTCCCACAAAGGAGGGAGGTGGGATCTCCTGGCAGGCACCGCCCCGGCGATTGACGTCCAGGAGGGGGATCCTATTGCCCACCATGCTGGCATCAGTGTGGGTACCAACCCACTGCAGCACTCTGGAGGATGGCCGGTGGTAGAGGGCCAACTGCCTGGCGCTGTAGCCGCACAAGCCGATCCCCACGGCCCCCAGCAGCATCGCCATGCCCGGCATGGACCTCTCAGCGGGGGGTGCCATAGCTACATTATGGTAGGCCTGGGTCTGAAAGAGGAGAAAATAGAGGGTGAAATATGATCAGAAGAATGTTGGATTTCTTTGGTATTTTATAATATGAAAGACGAGATCAAAGCAGTTCAGAAATAACATTACTCCTTTTCTAACAATGGCCAGAGAGTTATGATTCGGCATGGATTCAGATCAATGTAAGGCTTATACAGCAAGGAGGACAACATGCCCGCCAACATTTCTGTGCATAAATAACTGGGTTCACCTCAGCTCCCTGTCTCATCCAACCCCTACATTAATCCCACAGAGAATAAAAACTCATCTTTTCCCATTTACCAAATTGCGGTCTGTCTCTTTTGACAAACAAATGGTTTGTCTATTTTGCGACATGGGCAATTACTTCAGTGGTCCCTTGATAATTATGAAGAGCAAATGATAGAAACCTCATTTAGTTTCAAATGAAGCTGTGTCATAGACAGTTAAAAAGCCATTCATGGGGCTCGCTCATCCGGTTACCATTCCCAATTACAATGCAATGGCCTGTCACCAGCTATAGGATTTCTGCATTGTTTGTGATAAACACCACAAAAAGGTGATTGTGTTTAGTGAGAAAAAACAAAAGCATACTGGAACAGAAGCCTCGAAGTAACCCGTATTTGTGGATGATGGTTATATGATATGAAAGTAATGCATTTCATCATCTTGTCACAACAATCTGTTGAGACACTCGACTGAAAGAACTGCTGCATAATGGCAACATAAGGCTTAGCGAAACCTACTTAGTGTAAACTCCTAAACGTGCCCATAAAACCAGCACCTTGAATTCACTTCATTACATCAATGGCTGCTCTCAGAACTGTCAAAGTTATTTCATCTGCCCCCTCCTTCTACTCCTCAAGGACCATTAGAGTCAGAAAACGCCAAGCACCGTGTAAAATCAAAACTCTTAAATCAAAACGAGTTGCTTGGTGCAGAAACACTGTAATAAAGTGCATCCACTTTGCTTCTTAGATCATTGGCAAGCTACTACCAATGACTCAGCACTTTATGTGACTGCCATCAGGCAATAGAGAAACCTTAAGTGTCACTACAGTGTGCATCTAAGAGCAAAAAAAATCACAGCACATCAAAACATCCCGTGACCAAGTTGCATTGAGAGATTCAAAGCAGTGTCAATTTATTTTGCGAATAACACTGCTCAAACTCACCTGCAGCAGCCGGATGTAGCCCGGAGTCAATCTGGGGACTCTGAAAAACATTTTGGAGCGTTCCACGAGTGTTTTCCTGTCAAATCAGAAATGAGTTGAAAGGGCAGAAAACACTTGGCTCTCTCTTTCTCTCTCAAGCTCCTCTTCCTGGACTCCCAGGACAGGAATCCCACGTACAGTGGGTCTGTCCGGGTGTGTGTGGACACTTCAACCTGTGCTCAGTTATCTGATGCAGGACAGGCTGCTCAGCCCTTATAACGTCTCCTTCCTGTCTTTGCATAACAGGCAGTCTCCACGTGGTGTGTCTAAGGGGATTACAGGAGCTGGCATGAAGAGACAAAGAAGCTTGTAGGTTGAAAGGAGTGCTGCCAAAGTACACCAACCTTTAGTGTAATCATCCTGAAATCATGTTATACATTAGTCTGTCTAGAACTGATTTACTATTAAGCAATCGGTAATACAAATTGTTGTTAGTATTAGGATGCACTTATACATTTGCTGTATTGATACATTGATCATTGATGATTATCAATACCTAAAATAATATAAAATATTCTTAAAAAGATTTTGATTATTTCAGCCCCCACCATTCATATAAGTGTGTATTAAATATGTATGGACAGTCAGAGTAGTGTTAATGTAAGCACTTATAGGGGGATAACACTGTATATTCGGCCAATTTCAATGTTTTTAAATATTTTTCAGCATTTTGATGAATTATTCCCTCCTTATTTCTGTAAGTTTGTAGGAAGTTTGATTCAGATTCTGATGACTTTATCGGCCATTAGATTTGCATTAACATTAAATGTGTCTTTTGCACTGGCCTATTAGACAACAACATACACAACATGAATGCATCTTAAAAACGTAATGGGACCAAATGGCAGTAATAAAAGTGCTGAGTGTTCATCCACTGGTGTGTGTATGTGCGGGTGGAGGGTGCAGGCGATTTCTAAGGGGCCGCTCTTATTGAAAATGGTCACAGCTGATGGAATAAAGGATTTCTTGTAATTGTTCTTCCTGGCCATTGGGACTTCTAGTCTGCGGCCTGATGGCTGCAACTGAAGTGCTGAGTCTGAGAAATGGCTGGAGCTCTTGTAGATCTCATTGTTGACATGAAGACAAAGTGGGAAATGATGAATGAGGTGTTGACTAATTCAGCTACATTAGCATCAAACATAACTGATTTCTGACTTCAGCACTTCCTTTAAGTGCTTTACACAGGATACCCAAGTCATCTGAAGTGAGAGCCACTCGAACAATTTTGAATCTTCAGAGTGAGTAGATTTTAATGTTTTTTTCTGGGCTTTCTAAGGCCATGTCAGCAATCTTTTAGAGCTTTAATATCATCCCTGCCCCAGGGGTCGTGGTCTCAGACTGAGGACTTATAATGAGGTAGCTGTGCTGATAACTTCTCTCTACAGTGAGAGCAGCCAACAATAACCTTCCTCTCATCTCTGGTAATAGGACCCAATTCGGCCTCCCAGCTCATGCACCCATGAATACTCCCAAACTCTGGCATTAATACTGCAAAGTCATGATGTCACTGAAACTTGTGATTCCCTCTGGAGATCTAAAGTAATATAGGAGGGAATTCAAGGCCTTTATAGGAAAAGGCAATGATGTAAAATAATAATAAGAAAGAAAGTCTGTACAAAATTCCATGACAATCCATCAAATGGATGATGATAGTTTTTTAGTCTGGACCAAAGTGGTGGAGTCGGGAATACATGGACCATTAATGATCGTCTTTATATTATGATGTTACATAAGCATATCAAGCAATATGCTTTTTGCCCTTATTGTCTCCTCTGGCTAATGTCTGCAAAACGAGTCCTTAGCGTCCATCAGACAGCACCTGGTGAGTCCATCGCTAATTGTAGGACACAGATGGCGGCCCTCAGGTTAATTTTTCTTTTTTCTGTACAGTATAACCTGCTGGTGCATCCCAACAAACAACAGAGCTGGTGTGGCAGACAAGTCTCTCTCAGGTCATCACAATGCCACCCCACAGGCGAGATAATTCTCTGCCCTTTTCTTGAACTTGCCTCCTGACTTTCAGACATGAGTAAATATTCTAGAAATAGATTACCTGAGCTGTGGACGGGTCTGTTGATGCGGAAGGTTTAGCTCCTGACACCACAGGTGGCACTGGTTCCCAAGGTCAATCAATTACAGACCAGACTACCAATCTCTCTCTGTGCTCTGGTTAAATTAAACTAAAGTAGGACGCAGGACATTTTAATGCAAGCTGTACCTCTTTTTTACACTAGAACTGGAAAATGTCTGTTATCTGTGCGCCTGCTTAAAGTGTCTATTCTTTATTCATACAAATGTCTCACTGAGTCTACCTGTGTAAATAAAGGATTAGACAAAGACTGTGTTTCTATATTGAGCTTACAGTTAGATAAGGTCAACAAGTAGGTGTTGGGATCAAGTGATGGGACTAATGATCCTTAAGTATCATCAGTTTTGCCTCCCTGAAGACCATTAATTAACCATGTGCAGGTAAGTGAAACAGCAGGTTTGAAAAGGCATGAGGAATAACATCTCCAGACATCGATTTGCAGGGAGTGTAGTGCAGATAAATGACAAGCTATTAGGGATAATAGGCTGGGTTTAAATGTCATCAAATCTGTGAGCATCGGCTGACATTTTCTTCTTCTCTGGCGATTAGAAGGTCGGGCGAGGAAGAAGGATGTTAGGTTACTGCAAGTTAAATGTTCGATCACTTTGAACTACTGTACATAAGAAAACCACCTTAACAAACAAGCAGTAAGTAACTTACTTAAGGTTGGCCTTAGTTTTGCCCAGCTCAGGAATAATGGCTTTGTTTTGCACGAAAAAGGCACAGAACTGGATTAGAAAAAGGCATAGAATAAATGGCAAAACATATTTTATAACAAAATGTATTATGCAGCATCACCACAGTGGAAATAATCCTTCAGTATAGTCTCTGTTCAGTGTGATTTACATCCTCCAGGGTGCATCAGGAGAGAGCTCTGTCTTCTTGCATAGGAAGAATGTCTGTGATCCAGTATTGGAACAGTGCAGCGACTGCAGCGGTTTCCTCTAAAACACAAAAGAGACAAAGAGCAACATTTCAGTTACAGTTGACAACACATTACCAGAGGAACACTTAGTGTTTTCAACAGAGAGACCTGCTGTTGTATCTGCAGCATAATAAATCCAATTCCCCAGCCAGTGTTCAAATGTACTTCCTAAATCTCTACATGTAGACATTCAACTCAACACGTCTGTCTCCCACCCAAGACAGAATTATTTTACTTATTTTTGAAAAGCTAGAATTCCATGTATTCAATCTATTCAGAACATCATATTATACGATTGAACCACTTATAGAATTAGATTACAGTGGTTACGTAGAATTTCTTCTGACTTGTGTGATCAAAACCTTCAAAATAATTTAGAACTTTTAATTCCAAAATTCCAAATGTATTGAACAAAGATCAGTTATATATCTTTTTATTCACAAAACATGTTTTTATCTAATAAAATGTTGTGCTTAAGTTCATATTTGTAGGCGTTCGACTTACAAAAACAACTTTTTCCCTTCTCACAGCACTTCTTACATTTTATTTATATAACAACTTTTTTTTGTTTGACGTCATAAAGTATGACTCAGACATTCAAAGCTTCATTTGATTGTTATCAAATGTAAAAAAAGAATGTTGTTCAGCCATAGAAACATCAAACAGTCGTCCCATTGCAGTGATCCAGGAATGTTAAGTAAATTACAGCAAGAGTGCCAATGCCTTTGATTTAAATGCTTACAATGTAAAGCCGAGTTAAATGAATAAATTAAAACAAACTACAAAGAGTCATTCACAAGGAATCCTTCTCTGTTCTATTTGAATGCATCAGCATTTAGAAAGAAAGCATTACTCAAACTAAATTACAAGATAGGGTGGGTGCAGGGGGGTTAGAGGAGCTCTCAGGCAGCTGCATGGAGATGACAGGCACAACCAGGCAATAGAGAACTGCAAACTGCTTTTTACACATTGTTGTCAAGGCAACACAGACAGGAAGAGTCAAGCGGCACTTTGTGACCGCCAATGCCCTGAATCTCCTGGCTGGCCTCTCTCTTGCCTCTCCTTCTCTTCCTCACACACATTCACCTGTGCATGTGACAGCAGCAAAGTCCCTGCTGATCCTATTAAGCAGCAAGCAAGCCAACCATGCAAACACACACAGGCACACGCAGAGGTGAAACGTGTCAGGTGACTCATAAGTTGTTTAGGCTATTGACAAAGTAAAAGGCAAGACGGACAAGTTCAGACATGTTGGTTAACTCATAGTGGAGGTGACCTGTTTAATATGGACAAGACCTGATCTATTAGGGCAAATTAAGGACAGGTGCGTACAAGTAAAGGCTGATGAAGGCAAGTAAGGGCAGGTATACTCGGGCAAACAATAATCATCAATATAAGGGCTCGTACAATAGGAGGCAAGTGCAGACAGACAGAGGCATGTAGCAGCCTGCAGAGGCAGGGCAAAGAGGTGCCTTGGGCAGATCCCTGCAAGCAGAGGCCAAGGGTGAAGCATGGAGCAGAATTAAATCTCCGAAACAAAAGCGGTTTAATCATGCTTTTTGCTCCTTTACTCATCGTTTATTGTTTTTCCTTAGAATACGTTTATAGGTTATAGAAATCAATTGAAGGTAAGACAGTTATCATGCCATAAATCAAATAACATTGAAAAAGAAAGAAAAGCTGGATTTCTTGGATCATTTTATACAGTACAAAAAAAGGATGTAAGAAATTGAAATGGAAAATGTAACTTATAGACACATGTGACCAAAAGGTGACCATTGGTGGCAAAGAAAGGACTCCATATATGTTGAAGTTTTTACATTTTTGAAACTCTCTTTACAACCTCTCTTGTGCAGTCCTCTGTAATTAGTATTTGACATTAATTTTTGTTTCATATAATTCTTTTATTTTTTAAGCTTGAATTTGATTAGTTTTTTTTAATGTGTTTAGGGGCCGTGGGAAATGTGAAAATCCAATGATGTATATTTTTATACTTTCTGTCTGTGAACAAATGGTGTAACTTTGTCTTTTTTTATGAAAGCATTTGAAACCCACCACTGGGTTGTGGGATTAAGTACAAAGTTCCTAACATTTTCATTTAAAGCCTTTAATGACTTTCCAGAACTTACCCCTGATTCAATTACACAGTTAAAGTATTGAATGATCATTGCATCACTGACCTGCAGACAGAGGAGAAGTGTTGTGGAGCTCCTGCAGGGCTTTTTCCAGTTTGTCTGCCTCCTGCTGCTGGACTAAGGCCTTCAGACTGTAGAGCTGCTTCAGGAGGGAGGTGGGCCGACATCCCCTGGCCACGCTGCTCAGAAGCTCCTCCACCGTCCCAGACAGGAGGGGCAGCTGGTCTAAACGAGAGGAGGCTGCAGGAGCACGGAAGAAAGGAGAGGTGGTCAGTTATTTAAAATGCGCTAACATCTTCATATTATATTTGAACATTGGAGCAGTTTTATCCAACTGGAGCTGACAACAACAGTCATAATGTCATAAATTGCACTGAATATAAAGCAATTACATCTTTACCCGCAAAGCGTTGCCTCAGCTACAATAAACTGTGTTATCAAATTAGAAAAACAAATCACCTAGGATGTGATTTCTTTTACAGAGGCAGACTGGGTAAATCTAATGTCAGTGCAGTCTCACCATTTATAATTATTTTTCTATATTTTACGCAGCTGTAGCAGCTACTAATGGCCGAGGCTTTTATTGCCTAATGTCCAGGTTTTGTATTCTCAGCCTGCCCCAAATCTAACTTTAATTTGTAACTTTTATGATATATAGAGCATTGCAACATTTGCTAAAGTCTGTTATTTTTGCTTGGTTTGATTTCAAATAAATGTTAATTAAATCAAAGCTGTTGACAATGATTACACACTGACATTGAGACATAGATACATCTAGCAACACACACTTACATTTTCATCTAGTTCCTTCTAATGGTACTGCAATTCTAGCTATTACATTTTCGTCCAATTACTGATGCTTCGTTTTAGAATACTTTTCTGTGTAATTCATCCTGGCACTGTTAAAAAAGGTGCAGATGTACGGTGGCATAAGTGCAATGATTACTGTTTTAATTAGCACGTTTTTTTTTTTTAGCTTTTGGCTGAAGTTAATTATGTGTTTGTAAACTACATCTTAGAAAACCATCAGTGTTGGGCATAATAGCACCTAAAATGATTGGCGTTGTTGGCAGGGTATTCATTTTCCAAATATTACCATAAAATGAGCACAAGCCGTAGCAATGGCTGCGAGATTTATTACAGAGAATGTGTGAGACGATTTGATCCAAAAAAGCAAGCACCCCTGGACTCAATACTTACAATCAGACATATAGATTTCCATTGTTGTCCTGAGAAAGTCTGACACCTCGGCTGCTCTCCTTTCATTATCCTCTTCCTCCTCCACATCCTTTTGGTATGTGAACTCCAGAGCAGCTGCTCGGGGCATCAGACCCATGGAGAGCAGCTTCTCTTTGTGCCGTTTCTTCTTCAGCTTCCTTTTCTTGTTCTTGCTCATTTGCTCTCCTGCCTCATCCACATGTGTCTGACTCTGACCTGTGCCGGGCTCACTCACTGAAGCTGCCCCACCTTCCCCAGAGTCTTGATGAAGGGTTGGTTTCCTTTTCCTTCTTCTCTTTCTTCTTCTTCTCTGTTCTTCCTCTTTATCTTGGTCTAGTTCTTCGCTGCTGTCATGGCTGCTCTCCTCTGCAGGAAACAAGATAAAAAACTCTAGATAAATATTATTAAACTTATAAAATACTTGGCTTTCTCCTTATGGACCTCTCAGAACTATAAAAGTAAGATTTTGGAGTTCATGTCAGCGCAGGGTGAGAGATAGCATATTTTGAACAGCTAATTCCACGAAATAAACTCCTTGTTTTTGGCTGATTGCATCTAAAACAAAAAAAAAAATGGCTTCAAATGGAACGAACTTATGACTAAAGGTGGTTTATAAAAGTACAGTCGAGTCAATATTCTGTATGTGTAATGTTATTTAGTACCTCTTGACAGAATAGTACTCAAAAATCATTTTATCATTGATGCATTGATTATATACAATAGTATCTGTATCTCCAACGCCTTGGGTAACAATTTCGCTTATTTTGAATCCAGCACTCCGATGAAAGTGAAATAAAAACAGGGCCAACGTGCATGTTAACTTGCATTGTGCATACACACACACCACATCATTAGAGCTCCTGCAGTTTTATTTTAGTTTCTTTTGCTTTTTAGGTTAGTTGCTGCTAAAATAAATGCTGCCGGAGTAAGAAGTCTCTTCTCTTATGTTTTATTATTTGAACCATTAAATGTAATGTCTAGAGATTGACTGTGAGCCCATGCAGTAACAGCTCCCTCTCTCCGCCTCGCCACACCTCCCCTCTCTTTAACAACTCAAAGAGGTATTGAGGGGTCAAAGAAGTCAGCTCCCATCCAAAAGTTAGTGACCCGTTTACGCTAGTGAGCAGTGAATAGGCTTACAGCCAGAACATGATGCAGCAGAGAGAATGGCTGTGCAATAATGACCAGAACTGAAGAGGAAGACCAGAGAACTACACTGTTCAATTTAGTATATCATTGATTTTTGGACTGATTTGAAAGGCCATCCTGACAGCGCTTCACCATTTGGAACAGCCATGAGAGTATACAGAGATGCATCATTCCTGGAACATGTACACAAGAGAAAATATTTATGGTAAATTGTACTCATTCTGTCCTTCTGCGGTGGCTTAAAATAAACGAAAGTATCTCTAATCAATGTGTTGCTCAGCATATAGAAACAGATCATTGCTTCAAGCCTTAATACATGTCTTTAATAGCCACACCTGCCACACATTATATATATCAAAGAATTTAGTAAAAACACAAAAATAGGGAGTAATCGTCATTATCATGATCACTTTAAGACAGAAGTGGACGCTTTGGTAGTCCAACATTTATTTTTAAATTGGAAGCCCTGTTCAGACCGCACTGGTAAAGTGTAAACACAGTAAGAAGATATATCTGTGATGCATCACATTACAATATCATTTCTACTTGCTAACGATGTACTGTGTCTATAATATTATATTGATATGTGACTTGTCTTTATGATGCACAACCCGTGCTGATCTTAAACATGACTGATTTCCAATTTCATTTAATGTTCACTGCCAACTACAAAGAACGCTTGCATTAAGGTGCTGTTAGGAAGACAAGTGCAAATAATCAAACTAAACCTAATATTTTATTCTAGTAATCTAATAATCTCTTCTGTTTCATTGAGGTAATGCAGAAGCCTGTCAGGTGGATGGAGGTCGGCATTAAGTAAGATGATGAGTACAGAGGCAGGTGTAATGAGTCTGGACTCTTATTAAAGTCTGATTATTCCAGTAGGTTCATGAAGAGACTAGAGTCTAGACGGAGCGCAGACAAAATAAACCCTCTTTAAATTATGCATAATCACTGCAGCATGGATACAAGTTTACTCTGACAAACAATCCATTCAATAGACAGATCAAAGTGAAAATCACCGAAGCACAACCACCATCTGTGTTCAAGCTCGCTTTGTTCAGAAACACAATTGATGTCTGTTTCCCCTAAATTGAGTGGCAGAGACAATCAAGAAGAGTGACTTTATACATGAAAGTCAACCTAGAGCATCCCATGCAGTAAATCTCTCCTAGCTTTATGATGCACAGTACAAGTCCATAAAAGTACGATTATGGCCATCTTACCAGCTGGGTCCTCTGCACTGTTTATGCTCTCTAACTGGGAGAGTGTGACGGATTTCTCTGAATCTCGTTTGTAGTCTGCAGGAGGAGGTAAGGCTGTGTACATCCGCCTGCCCGGATTGTCTGCACTCTGTGTCGTCCCTGCATCTGATGAGAAAGACATGAAGAATACATTTAAGTTAAAAACGCAAATGGTAAGAGCAGCCAAGTGGCAGCAGTTCTCCGCATACCATAATAAAGATTATACATTTTAAGCAGCAAGTGAAACCAGTTAAGTGAATGTGATCTTACCAATGGCAGTGTCCTGTTGAGAGGCTTTGCTCTTCACATGTGTGTTTTTGGATAGTGCATCTACAATGCTTGGTGGGCTGGGTTCCTTCTGCTGCTTGGGAGCTGCAGGGTAAAGCCTCCTGAGCACTTTTGATTGAAATACTAGGTGAAAA
This sequence comes from Trematomus bernacchii, assembly GCF_902827165.1. Lineage (NCBI taxonomy): Eukaryota > Metazoa > Chordata > Actinopteri > Perciformes > Nototheniidae > Trematomus > Trematomus bernacchii. Next base: position 11,307,442 of record NW_022987313.1, on the reverse strand, counting down.
AAGTAAACCATCTGTTAATGTCATACATTGTTATTGTCAAGTCTTTGTATGCGAAAAACAATAATCCAAACTAAAAACAACAGAGGCCAGGTGCTGGCTAAAAGAAAACTAGAGCTGTGTCCAGTTTTAACACATTTAATATGAATTATCAATGTATATTGGTTTATATGTATAGTGTGATTTTTGTGTTTATACGTTTATAGAGTATCTTGGTTGTATTACATTGAAATTGTTTACTTTGACTAGGCTACAATGCACATGTTAAAGTCACACTAAGAAAAGAGGAACACATCAATAAATGCAATGTAAATCCGATTGTGGGTTGTATATCAAATGTAAGTTTAATGTAAAGCAGGATGAATTTAAAGGAAACACCAGCTCAAAGAGCATCTTTGAAATAGGTCTTATTGAAAGGCCATGTGCATGTTGAATAGATAGTAAGTACTCCAAATGTATCAATGCAAGAGCAGTATTATCAATAATCCTACAACTACGAACTATTAAGAGTACTTCTAATAACACAAATGTTTATATATTTCGTAGGGAACCGATGTTAAAGGACTACATGTTGAATACATATTGTTTAAATTGTGAAATACCCCAAATAACTAACATAAATAGCAACATAAACTGTCAGCTATCACTTGTAAAACACTTTGTTTTGCCGGATTTTAATGGAAAAGTGAAAAGCTTTAATATAAACTCAACGTATGCTACTGTTAACCATAACAATGACTTAGTATTGGACACCAGTATTGACACACGCGCACTGAAAACTGTAGTTAAAATCTGACAGTCAAGCACGTGCATTTGTTTACAACACAGCTAGAACGCACTTAACGCGAGTTTTAGGCAGCTAGTTGGCTAGCTGGTTGCATGCAATTCAACAGGTTTAGGTTTTTTTCATGTGACTAATAACGTAATTTGCGACACCTGTGCTGCTCACCTTCTTTCCTACGTGCCATATTGACATAGCGTTATATATCCGAGTGGAGAAGAAGAGTGCCTACACTACAATGTAACAGCAGCTAGCTAGCTAATATGCTACAAGCTAGCTGAGTTAGCAACCCAGCATGCTAGCTTTTAACATTAGCTTGATTCATAACAGATGTTTACGTCACGCAACTGTGGAAATGTTGTGCGCTGTAACGGTCCGTGTTAAAAAAGATAATGGAATGGCTAGGGTTAACTATACTTTAAAAATGTACAGTATAAGTGCAATAATGCTCGGTCTACTCCTGCTGCACTGTCCCTCTCCCCAACAAGTCACCAGCTCAGACGGGTAAGTTAGAGCTCACTTGGTCTAATGGCGCCGATTCACATTCAAAAACATGTCAATTTAATGTAACCATAGTTGTCAGAAAGGACAAGTACCTGTATATCATACTTCAATATATTGTTTTAATCAGACTAACCCACTCTACAAATCGGCATATAAAGCAGCCTTGTTCAGTTCATGTGTAGAACATAATAGCATTTTTTGGAGCTGCTCGACCAGTGTGATGAGAAATACATAATAAAATAAAAACATTTTTTACTGAGGCAAATTGCTTCTACAATATTAAATGGGAGACGAATTAAAATGTGACTCTTGTTACTTCAAAAACTCAAAACGAATTTCACAAGCGTGTCTCACTGCCCAAGAAAATCAAGTTTTTTGAACACTTTACTGTACACTGCCAACTTTCTCTCATGAGGTTTGATGAGTGCCATGCTTCAGACTAGAGCTCCCCATGTGTTTGAATCCTGCAATAACAGCGGTTTGGGGTGTGCGCACACCACGCCAGCTGTAGGACGGGGTGGAAGCGAGATGAGAATACTAAGCAGGCACCTCATGGCTCAGCATCAGCACCGGGCTGAGTTAGGATTTGCGCACCCTCCAAACTTGGCTTGGGACCTCAGCATGTGAACGGGCTTTGCAGGAAGAGGATCCACCTATGATGTCAGCTCTGAAGAAGGTAAAGCCTCTTTTGTATCTCTTATTGATCTTCTAACAAATATTTAACTCCTAAAATCTGACATGTGCAGGGTTCTGACATTGTTATGTGTCATCTTACAGTAATGAGAAATGCATGCAGTGGTGAAAAATGGGTGTGTTTAAGCATTTTGGTTGCATGATTTTCTTAATTGGGTATGGCAAGCAGACTTTTGACAATTGACTTTTTCCTTAAAGATACAACTGCAAACCCTTCCATAATGATTTAAACTGAATGTAATACAAACATGCACATTTATTGAAATATGTTCAGTCATCACAATAAGAAAAAAATAAACAGCATATTATGTGTTTTGCATTACCTGTGTGCATGTACTTGCATTTTTTCACAACTCATCTGATTTGCCACATGGATGTAATTCCTGCACTTGAATTTAGCCCTGAGGAAGAGGCTTGGATGAGGAGCATTTCAGGCAGAAAAAAGCCCACTTAGTACAAGGCTAACTTCTCAAATGGATGTTATGTCTCCCCACACTCCTCCTGGTGTGCACTGTCATGTAATACTGTATGTAACATGCCGACTGTAGTCTCTGTGGGTGTACGATCTTCACTGACTAAATGTGTCTAGCCAATTGTGCTGGCAATTCTGAATGAGAAGCTTGAATCAGCTATAAAAAGAAAGCATGAGCTGTAGGTTTTGTAAGAAACAAGGGACTACCCAGACCTGTGCAAACATGTTATATAATACCTTGCAGTGGATTAGGCATTGAATAGCATATGCACAATTCCCAAAAGGCTTGTGATTGATAAAGTAATGAGACTTGTACTCCTTTGAATGGGTGATAATTGGTGTATAAATCAAGCCTTTTCTGCTGTTGGAGATGTTGCAAGATAAGAAAAAAAGTTAAGAGGCTGTTTGTGTAAAAAACTTGTCATCAGTTTCAGTTGTGCTCTGACACATCGCATTGTTTAGGATTCAGTGCAGACGCAAGTATTGATGTCTCAGCTCCAATAGATTCCCATGATTGAGCGACACAAAAAGTAAGGAAGTTGTTTAGTGCCTGTTTCAGCACTGCTGCCGAATCCACAGCAAATCCACAGTATTCAGCACACACAGTGAGTGACAAAGTGCTGGCTGCCAGCACTCACAAAGTCAGACATCATAATCAGAGGTGCTAAAAATAGGAGACCATATTCATTGCAATGCTTTAGAAGCTGAGCAGAGTTTTTGCTGTTCGCCTGCGCAGATGGAAGTTTTACCAAGATGCTCCTGTATGTTGTACTCCTTCCTTCTTAATAATGCAAAAAAACTTTATTTTTAGACAGCATTGGTCCGCCAGCCTTTTTTCAATAACACCCAGATGCTTGGTTGTGCAACTGATGGACTCTTTCACTTACATATGTGCACTGTGGTGCATACAGAAATGGCATTTTCTGCCACAAGCATTTTCTGCCACAAGCATGTTTAATTCCGGGTCCCATGTTCATTTATTATGCAGGTGGCAAGAAGTGCTAAAGAGCAGTGGTAATGGCATTCAGCAGCAAACATAATTACTTGTAATCAATACAAGTGAGATTAACAGTATCTTTGTGTGTGCAGGTTTATGTGTGTATACATTGCCTATGTGTGCGTGTGCTATATGCATATGAAACTGAAAGAGAGGGAACCTGTGGGTGGACAAATGCTAGGTGGCGGCAAGCGAGAAATACATGCCTCTGTAAGACCTTATGTGACTGAAGAATAAATTACTTGTCACTTACCAGCTTCAGGGGGGAGCCCACCTTTCACCTCATCCACATCACTCGCTCTGCTTTAAAACTGCTTTCAATCAAAGCCTGATGAATTATACGAGATGAAAAAATCTTTACTCAATGCTACCAGGCAATTTCCTTACTTGAAAAGAAGCCTATCATAAGCTACCACTTGCGTACAAAGAATAAAGGACAAAAACACCTAATTGAAAACTGACACCGCATCCCCTCAGAAGAACTTTTAAATAGGTAGCTCGTTTCAGGGTATTTTCAACGCACCTCTAAAAAATTGCTTACATGACCATACAGAGTCTCACAATGTTGTGAATGGGAAGCTTGTGTGGACCTTGCCTTCTAGACAGCAACATGATACGGCTTTCATAATCTCTTTGAAGATGCATAGAAAACTTGAAACGCTACATTTGTGCGTGTGGTGATGTCCTTTGGTGTTGGGGGAGAGAGGCAGCAGTGCATGTAGACAAGTTTGACTAAAAGAACATGTTTAAACATTTATCAGGCTCTTTTTTTATTCATCCTCTCATCGTGACCAATGGTCTTCTCCTCTATCCTTCCGTGTACCATTCTTCTTCTGCACGATAGGAGGAAAATATGCGGCAATGTGGTCGCCAAACCAATATTTCTTGCGATAAAATAAATAAACACATTTTACTCAGTTCTCCCTTTCTGCTGCCTCGGAGAAACGTATAAAATACAACACATCTGTTAAATTTGAAAAATACGAGAAAATGAATTCCAAATGTTTGTATTGAACTTTGAGCAAAAAGTGCCAATAACAAAGCAATAAAAACAATACATGTATAGTAATAACATTTCTAACAAATATTCTTTTAACTTCAGAAACCCCTGGGTGCAGTAGCACAGTCGTTCATAATGTGTTTATACTGTACTACAAGAGGACATCCCAATCCCATCCAGATTTTTTTAAAAAAGAGATTTTTTGCAGCCCTACTTTTTATTCCTCTTCCCTCTCATTTGAATGCATTCTCTTCCCTGCACATGCACCTTATCCACCTTATTTCTTTCCCTCTGTCTCTCTTTTTATGTCTCTATTCCTTCCCTCTTGAATGCCCCCCCCTGCACTTCTGTAATAGTTTGGCTTTAGCAGAGGGATGCAGAGGGAATGCAGGGGATGGATGGGACATAGTGTTATGAATCTAATAATGCATGAGAGCCAAGTGTGTGAGCTGTAATATAAAGCATGTGAGTATTTGTGTGTGTAGGTGTATCTGTGTATACCTGTGCACCAACACTACTCAGTTGATTGCCTTTGCACTGTGCTGGGCACGTATCTTCCAGGCAGGTGGGTGCCATTGCACATTCTCCAAGTGTTACTGTCACTGAAATAACTGCCACATAGCCCCAAGTCAGATGTGACTCATTACAAGGGCCATTAGCAAGCTGGTATACATTCTGTAACCTTTCCTCTTTATTGTAATTGCACAGTCATTAATACAGACAGTTTGATCCCAGTTGGAATTATCGTCATTTATGAGGATTTTACTGGGCTGTCATTGTCAGCCAGACAATTACATTTCCATCCTAACAGCAGCTGTCTTCGGAAGTTGGCACAGCAAAGAGTGGGCTGCCCATGCCTCTTGACAGCTGTATGCCTTTGAAAGTCTTTGACCTGAAACAAAAGAACATCATCTCCTGGTCTTAAAGGAATTAGAAATGTGTCCCTTACGGGCCTCTGTGTTAACACTGTTAAAATGTTAAATATGATTCCTGTCCAAGTGAAAGATCGTACAACTCCAAGTACTTGATGTCCACCTTGAGTTAAAGTTCTAATACTATTACTGTTGGCGGAAGGCCCAGCTCTTTTAAAACAAAGTCTTTAGAAAACCCTTTAAACAAACAAAGAACTTGAATAAAGTAGTCCCCTCTAGAGGAGGACATTGAAGTAGCTCACCTTTTGAACAGTACAGGTCTAAGAGATTTGATTAAGCTCCTGGGAATTGCTTACATTTCCCCAATCAAGCTGTTTAACAAAAAATACATTTTTCCTACTAGTAATACCTTGTTGATGTAAATCAATGACCCTATGACATCATATGTATTTTCGGTAAAAGTCATAAATCAGTGGTCATAGATGTATTAGAGACCAACAATGGGTCATTTGCATTATTCCACTTAAACATCTGGCATATTTGCATATTTCTGAATGATACGCCATTCATTGGTCCACCGTAGGATTTTAGGTAAAAGCTTTGAATTACGTCCAAACCTGCGAAACACGCCCCTGCACCTTCCAGATGCACCACTTGCCTCCATGCATGAGCACACGGAGGGGATCTCCACTTCTCCTTTTCCCTTTCATCTATATGCCTACCCATGTCTCAGGTGGTGCATGTTCTAAAGGAGTGAAGTGAAGTTAAGGTCAACACAAACTACGAGTTAGTCATGTGGATTGTATTTTAATGCTGTAGATTACAAACAAATACCAAATGCCATGCTGTCATTTCCATCCAGTCAAATATGGCATCTCGATATACCGCGTCAGTTTCATCTTATCCGTGTTAGTTTCCACTCAGCATGTGCATATGTTGTCTTTTCAAAATAAACTTCAGAGGAAAAAAACTGGTTCGGTTGACCAAAGTTCTAGGTTCTGGTTAAAATAAGCACATTTGTAAGATAGTTAAGTAGCTTAAACAACTTGTATACATAACTTAGAAGGTTAACCCAATGTTGACCTTTCGATACACACATGGTACTTACTGTACACAGGCGTCCTAAGTGAAAGTCCATGTGTTTTTGGACCCTCCGTCCACCATGATCCTCTCCCTATGTAACTTTCACACTTTTGATACACCTTACTTTCTCCTTCATTCCCGCCATGGCCACCGTCACGTAGATTGTCATATTATAGGACATCATTGAATATGTTGTACAGTTCTGTTTGTCCTTTCTCTTTAGCCATTACTGATGGGAGTGGTTACAGTGCAACTCTTATCTGATGCTTTATCGGCACACCACTACATTTAATAATTTGCCTGGGCAAGAAGGGAGCAGACGGCGCTTAAGGCCAACAGGATAAGCTTTGAGATGCATTGGAGTGACTCCACTTCCCATCCGTCCTCTCAGATCATTAGATCACCAAGAGTTGCTCTCTAGCTCTCAGCAGCAGGCGCCCAGATATCCTATTATTACACTGCCACTTGATAATTGCCTGTACCCAGCAGTTATAGTGTGGGTAGATGGGTAGTGAGTCTGTGTGTCTGCGTGTGGCCGGTATGAAGACAGGTATTTGTGATCATCCTGAAACACCACTGGGACAAGAGCGGTTCCTGTTGACCGGTCACACTGTGTTGCCCCGAGTCTCAGATCATGTGCAGAGCCATTACAAATCTGGTGCATTGGAGCCTGACTTGTTTGGAGGCATTAACACAAAAGTCTAGTAGCCTACAACTCAGTTGACACACCCAGCTCACCACTGGGAGAAAAGGAACAAGCAACAACAAACAAGACTCCTTCAGCTTCTTAATGTTGTAACTTTACTTTTATGAGCTTCAGTTTGGGCACAAGTCTAACCAGACAGTCTATTTCCGATCCTCCCTGATGAGTAGATAAAATCAATCTCCCAGACAAATGGACTTTCGGGGAGGAGAGCAATCAGTACTTTTGTGTCTGGAGTCATTTTCAGAGAGCTGATATCAGACAGAAAAGTTTCCTCATGGACTTAAATGCTGTGCGACTCACCTGAGTCGGCCCTTTTGATTGTTCGTCTCAGTTAATGAGCATGCATTCAGCTCTCTCTCTCCTCGTCCTTTGCTGCAGTCTTTGCCTGTATGCCTCTCTTGAGTGCTTTTAGTACATCTCTGTGAAAGTAGCCCAATAACTCCATTGCCCAAAACATGTAACTATATTTCATCGAAAAGTAAAAAAAAATAAAGTTTTTCTGTTTGTTCTCAGAAAATCGTCCTAAATAACCTAAATGGATTCTGTTGTGAATGTAACTTTGCTACCCCCAACTCCAGTCTAAACAGGCTCTTCTATCTCATTTGTATTTGATGAGTCATTTTAAAAGTGGCTGAATCAGGTGCTATAATGGATGTGATGCCACACTATTCTGTAGATTGATTACATGTGTATATATATATATATATATATTTTTTTTTTAAATGATGTTGACGTCTTAAAATATATCTTGGGAATCTAAGAAATATTGTGTTTTGAAGTACACAGCATATCTAAAAGTTTATAATTCTATTATCAGCATTTCCTTCCATTATTATAACAGTCTTATGAATCAGAAAACTGTATTTATCCCGGGGGGAATTGGGTTTCTTAATGACCAAAACACTATAATATACTGTACTTTTATCCTGTGCATAGCCCACCTTATATGCCAGGAGAAATGTAACGGTGATGAAAGGAGTTTCTGTAAACATCTACTTTAGGAGCAGTTAATGATGTCTCCACTCAATCCTTTGTTCTCACAGCCTCAGGCTACAAGAGAATGGGGACTGATTGTTAAGTGCGACAACATTGCCAAATGGAGCCTTTTATTAACTTGCTGACTCTTTAGATTTGGCTTCTACTTTCTAAGCAATGAATTTCCAGTAAGTAATACAAAAACGGCAAAACTGTCAGATCAAAAAGCTGATTTAATGGGTGATGAAAATGGATTGGGTTTTGATATAATAAAGGTTATTTATTTCATGGCTGCTCTTTGCATAAAATCAGTCGAGCTATTACCTGGCTGTGATTTGAAGGAAACCAGCTATTCAAATCTTTGAATAATACGACAAATCTGTGCAAATACCAAAAATAAGCCAGTGTTTGCATTTCCAGTTGTCCCAGTTATGCGTCCATAGGATTGTCCTGATGTGTCTTGTAAATCTGTCTTGTTCGAATGAGGTGACACAAATCCTCACAATCCTCCTTTTTGTGCTCATCTAACGATAAGCTTGAAAAGACAAACGGATGCCCAATGCATTTCTCTGAAATGAGACGCCTTGTCTCCAGACTTCAATTCCTTTAAGGTGTAAATGAGAGGCAAGTGACGACTCTGTGTGTCTGAAACACTGAAGAGTGTCTCTGAGAGTTTGTTTCCACACTCCTCCACTACAAGCCGCTGCCAGCCGCCCAGCTAGCCAGCATCAATTATAACTGTACATCATGCAGCTGTTTGAGTCATTACAAAGCAATCATCTCATCTCTGCAGAGATTTCTATTTGTGGCCACCACACAACTGTCCTTTACACGTGTTTTCTGAATAGCATTTTGATGCATACCATGGAATAGAAGGCACTCATTAAGAATCCTTTCAAGTCATTTGAAGTCGTTACAAAAATAAGTCTGTGTTTATCTAAAGGTCCACATCTTCTTCAGCATACTTTTCTATTATGTTTACATACACACACATTAACCTTAAATGAAAAAATAATTTATACTGTGATTTAAACCTATTTGAATAAATTATATGAAACACAATATAATTGATAAAATACTTTTAGTCAAATTGTTTTCACAATAGCTTTGATACTCCGGTTGCCCTATTAGCTTTAGTTAAAACTTGTATCTTTGTTAAGCTCCGTAGGTTAAGCTACTTTTAAGACCAGATAATAATACCAATCTACACTGTCCTGTGAAAACTATATCCACAAATTCAAAAATATAACCATGAGCTAAGAAAGACAGCCATGCTGAAGGCTTTGTGCAATTTTCTAAACAGTCTAATAGGATTTTGAATGGTTAATTTTACACAAAGACATAAGAGACAACTCAGCCATTCTGTGCCATACGTCTGACTACAGGCGACAGTGGTGTGCCCTGTGATCACTGCTGAACCAATGGGTTGGCTTGACTTCATAATCAAATGATCAGGTGTCTGCCAGTATGTTCAGTATGTCACAAGCACATGATTTTCTAATGAATTGTTGTAAAAGTTGCAAAATCCTTTGTATCGGGGAAAGAAAAAGTAAGATTAAGGATATGAAAAAACTTTATTGCTAGAGGTCAAATGACTAAGCAATGAAATGCATTTGGAATGGTAGGACGTATGTTTATTTTTAATAGAAGTAAAAGTAAGAGCTTATACAGTACCTGTTCCTTCAAACTGAAGTTTAAAGTGGACCTATCATGCTATATTATAATAATATAGTGTAGGACCATACCTATATAAGGCATATTTATACTTTTTTTTTTTCAAAATACCAAACAGATCATGCATTTTAGCCATGCCTCATTTCGCTCAATTTGCACTTTTTTACCCCTGTTTTTGCAAGGGCAGATTCAGTGAGAACAGCACCACCTACAGGCCTGGCATATGTACTACAGCGTCTCCAGCGCTTTCGAACGGCAATGGCCGTGGCTGTCTCCTCCTGATTGGTGGAGTTGGCCCAATAGCCGTAGCGCCACTGTCCTGACGTCAGGACAGTGTTCAAATCTGGATCAGTTTTGATCAGATCCGTTGCAGCCCCTTTTTTAGAGATTTGGGTATGGAGGAAAATAGAGAGGGTTGTGTTTTCTGACACTTGGTGAGTTCCCTGGAACACCGGGGACACATATTCATGTATAAAAGACGTACAAAAGTGCATTTTGCATGATAGGTCCCCTTTAAACTTATTTTGGCATGTTACATAGGACAGTATTTAGGATTTTAAGATTTTAAGGACGAAAGCAAACTATGAGCACAAACTAGCTTGGAAGCGTTTGTATGAATGATGGATTATCTCTCCTCTTGCTGCTGATAAAGTAGAAAGTGAGATGACAAAAGTATGTGCTTAAGGCCCTTCTCCTGTATGAATTATATAGTACGTTGATATAGCTTTTGAAAAGCCCCCAGAGACAAGCCATTATAGTTCATTTCTATTTCTTTCCTGGTTTTCTCTATCTTTTCAAGAGGTACCTTTTTATATTCTGCCCGTCTCCTTAATTAAAACTGTCACTTATCTGATTGCTCTTGTTCAGTCCTAGAGAGAAGCAAAATCACTGAGAGACAGGGAAGCCGGATATAACCACCGTGTGAAAATGTAAAAGAACGTTAACATTATCACAATGAAAAGTAGAGCAGAGAGAAAGAAGAAGGGTGCTGTCTATATTACTAAAGTGATTTTGTACAATAATGAGCCTGTCAGTCAGAGGCAAGGACAAAGAGGCACTGATAACACCTGCTGTGCCACCTCCACATCTCCTTCTCCTTTTTAGTTCCCTGGACTTATTTTTAGTGGAAATTCTGAATATCTGTGCCTTGTGAACACCGATAACGGTATTCAGCGTCACCGCAAAGCTTAACAAAAATCTCATCATTAAAAAAAATGAAAAAAGGGAGGTTTCGTTCGATTCGAGATATGATTTTGCAGATGCATAGGTGCAATATATCAGCAGCTAAGATACACCCAAGATTGATTAGGATTCTATTGTAATGCTCACAGAATAGACTGTAAGCATGTATTATTGATTAGTGATCACTTCAGGCGTGTGAGTTGTGCAATAATTGGCTTTTATATTTGCTGTTACAACTTCCTGGCATGGAAAGATTGCTGATGGAGCAGAAAGAGCTTCTAAAATCGGCCCCGTTGATGCGACCACACCAGATCGACTGATAACACTGCCAACCTTTCTCCTGTCTCAATCCAGCCATTTTCTTCTTTTTTTTTAGTCTCTATGTTGTTCCATTCCAATGGAGTGTTAGCGTATCATATTTTCCTTCACACGCCATTAAACCCACCTTTTGACTGTTTGTAGTCTGAATCAGAGTAGAAAATAAACCTTCAGCACACATATCCTCACCGGGACCATCATTTAGTGCTCCACTGCTCACATCAGAAGAAAGGTGTTAGATAAATAACGCAAATGGTGTGAGAAATGTGCGTATCGTGCCACTCTGTAATTGTTGGTCGCAGCATGGCTCGGTGCTCTTTGTCTGAGCTTCATGTTGTTTAACTGCTTCGAGCTGGTGTGATATTAACATCTTTCCCCCTCTCTCTCTTTCTGTCTCTCTTTCAATCCACCTCCCTCCGCCTTGTGTTTCTTGAAAGGTGTTGCCAGGCATACTGAAGAAGCATTGCTGTATCATACCAGACAGGAACACAGGTAAGGACCTCACAGATGTGCCCTCTCCAGGAAACACACCTGTCACACACACAAGGAGGGAGCCAGTTAGTGGGAGTCTTGGAGTGGGTGGGGGGGGGGTCACAGTGGGTGGGTGACTTTTGTCTGTCTATGTGTTTTTGTTGTTTGCTCTCTGTACATCTGTGGGCTCATACCTCATGTGCTGGATATATTTACTCTTAATAATGTACTCTTTATGTAGTTAAACCACACTTAATCCACATGTTTGGATAGCCAGAGAGAATCCTGGACACAAATAGTTTGTTTGAGGTTCTCTAAAGATAGACGCAGACAAAAAATAGAAATAAAAAAATACAAGGCTGCCTGTTTTTTCAACATTTAAATCCCCTTCATCATCATGTCATAGTCTTGTTAGACCCAAAGAAATCCTCCCCGATGAAGGCTTGATGCCAACAAACGTCAATGTTTATGTTAAGGTCTAACGTGACTACACATTCTGGACACAAATGGGTTTTTTTCTTGGATAAGAATGTATGTAAGAAAATTAAAATGTGTGTCTACATATATCCTCATCAAATGCTTTTTGGCTTTCCAACCTTCATTAGGTTTTTTTCCTTTTAGGTCTAACGTGACTATGGCGTGCCTTAAAGTTTTCTTGCTTTTATTTGACCCCTTATTATTTGGCCACGAACTGATCCCTTTGTGACTCTTACTATACTGATGTTTTATTGCTGCTACATTGTTACCGGTAACACAATTCAGGATCTTCACATGGGGTTCTCCATTTGACCTCAAATTCTCCCCTCACAGTTCAGAGGGAGGGGTACATTGAAGGCACAGTTGTTGGGAAGTTGTGATGATGACGGGCTTCTTCACATTATTGCAGGTGTCAAGCGGTTGCTGATGAAATTGAAGAGCAGGGAGATATACTCAGGTACATGGCCGCAGTCCTAACAAAAATGACTTCTTCTTCTATTACTCTCTGTGCGTTTACTTCTGGGCGACTCTCTAACTCCTCACCTGCAATGAGACTGCATGTGCTCTGACCATCCATCCCACTAACAAAACCTCCCTGATGCTGCTCTGCTAGGTCCGCTCATTTCTGCAGTGAACCTGGCCCTCTGTTTTGCACTTAGTTCTGCAAAGACTGATTTCTACCTTTTGAATGTTGTGTTTCTCAGACACATGATTAGAAAGCTCACTGCACACCCTCGCCAAGTGTGAGCTGAAGAGTAGAGCACGGGCGCAGCAACCTTGGCGATAAAGAGAGACCTGGAAACTTGTTAGGAGTTTTAGGTGTTGCAGCACTGAACTCCAAGTTATAACCGGTAGGCATCTCGCAGCGTGAAATTAATGTTTGATGGAGCATACAGGTGAGATCATCTGCACTTAAGCCGATAAGAAACTTCACAAATCTGTAAATCAGCAGTTTTACTGAGGTTTTGAGCATAAACGTTCAGGAAACCACACCTGAGCCACATTTTAATTTAAACCACTCTATTCATCTCTCTATTTCAAGGATGCCAGATGTGTGGGGCTCTTAGTATTACACAATCCAACAATAAACAAATCCTTAGGTTTAATTGATTACAGAAAACGTTTGTAAAGAGATTTACAAATGTTAGCTCGGGAAATATTTTACAAGACTTAGCTTTCTTAGCAGGACGAGCTTCTATATGTTTAGTTAACAGGGCTGGCATTCACTGCATGAATATGGAGGACCCAAGGGGGCATCTCTTGGCTTGTCTAAGAACAAGGTGTTCTGACAGAGTGGACACTTATTAAAATAACTCATGAATATTTATATGTGAAGCTGTTTTTTAGGGAAGTTTTAGCAGACGCTGGTATTGGATAAAGATGTAGTTGTAGTCTTCACGTTGTGTGTCACAATATGAGATTTTCATAGGTTTTCTTCTCCCAAAGCGATATTTTGGCGATATCTATAGATCAAATGAATCCTTAAGTTCGTAAATTGTGTGTTTTTCTCTCTTTTAGCAAATGAATAAAACTCGTCATACAAGGGAGGTGGATGGGAGTCTGTTTCCATAACTTTACTCAAGTGCTATAAAAACAATGGGAAGTGAAAAGACAACCAGATGAACCGATAAACCCACATGGCCTAAAATCTGTCCATACCTGAATCGAGACACCCTCAACTTTTTTATGTTGACTTGACAGCAGCATCCGCTCGACTGCACACATTCCTTTTCTTTATAAATAGTTGCTCCTCCCTGAAAATGCCTTTTATTCTGATTCATTGCACTGTCAAGAAGCCACATTACATAGTGAATAGTCAGCAGTAGTGCATTGTCATTTTTAAACTACTTCCACCAAAGTTCATAGATCATCATTCAGCCACCAGTTGCATCTCAAACACCATTACAGTCTTTACTTTTTAGCAAGGCACACTCACATACAATGGCAAACAACCTCAGTGCCCCCAGTAGTTTCTGTATTTACAACATGGCATCCTGTTCCCTGGCAACGCAGTCAGTGAGTGCAAAGACTGTCCATTTCCAGTAAGCATGTATTTTTCTCTACTGTTAGGATGACGCATCTCTGTTGTATTTGCATATGCTAAACAGATGGCATACAATACCACTGGCATTGGATGATCATTAGTGAGTACAGTAGTGTTGAGTCAGGCCTGGGTCTGCCTACGGAGAGACACGAGTTGAGAAATTCAGTGTAGGGCTCGAGGAAGGACGGGGTAAAGAGAGAGAGGGGTGGAATATCTGGAACATGACGAGTAAGATTAGGGGAGACTTTGAAAATAATGGCCATAAAAATATTGCCATGGTGAATAGAATTAAGATGCTGCCTTGTGTGTGTATACTGTATGTGTGTCTATGTCAGTGTGCTCCTCTCTACTCCATTAAGTGAGGGGCGCCCTCTACTGGGCAGTTCCCCCATATCTCCTCAGAAACACTTCCTTTAGCTGCTCCCCACTTCTGTTTCTCAGATTCAGAATCCTGAGTGTAGAAACTGGAGGGCTGAGGCTTATCGTAATCTTACACTCTCTCTGTTATCAGAGCGTCCCTCTGCTCCTACTCCGTAAGCAGAAGCCTTTGTGGTGATCAGCGTTTATGTGCCACGCATTCACAGACTTCTTTATATAGACTTTAATTAACGTGTGAATATTTGACCATGCCGTTGATATTTCTCATGTCCATGCTGAATTTATGGCATGTTCAGCTCTCCTGCTTTTGCATTTTTTTTTTATAATTATTTTATTTACTGAATACCTTAAATCTAATATTTTGGCTTTCTTTCCAAAGATCCACTGAAAGAGCAGCAGGTTTTTTTTTTTTTTTTTTTACCATGAATGCGAAGGTGCAGTGAAGAGATATGCTGACTGTTGTATTCTGCAAAGCCCTTCTATCACCCTTTGCAGTATTTGGACCCTTCTGTTTTGCATTCATGCCCCTATGTACTCATCGATTCTGTCTCCCCTGAGTCTTACCACACACACACACACACACACACACACACACACACACACACACACACACACACACACACACACACACACACACACACACACACACACACACACTGCCTCCATATGCAATCCCCATGTGTTGAACTCTCTGTTTCCATTGGGACATTGTTGTGCATGAAGTTTTCTACTGTTATGTGTGTGTGAAAAAGTACATAACACATAGTACGTTGCCACAATTCTTTTCACTAGGACCCGCATTTGTTCATTTCTCAATCAATTGTTTATATTGTCAAACAATAACAAAATGGCAAGAACAATTTCCACAAGCCCAAGAAGACCTCTTCATGTTTTGCCCAATCAACATCCCAAAATCAAAAGTGTTACATTTATAGACATAGGAGAAACAGGAATTTCCATATTTGAAATGATTAACCAAGTTGTTGTCTTTTAGCTTTTTATACCAAATACAGCTAGCTGTCAACAACTGAACAATTTAAAACTTCTAAGCATCAAGCTTCATATTAAGCTGGAATTGAAATTGATTAAATTAAAGTAAGTGTTAGCATCTAATATTGACATTTGGATATTAAATAGCTTGAATGGATACTTTTGCTTTATGTTTAAAATATTAAAATGAAATGTCATACGTTTAAAAAACGTACCTCCTTACTGTGCAATTAAAATATAGTTTATTGGCTTTAATACCTCTACAGTAGCAAATTATTTTCTTTAATAAGAACTACCTTGAATATTTTCTCAAACTAAAAGGGTTTGTCTGAGGACATGTTGCCATAGAAACAAGTGGGCCAGTGCGACTCAGGGGAATGGAGTAAGTTAAAAAGCAAGAGAAGTTTCTTTCCGATTGAAATCATAGCAACATATTGAGGAATTGTGCTTTAAAGTCCTCTTAACAACCTTTCTTGTTGGGGAACTTACTTACTAAATCGTAATCCTAAGAGCACCTTTAATACTGTGACTGCTGTCTGAAAACTTTCCATCCAAAGACAGCCCCTGAACTACATCAGTCTAATGGCTTTTCTCAGAACGTTTCCCAGCAGCCTCTGTCCGGAGTCACAGCACTTCCATCTTATTGCTTCACATGTCCTGCCCGAGCCCCCCGTCCCGCTGTGCGTCTGACGGAGCGGGAGTGAATCAGCAGCTGCTCTATTAGCTCGAGTAATTAACGGGCGAGCTGTCGCTTTCCCTCCATCTCCTGCCTGCTTTTGTGAATGCATACACACATTCACATTTGACATAGACACATGATTTTTATGAACACACACGAACTCCGGCAGTCAGTGCATCATTTGTCCTCCAGCAGACTTGATCAATCTGTTGCAAAGCGAGACAACCAGGGAGAGACTGTCTCCTCCTGATAGCTCTCAGTGGCCTTGATGCCAACTCTGTATTCTCTTCATCCCCGCTCACCAAAAAAAGAAACACCCAGAGAGAAAGGACGAGGCTGTATTAGAAAGTATAAACAAGATTTATGGACTAAATGAGCAAAAAGCTAAAAAAACACGACTGAATCTGCATTAAAAACAAGAGAAAAGGATGAGAGAGCGAGGGCTGTAGGGGTGAATAAAAGGAAATAGTCGCTATGCGTGTGTGTTTGCTGAAGGCCCTCAGGAGCTCTCCTCGTGTCTGCTAAACTCCCGACAAATCCTGCACTATCTCTCCTCCTCAGCCGTCCACACTTTCTTCTGTACCCTTGACACCCGCTCTCCTCCTCTGCTCTCCCCGCAGCACCGCCGAGGCGCACCCACTGAACTGTTACAAGAGTCTGCAGCTCTGAAACATGGCCTGTTCCTCCAGGCCCTTGTCTCTGTGCAACTGCACTGCCGTGCCGTCAAATTGATTGTAAACAAATATGACACGGAGGAACAATGGATTAGATGTAAACTAAGCCATGCTTTTTGAACCGCTCCCATGTGGTGTCAGAGATCTCTAAAATAAGACACGCAAGTTAATGTGCAGCTTGGCTCAATATTCATCATACTGTGCCTGTAGACATTTAGAGAACACTGGATTTAAGATGAGAAGTGGAACATGTCTCTGTGTCAGGGTGCAAGGCATTGTTTTGAGGCTGTTTTATACTGTTTGTGTGCACATTTGCACATATAGGAACATTTGTATATATATATATATAATAAATGTATAATACTAAGTGTTGATTCTTTTAACACATTCTTCCATTGCCGGCAGATAGATACATCTCTAAAAACAGATATCGCATAAGAATGCAGAATCTGTTGGCAAGCAACCTTATTGTATCATTCTGGTCTCAAAAGACAAATCACATCACACAGGCATTGGTTGGTTGCAGCAAAAAAAAAGTCTTTGTGGGGAGTAAAATAGGCAGTATAAATTGGTCCCAATGCAATTTCGCAACTCAATGTCTATCATATGAGGAAGAATAGGCTTTTAAAAAATGTCAGTAAGGGAACATAACACTTGTTAAATAGCTACTTGGGAAATCATCCAGTTTAAGATGACATCTTGCAACTCCATGCTTGCATCTCAAGTTGCTAAGGGGACTGTAAGCAATGGCAGGTGCATGGAAAAGTAATCATTTGGCCGAATATCCGCTGCCTACACTGAGATCCCCAGAAATATTGGCTGTTGCCCCCTGAGACTTATCGTCGTCAGGTTTTATCGTGATGGGTTTGTTGGTGGGTGAGGTCCCATGCTGGTTGGCAAAACATGTTGGTTGTTGGGTATTATTAGAAAGCTTGTTGCTATCTAGCTGATACACTGACACAACTTAATATTTACATTCTTTTTCTTTGTTCAGACAAGTCAAGGGATACAGTCCAAGAACGGAAAGAGGAAGAGAAGTGTTGCTGATTAGTGGTTGTTATTAAGATGAGTAGGAATAGATCAATAGTGTTGGTGGTTTCTGAGCAGGCCATTGCTTGAGATTAAAGATGCCATTAAGCCTGCTGTGCAGCCACTGACTGATCGAGCAGTAAAGATCTGCTGTTTGCTCGGGTGGGAAAGATGAAAGGGCAGTTTGAAGGTACGTTAGGTAAAGGTTACCCCTTGTCAGAGTAGATCTATGACGACACAGCATGCTACTCCTGCAGGGCCAACATATAATTTCACATTGCACATCAATGCTCACCCAACTTTTAGCACATTTCACTTTGTGTATTAATGACTATGAACCTCAAAGAATATCGTTTTTCTATAGTATCATCCCAAAGGGTTGTACCATACGTGTTTGTGAACGTGCTGCACACTTACCTGCCCACAAACGTATTGGAGAGTGTGTGCTTCATCTCTCTGTGGGGACTCCTGTCATTGAACTACACAGTGTCTGACTGGAGGACAGCTGGTCCCTGTGGACTGTCTGTCTCAGTTTGTCCCTGACATAATGAGCGAGCTGGGACTAAGCTTTGATTTAACGCTGAGTCACACCGTTTCATGCTGCTCATTAATGGAGGAAAGACTGTGTAGGAAGTGAAAGAAAAGGGAGGAGGTCTCGTTTTTGTTATGTTGGCAAACCTTAAGTTCCCTACAATATTTTTCTTTCAACCTTTTCTCTATGCTCCTCTCTTTGCTTCATCAGCACACACATACACAAACTGTATGGTGGTGCAGTCAGCGGAAAATCAGTTCACAGCCTACAAGTTTCTTCTAATGGCAAACTTGCAGTACGTAGTCCATTTCACTCTTATGCGATTTGAATACATTTCATTCTCAGTGTTTTAATACAAATGAAGATTAGTTCTAGGTTCTAAAATGTTGAATAATGAAGTGATTTTTCTATAAAATATATAGGAACATTTAGATGGACGACCGTGAACACTAATCCTGGAACTTACTCTAGCAGCACGGAAGATAGCCACCTAAAAGTAATGTTAACATGCACATTCAATACACTTGATCATGTCACTATAGCCTACTCTTTTATGAATGAATGTGTATCGTCTTCCTGTTTTCCTACTTTGCCCACTTTTCTGTTACTCTGTCGATATAGGTCATAACAGTGTCAGCTCGTGAAATGAAGAACCGTTTCCCTGGATACCTTGATGCTTATATTGTCGCAAATAGGACATACTTCATATTTCTTTGGCTTTCTTCACCTTTTTGTCAACCTTTATTATTCCATATGACAGTATTTTTTGCAAAGCATGAGAAACCACTTGATGTTTAGGTAAATGTTATTGATGCAGAAACAACAGTGTGTTTATCTTGTTTTGTACCAGTCCAACAGACAGCATATAAAAACTGATGGTCTGGCTCACAACGTCATGCTCTTAAAGCTGGCTACACACCAACCCGATTTTGGGATTCAGAGGCCGTCAGAGGCAGTCGGGCATTCGCGGCGGCCTACTCAGGTTGGTGTGTCCCGCACCGTCGTCTCTTTACGGCGCCTTTTCACACCTCCCGCGGCCGATTCAACATGTTGAATCGGCCGCGGGAGGTCAGAGAAAGTCGGCCCAAGCAATCACTCTGATTGGCTGTTCACACTACCGCTGCCTGCTGGTATGGACAGTTATTGCCACTCGTCGACTGAAGTATTTGCGGTGTGTTCGTAGGCGGGCGGCGTAGGCGGGCGGCGTAGCCGACGCAGGCGACGTGGCTGACGTAAAAGTCGGGACGCCTTCGGTACGCGTTCTTTGGTCTCAGGTGGGTGTGTAGCGGCCTTGTGTAGCGGCCTTGTGTAGCGGCCTTGTGTAGCGGCCTTGTGTAGCGGCCTTAACAGATCCCTCAAACATTCACTGGGTGCTCCTTCATACATTCTTTCAATTTCAAATGATATATTTCTAGAAGCTTTTCCATCATCTGTACTTTCAGAAATGACCCCCAATCTGCTTGATTGTGCTTAGACCTCTCTCACAAACAACAGCAACATTGGGTTTTGATTGTGAGCTGTGCCTTTTTTTACTTTAAAACGTTATTGACACTGATGGAAATCAAAGTCCAGGTATTGGCGGCCATTTTCTCAAAAGGGGTTCCCATTGGCAACCTATCAACCATTGTGGTCCAGCCCTGATTGTACTGTACATGCTAGTTGAGGAAAAAAAGAGAGAGGCATATGTGTGTACATTTTTTGCTTGAGGAAATTGAGGTGAAAGCTGCAGCGTACTTCCTGCATGTTAACACCAGTTGCCTCCACGGAATAGCTAGATAAAATTGGGGTTGCAAGGTGACTATGGAGGGCTATCGTAAAAGCTCATCTGAAATCTGTAGAGTCTAGATTGTCCAAACAAAGTTGGGCAGTGTGTGCTGGTGTGTGTGTGTGTGTGTGTGTGTGTGTGTGTGTGTGTGCATCTGTGTGTGTGAAGGTGATGGTGAGAAAAAGCAAGCTGTTATGCTCTGATGCTCTCAAGTGCCAGACTTTGTAAAGAAACAAATCACTCTTTTACTGTTTTTCTGTGTAGTGTCATCCACAACTATTGTCAGAAATGGTTTCTGCCAAAACTCTTTGCTTTTAAGGAAACCATTAACTTGTTGAATCTTGTGTTGAATTCACACACACTGACACGTGTTTGTGTGTGTAAAAGAAATAGCTTAACGTAGCTCAATATTAAGGTATTTTTTGGCCACAGATTATAACAACTGAGAAATTACCTCTTTTATTTCAAAAACACCTCTGTCTTATATCATCATGCACCATTTTGAATCGGCCCTCAGCAATTTCTAAAAGTATCATGTAATATGGCCCACAAATGAAACTGTAAAATATATTACACAGTATTATTCATGTGTTAATAAGCCCACTTTTAAAATAAATTCAGTCAATTCAAGTTGGAAAAATGTTCTAACATATCTTAGTTGATAAAAAAAAAGGCCCAATAACTTATTTACATAACAAGCTTGAAATATACCCTTCATATTTCCCCTTATTATAAGCAATCTGAGGGATGAGCTGCCAACAAAATAAATGAAACCCTATGGAGAGCTGTGATAGGCTGTTTTTTTCTTAAGGCATTTTCAAGTATCAAGCATAATTGACCTACATTTGATTAATTTTGCTGACATATAACTTAACTGATGAAGCAATATACCTCTAGTGAGTGGTCCACCCCTTCGTATATTTTTCTGTATGTGGCCCTGGTCTAACTGATCTCCACCTGTTTGTCTTAACATGCTGCAGGCCAACAGTTGTATGTTGTTGTCTGTTTTATACACAGTGCGTTTTATTTTGTAAATAAAATTCAAAAATGTGTTTCTTCTTTGGTGACATGTGCACACATAATAACATCTGTCCACGGTCATCACTGTGTAAGAATAAGTAAATGAAAAACAGCTGGGGCCAATCTCCATTCAAACATTTGTTTCCTGTTTGCACTGTCAGATTTTCTCCGGAGGAAGTGATAACTCACAAAATCACCCACTACTGAAATAAATATTTTTTAAGTCTGGCAGCATCGTTGTCTTTTTAGTGTTAACCAGTTCAATTACCGTTTTCTTTTTTTTTGGTACTGCTTTGAAAGACAACAGTGACCGTTTCTGGTAACAAGATCAGCTTGTTTTCACAGGAAGTGACATTATCTGTGGAGGAGCTGTAGCCTGCGGCCAGCGACTGGCTGTCTGGAGAATCTAGCTGTGATTTGATTAGCAAGGGTCACAGCCACAACAAATACAAAGCAGGAATACAAATACCAACAAAATGCTATGTTATGACTGAACCTGTTTTGTCTAAAGAACATCAATATCAAGGTTGCCATTATTTCTCAATTAATTCCTAGGTTGTTTTGTCGATAAAATGTTAAAAAGTTTAGAAAAAAGGCCATTACAATTTCCCAAAGCCCAAGGTGACAGCTTAAAATGTCTTTATTTGTCCAGCTAACAGTTCAACCGCCAAGCTAAAGAGTAAAAACAGCAAATAATGAAAGCTGAAACAAGCAAATGTTGGCTTGAAAAATAACTTTAACAATTAATACATTAATAACTCTTATTTCCGCCGATCAAATTAATCAACTTATAAGCCCTAAAAAACTAAATGTAAAGCTTTTGTGATTCCTTGTGACGTTATATTGTCAGTCACAATAATATATATATATTAGGGCTGTCAGTCGATTAAAATATTTAATCGCAAATTAATCGCACATTTTTTATCTGTTCTAAATGTACCTTAGAGGGATATTTTTCAAGTTTTTAATACTCTTATCAACATATGAGTGGACAAATATGCTTTATATGTTTGTTTATTATCATTTGAACAATGACAAATATTCTCATGAATATTAAACACAACAACCTCTGAACATTACAAATATTCGCCTCAATTCAAACCTGGAACCTCTCTCATACAATAATACACAATTGTGTGTGTGTGTGTGTGTGTGTGTGTGTGTGTGTGTGTGTGTGTGTGTGTGTGTGTGTGTGTGTGTGTGTGTGTGTGTGTGTGTGTGTGTGTGTGTGTGTGTGTGTGTGTGTGTGTGTGTGTGTGTGTGTGTGTGTGTGTGTGTTGTGGTGTGTGTGTGTGTGTGTGTGTGTGTGTGTGTGTGTGTGTGTGTGTGTGTGTGTGTGTGTGTGTGTGTGTGTGTGTGTGTGTGTGTGGTGTGTGTGTGTGTGTGTGTGTGTGTGTGTGTGTGTGTGTGTGGTATCGTTGGTATGGGCTCAGAACAGTCTCATAATACACGCATGATCCGCAAAAGGATTCACACTTGTATTTCCGGATCCACACTTGTGTTTTTCAATGCACACACAAATGTGTTCCGTTTCATATACATGTAAATAAAATCCAAATACAGAAAAAAGTTTTACATATGTATTTTTGATCCTCACATATTTGTTTTCCGTTTAAATCCCCTGCACCTACAAACACAAACTGCTTTCTGTGCATGGATCGCTGTGCATTCGTGTGTGTTTTTTTTTAGACTCCCCTGACGGTCACCCGATTCGTACTTGTAATTTTTTCTATCTATAGTGAGGAAGTAAAGGATGGAGAGATAGACGCTTTGCTAGAGGAGAACCAGGATCTCACAGAACCTAAAGAACCTTGTGAGGAAGTAAAGGATGGAGAGATAGATGCTTTGCTAAATGAGAACCAGGATCTCACAGAACCTAAAGAACCTTGTGAGGAAGTAAAGGATGGAGAGATAGACGCTTTGCTAGAGGAGAACCAGGATCTCACAGAACCTAAAGAACCTTGTGAGGAAGTAAAGGATGGAGAGATAGATGCTTTGCTAAAGGAGAACCAGGATCTCACAGAACCTAAAGAACCTTGTGAGGAAGTAAAGGATGGAGAGATAGATGCTTTGCTAAAGGAGAACCAGGATCTCACAGAACCTAAAGAACCCTGTGAAGAAGTAAAGGATGGAGAGATAGACGCTTTGCTAAAGGAGAACCAGGATCTCACAGAACTTAAAGAACCTTGTGAGGAAGTAAAGGATGGAGAGATAGATGCTTTGCTAGAGGAGAACCAGGATCTCACAGAACCTAAAGAACCTTGTGAGGAAGTAAAGGATGGAGAGATTGATGCTTTGCTGAAGGAGAACCAGGATCTCACAGAACCTAAAGAACCTTGTGAGGAAGTAAAGGATGGAGAGATAGATGCGTTGCTAAAGGAGAACCAGGAACTCACAGAACCTAAAGAACCTTGTGAGGAAGTAAAGGATGGAGAGATAGATGCTTTGCTAAAGGAGAACCAAGATCTCACAGAACCTAAAGAACCTTGTGAGGAAGTAAAGGATGGAGAGATAGATGCTTTGCTAAAGGAGAACCAGGAACTCACAGAACCTAAAGAACGTTGTGAGGAAGTAAAGGAGGGAGAGATAGATGCTTTGCTAAAGGAGAACCAGGATCTCACAGAACCTAAAGAACCTTGTGAGGAAGTAAAGGATGGAGAGATAGATGCTTTGCTAAAGGAGAACCAAGATCTCACAGAACCTAAAGAACCTTGTGAGGAAGTAAAGGATGGAGAGATAGATGCTTTGCTAAAGGAGAACCAGGAACTCACAGAACCTAAAGAACGTTGTGAGGAAGTAAAGTATGGAGAGATAGATGCTTTGCTAAAGGAGAACCAGGATCTCACAGAACCTAAAGAACCTTGTGAGGAAGTAAAGGATGGAGAGATAGAGGCTTTGCTAAAGGAGAACCAGGATATCAAAGAACCTAAAGAACCTTGTGAGGAAGGAAAGGATGGAGAGATAGATGCTTTGCTAAAGGAGAACCAGGATCTCACAGAACCTAAAGAACCTTGTGAGGAAGTAAAGGATGGAGAGATAGATCCTTTGCTAAAGGAGAACCAGGATCTCACCGAACCTAAAGAACCTTGTGAGGAGGTAAAGGATGGAGAGATAGATGCTTTTCTAGAGGAGAACCAGGATCTCACAGAACCTAAATAACCTTGTGAGGAAGTAAAGGATGGAGAGATAGATGCTTTGCTAAAGGAGAACCAGGATCTCACAGAACCTAAAGAACCTTGTGAAGAAGTAAAGGATGGAGAGATAGACGCTTTGCTAAAGGAGAACCAGGATCTCACAGAACCTAAAGAACGTTGTGAGGAAGTAAAGGATGGAGAGATAGATGCTTTGCTAAAGGAGAACCAGGATCTCACAGAACTTAAAGAACCTTGTGAGGAAGTAAAGGATGGAGAGATAGATGCTTTGCTAGAGGAGAACCAGGATCTCACAGAACCTAAAGAACCTTGTGAGGAAGTAAAGGATGGAGAGATAGATGCTTTGCTGAAGGAGAACCAGGATCTCACAGAACCTAAAGAACCTTGTGAGGAAGTAAAGGATGGAGAGATAGATGCTTTGCTAAAGGAGAACCAGCAACTCACAGAACCTAAAGAACCTTGTGAGGAAGTAAAGGATGGAGAGATAGATGCTTTGCTAAAGGAGAAACAAGATCTCACAGAACCTAAAGAACCTTGTGAGGAAGTAAAGGATGGAGAGATAGATGCTTTGCTAAAGGAGAACCAGGAACTCACAGAACCTAAAGAACGTTGTGAGGAAGTAAAGGAGGGAGAGATAGATGCTTTGCTAAAGGAGAACCAGGATCTCACAGAACCTAAAGAACCTTGTGAGGAAGTAAAGGATGGAGAGATAGATGCTTTGCTAAAGGAGAACCAGGATCTCACAGAACCTAAAGAACCTTGTGAGGAACTAAAGGATGGAGAGATAGATGCTTTGCTAAAGGAGAACCAGGATCTCACAGAACCCAAAGAACCTTGTGAGGAAGTAAAGGATGGAGAGATAGATGCTTTGCTAAAGGAGAACCAGGGTCTCACAGAACCTAAAGAACCTTGTGAGGAAGTAAAGGATGCAGAGATAGATGCTTTTCTAAAGGAGAACCAGGATCTCACAGAACCTAAAGAACGTTTTGAGGAAGTAAATGATGGAGAGATAGATGCTTTGCTAAAGGAGAACCAGGATCTCACAGAACCTAAAGAACCTTGTGAGGAGGTAAAGGATGGAGAGATAGATGCTTTGCTAGAGGAGAACCAGGATCTCACAGAACCTAAAGAACCTTGTGAGGAAGTAAAGGATGTAGAGATAGATGCTTTGCTAAAGGAGAACCAGGATCTCACAGAACCTAAAGAACCTTGTGAAGAAGTAAAGGATGGAGAGATAGACGCGTTGCTAAAGGAGAACCAGGATCTCACAGAACTTAAAGAACCTTGTGAGGAAGTAAAGGATGGAGAAATAGATGCTTTGCTAGAGGAGAACCAGGATCTCACAGAACCTAAAGAACCTTGTGAGGAACTAAAGGATGGAGAGATAGATGCTTTGCTAAAGGAGAACCAGGATCTCACAGAACCTAAAGAACGTTGTGAGGAAGTAAAGTATGGAGAGATAGATGCTTTGCTAAAGGAGAACCAGGATCTCACAGAACCTAAAGAACCTTGTGAGGAAGTAAGGATGGAGAGATAGAGGCTTTGCTAAAGGAGAACCAGGATATCAAAGAACCTAAAGAACCTTGGTGAGGAAGGAAAGGATGGAGAGATAGATGCTTTGCTAAGGAGAACCAGGATCTCACAGAACCTAAAGAACCTTGTGAGGAAGTAAAGGATGGAGAGATAGATGCTTTGCTAAAGGAGAACCAGGATCTCACAGAACCTAAAGAACCTTGTGAGGAAGTAAAGATGGAGAGATAGATGCTTTGCTAAAGGAGAACCAGGATCTCACAGAACCTAAAGAACCTTGTGAGGAAGTAAAGGATGGAGAGATAGATGCTTTGCTGAAGGAGAACCAGGATCTCACAGAACCTAAAGAACCTTGTGAGGAAGTAAAGGATGGAGAGATAGATGCTTTGCTAAAGGAGAACCAGGATCTCACAGAACCTAAAGAACCTTGTGAGGAAGTAAAGGATGCAGAGATAGATGCTTTACTGAAGGAGAAACAGGATCTCACAGAACCTAAAGAACGTTGTGAGGAAGTCAAGGATGCAGAGATAGATGCTTTGCTAAAGGAGAACCAGGATCTCACAGAACCTAAAGAACGTTGTGAGGAACTAAAGGATGGAGAGATACATGCTTTGCTAAAGGAGAACCAGGATCTTAGAGAACAGAAGGAACATTGTGAGGAAGTAAAGGTTTATATGGAGATTGAGCGGAACGTCTTGAGGGATTACTTGGAGAACCTGAACCTGAGATATGGAAATCTCCTCAAGACGCAGATGAAGGACGAAGCAGAGATGGACCGCTTGAGAAAGGAGAACCAGGATCTGAGAGAACTGAAGGAACCGTGTGCTGACGACAAGGATGTGGAGATCGTCACTTTGTTGAGGATCAACAGAAAGCTCCATGTGGAGAAAGAGGAGAACGATCTGGAGATCGCCCGCCTGCGAGAGGAGAACTGGACGCTGAAGCTTCGATGTGGGGTGGAGGAGGAGGAGGAGGAGGAAGAGGAGGGGGCTGTGGAGGAAGAGGAGGAGGAGGAAGAGGAGGGGGAGGAGGAGGAGGAGGCTGTGCAGTTGGAGGTGGAGGAGGAGTGGGAGGATGAGATTGAACATTGCTCTGTTCAGATCTTAAAAACGACGAGCAGACCGCCGTGGTTGAATAGGTTCAACATCATCGTCAACGACCGCCCGAACATCCCAGAGTACATAGTCTACTTCACTAAAGGGGGACAGGTGGGGAAGGAGGAGGCTGTGGAGGAAGAGGTGGAGGCTGTGGAGGAAGAGGTGGAGGCTGTGGAGGAAGAGGTGGGGGCTGTGGAGGAAGAGGTGGGGGAGGAGGAGGAAGAGGTGGGGGCTGTGGAGGAAGAGGTGGGGGCTGTGGAGGAAGAGGTGGGGAAGGAGGAGGCTGTGGAGGTGGCTGAGGAGGAAGAGGTGGGGGCTGTGGAGGAAGAGGTGGGGGAGGATGAGGCTGTGCAGGTGGAGGAGGAGTGGGAGGATGAGATTGAACATTGCTCTGTTCAGATCTTAAAAACGACGAGCAGACCGCCGTGGTTGAATAGGTTCAACATCTTCGTCAACGACCGCCCGAACATCCCAGAGTACGTAGTCTACTTCACTAAAGGGGGACAGGTGGGGAAGGAGGAGGCTGTGGAGGTGGCTGTGGAGGAAGAGGTGGGGGCTGTGGAGGAAGAGGTGGGGGCTGTGGAGGAAGAGGTGGGGGCTGTGGAGGAAGAGGTGGGGGAGGAGGTGGCTGTGGAGGAAGAGGATATTTATTAGAACAGTTATTAGATCAGTTATTAGAACAGTTATTAGATCAGTTATTAGAACAGTTATTAGATCAGTTATTAGAACAGTCATTAGAACAGTTATTAGATCAGAACAGTTATTTAGAACAGTTATTTTATCAGTTGAGTTATTAGATCAGTTATTAGATCAGTCATTAGAACAGTTATTAGATCAGAACAGTTATTAGAACAGTTATTAGAACAGTTATTAGAGAAGATAAGAAGTCCACTTTGATTAAAAAAAAAAATGTAATGTCACTGTATCGGGTTCCCCTGTGTCTCAGGGTTCCCCCGCATTGTGACAGGATTTGGGATCATTAAGCGTTCCCAGATTCTGTCATCATGAAAAAAAGAACACCCCTTCCTTTCTGCTCTGTGGGTTTTGATAATGTGCCACTATGTCAAAAAGTCAAAGTCAGCTTTATTGTCAAAATGTCTCCATGTGTTCTACATACAGAAATCTCCAGATACCGTTTCCCGCAGTCCCACAGTGTGACACATAGAACAAGATACAAAAATGGCCTAGATAAACGGGGTATAAAACTAAGTAATAGTATTAATAAGTGCTGGTTAATAATATATATTTATATATATATATATAATACATATATAATAGAAGGCAGAATACTACAGTCATACAGGTTATGTACGTGGCAAAGTAAAATGTTAAAAATGTATTTGTAGTTTTTCTCATCAAGTCGTTAGTCCTAATCTAAAAAACGTGTTTATGTTGGTACGAGTAAGCCCCAAAAGGCAATCCGTTATCAAAACTTGATTTTATCATTGGATTCTATAAATCTTTAGAAAATACAATACATTAAGTCATTAATGAGCTTAAAGGTGGGGTATGTAATTTATTTCAGAAACACTTTTTGTTATATTCCATGGAATGCTCTTAACATCCCGATAGCAATGAATACATTAAATGCTTTGACAATAAATACATTAAAAAATGTCATCTGTGGAAGCCGTAGTACTGTAAAAAGCACAACCAATCATTTTAGCCGGCCCGGCTAAAATAACTGGATGGCCTACCTGCCTGTCAGCCTTCCATCTGTGCACAAACTTATCTCGTGCCCTCATTGGTCATGTGCGCGTTCGTGTGTGTTGGAGGAGGGGCTCTGTAAGGAAGTGGCAGATTTCTTCCGGTTGTGTATTTTCAAATTCTAGCGCACTCAAGCTGGTTTCTCCAAAATTACCTACCCCACCTTTAAGTCTATAGTTATAACTTTTTTTAAATGTAATAAATGTGGACTCATTAGAAAGCGGTAACCAACACATCAATATAAATAGATTCATATAATTTTTGTTTGCAATGGCCAAAAAATAACCCCAACCCATACAACAAATACACTTGAAAGGCTTTTTGCACTCGATGTTGTTTGCTTTGTTTATCTTTCTACTCACTGCACCCATGTCAGCAAGGAAAAATCCAATGCCTCTCCTTTCAAAACATGTTTTCACTTGATGGAGCCATGTGTGGAGCTTCTGTTTTGTGTTGGGGTCTTGTGGGAGCGGAGGGCACTGTTTGTGGACGTCCATATTGGATGTGTGTTTGGTGTCACTGCTTTAATTTAGTATAGTAAACAGACTCAACCCTGTGGGGAAGACTTGTTTATTTTTCTGATAGGCCGACAGAAGTACCGTATTCCTGTATTCAAAGGATAAACTCACTGCAGTGTGTCTATCAAAAATAATCATCATCACATTTTATTTTAAAACTATCTCTTGTTTGACGTCTGTCATTTGACCTTTCACACTGATATGGACCATCTTTTGCTCTCGAAGCTGCCATGTGTACTTTCGGTAACACTTATACACTTTATACACAGTTTTATGTCTTGTTACATAAGAATAGATCATATTTGTTAAGTGTTATTATGGGAGAATTACTATTCGTGTGGTACTACCTTATTAGGCCCATTTTGAGCAGCGCATATTAAGACCTAAACTCATGTACAACAACTTCCTTACTTGCAACAAATAAGCACTAATTAGAGGGTTATTGAGGAAAAACTCTCAACTAATGGCCTATTACTTGTAGAATATGGTCATGTAGAATAAGGCATTACTAAGTGTTTTATATTGACTAATAAAGAGCCAATATACTGCTATATGCATGTTAATGAACAACTAGTTGATGGTGAATTTGTGTACCTTAATATAAAGTGTTACCGTACTTTCCACTCTGGTGCTTCTCTTGCCTTCCATACACTGACCATAAGGTTTCTTTTGGGTTTGTGCACCAAGGCACTCTCCTGTCCAGGCAAACACCATTTCCTGAATATAATTGAATGTGTTTATGCCTTGAGGGGCTGAGAGATCAAGGCAATTCCTCCACTGCTCATCCTTCCCAAAGAGAGCCTGGACATCGTCTGAAACTGTTTATTAGCATACTTTGGCTTGACAGTTCTTTAGTAATAAACATGCATGGATGCAAATACCTTGCCACCGTCCTCTTTTCAAGGACGCAGAAAGTAAAACATCAGCTGTAGCTCTCTTTGAAACTGTGGCTGACTCATGATTTTATTGTGCTCAGTGTATTTCAAAGACTTTTTCTTGATGTGTCATCAGTTACTTCTCTTTGTCAGGACATCATGATTTCTGGAGTCACTCTCTTCCTTCTGTTTTTTTCTCACCTTGGCATTTTCCCTTAGTTTGTGAAATCCTTTGTGATACTGTAGACTCCTCAAGGTTTCAGGTTGAGTGGGCGGTCAATGGCTTTGTTTTTTTGAGGAGATTAGAAATTATATTATGAATTAAAATCTTGAGACAAGACAAAAGGCCGGCTCCTTGTGATGCACAGAACAGTAGAGGAAAGACATTTGAGAGTACTTTGCGTCAAATTGCGTCTGCTTAATCAATGAAATCACTAGTTATTTCAGCTCTATAAAAGAGGTAGAATAGTGCGGTTTCAGTGACGTCCTGATTTCACTTCTAACATTCAGAGTCAGACCTCCAACTGGGCAGAAGACAGGAGTCGGCTTGCTCAGAATGAATGCGTGTTACAGAAATGTAGGATTTGACTGTAAAGAGATTATCAAAGAGAGTGTCATCTCGTCCAACATTTAATTATAAAACCCTGTCATCAATGCTTTTGATATTTTAAGATGGTAGAGTCCTTTTCTGTCCTGTTTTGATCTTTTTTTGAGGCACTGTCTTAATAGCTTGGAAAGCTTATTAAGCCGTGGGGAAGTGTTTCAAAGATATTTGGTGTTATGACAAGCGGCATCATTATCCTGTGGAGTTGAAAAAGTAGACACACTCCATTGATGATCTGTAATCTCATCTGAACGCAAGAGATTAGAGAAGTGAAATGACTTGCAATCAAAAGGTTATTGAGACAAATAATCATGGTGAGAGACAAATAATTGTTTAAAGGGTCGAATTGGATTTTAAAGGATTAGTTCAAGCGTTTGGTAAAAACTATTGTTTAGTTTTTCTTTTACGCAGTTATTTCCTGGACTGCTAATGAAAGCACAAATTGGATTTTTATATGTTTCTGCTTGTGTACTGATCAAACAAACAAGGTATAGCATCTAAATTAATTGTATTTAATTTTAACTAATGCTTTATGCTTAGTAAAGATAATCTGCTCCTTTCGTTTACTTCATACCCTATAGACCTGGTATTATACACATTTAGTTATCAAACACATTTGTGATGAAGATTAGATCAAATGAGACAGATTTCCCTAAACATTGAACTTATGGTTGACAGTCACGTCACAGCAAAGCTCGAGAGGCTGGGCGTCATTATTTAGGGAGTGAAATTCAATAAATGTCACTGTTCTGTAATCTTACAGCCGAAAGACACAGGAGATGTTACGAGTAGACAATCTAAATGTCAGCTTGGTGATATATTCTTTTTTTTATAATGCCATTGAGAACAAAGAGACGATCGACACCAGTTGCCCTCAGTAGTTCAGAGGCCATGTTGAACTCAATAAAACTGCATCAGATAGTAAATCTATCACGGTACTAGCTAGATGGTTTATTGATGCATTGGGTAAAATAATCTTGAGGATATTAAGAAGAAGCAGATTGAATTTCTTTTTGCTTTGATATGACAGATGTTTGACAACGGCTCTTCATTCCCTCATCTTTCAGGCTCACTTTGAGGGAACCCTGCTGGGATAAGTGGATGAACAAACAAGACATCCACTGAGAATGATTACACGAAGACACAAAGACAAAATGAGACAGCTATGCAGTGTAAGAATAATAATAAATATAGCTTCACCATTAGGTTGACAGCTGTTGAACAGAATGAAATATCTTGACAGCTTTCTGATTGATTAGCACAACGTACAATATACAGCTATTCAATATATTCAAGGATCAATTCACAATACTTTTCCTGATCTCCTGACTTTTCCACTAGCGTTGCACAATCTACATATATAACATTAATTGGTAATAAAGTTAGTACACACATATATGGTTCGCAGGCAATGGCATGTAAAACTGTTAGTAATCCCCTGACTTTTCCTGTAGTGCCACCATAAGGTTAACATTTGAATGGTATCTTGTCTATTTAAACTTTGCTGGTTTGTGCATTATTTTCCTTGAAGCTGAAGTGACAACTTTACTGATGATTTTTTTCTGACTCATCATTTATCCGCAGTGTCTTGACTTCACCTTTTTGTCGAATTGGCTCAGCCTACTGTTGACAACCTTGGCTAATAAAAAACTCAAATAGAAAAGTCGAGTTTAGTCGAGCTGTGTCGCAGCATGCAGTGGAAATGCGGCATTATATTACAAGTTGCCCTATAGTGCTCACATAAAAGTTTTATAAGGTCATATTCCTTCAGGATGTTATATTCACAGGCCATAATCTGGTGCTTCATGACGAGCTGAGAGGAACTCATTGTCAGATATGTTCTTGAAACCTTAAAAGAGATGAGCACATTATGTTTACTTTGCTAAGGACCAGAGATGTAAAAGCCCCCTTGTAACAAATCACGCAGGCCTTAACGCAAACAAATATTAGTTTCCCTCTCCAAGCAGAAGAAGAGCTTGTGAAAGCAGCACTTCTCCTAAAGCAATAAAAGCCAGACAGTCATGAAGACAGATGGAGGTTATCTCGCTCATCTAGCATGTCCAACGGCGCAGGCCCACATCAGGCCCTGCTGGGGACCACCACGGGGGGGAGAATGCACACAGGGCTCTCATTAGGAACCGCAGTAATAATGTTTCACCATTGCACACCTGCCTCAGCAAAATGTGGATTTAAGAGGGAGAGATTCCATTAGCAGTGATACACAGCTTCTGTTAGCCTGCTGCGCTGCATCATAGCTAATCAGTGTTTTACATTCATACCGTACACGGCCATATGTTTAGGATTATGGCCAGTTAGAGCTTATACATCAGCAGGCCACTTTGTAACCAAGTGGTGAGGCGACATGTTGAGGAAGCATATTCATTGCTGGATGGTAATAACACTTCCCTGGAAATGGTGGCATGCCTCATACGTCATATTGTATGAACAGTCGTTTGTGTTTAGCGTCGACAGGTATTCCATCCAAACCTGGGGGGATTGATGGCTCCGTGTTTGGAACGCGTAGACAACAAAGAGCCTGGCATATGGTTTCATCATAATCGGAAGTTAAGGTGTGTGAGATGGAGGTGATTGAAAATTGAGGGATGAATGTAGATACGGATGACACGCTGAGCATTAACATTCATATGCACACACTGTGCACATTACCTATAGCTGCTGTAGAGCTACTTTCATAATCCTTCTTGTTATCTGCATTCAATGAAATTATACTGTTATAGGCATACATAGCAAAATAAAATACACTCAAAACTATTATAGATAATGAACACTTAACAAATAAGAGAAAAAAAGTGAAAATAATTAAGAACATCAACATTATTTATAAGATCCTTCCATTTAGAGTCTATTAAGTCATCATAGACCTACTTTCATCATTATTTTTTACTTCGTTTTCTATTTTGTGTGACAAATATTCATTTTTTGCAGTGCATGCATCACCCGCCACTCTAGAAGCTGCATTTACATTTAATCCGTTTTCTGCAGCACCAACACATACATCCTTACAACATCACAAGTTTTACTTGAGCTTCGAGCGACATCTTATCACAGCCTCTATTTTCAGTCTAGGTGAGGCACATTACGTAACCCCTGCCACATCCTCAGCTCGGAGACGGTTTGAACCTGCTGTTGTTAAATGACTGTGCAGCCTCGCCTCACCTCAGGCGGCAAAGGGAACGGTTAATAATTCATCTAGTCGTGTAGCTTGTGTATATATCCGGGGCTGGAGCTGTCTCATGCCAGCGCCTGGCACAGTCAGCTTTGATAGTGCTTCAAAGTATTTAGGATGGTAGTGGAATATATAACAGTACATTAAATATTGATAAGCCTATCTGAAGATGTTCCACTGTTGGAATCGATACGTGACATTCTGTTCAGCTGTTCTACAATTCAGATGAAAAAGGACTGCATGTAGTAACGTTAAATCAAGAAATAACTTTCCTCAGGAGGTGCACACATCTTTAGAGGGGGGTGTGTGTGTGTGCTATTTATACCTGGTAACTTCAAATTGTACAGATACAAAAACCAAGAATGCATGAAAAGTTTGGAACAATTACAGTAACCTCTGAGAGTTCCATTAGATCAAAATGGAGTTATTGACACTAAAGTAAAGGCCAGTTCTGATGGTGTGTGTTTTACACTATGTGCTTTAGTAGGAATGCTTCTCTGTGAGCGCTGTTTGCCTCACTCTTTTTTCTCTCAGATTAGACTTGAATTTCTGAATGAGACCATGAGATGGTGCTATGTGCCTAAATTGGAGCCTTTGCTGCAGAACAAACAAACAAATCCTGATAATACACATGGTGCAAAAAACATCACTGCTCTCCAACTCATGCTCAGTAACGGACCGTCTACACAGCAGCGTTAAAAAAATCTTGGAGGTGGGCGTATCTGAAGCTTGGGGATTTTTTGCGAGCAAGGCACCAACAACCAATCACATGAATCTCCCGCCCCCGACATACGAAGCAAAACAGTTTGAAGTAAACTGGATATAAACTCCCCAAACAGGCGAAAACATACCACTGTCTCTGCCACCTCCCTCCATGCCTGGCTCCTCCGGTTTATATCCCGGTAGGTAAATAGGGACTGGTCATAAAGCACCGGGTGATTCCCTACCGCTAATTTCTCCTCCATTTTTTGGAATATGAGGAAATGAACTGCGGTATGTCTCTCCCAGCATACACACGGTTTGATTGGCTAGAGCTTGAACTGTCAGATTTGCGTACACGGGATTTGATTGGCTGACGCTTCCACCTCAGCTTCAAAAGTTGAACATTGTTCAACTTTGAATCCTGAAAATCCTGAAAATCTCCGCTCGCCTGCCCACAATGCAGTTCGGCGAAAAGTGAGGGAAAGTGACGTCACCCCATTCAAAGTGAATGGGCAGAAGCGTTTCAAGATTTGTTTTAACGCTGCTGTGTGGACGGTCCGTAATACCGACTAATGCTCTGAAGTTGTGTTCATCTGATAAAGCCCAAAATGTTCCTGCTGCAGGTGAAGGACGCTGCGAGGGCATGCGGAAACCTCTTTCACCCTACACTTTCCTCTTCAGCCTCATGATAAGATACTGCTTAGCATTCACCTATCACGTAGAGTGACTCAGCTTATCTTTAGCCCGCACGACTGAGAGGGGGAATCTCCAGCTGCAGCGAACAGGCCTTTGCAATAGATTTACATCACTTTCTCACGGCTGAAGAGCAGTGGGGGGAAACAGCGGAGGGGTATGGGATGGCAGCACGGACCACAGACCCGTGAAGCGTTCAATCTGTGTCCCATCACAACACATCAGCTCCGTACCTCAGCCCCGCTACCGGTCTGCACACACAAAGACGACTATTTGGAAAGGTTTAAGCAGCCTGTCTAAACACTGCAAGGTCAACACTAGCGGAGTATGAGGCAGAATTTTAACAGGCTGCAGTCAGTGTGAAGGCTTGGAGGAATGACTGAAACAAAGCGGGGGGGTGGGGGGGGTGGGGACAGGTAGGGAGGATATTTTTGTATTACTATTTTCTTACATAACAGGTCAAAATCCACAGTGCACTCTGCCGGCTTTTTCAGTGTTCCTTAAAAGTATTCACTGTCGCCCTTTTTATTATTCATCGTGTTTTGACCACACGTTAGAATTTCAAATTAAATCTACCTGGACCACTGGCAAAGTTGTGGCCATTAATCATCGTAAGAACACCCTTTATTACCATCAAGTTTGCCAAGAAGTGACCCGAGTCAGAATATATGGATGAAAGTCCATTTAAATACTTTTAATTATTAAAAAGGGGTCTCACACCTATGCCCTGTAGCTGAGGAAAAGGAATAGAGGCCAGAGTGTAACAGTGTAGTAGCTCCAGGTAATTAGAGGACGCACGCTGATGGACACCTTGTAGAACCCTCTGTGTCTGCAGCCTTCACAGATTTTCCTGCTTCACCTGAGGCAAAAGATACATTTCGTTTTTCTCACTGATAAGGGGAACACACTTGTTTTCCGATTTTAATCCCGTAGGCTTACCGCGCTACACCAATGTTGTGCTGTGCCTGCCCAAGGTGTAGACATTTGGGAAATTGCTGAGGTGTGAAGAGTTATTCCAGGAAAAATAGTTTGCAGACACATGATCTGTAGCCATAACCTAAGGATGCTGGAGACGGCTGTTGCTGCCATTCATCTAAACTGGCCAGGGGCCCAGAAAGAAAAGGGGAACAGGGGATGAAATGGACTGGCTTGGCTGCATTGCCTTTTAGGAAGCAAACAGAAGAATAACTGTCTGGCTAGGTACTGTAGATCCATTTCTTCCGGGAGAAACGATACAAAAACAACACCTTTCACACTGTGATTCACCTCGGTAATGTGCCAGGACCAAAACCCATTTCCAAATCATTGCTTTTTCCCAAGCACCACTTCTGCTCTTCATCTTATCTACCATTTCCTTTTCCTCTGCCTCTTCTTTTAGTTTCCCCACACTGAATGATTTACACATACTGGCGCTCAACTGTCTCGTTTCCCATTAAGATAGTACTGCTGTGTTTCGGTGTACACTGGGTGCAAACACATCTAAAACAGAGCCTACACTTTGTCAGACTTTGACAAAAGTTTGTAAAAGTCATCCATAATGCATGGTGACGGTTCCAGATGTATGAGCCTCCTTCTTTGTCCCTCTTCCTTCTTATAGTTTCATGTCAACCTATTTCCTCTTGGGGGAGCTGTGATCTCTTATTGCAGAATAAAATACTACAGTAGTGGAGCCTCACACACTGCACACACACTCACATTTGACCCCTGAAGGAACATCTTAATTGCAGGAGAGTGATCTTTTGACCGCCGGTCTTTGTTTTCTCTTTGACAGTGCCAGCAGTGAGTGGCCCCTTTATCACACTCAGCTAAAATATAAAATTGAAGGATTATAGTAAGTCCTAGCAGAGTGCTTGTCCTCTCCTCTGCTATTTTATGGATTTCAGCATTTCTCTGACTTTGGCTAGGCTGAAGGAAACGTGTCTCTGTGCAGAGGTAAAGGACTTTTTGAGGTAGAAATCCCTGGTGTTGCAGTTTTGTGAGGAAGAACAGGATGTGTACACCAATATTTGTACACCACCTCTTGCTTTATATTCCTCTGTAAAGATCTCTGCTCAACCCACTTGCCCTCTGTTCTGAAGGATTAATGCTCTAACCTAAAACAACACACGGCCATAACTCTGACAGAAATGATCCTTTTTTGTCGTAATAACGTTGGAGTCGTGCTGTCTGGTTTGCCTGTTGCCATTTGGGCGGTGAGATGAACAGGCGGATCGGCATGAGAACACAGGAGGAGGGAGAGACAGACAGAGAGAGGGAGGAAGAGGGACTGAGAGAGAGAGTTAGCAGGGAAGAGAAGGAGGGAAGACAGCCTGTGTGGAGGAAGGCAGGTCTCTCAGGCACAGCCCAGTGTGTTGGACAGGAGAGAGGAGGCTGATACATACACACACACAGAACTGCAGGACACAGTTCATACTCTACATAACAACATGCATGAGCACACACTTTGGAAAAGTAGTATTGATCCGCAAGTAAAATAAGATATATGTACAAATATAAATATGACATGGTATTTTATGGGATGAATTTAGGGCTACTTTCTACTGCTGATGGACTTATGAGACTGATAACAAGGTTGCAATTTGAACATTTAAATAATCCAAATACAACATATCATATGTGGTTCAGCTAACCAATCAGAGCAGACTGGGCTCTGGTTTCAGACAGAGGGTGGAAAGAGGTGCTGCAGCAGAGGCCGTATGAGAAAAATAAAAGCAATTTCTGAACATTTAAGCATATAAACATGAGCGTAATATGATCTCTTTAATAGATGGATTTACTATAATACATAATAAATATCCTACTAATTCCAATACAAAATACCACTTGATATAAAATATCTCCTGAATTAGAGTAGCGAAAAGGACAAGGAATTTCCCCCAGGATAAAGCTGTTCGTGTTCTGTGTAGAACTAAAAGTGAGACGTAACATAAGATGGGGTTTAGTTGTATCGGAACATACATTTATAGGAGACATTGTTGAGTGTGTATCAGGTAAGCGACCTTGTGTTAGGAACACAAATGATTTATCATGTCACCATTGACAAATGTGTGTTATGAGTCATTTATGTTTTCTCCTTTATTTTCATTTGAGTGATGATGCAAGCCACAGAGAAGCTTTTATCATTCATTATTTATGTCAACAAAGTAAATTCAATAATGAAAGCATTTGTAAAGCATATCAGTTATATTCTTTTGTTGCATAGTGCCACCATTTACATCAATACTGTTGAAAGCCTCACTGATGTATCACTCAGGCTCTCGTGGAGACAATTTCACCTGGATTATTCATCAGTGAAACCATTAAAATGTCATTCTGGACATAAAAGAGTAATACATGCTTTGTTTAACCATTAAAGAGAGAGAATATTTAGGCCATTACAAAATTGGAGTTTCTTGAGTAGCACATACACCCCCCTTCCGTTTAACCACCATGGGGTCTAGAGCCTTCAGCCGCTCTGCACCCCGCCTCTGGAACTCCCTCCCACCTGACATCCGCAATACTGACTCTCTCCCCATTTTCAAATCACGTCTCAAAACACATCTCTTCACACTCGCATATCCACCCTGATCATTATCCATCACACATCCCTCTGTTTTATTTATTTTATTTGTTATATACTGCATTGTCTTGTTTATGTTTCTTATGCTGGTGTTATGTATTGTGTATCTTGTTTTTTGTGTGTTTGCACGGCGACCTTGAGAGCCTTGAAAGGCGCCTATATAAAATAAATGAATTATTATTATTATTATTATTATTATATAGCAAGATATCTGCCTCAGCTCATATGATTGTGATCTACTGTGTGTCAGAAACTGCAGTGGTGGAGAGAAGCTGTGAAGTTGTTTTCCTCCTCATCAAAGTGCAGAGCCTGGCAGAGGGAATTAGCAGCGGGGGAACTTTGATGACACTTCTCTCTATCCTCATACACCTCTGTGAATCTCTGCATTATTGATAAAAACCCAGGAGGAATTCACAGGGCTTCCCCCATTCCCGAAGGCTGTCTTTTCTCACAGTTGAAATGTGCAAATGTGAGGCTAGAGGTGACGCAGATATATCTAGTGGATGAGGCTCATGCTGTTGTCCAACATCTTAATCATACAATCGGCACAGAGTATTATTTTATTTTCAAGAGAAACAGTGTTGTGAGAATGGCCTTAGATGGCCTTTCTTTTTTTCTTGGTCTACCTTTGCACAGTTTCTTTCAGGTAACATATTCCAATGACAGCCCAATAAGCCCTTTTCTCAATTGATTTTCCTTTCTTGAGGTGCAATTGAATATAAAAGGTAATATACACTTTGAAAATAAGTTGTATTTCTAAGTCAAATACTCTTTTTCAGATTGCCATTGAATAATGTATCAACAGTGGCATGGTAATAGAGATGACAAAACAGGAGTTACTGTTCATTGTTTTACAATACAGAGGATAGATGATAATACACTGAAACTATAACTCACTCCTATCACAACAAGTTTGGATCTCATTATTACCCTCCCAATCAAATCTCTGCCACTTTTTTGTAGACATGTATGCAACATGTGAGTGCCAATGTCTGTCTTTTAAACGGCCCACCCTTTGGACCTTAATGAAATATACCAACTATTGGATTGGTTGACTATAGTGGTGGGCTTGTATGTGTTACAGACTTTCATGTTCCTCAGAAGATACATCTCTAACGTTTGTGATCCCCAGTGTTATTCAACTTGCACCATTTATAATATTGACATTTTCTTTGTTTTTAGTGAAACATCTCGCAATATGACTTTTTGGTAAAGTTATTATTGTATTTAAGTAAATCATCAGGTGATATAGTATTACTTTTGGTTTGTGACCAAATGTCCTCTAAAGTAACGGCATTCCCATCAGCATGGCTGTACTTTGTTTTAAGTGCTAATTAGCAATTGTTACCTTGCTAACATGCTTAGCTAAAATGTTGAACATGGTAAACATTACAACTTCTTAGCATTGGCATGTTAATGCTGCCTTTTGAACATGTTAGCATTTAGTTTAATTGTATCATTGCATGGCTCTTAATCTTTTTATCTTGCAGTATCTGACAGTATACTCCATACATTAGTACATTTTAAATACACCAGCCTAACCCTAATACCCACTTAGGTTTCTTTGCTTCATCTCTCTTTTACCTCTCTCTGAAACCCTCTGAGTCTTCCATGGTGGCCTGGTGAGCTTCTGTTGAGTTCTTCGGGTTTGTGGAATTATCAACAAAAACATACACGCTTTGAAACCCAGCATGAACAGACTCGCTTTAAAAAGGTCTGAGATGTTTGCCGTTGGAAAACAAGGTGTCATTTCAAACCAGCAGGCATTTTTCTAAGAGTCAGGGTTGCAGGAACATCTCATACCACAGCAACACAATAGCACCTTCACCATCATATTAGTTCAACATATTTTTCTCTTTCATATAAACATGAAGCTACGTCCCTAAAATAGCTGTTATGATATGTCATGCTGTTTTCGAAAATACAGATCAGCAGAGGGAAAACCTTTTTATCTCATTTACTTTTGGCTCTGTGGACATGTATAATTATATTATGTATGTAGGATTAAAGTGCACTGTTCCATCACTGTCATAGCCATAATCACAGTAAACAAGGCCCCGCTAGCTATGATGGCTGTGTCACAGTATATACTCCTAATATGTGGTAGATGCGGGGTTAGCTTGATGACTTACTTTTTGTCTTGCTTTAAGATGCAAGGCAAGAATCAGCAGAGATCACAATCAAACATTTTTAGGAACCCCCCTGAGGTTGTTTACAAAGATGAAAGAATATAGTGTGTCCCTCTGAAAAATCTTTTGTGCTCCGGAAAGGATAACAGCTGCACAAAAGTCTGTAATATGAGTTTTACCATATGATGCTGATATAAATCCTCCCATCAAATAGTTTCATGTTTCCAATAAAGAAAATTCATTTGCCTCTGAGATTGGCAATTGATATGCTGTATTTGTAGATTCTGAGCCCTCGCAGTGAGTGGGATCAGATAACCCCCTGCTTCATGTTAACCAGCGTGATCCTTGTGTCAGTATGTGCTGTGCTGCTGGTAATATCCAATAAGTAGG
Organism: Trematomus bernacchii; assembly: GCF_902827165.1. NCBI lineage: Eukaryota > Metazoa > Chordata > Actinopteri > Perciformes > Nototheniidae > Trematomus > Trematomus bernacchii. The sequence continues at coordinate 11,265,986 of NW_022987313.1, read as the reverse complement.
CAAATATACACAAGATGTACCATCATGATCTACATGTTAGAGCACACAGGATTATGTAGCTCAGGCTAGAAATAGGAGGGCGGTCTTTTCAACACTTCCTGAATGGCGACCACTTCAGCCTTTAATGGACATCCTTGCTTGGACAACAAACATGGCGTGCTCAGCTGGGTGGAAGGTAATATGTTGCATTCATGGAGATAAATAGATCTTGTGATGGCCAGTGTTATAATGTAATTTTCCTTCTCTGTAGAATTAATTTCCCTTGTCACAAACTGATAGAAGGCTTAATTTTCTAAACAAGACAAACAGTTACACATCACATTAGCCATAATCCAGCTCATGGGAGAACATGTATATTCCTCTGCCGCCATCGGGCCAGCTGGTGTGTTGATTCTTTTTTTGTTGGGGGATGTCGACCGCGTAGGAGCCACATATGTGCTCGCTTCTGCCGCAGCAGGTCAAGCTAATTTCACCGGAGCGCACTTTGTTTTAATTTTCTCACAAACATCAACCGATGACCCCCTAATCTATCTTTTTGTCGCAGCACCAGATGCGGGGTTGAACATGTGGAGGCAGCATTTTCTGCAAGACGGCCTCTGAAATGAGTCATAGTCACATGCTTATTACCAGGAGCTAATTGCTGCTCTGATAGGAATCTTCACCTTATCGGATGCAGAGACGTGAGAAAAAAGGACAAAATACCAAAAGGGTTTCCATATTTCCATATAGTGAACCATGCAGATTAGATTATCTGTATTTGTATCCTTGTTATCAGATGCAGATTTTTGATTGGTTTTGTTTGTCCTTGCAGAAATGATTTTACCTTTGCAATCCTTTTGTAACACAATTACCTCAAATCCAATATGTAATTAACCGTATGCCAACCCCATTTTCATTTTCAGACAGTACTTCTACAGTTTAAGTTAACAGCAAGATTGACCCTCAAAATGTGTTATGTGTTTTAAAACATTGGGTCCATGTCAGACTAAAATAAGACTTCCCATTACTAGTCAGCAACCATCAATTTGTTGGCTAAAAAACTTCCACAAGCAGATTTCTTCATCAATGCTCTTACTACAATCCTATTTGCACCGCCCTACACATGTGATAAAATCTTAATTTTGTATCCATGATAACCAAAGCATTGAAAGTCACTGACCTTATTCATTCAGTTAATTTCATCAGGGGTGTTTCGTAATATAGACTCGATACCAGTGTTGGAATTATTCTGACCTGTAATGGCACAACCCTTTTCGCATTCTCTTCCTGATTTGCTCTTTATTGGGCTCACTATAGTCTTCTTCCCATCTGAATGAGATAGTTCACACTCATTACCATCTGTGCAGTGCTGCGCAGAAGCCCGACTTGTGAACATAAAGCAATATTGAATTTCAGTGCGAGTGCTATTCTTCTTCATACAGTGCCCTCTTTTCATTAAGTCCAGCTTTGGTTCCGCTAACATCACCACATCTCGGGCAGTGCAATAATCACAATTTTGCATTCTCTCCAATGCATCTAGGCTCTCTTTCCACTTTGTGCTACATTATTTGCCTCTCCCTTGCATTTCCGGGAACAGAATAATAGCCCCTGACAGAATTGTCACCATTACCGGCGTCCTTTCCCAAGGTTTGTGTCAGATTAGGGAAGAGTAATTGGTGCGATGCGTCATTGACAATGCACATTTTGGTACTTTTGAGAACTACAGGTGACAAAATGGCCTTCTCTGTGTTTGAAAAAGCTGCAAATGCTCTTGGCATGGCTGCGTGGGTTTGATTTGCCGTTTCCTAGAACCATGGCTCGGATACTATTAAATACATTTTTCCCATCTGGGATATTTTCTCTTTTTTACCTACATTTTTTCGTTTACACATTAGCTGCCATTCAAAGGTTAAAGCCAAGGGACCATGTGACTGTATAAAAAGGCACGCATGTGGCTCATAGATAAGCCAGTCATTTAAATAGTAGCCCCAGTTCCTTTGGGGAAATGGAACAGTGTGTTGTACATTATGTTGTATAATATGCACATGGCCCCGATGCAGAACACAAGAAGTTTTCATAATTGCAATGCCATATAAATTTAGATGATATTATTGTAACCTTTTGTATTTCTCCTGTACCCAATTTGTATTTTGCCAAATTTTTATTAACGGTTCATTGTGAGAACTGTATTCAAGCTCAGGGCTAGAATGGTATGAGTAGAAACTTTTGTTATTCCGATGAATAATTTGCTGTCTTGAAGGAACCTTATTTTGGGGGGTATTTTTTATGCTTTGAAAATGGTGCCAACAGTACGGCTATGACAGGAAATGGGAAGCAAGAGAGTGGGAAGGACATTTGAAAAAGGGACCCCATCTGGACTTGAACTCAGTACTATGTCTTAACAGTGCCTTGAAGCTTGTGAACACCATTGCAGACTTGGATTCTTGTATTAGTCATAAGGTTTGGAACCCTTTGAACTGATAAAATCGCACTCTTGGACAAGTAGTACCAGAACAGGGTGAAGTTAACAAAATAGTGCAGAATGTCAATATATGGTAATAAAAAAAGGTAAATTCCGATTCAATGGCTGATAACAATTTTTAGAAGTATGATCTCAGATCAGAAGACAGTTTTTGTCCCAGAACCAAGAATGGCAACATTTGTATTTCAAACTAGCGCCAGTTGCCAATACTGTCCCAAGCTGCACCCAAGAGGGCAAGAGGGCAGATTCAGCTATAACTACTCATCAGCAGTGCAATAATGAGGCCTTGCTAGCTTGCATTTATTGTTTCATTTCCTGTCATCTTTAATATTCAGAAGATTAACTGTTGTAACCTCAGCGGTTAAATGGCTGTCCAACGAGAAACTTTCCCCTACTGGGCTGACCGTTTATCATATTTTCGATGATGCCACAGCAGAGGGGCCGGCACCACCTCTGATTTACACCTCTGATGTCTCCTGGCCGTAAACATTCACCCAACACCACAGTGTTTTAAAGGAAGTAATGATTTAAATGAATCAGAGACAAAGTGCTGAAGGTCTCCTTTCTACTGGGCCAGTGCCACAAAGCGGCCTGCTGAGTCAGGATTCTGAGTAGGCACACGCATCATTTACGAAGCTCATCACAAACTGCAGGACACACAGGGGAGGGATGTCCGGCTCTGATCAAGCAGTCCAGAGTGAAATGGGCATTTTCCTGCTAATGTTGGGTTGAACGTTATCCATAAGGCTTCCCTTAATCTGTTTAATAAAAGTCTTCAATTAGAACCAACAAATGAAAGAAAATATATCATTGTAATAATTACATTAGAGGTGATTATCATTGTCACAGTTAGTCAAAGACAAGAAGGGGTACAAATTGAAACGAAATGCACCATGTTTACACGGAAATGTTTTCCTCCTCATCGTTGCATTGCATAGCATAGATCAACAGAAAAAGAATCCCCAATACTTGTATAATCAGGGCGGCTCAGGAGGTAGCGTTGTGCGCCAATCAAAGCATTGGTGGTTCAATCCCTAGCCTCTTGGGTCAACATGTTGAAGTGTGCTTGGGAAAGATACTGAAGACCAAATAGCTCCCCATGGCATGGCCAACGGTGTCTGTGAAAATGTTTCACTTCTGATGAGCAGCTGGCACTTTGTACTGTCTCTATATGAATGTGAATGTAAATGGGAAGATTTGACTTGCATTGTAAAGTGCTTTAAATGGTCGCAACAGCTAAGAAAGGACTGTACTGTAAATGCAGTCAATTTACCATAGGGTTTATTTAGTTTCTGTTCAGTTCGTGTCAAATCAAGTTGCTTTAAAGGACCACAGGTTGAAAAATGTAATTGAAAATGTCAAACATTCCTGGTTTTACAATATAAGACCAAACCCAATCTCTGAACTGTCAGTCGTCAGTAGTGGAAAACAAATAGTACCAAGTTGACACACTCTGAAAAGACTGAAGCAAACTCTGCAATTGTATCACTTGTATTATGTAAACTGCTATACAGTCGAATAAACTGAGCGGCATAAACAACATGAAAGAAATATGAAAACAGTTTAACAAATCGCCCAGCCATTAGTTCCCAACACAATATTTCCAACCTGTGTGTCAAGTGTGTGATTGCATGTGTGAGAACATTATAAAGAGGCAAGACTCTTTATTATGTCTCTGCAGTCTGAAGGCTCTCGCTCACACATTTGTCTTTGTTGGCTGTGTTATTACCTTCGGGAAAATCCATCAAACTGCTTAATTCAGCCAAGTAATCACCTGCTCACAGTCATTTATTGCGCTTTGCTAACCTGCAAACAGAACGACGTGCCTTACTCAGCACCAGAGATGGGGTCGTTACTAAAAAAAAGTAATATATTACATATTACATATTACTTTAAAAAAAAGTAATATATTACACTACTTCGTTACTCTCTACATAAAGTAACTCGTTACTTTACTCGTTACTTTACTCGTTACTTTACTCGTTACTTTACTCGCAGGGCCGGCCCGCCCCTCCCTGCAGGCAGATCACGCAGACTGCTAAAGTTTCAAATGTTCTCTTTAGTTCAGTTTCCATTGTCGCATAAGACTGATTCAGATAGCTCTGACTATGGCTGTCCTCTGTCTCCTGCTATCTGTATTTTGCGCAGTATATCTCTGAACGATGCGATGGTGATTCCACTGTGCAAATGGGCAACATTACCTCTACTATGAAGGATGCTACAAGCCTGTCCATCTCTGCTTTGGTTACCGGTCCTCCAAATTCTTGCGGCGGTGCACTCACAACATCCTCACTCTGGGTTCGGGGGTCCTTAGCGGTTAGCTTCACCTTAGCATGTGTTCTTTGCAGGTGTTTGTTGAGGTTTGACGTGGTGTTTACAGCAGTGGATAACAGCTTCTGGCCTGGACACAGTTTGCACCTCACCGTCACATTCCTGTCTATTCTTCGGACGAACTCAAAATAATGGGCATACCTCCACCCCTCGAAAGTTATCGCTGACTCAGCCATGTTTATGCAGCACTGCACGCGGAGATGTGGACGCGCAAGTCGCGCAGATTACGTACATATAAACCTGCGGCGGAAACCCCTCTTGTCTGTCAGTGTGATTATGACTGATTTTATAAAAGTAACAAAGTAACACGTGTCAGGGCAATGTTAGTAACTGTAGTGTGATTACTGAATTATAAAAGTAACGCGTTACACTACTCCGTTACCGACAAAAGTAATATTGTTACACCCTACTCTGCTCAGCACATTGTTTTTCTAAGGGCCTAACTAGGCGTCATTCATCAAGCCCTGTGTTGACCCAGTCAACATGCAGGCGGCTGGAGACGTGAATGAGAGAATGACATGCAAAATGAATCTGGGTTAAACGCTATTGTTTGCAGTACACTACTCTCATAGCCTGAGGATGTTGTGAATATGGCGGACCCCTTCAGACAGCGTCAGTCCGCCGACAGCCTCCTGTATCTTTAAAGGCTGCTGTAAATGATTCCAACACTCTGAAGCTGCTTTATTCCCCGGTGTGAAGCTGAGGTGAGGATCGATGTACAGCAGTGTAATGTAGACATATTGGCGGGTTGTGAGGGTGTAAAAAAAGAATCATATATCCATGTATACTGTGGGCGATATCACCTTGAATAACTACAGCACTGTTTAGTAAGTACAGTAGTTACATAACGCACACACACCATTTACACAAGGCAAAAACAAAACGTAACGGCAAATGAGATCAGAGAAAGCAGATAGGAGAGCCATTATCCAGCTGCAAGCAGAGCCAGATATGCCAGGAATACAGACACAGTATTAAATTAACTCTGGATATGATTTGTCTGATAGACTTAGATATTTCCTCTCGGATACATTGAATGTCACAGTAGTTTAGTAGTTTTGACATTGTGCAGGAAACACACACAACCACAACTGATGCTCTGTAGTGTGTCAAAGTGGTGTATGTGTGTGTTACAGCTGGATGTTAGATATTGGTGTAAAACAAATCCAATGTGATTTTTTGTGCTGTATTTTAAGGATGGTAATTGATAAAAAAAAATTATGGATTCCATTATTGTTTCATCTTATCGACCTCATTTTTTCTATCAATTCCTTGATCGATTCCGGATAAGTTGTTGCTTGAAAATGATTACATACAGGTTTATTAGCACCGGGTTACTAAGCATTGTTTGTCTCTGCCATAGCTCCAGTTACAACCAAACTGAAACATGACACGGGTGTAATGTCAGACAGTCACAATTGTCGTAAAGCATTAATATTTGGGATTAAAGTCAGATTTCAAACCATCATCAAGCTAGGAACCGGTTCTCAATGGATACCGATTCTTAATTCCCATCCCAACTTGTTTTAGTGAAAGAAACTGATAGAGGTGAATCCAGGTATTTTGACTTGAGCCATTCTAATGATTTTTTAAATTAGGGCTGTCAAGTTAACGCGTTAATAACGCGTTAACGCAAAAAAAAATTAACGCCACTAATTATTTTAACGCGATTAACGCATGTGTATTTTTTGTCCTCGGCCGCCGTAGTTTCAGAGCGCATCGAGTTTAAAATACCATCTACAAGCTGATGCTGACAGCCCCGCTCCTGCTGCCCGCTTGTGGCAGACCACACTTCCACGCTCACCGGCAGGCCCGGACTGGCCATCGGGAGGACCGGGAGGGTGTGTGTATGTGTGGCGCGAGCGAAGCACACCTTACGTGTTGTTGTTAGCATCTGGTGCTAGCTAGCTGAGCTAACGGATATAAGGAGCTGTTTCAATGAAAACAGAGGAGCGACATTTCGCCGACAACTGCGCCGAGCACTTGACTTTATGCAGGTAGCCAGACAGCACACTCAGCACGGATAGTGCCGCAACACAGCTCATACACACAGGCATATATGCCTTGAGCTGCACATAGCTCCAACGATCCTCCACATTCACACACACACACACACACACACACACACACACACACACACAGTATTGTATGAGAGAGGTTCCAGGTTGAATTGAGGCGAATATTTGTAATGTTCAGAGGTTGTTGTGTTTAATATTCATGAGAATATTTGTCATTGTTCAAATGATAATAAACAAACATATAAAGCATATTTGTCCACTCATATGTTGATAAGAGTATTAAAAACTTGAAAAATATCCCTCTAAGGTACATTTAGAACAGATAAAAAATGTGCGATTAATTTGCGATTAATCGCGATTAACTATGGACAATCATGCGATTAATCGCGATTAAATATTTTAATCGACTGACAGCCCTATTTTAAATATAAAAGTACATTCGGTAACCACCAGGAGTATTACCTGTGTCTCTTAAGTAGCTTTGCCAATTTAGGGACAATTATGGTAATGACATCACACAGGTATCATAGCATGTGCTCTGAGATATCAGCTGTATCAAGTCAAAGCACATTTTGAAATAAAAGTTATATTGATTTACTTTTTCTGTGGTGTTTTAAAAAAAAAAAAACCTGTGTAAAGGGAGGCGAACCAGAAGTTTCACTAGGGAATAACTGGACATCAACATTGAATTGTTAAAAAACTGAGTTGACAAGTGATTGACAGCTAAAGATAAGAACAGTGCTGAGCAAATACTCATCCAACAGGTATCATCCTATCAACCCATCTGATAGAAGCAAAGCCTCATTATTAGCGCGTGCCCATCAAGCCCCCAGGAAGTGCGCCGGACTCTGTGCCAATATTCGTTGTGTCCAAACGGCGGTACTGCAACTTCCGTATCAGTACGTGACGTCACCCGGCCCAAAACTACTTTTTCCCATTGACTAACATTGGGAAAGAGACGTCTGTAAATCGGTGGATCATTTTTGTTTAACTAAATAAACTACCCAGTATGAACTATTTTACAGCCCTTATTAGAGTCATTCGGTCCTTAAAGTTGTAAAATGCACTAAAAGCCGAATCTAGATTTATTTTCTCTCTCCATTCATTCTAGTGAGCCGAGAGTGGGAGCTCGGGGGACGGTGCTTAAGGGGCAACTCAACTGCGCATGCTCTGTGACTACACATACGGGTACTTCTGCTCTGACAGCCAGGCATGACGGGTAATCTGTGACGTTTCGCTCTCTCAAAAGTTAGGCCATTTTGTCTTAATGCGCCAATGAGCAGCTCTCAGGAAAGAACGAGACCCCACCTCCCACGCTGTATCCATTTCTTATTATACATCCATGGTGCCCATCCCCTCTTCCCTCTAATTTCCTTTTCCCTTTCGTTTCTTTGTGTCAACGAGGCAGTGTTTTTGCATGTACCATACTAGTACCACTACTTTGTCAGTGATGCAACATATGTATCTTTTTGCAGTACAGTGAACCAATCAACTTTGATGAAGAGTGATCTGATATACTGATATGAGTGGTAGTACACAGCAGCAGGGGGACAGTAAAACAAGTTTGTTACCTTACTGAAAAGGTTAGAGGTGTGCAGCCTGTCTTTTGAAAACTCATCAAACAACAGCTCACTGTGACAACTCCTTCATGTTCTATTACTCCCTGCAATCTAAAAAAACTGATCCCCTGTCAAATAACTCAAAAAATGGCCATGTCTTGTTTTACAGGTGCTTTATTTTTTTACTTCTGTCAGCGCCATTCCCAATGGTAAAGACATTGTTTTTCCTGTGACTGATTCACAATAAAAGCGAACTTGTTTTGCAGCAAAAAACGTTGAGGCCGATATCACTCAGACTAGCTAACTATAGAACACACGCTTAACTTTAAAACAAATTGTAAAGAAGGCACATTTCAGATTATAAAAACAAAAAGGCTGTCCATGAATACTATCATTGATTATTTTGAAAAATTATGGTTTTTAAAAAATCAAGAATTTCACACTATATTACTTAAAATACTGATGAGATGCAGAGGAGTTTAAACAAGATGTGGATTATGGATAACCAGTAACATGTCTTCAATAAATTCATGTACGCTCTACATACTGGATTCCCTGGGAGGCTGATGTGTTGTACAACGAGGAAAAGAGCTCTCCCTTCCTTGACAACACCCTCAGCAGTGAGGTGACCCCATGGGCTGTGGTATGTGTATCTTTGAACGATGACAAACTGTTAAGAGCACATCAGTTCGACACAACAAGAAAAGCGAGGCGTGTCTCCTCTGAACGCAGTTAAGCCAAAGTCATCGGAGAGCAATGATAAGGTCGGCTGCTGAATGACTAGAATGAATAGTTTAGCCGCGGCTGCAACCTCATTACAAGGACAGGCCGCGTGCAGCAGGAGGCTGATATCTCTGGCACAGCCCCACTTCGCTGTTTCCAATTTGAATAGAGAAGGGAATAATGCTTAATGCCTCTCCCTGCGTGGATATTGTCTTGTATGGGACAGCGACCCGTGAAATGAATATTTTTGTGAGATGAGATTTGTTCTACACAAAGAGGAGGGCCTGATTTTCCAGCCGACCGAGAAACAGCCGACACAGAAGAGTGGAGGTATTGTACGTTCAGGAGGTGGAGAGCTCAGACACTGATAATACCTGAGGAAAAAAAAGGAGATGGAAGAGGGGAGAGATCAAGAAGAAGGGCAAAATGAAAGGTGGATTGTTTTGGGGAAGAAAAAGGATGATTGAGAGGCTTACATAAGATTACTTAAAAGTGTAGGTTTTGACTTTTTATCTAATTGAGCATTCTGTCTGTAATTTACTTATTGATTATAAAAGCAAGATATCATTAAATAAATTCAACAATTGTATTTTTCTGAAACTGAATCAGAAATACCAGAAAATGGCAAACCGACAGAAGTAAACATGAGAGGGAAATGCCTATAACTCTTAAGCCCCTCCCTATAACTCTTAAGCCCCTCCCTAGAAGATTTTTCACTAAAATACTTAATTTTTGTTTGTATTTGAATGATTCCGGTAATGATCCTCATCCTGCTCATCGGTTCCTGTTCTCATCGATTCCTGATTCAAATTATTTGAGGGGATCAAAACAGGTCACATGAATAAATGTTATTATTTTACACTGTAAATTAATAGCATACATTTTAATTTGTTTTCTGTTTTGTTCAAATTAGAAGTGTCGGCTGCAATTTGGGATGTTACAATCCCAGTGGTCTCGCCTACTGTAACAGTAAAAAGTCCAACAGAGTTCGGGACAGTTAGTGGAATCAGCCATAGCATTAATTTTGGGAAGCTTTAGTTACTGGGTCAGTGTCATCCTTCTGAATGAAGTGTTTTACAATAAAGCTGTATGGGCACATGTCCCTGTAGTTAAGCAGCACAAGGCTTAAGTAACTGCTTTGCCCTCAACTCGGAGAAACTAGGGGTCATTTACAAGTAGCATTAGCTGCTAATGTGAGCTCGGGGGGGCGGTGCTTAAGGGACAACTCAACTGCGCATGCTCTGTGACTACACATACGGGTACTTCTGCTCTGACAGCCAGGCATGACGGGTAATCTGTGACGTTTCGCTCTCTCAAAAGTTGGGCCATTTTGTCTTCATGCGCCAATGGCAAGCTCTCATAGGAAAGAACGAGACCCCACCTCCCACGCTGTATCCAGTTCTTATTATACATCCATGGTGCCCATCCCCTCCTCCCTCTCATTTCCTGTTCTCTTTCGTTTTTTTGTGTCAACGAGGCAGTGTTTTTGCATGTACCTGGTAGTACCACTACTTTGTCAGTGATGCAACATATGTATCTTTTTGCAGTACAGTGAACCAATCAACTTTGATGAAGAGTGATCTGATATACTGATATGAGTGGTAGTACACAGCAGCAGGGGGACAGTAAAACAAGTTTGTTACCTTACTGAAAAGGTTAGAGGTGTGCAGCCTGTCTTTTAAAAACTCGCCTTGTGTTGACTTGCATTATATATTATTAAGCTGAAGCTATTTTTCCAAGTCAACTTACATACAATCAATATCGTAGACATGCTTACAGGAGCAATTTGGGGTTAAGCATCTTGCCCAAGGTCACTTCGACATGTTATCAGGAGATAAAATCGAAATGCTGACCCCTTAACTTGCAGATCAGCGCACTAATCCCCTGACATTTCTTTGGTTTAAAGCGGTTGTGTTTTTAGGAACGTAGTGAGTTGATGACACACAGACGATGTTTGGCATTTCTTTCTCAAATTTCATGCAGGTGATTGTGTAAAATAATTTAGAAGAACTGTAGAAGATTTTCCGATCATCAGTTAATCTGAACACCGCTGATAATTCATATACTCAGTAATGGCACTTACAAAGTACAAATATGTTTGTGTTCACCTCTCACAGTTGGAAAATACAGAGGACACACATGTCTTGCTTTTGGTGATGACGTCATTCATTTCTGGGCACATAGCAGAAGCATTGGAGTATTCCCTGCTGGCTGCCTGCACACATGAACAGCATGAAAGCCTTTCAGAGACCTAATGGATCAAATCATCATTATAGAAAACTAGCACTTTGAGGTGTTTTCAACTTGATGACTAACTGTGCCCTCAATGGCATGTCTTGAATGTTTCATGGGCCGCTATTTCCACTGATTGTAATAATACTGTAGTTCATTTACCTTACGGGAGAAAGGGAGGTGAATGAAATAGAATTCTTAAAGAAACAATAAGTTACACCAGTGAACAACTGGACTTCAAAATAAAAGAATGATTTTTAAACTGAACTATGTGATTACAGCAAAAATATAACCGAGTTATATTAATCCAACAGATATCTCCCTATCAACCCATCTGATAGAAGCACAGCCTAATTTTCAACCCAGACAGCCCACCTCCTCCTCCCTCTCATCCCTTGTTCTCTTGAATATTTGTACGTGAACAAGGCAGGGAACATTATCAGTATTATGCATGTACCCACCTTTCCAGTGCTGGGGGAATGGATTTGTTCAATGGGCTCATAAATCCCCGTTCTACCTGGTCGAGCAGCGTTGGAATGCGCGGCTGTTGGCTGGCCGGGCTCTCTTGGCCGACACTATAGATCTGGATTGACAGCTGCTCCATCCTGTCTGCCACTGTTAATCATTGAAGGATTTGGGCTGCCGGCAAGCAACTCTGCTAAGCGACCTTGGGCCCTGCTGGGGCCGAAGGACTCCAACTAAAAGCCTGCTCCCCTGTTACAGCAAGGCACTTTAGCTGGTGGCCCAATCGCCCCATAACAGAGACTGATAGCTATCTAAATGTACCACATTATTGGAGAGTATTCCCTTTACAATTCACCATGCTTTGATCACTCTGAAGCCTCGTATTAATACTCTGTGGGAAAATTGGCCAGTTATGTAACTTTAATATCATAATATCATCATGCACTGTGCACTCCTTTCTCTTGCGCACATTTTACAAAGAAATATATTTTCCCTTATAGTGTAGGTTAAAAGAAACCTATGCTTTGTTTGCATTATGTCACACATTATTGTTGACTGAAAGAAAGAGAAAGGCAGGCATTGAGAGAGAAAATAATAAGACATCATTATTAGCGGTAATGATGGCATTCTGGAGGAAAAGGAGACATGTTTTGAAAGGGCTCTTGATGAGATGCCAGTGTAAGAGTTTATCCACGGCAATACTGTAGATAAGGACACAGAAGAAGCTGGAGAATGGTGGTTAACATGCAGTAGTAGAGCGAGGAAGGGGATACCAAATATTAGGTGTCATGCAAGACAGGAATAGCACAGAGATAGTGTCTGCTTGCTGCCGTGTAATAAAGCAAAAAAAGCCTCTAACTATCTCTGTTGCTCTCCTCTGTCTCTCACCCATTCTCTTCATAACTCTCCATCTGTTCGCACGGTAAAGGAGAAATCCAGGATCCCGACTCCACTCCCGTATCTTTGCTCCAACCATGCTGTTGGAACCAGCAGCAGCGAATGCCTGTTTTTGCCTCTCCTTTCCCTCTCTCTCTGCGCGCTGCTCTGCTCTGCTGCAGTGGAAGGTCCTCACGCTGCGCTCGCAACTCGTCTCAGTGGAGGAGATCTGAGCATCTCGGTGTCATTTTTCCCACCCTTCTTTTCGTTTCCATCCCTCGTTCTTTTGCCGTCCTCTCTCCTACTTGAGGGGTCTGGATAAATGTGAGGGGAAAAGTCATAGGATAGACGAGATGAGAAGGGAAGAGCTCAGGAAGTGTTTGATCCAACATCTCCTGCACATATGACTCTGTGATGTCCTGCTGTCTCCGGGTGACAGAGAAGCTTGTGCTCTTTGATACCTCCTGCTTTTAGACTGTGTCAGGTAAGTTCATTCCCTGGCTTGATGTTTTTATTCTGCGTTTGATGTAGTGGATGACACAGAAGCGTCTTTTTCTTGTTTGTCCCTGAGGGGGAATTTTAAATGAGATTATATTTTGGCAGAAGTTGTGTGTAAACAAGCCCATGTATGGCATAGTGTGTATGTGAAATCTATGCTTTACAATAGATCACTTATGTTCTCTGAGCTTGCATCATATTTGCCCAAGAGCTCTGCAATAAATTCTGATGTACTGCAGCAACTTGAAATCATTAGCTCTTTTTAAATATTGAAGCAGGATTAGCCATGTTTGCCCGCTCTTACTGTACATCATATCCATGTTCTACACTCAGTCATCCATAATTAAATGTATATGAGGTGTCAGGGAGTGGTAGTAGCTTCTGTTAATGTGTATTTGAGTCTCTGAGTGTGTGTCTTGAGGGGTGGGCTGGGGTATAAAAAAGTGCAGCAACCTTTTTTTTCTTCTTGAGGGAAATCCTGTGTACGTAGTGTGTGCGGAAGGCAGTGCAGCACCGATGATAACAAGGAGATTCTATGACAGCATCGAGGGCACACACTACACTGAGTGTGTGTGCACGTACATGCGTTTGTGTGGGAGGCTGTATGCGTAAACTCACATGCAAGATTGAGCTCTGAGTGGGCGTCTTTCATGTTGTTCTTTTGAATTAAGTGTCTCAAGGAGAGAGTGCATGTGTGGGCATCCACTGTCATGTGTGAGTGTCTGTTTCCCTTTCAACACTATGTACCGTTTCTCTCGTCCCTCGACCGTGGTTGTGACGTCAACTCTCTTTTGGGAAACACTCGTCCAAGGCACAGTGCAGTCTCTTCATCCGGTATTGGGTGGCGTTGGACTGTGGGTGGCGACTTGGTGACGATTTACAACCTGGGTTCCCGGGTCCTCGCCCCCCCTCCCGGTGTAAATCAGCCTGCTTGCTGAAGCACGGAGACACTGCAGCCAGTTAGAGGGAGAAGCTTTGGACGTCCATGTCCACTGCTGCAGTGCAGACACTCTCTCCCACCAAAGTGTGTTGCTCAGTCACAGACAGAGAAGGCCTGCATATAGAGGCTCTTCATCTATCTACCTGTAATATTTGAACAGATGCTTGTAATTCAAAGTCACTTCCAGCTGTGTGTGTGGTGGTTTTGTAGGTGCAGGTGGACCTATCTGATGGGAACAAAAGCCTGTGTCTGACGTTTGGTTGTCGTACTTGAACATCTGGATCACTAAAGCCCATAAGCTGGGGATATAGTGCTTTAGGTATTATTTAAATGGGGGTTCCCTAGTTTTTAGCAATGGACACAGTATGTTTAGTCTGAACAAGTATAAACCTCCAGAGGTTCCTGTGGCTCATTAATTAGAATTACAGTTTCAATGGTGGCTTCTCCTACATGTGTATCATACAACTGTTGGATCCATATGTGTGTAAACCAGCCAGGGAAAGGACTCACAGTGAAAGCAATCACCTGTCTTGCTGAAGTGTCATTGAGCCAGAACTCTATTTCCCGTCATCTGGAAGAGTAACTTATTACAAAGGTGTGCGTGTTCCTGCTTAATGCAAGTGCTGCTTTTGCATCCTTCATGTTGACATGCATGGAATTGCATTAGTGAAACATAATCAAGGAGCTGGAAGTATAGGACCAACCCTAAGTGTCACAGCTCTGGGGGAGTGCAGTGAATTTCAATCCATGGTCTGCGCTCTCATGAAGCATGGCTCCTTATTAATTCAAAAATTCAAATGCAAGCTCGAACCACCATAACTGTCATTGCTTTTGAGCAAATGACTGAGCACTTTGCAGTAGTATCAGAATCACATCCAGCTACTCTTTATGGGTGTGTGCACATAAACATTAAAATAACCCACCATCCTCCATTAAGTGGCATCACGAAACTTAAGCACTCTAGTTATAGAGTATTTATTAACCTGGCGGATTATGACAGGGTGGAGATTGTCTTGTTACACACCTGCTGTGTTGGGTTTGTCCCTCTCAGCAGCCTGACGGGGGATACAGCTGTTGTCCTGATGAAAATGAGGCTGTCAAATTTACTTTCAAGCAAGATGAATGAGTGGCGGCTCAATTTGATCGCACAAACAGCATGCTTGCATAATGTGTTTGCCTCACGTTGATTAACATGGCCCATGTGTATGTCAGGTTTAGATTGCTTAAGGCTGCGGTTTGTTCTATTTCCGTTTGGTGCACACTGCCAACAAGCTTCTGAATTAAACAGGTGATTCTCAGAATAAGCGAATGAGGAAATGAACATATTAGTATTAACATAGGACACAGCGCTTTAAAGAATGCACCGATGAAGGAGAAGCATCTGGAGCGTTCTTGGCGGCTCACAGTGGATATCTGGGACAGTGGACTCCCATCTTTTGACAGTGAAGCTCACAAACGAAGAAAACAGCCGTCCACTGTAAACAAATCAGAGGAAACAAGCCTATCTTCCCCCCACATCTCCACATGTAGCTGTGAGACCATACATGGAACATTGTCATCAGCATATTGCAATACTGATCTACATCATTTCACATGAATAGCATGTAAATTAGAAACATCTATTACAACTGTGACACGGAGAAATGAATTAAATGTGTGCAGAATGCCTGGAGATGCACATCTTAAAGTGAGCGGAGGATGGCCTGGGTTCTTTAAAAAGCTTATTGGGTTGTGAACGTTTGCAGGTAGTTAAGTGCTTTTTGAAGACGCTGATGACGTTGATTCAGCTCGCATCTCCACGCTAACGAAATGATGTTGGCAGAGCTCCGATTTCATGAGTTGGGGGCCACTCGTGTTGATTTGCACAGCTTAAGGATGCATATTGTCACAGTCCAGTAGGGACCAGCTACTGGAACGAGAGTGAAGTGTCTCTGAGAAAGGGTTACATAAATAAAAAGAAGCACATCTGTAGCCTCGAGAAGGGAATGTGTTTTGAATGAAATGGAGAATGAGTTGGAAAATGGCTGACAGCTTAATTTGGACAAGTTTAATTTGTCATGGATCATCGTTTTAGCAGCTGACATGGTTGAGAGCTATGGCAGGGTATTTATTTGGTTAGTCGACGAGGGATAATGCTCCACAGCTCTGGGTGGATGCTAAACTTTTTGTAGGACAAACAGATGGTGGCCTGGCTGGTTACATTAAGTCCCTGCTGGTCAATAAGGTGTTCCAAAGCGACCAACTCGCTGTAGACGATCAGCCTGGTGTCAGTTTAGTCAGCTAGCGTGTGTGTGTGTTTGTTTTGCACGTGTATCAGTTAGTGTGAGGCATGCTGGGATAATGGATTTGACTTCAATCAGTGGCCAACTGACTCCACATGTCAGTCCCTCTCTTTCTGGAATAAAACACACTGAATCACACACACAAACACACACACAAACATGTAGGAGGCACCAGTCGCCTCTTAAGATCAAGCTGCTCTCCCGTTGGGGAATTTTGAACTGAGCCCAAAAGGAAAAAAACCCGGAAGAAAGCTCTTCTTTCTTACATCCCTCTCACTCTCCGTGTGACCGTCACTTACCATCACACTTACGACGCTTGCCCCTTTCACCCTCTTTCTCGCTGCATCATGCCTGCTTTTTTGTCCTCCTCTCTTTCTCTCTTGCTGTCAATAGGTTGCAGCGCACCCTGAGCCAGTGCCAGAGCTCAGCCTCTGTGCCACACGTAAAGCATTCAAGCCAAATGACTCATTCACTGAAACAGAATAACCTCCGCTCAGACTTGCATCTTAAAAGTTTCACCCGACTAAGCTGCTCCAGCTGCGATGCTTTTTCCCAGTAGTTTGCTGACGCACCTTCACACTTCTGAAACACCAAATCACAGGATGATAAACTGTTGTGTGCTCTGGCATAAACCTTTCCTACTGTGTGATTTTGTGTGTGCATGGGCGTGCGTGTGTGTGTGTGTGTGTCTAAGACTTTTTTTCCTGCGGTAAAGGTTCATGTAGTATGTGGGGCTTTTTGTTTTTTAAAAGTTCTTCGAATTAATACATAAGATATGCAATTGTCATTAATAATAGTACATTATTATTATTTTTTTACATAAAAAAACAACCTTGCATCACCTTGTTTCAAAATGGTTGTGCAAGGCAACCATACATTATTGCAATAAACAACATAATGGAGATTCAGCAAATACTGTGTGCCAATTCCTATACTGACAAATGTAATGTTAAAACTAAGATCTTCTGATCTTACACTGATGCATAAGGTTAAATCCACTTAGTTAAGTTCAGATAACAATTGTGGTCTGGATTAAAGCAACCACTTGGTATAGGTTAGGGTAAGGGTTAGGGTTAGGGGTGACCACAAAGATTCCTCAAACATATGAAATATGTCAGGCTTATTTTTGGGGGGGACATTTGTATAATCTTTTGTAGTTTGTTTGTATCATGTTTGTGTGATGCACACAAAGAATACAGGCAAAGGTGATACGATGAGTATGATTCTGCCAGAGCGGATTAAGGTGCTTTAACATTAAAGCTACTTAAAACTGGATGTTAAGGGGTTGTTAAAGAAGGAAAAGTGTTGTAGAAAATGTTAAGCATTAATATTTCTCTTTTTAAAAGTTTGTTGAATGCAGTAAAAAAGTGAGGGCTTACTTTTACTTTTTTAATTGACCCTATCCCAGGAGCATACAAAGCGAGTTTATTCACTAAGCTTTAAAACCCTGTGTTAGTTTGACACTGCATCGCAGGGCCTTGCTCCCTTAGTTGCCATGGAGACACCATTAGGCAGTGGTGCCGCACCGCTTCTTGTATTCTTTTTGCATAACCCCACGCCAAAATTGTGCTGCTTTTCGGGGTCTCGTCTGTGCCAACCGCAAGTGTGGGTGGAAGGATGGGTGCATATGACCGGGAGCGAGGGAGAGAGAAGGAGATCAAAACAAGGTGGGAGGGATGGAGAGGATGAATTAAAAGAGGGGTGGAAGGCTGACAAGGAGAGAAATGAATAATGGACAGCAAAGGTGGACAACAAACACGCACAGAAACACGCTGGTCACACACTTGTATACAGTACGCACATCCTCTTGCAGAGATGACTGGATTACGTATATGCGAGTGAGCAGGGGGAGTGTGTGGGTGGAGGGATGCCGCAACAGTGCAGCTTATTTTGCCTTCACATTGATCCCTGCATCCGTCTCTCAGGAGCCCCGTACTGCATTATCTGAAGCCAATTCACACAGTGCCATGCCAAATCCAGATTCACTCATTATTATCACACATAAGATAATAACGATTAATAATGATCATGATTATGTCTCTTAGATCCCTGCAAAGTGTATTGACTTGTTTTCTGAGAGGAACATACATATATTGATGTATACTACACTGCAATCTAATTCAAATTGACTAATTTAGTCACTCATCAATAACAAATGACCTTATGTTTTTCTAGTTATGCAAACTCATTGTTACATCCACTGGTGGCTATTTGCTCCTTTTTGTTACTGAAAAAGTGCATTTACATATCAATGTTGTGCATCAATTAACCTAACCAGTACAACATATAAACCTCCTTTACCATGTCTCCACATAGTTTAACAAGCTTACGATTACATAACGGCTGCAACATTAGCTACAGTGGTAAATATTTCCAAAAATGCTGAAGTTCTCTGTGATTCTCATTGGCTGCATTGTTGCTCTTGGTCAGCAGGTGTCACAATTGGACACTGTTCATGTTTAATTCCAATGTAAATAGTGTAAATGCATTATTAATGGTGTATTGGATCTTTAGGTTCTTCAGAGTTTTGCATCAAGGTGGGGTACTTTGGTTATGGCTCAAGTTGGAAGTGCTGCAGAATATCTCTATTAAGAATAAGTAACATTGAGAATGCTAACCCTTTGTCCTTACTGTGTCTCATCAGGTTCAATTAGTGATGTACATTTACGGATATACAGTTATGTCTTTGGTTTGAGATGATGTATAGTTGTGTCACTTACTAAAATATGCTATTAGAAAACGTGTATTTTGGATTATGCTGTATCGTTGTATACGGTGTAGCTAGCTGGCTTTAATAGCCTTTGGATTTGAGGAGAAATTCTAGGCCTCTTTATCAGTTACTCAATCCATACACCACTTTCAAACATAATGATACAAAATGATCCATGAATGGTTGGAAGGTGTTTTTTGTGTTGGCTTTGTCTCATCCAAGTTTCAATCCATCACCCTTGGACCTTGGTTCTCAAATAAGCAGCTAGGACTCATTATTACTTACTCATTATGAGGCCTGCCCTGCTTTGCTCAACATGAATTGCTTTCACAAAGGGTCATAGCGAACAAAAGGGCGATTCGAAGTTCTGTGACGGACAGTTATGACCTCTGATGTGCTGCTGACAAATTGTGCTCCCTTCAAGCAAATAGCCAGGGGAGGTAGGTCAAAGGTGAGACTTCACAGTGACTGAGAAAACATGTAGTCATCATTGCTTGGTTTGTAGTATTACACAGATGGAAAAAGACGATGTATTTTTCTATTTATTTAGGGTCTTTTGATAAAGATGGCAGTGGCAGCAGTAAAAGTCTGTTTTGCTTCTTTCATTGATTGATACAACACAATATAATGTAAACTTTTCATCAATCTTTCATTCGAAAACTCAAGCAACAATCTCCTGGACATGATGTGATTTGCCAGCAGCAGTAAAAGCATTTTTGAGACAAATTGCAAAGTCAATAGAAAAAATACTTTTCTGACACAATGCAAAAAGATAAACTATGATCATGCAGCTTTTCTAGATCCACCATCTTTTTATCATAGAAATAACTGTATTTGTATTGCTCAGTAATCATTGTAAGAGGGACCTCGAAGATATAGATCTCAGTCCGTCTTTCTTGGTACATGGAAGTATTCAGGTGCCAAATATGACTTTATAATACAGCATGAAGACACACTCTGGATTTGGACCATGGCTGAGAGGCTCGCAGGAAGACCTTTTTTTATTTATATTTACTCTGTGCTCACTCTCTAATGTCTCTCCGTCTATCTGTTATCCACCCACGGCCACAACAGTGAGCACACATTCTCTCCTCCGAGTCCTGAATCTCCAGTATTTATTCAGTGGATTTTTCTGCAGTATAAGCACTAGCAGTTTGCTTTTGTCTTTAAAAAAGTTTGCTTCGCCATGGTCATCTTCAAAAAAAAATCCAATGTGAATTTGTTGCGATAAGTTCTTAAAGTTTCTTTCTCTCTGTCTGGTTTCAGCACAGAGATGAGTGCAGTTTTGACAGCACCAGAAATTGCACCGTAAAAACAGACCCTCCAGATCCCGTCAATGGTATTAATGTATTCTCTCAGAAGTCTGTCATCTGTCTTTACCGATGCCTTCACAAACCCTATATTAAAATCTCAGCCGGTGCTTTAGAGATCATCTGAGGACTGTTTTGATGCGCACTAGCTACCCTATTACTTGCTAATGAGAACAACGGGCGCTGCGGTCACATCCCTTAACTTAGCCGGGATATTTTAACACCGACCTGTTCCAAAAATAGAGAGTGTGTTTAGTCGGACAAGACATGATCTATTGACGTCAAAGGCTGATTTGCATTGCTCACATTTTGCTGAAGTCAAATATTTCTATATTCGCATGAGCTTGCGTTATTTACTTCTTTTATAACTCTAAAGCTATAAAGGAGAAGCCTTACTACAAGACAGAGAGATATGTAGTTTTCACTTTGTTTGTTGTTCTTGTTTATGGGCACATGTTTTTAGGAGACAAGGCCGGTTTGTTGTGTTGCTGTGTGGCCTGGATGCCTCCTTTTTGAGCTCTGTAGCTCGCCACACGCACCAAATGCTTTGGTTAACGGCTGGTAAATCATAGCTGATGCCTTTGCCATACTCTAAACACACTGAAAAGGAGTCTTTTATGTAATGCTTCTTTCAGGAACCCCTGCAATTATTTGGTGAAATGAAACGTGATGGCAGAGGTGCAGGCTGAGGGATTGCAGGTGCAGCAGAGAGTACAGCAGGAAGTTGTGTTAAAATAAGCATACTTAATGTTACTTGGCTGATCTTGTGTAGACTTTCTTTGTTTTGACGATCAGAAGACTCAATTATAACTTCTGAGATCCGAAACTGACCCCCTCCGTGCTTTTTAGACCTACAGAAGTTTTTTGAGATCAGATAACCAACAGAATGAGTTGGTGATCGCTGTGTCTGTGCAATGACCAAACGCTCTGCCATGAGCTACAGAAGCATGAGTCAGTTCAGTGCCATCTACTGCTATTGCTCACCACATTATGCAGTCAGTCATCACGAGAATGCAATTACACCCACTCCCCCACAGATACTATTAATAGTTTCGGATAAATTATCAATGTGACATGTCCATGACACACTTCCAAATTGTAATCAAATGATTGTGGCATGAGTGTGCCCCCAAACAATAATGCATCCAACAATTATTATAATTACAATGCCTCAGACATGAACAAGATTGAATAAATACATTTACCCCTTACCATTTACCCCTCGCCCTTATTCCAACTAGCTTAGCACTTTTGACTTTTGTTGTTGTTTTGTTTTACTTGCTTGTAAGCGCTTTGAGCACCAGGAAAAGCGCTTTATAAATGTAATGTATTATTATTATGTATACTACTTGTCAGAAACATGGTCCCTTCAACAAGTTTAGTATTGAGTCTTCAAACACAAATGTCATATTTACACCTTCTCTATGTGGGCTAAGGGAGTGTGACACCTCTGCGATGATGTGCCGGCGGCGGCGATCTAACATGTCTGTCTCCAGGTCCATGTGTAGTTAGGGTAATGTGTGAGGTAGGGCAACACACATCCGCCCCCCCACTCCTCCTCCTCCTCACAACTGATCTGTAGCAGGTCGAGCCAGAGACCTGCTGACTAGTAAGAGGCAGGGTCATTGGGCCAGGTGGTGCCGCTGTGATACCCACTGAGCAGCACATGTCTGGCATTAACACCTACAGACAGGACTATTGAATTGCACACTCGGATCATTAATTATTGTTCCACTCAAATAAAATCAGGAATTTTCCATCTGCAGGTACTACTGCAGCATTTCGTTCTATATCCCTACATTTCGATATTGAAAATGGCTACTGATAGCTAAAAAGCTAGTTTGAATCTTGCTATTTGTTGCTGTGTCATTAAGTAGTGTACACTAGGTTTGAAGATACTGTGTGAAACTCTATGAAAGTAGTGGGGAAAAGCACTCAATAAACCCCAAAGTGGCTTTAATGTATTGCAAATACATTACAGATGTTTTTTTCAGCAACAAAATAACATAACATTCACAAACTGGGTAGCTAATCCTATGCTTTATTAAATAAAATTAAAATAATGAAGACAGGTTCAGGTTATAAAGTTAGCAGGTATACACAGTGATGACAATCAGCACGGGCTCTCCAGTTCCCCCTGATTGCTCGGTTTGCCGTTTCTTGACACCCTGTTCTTCTCCAGACCTGAACTTGGAGAACTGGATTCACTGGGGACGAATGCTAAAACTCTGTGTTACTAAAGAGTTCTTGATTTGCCTGCCAAATGCAAGCGTAAACCAGCTCTGTGCATGACATTGGGAATTGCTGTGTCAGTTTTCTAAAGCGAGTGATTTCCGGGAGCAGATGCACTGTACAGATGGGCATTGGTCTTCCTTTCATTAGTAGACATATGAAAGGATCTCTCAATGTGTCCATTGGGCTTTTATAAAGCTTGCATTTATGATACCAGTCAGGCTGGCAACTTGAGCATTGAGGGCCTTCCACATCTTGTCTATAATACCCAGATTGTTTTGGAACCTATTGAACAGTTTCAAATGATAATGTCTACCACTGCAGACTAGAGAATTACCATAAAGACTTTGAGAGTTCAAGTACCTACATGGCTCTCTCAATGGACATCCTGCTTGTCTTAATGAATAGAAGGGAGACACAATTGAATTTCATTACGCTGTGCCAGTCTGAATAATTTGGACTTCTTTGAGCTTTTGATTCCATCACCAGGATGCCCTTTTACATTGTTGATCTGTTCTTTAGGCCAAAGTAGCTGGCTATTACCAGAGGGTTTAGAAATTCCATTATTTCAGGGCAATTTTGGTCATCATGTATTAAATGTGTTATACTTGCATCTGTCCTGCAGTGTCTTCTGTGTTAACATGAAGGAGCTGTGAATAATTTAAAAGCAAACCAAAGTAAAAACACACCCACCATCATTCCCACGAGTTCCAATAATAGACTCTACAAAAAGTGGACATCATTCCTTGGTGTGTGGACAACCGTTTTTTAAACCTGGGGGGTGGTGTTTGGAACCATATTTGACACAAGAGTGTGGCGCTCAGGCCAACCAAACGCCGAGTCATTTTCACTGAAACAAATGTTACAATTAACTTGTATTAAAAAAAATATGAACACTGAGAAAGGGTTGAATGTTTTGACTACAAAATTGGCAAACATCGAGACCTCACAACATCGTCCTAGCAACATATCGCACAAGCTAAAGTCTAACCTGCTTATTCTGTTTTAGTTCTAATTTGTCTATAATTAACAAAATGAACTGCATAAGTTATTGAAGAATACTACATACTAGATTGGGAACATAAACCCCTTAGAGTTGTTTACTGAGGAAATAAATCAAGTGAGAAGTTGGGATATTTTTTTCATAGACTTCCATCAAACCAGACCTCTTTATGTAACCAGTGGAGTTGCCCCCCGAACACCAATAAAGAATCATTGAAGAATGCAGGTTTATCACACTTTCAGACCATGGGGTTGCCGCTGCCCAAGCGGTTTATTATCATCACTTACAACAATGGCTTTTTTATTATTCATGTGTAATCCATCTTGTGCGATGCTTTGGTAAACACTTTTCTATTCTGACAATAGAACCACCCTTGATCACATTACTGGATTTGTTTAGACCTATAAAAGAGAAATGATTCCCCATGACTACACATACACACACGAACTGTTCCATCATTCCTGCCTTTGCTGTTGTGACTCCTGCCAGGCTGATTAGGTCCAGGGCCTCTAAGCCATTACAGCATTGATTGGAATCATATTTTGTTGCAGAGGGGGCGGCAGATGCTGATCGACTAGCTAACTCCCAGGCATCTTCCACATATGTGAGTTGATGTGCTTGCCATTAATAAAACCACCCTGGGCCAGAGACTGTCAGTGGAAGTGAAGGCTTTTATTTAAGAAGCGTATATCACCAGCATTGTGGGGGAAATGTAAATGACGCAGGCCTAGGCAAAGTGCACTTGTCCCCTGAGTGTTCTTTGATTGGAAGGAGTTATTACACAGCTCTGTCACAATGATTTAGGACCTGTGTCTCTGTGTGGCAGCCGCAGAAAAATATGCACATGTTTAAATGTTATAACTACGACGAGATCTTTGTTTTAACCAATGTTATTGTCATGCAATTAAATTCCATTACAACAAAAGGCCAGGTATTTAAGGCCATTTCTCTAGTCACTTATTTGAAGTTAGCATTCTGTCCGATGGTCACTTTTGCTTGGCCTTAAACAGCCAAGGCTGATCCTGACGCAGACAGACCGCTCCCATAAGTTCCAGCTGTTTATTCCCGCAAGGGCATCAATCTCTCTCTGCTGTCTCCAACGAGACGACTGACTAATGGAGATGAGACTCTCCATTTTGTATCTCTTTCTTTCAGTAAAATTGATGTCTAAGCCACTAAACGTGAACCTCAAAAGGGAACCATCTGTGAAACACTGATGCAAATCCATTTTTCAACCACTATTGAGGGTCCTAAATCAAGTTTAGAGAAACTAAGTTTACCGGGGCTCTGTTTTACGTTCATGGTTCACTTTTGTTTCAAGCACAGTAGGAATCATGTTTGCTGATTCATCTGTTTGTATCCTCTTTTCCTCTTTTTTGTTGATTAACAGATTACTAGTTTAATCCAATGAATGAAAATTGGAAGATTGCCCATCCCAACGATTCATTCATATATTGTTGCCTGACCTTTCTGCCAGCCAAGGCCAACATACAATGTTGTTCAAATGTTTGGAATGCCTCCCACGAAATGTTTGGATTGGGTCCAGTGGAGAGGAGTACTTTTCTAAAGGTCGTCCATGCTTTTGGGTTGTAGAAAGTCCTCTTTACAAATAGATAGTTTTTGTTTAGTGGGTTTTTTTGACATTGAGAACAACAAAATCGTTCCACCAGACTGAAAATTGAAAGGGCAGAACTAGACAAAGATACCTTTGTGCAACCGTTCAATAGGAAAAGAAAACCAGTCATCGGTAATAAAGTGAAGAAGAGAAACTGGAAGCTACTGTATAGCATCAACATGTGTGTTTTGTAGTCAATGGCAGTGTCAAAGACAATTCTACTAAGGGCTAAACTTTGAAATGAGAATATCATCAAGGATCAGATTTGTCTCTCAGGCCTTTAGTTTACTGTTATCACTTTTGGAACAAGATCAACCAACCTTTTGAAAGGTCAATCAAGCATCTAACCACTGCGCCATGGTTGCTCAGTCACCTGCTGATCAAACACATCAGCCCCCTCTTTGCAGGACTGACTCACTTATTCACGCGCTCTCCAAAAAGTCACATTTATGCTGACATTTAGAAAGTGCTCCCCTCTGCTTTAAAATGTAAGTCTCATTCCTTTAAAAAAAAACAAAAAAAAAACAGCTTCCCTCCAAATCCCCCTGCAGCAGCTCCCTGTTGACTTAAAAGTAAAAACATGGCAGTGGCATTTCAAAATAAAGCAGAATAGTGTGAACACACCCTCAGGTGGTCGCAGCTGCCAGCCTGCCCACCTATAAAAGCTGGAGCAGCCCAGTTGGTAACTACAGCGACAACAGGCTCGTTTTAAATACAAACATGACAGATGAAAACAAGTGCAGCCTGATAGTGTTTGTTGCATGGCAGGAGCACTTCTTGAGGTTATCTTGCATCAATGATACAGCTTGAGCAAAGGTTTGTGTTATGATACTAGTCCGAAAAATCATTTTTTAGATGGGTGCTTGAGAGAGGGATTAGCAGATTAAAAGATGCTCATAAACTCTGCACAATTTAAAATGTGTAGGACTTTTTTTTCATAGACTTTTATGAATTCTTGAAAATATATTTTTTGGTTATTAAATAAATGCACAGGGTTTTATTTAAACTCAAATAAAGTCCCATTTTAAATGCAATCAGACACTCTTTCTGATTCTAATTCACATATATAATCCAGCAAAGACTGATTATGTCATGCCTTGGTTTTATTAAAAGGATTTACTCACCACAGGTTGTCAGCAGTTCCCTGTATAGTAGAGAGTCCCTAAAACCTGAGCCCATCCGGAGCCAGCAACCACTTAGTCATGGCTACTTAAAGACACCTCTGATGGACATGTGTGCTGTTGGCCTTCTAGTTAGAGCTTGCTAAGCCAGGCACGCTGAATACAAGGTCAGGGCTAATATACTCAGTCTAGACTTTATTCAAGAGTGCCATAGAGGTATGTTAA
Organism: Trematomus bernacchii; assembly: GCF_902827165.1. Lineage (NCBI taxonomy): Eukaryota > Metazoa > Chordata > Actinopteri > Perciformes > Nototheniidae > Trematomus > Trematomus bernacchii. The sequence goes on along the minus strand of NW_022987313.1, from coordinate 11,239,385 downwards.
GGAGCACGGCTGAAACAATGGACATTATTTAAATGTATGCATTGAATACATTTATGTAGAGGGCGTGCCAGCCACATGTACCCACATAGCATATCATTCTACTTTAGTATGTGGGCGGACACATTCTAATAGTATATGTGTGTATCTAGAGTGTGTTAGTGCTGATGTTGTTGTGTGGGTGGTGCTCATCTGGGAATCTCCGCCTGGTTGCACACCACTACCCATCCATCCACAGGGCCTACTGATCAATGCTTAGAGAGCATTGGAGGGAACAGTCGGAATTCTTATGGAGGAGACCCTGCATCAGAGTGCTATTCCCACATTTCATCACTCACCTAGCAATCCTCCGAGTGAACCCACACTTTGACCGAGTCAAGGAGATTGAACCATATAAATGGCTGCATGAATAAGTGACTGTTTTAATCCTGGAGTACAAAAGAAGTAACACGCTATGATGGATGGCCAGGGCTATGAACAGCTAAAGAAGACATAAAAGAGGCCACGGATGTAATATTTATCGCATTTGCAAATGCAGTTCAGCTACATCTACCATCATTATTTCTATTGAGAATGACTTCACATAGGTTGGATATGGAGCAAAGACAGTTACAGTAGCATCCATTCTCCATGGGCGTCCTTTTATCTGGAGTGGAAGTGGGCCATATTATTAAGTCTTGGTGGAGAGGGCGGATTAGTTTTCTGCTTATGCCTCTGCTCTAAGTAAGAGAGTGCGAGGGAAAACACTTTGCACTCAGGAAGGAGACTCCGCAAACACCTCGTTTGCCTCCCTCTCCTCCCCCTCTTAACCCATTGTCATAGCAACGGGATGTCTGCAAATATGTAAGAGCTACGATGTTTGGGACCGCATTGTTTTTTGGTATGTGTGTTATACAGGCCCGTGTTTGAGAGAGTCCCCAAAGATGTGTGTTTTGAAGCTTGTGATTGCCTGCTGTGTTTTTTAGCAGTCCCTTTTTTTTCCCACTCTCTTTCAGTCTCTCACTTCTTTTGCGTCACTTTCCGTGACACACATGCGCTCTCTGTTGTTTGTTGTTTCTCTTTTCTCACACGTCAGTCCTTATTTCTCCACCATGCTGCAGTTCTTTTCACCGTTCTGCCTTACCTCGTAACGTAGGACACTGCAGAGCAAAAAAGAGAGCTGTATTGTGGTTGCTAGGCTACAGAGGGACAAGGAGGATCTCTGAAGAATTCCTGCTTTTATAAATTGTTACATCGTATGGCCTTTAGCATTAAAGAGCCTATGACAAAACTTCTCTGCTGCATGCTGTGCTGCAGTATTCCCAACCTGCGTGTGATTCCGTAGAGGATGCAGATGACCAGGGGACAAGCCAGTGTCAGCTTTCTTGTAGACCTTTTGGCTTTTTGCTCTGAGGAGTTACCTCTGAAAGCCACACTGGCAGTATCTATTAGGTAGATCCTGTGGAGAATGATAGCTTTATTGTCTTTCCATCAAGCTGCATAGCAAGGGGCAGAAGGAGAAAGGTGGTTCCAGGCAGTGTGACGCTAGCGGGTCAGTGGAGCTTACGATATGCTGCAGGCAGGGAAAGCCCACAGAACAGCGTGACGGTGTTTACATTGATTCACCAGGCATCCGTGCGTGGAAACACATTTTTACCCATTCAATATGGTTAAAGCAAACACCTCTTTCTGGACCATCAAGCATGATTTATATGTGTGGGCGTGAGGCTTCCAGCCTATCTGAGGGGCTTTCTTATTACCAGGGCCAACATCATAGGAAAATGGTGTTGTTCTTGTGCTATATATCTTTATATATTTATGTATATTTAGTTGTCTTTATTGTTGCATCTACTAAAGATGTCATGCTTTAGTTTTTACATTCCCATGTTTGGCCTCATGATCCTTTCACGTCAGCAATTTGAATGATATCAGTATTTTTGCACATTTTGTAATAATTCCAGTTGGCAGATAATGACATTGTTTTTAACCCTCCATGTCACATCAGTCTCAATTGATATAAGGTGGAGACAAAGAAAGAAAGAGACACAATCATTGAAGAAAAATCGAGAAAAAACTGTTACAACATTAGGAAACTAAATAATACTTAACAAAGAGGACCAAAGGGATATTAGAACATTCTATTATCTTCAGTATGAGTGTTCCCATCAGTGCATGGAGACTACGAAGATGAGAAATGGTTATGGTTTGATACAAATCGTGGTTATAACAAACAAATAAGGATATTTAGCCGTGTCAAACAAAATAATACTTGAACTATGACTAATCTTCACCAGTGTTTCCCCTACCATTGTCCCGCCAACGGAGTCCCGCACCCCCCCTCAAATTCAACGTGTTTTTTAGTTTTTTTATATATGTAGCACCAAATTGCAACTGAAGTAATCTATCTACGGTCACTTTCCACATTGAACATGTGCTCTTTTATTAAATAAACTAAACGCTTATGTTATTTATCCAATTTATGTACATGTGTCAGTGTCCACTGCATTGCTATGCGCATTCACATGCTCTCCTCCGCTCTGTTTCCGAAGGGCGGGGCTCCGCTCCCCACACGCACATACGAATGCACACACTCACAATCAGAGACAAGAGCGGAGGAAAGGAGGAGAACAACAAAGTGTAAAAAAGTAAAACAAATCTGTGTTATAGCCCCGAGCTCTGCTGTTGGTCATGTAAGACCTGGGCTTAATTTCCACATGTCCCCGCCACTGTTCAAAATCCCGTTTGTGTGTCCCCCCCCCACTTTCAAATTCAATTATTTATTTTTTTTAACCTCAAGCCGTCATCGTCACGGAGGAACACACAACCTCTGTGTGTGTGTGGCAGACAGACAGACAGACAGGCAGGCAGACAGACAGACAGACAGACAGACAGGCAGACAGGCAGGCAGACAGACAGACAGACAGACAGACAGACAGACAGACAGACAGACAGACAGACAGACACAGACAGACAGACAGACAGACAGACAGACAGACAGACAGACAGACAGACAGACAGACAGACAGACAGACAGACAGACAACTACAGCTCAGGTGAGGTAAGGACTCTCTGAGTGATTGGATAGTTAACTTTAGTCTAAATTATCTCAGTGAGTCTCAAATTGTTTGGTCATCTATGTAAACAAATATTTCCAATGCACACCTTTATCTATTTAATATAGATGTAAAAAATAAAGTAATAAATCATTCCAATGTGTCCTATAGGACAGTAAAAAAGTGATTAGTCAAATATGCATAAATAAAAAGAAAGAATGCTAACTAGGTAACATAAGATAAGAGAGAGGAGTTTATCAAATAAACAAGTTTAAATGATTTGTTATTGGTTGTGATCATATTCTAAAGATGTTTGGATCATTGAAATATATACAGTTCATGAGTGTTGAGAGCTGTACCCATACATCTCTTCATCTTGTGCTCTAAGTGCACCAGATGGATGCTTTTCACTTCAGCATTTAAAACAATCTTTTGTTTCAAAGGCAGGAAAAGGGATTCAAATCGAGAACTATTTCCATTGCGGAGGGCCCACAGACCCCCTGTGTTGTGTCCCCCCCACTTCTCAAAACAAAGTAACTTCCCCCCCCCTGCACGGATCGCCATCATCGGACCGCCCTCATCCCGCCCTGGCAGCACCCCCCAAAGCAGTAAACCTAGGGGAAACACTGTTCACCTTAGCTAGAAATGTTGCCATTGGACATTAAAGTTAGAGAGTTACTACACGTCTAGCATGAATGTAATTAACTCCGACATGGTGGTTATGTTCTCCGTTTGATTTGTTTTCCTGTTTGGCAGCAGGGTTAGCGAAAACTACTGACCTGTTTCTAAGACGTAGACTAAATTCCTTTTGGAGCGGATCCGAATCACGGAGCGGATACACAAATGATAGTTCACTGTCGTTAACATTGCGAGATAGGACATTTGGCCTTGGCGGATGTCTACGCTCTTCAAGTGCCCTTCTTCTTTAAGAAACTGATTACTATCACACAGACTTCCTAAATACACTTTGTCGTCTTGCATAACAGTGTTCTTGTCTTCAGGCGCTGTGGATTAAGACTTTGCTGCAAAACCACCCTGGTTATTCCCCAGGATGAATTCAGTCGTTAACAAAGATACAAACAGACCCGGCACAGATCCACAATGGCCGCCCAGTGACATGGCTGACCAGGTGTTAGACACATCGTACGCTGCCTCTGGGCCTGCTTCGTCTGCTTTCTTCTCACAGCCCATTAAGTTCATTCCTGGAGACGGAGCATAATGCAATACCCTGGACAGTACTCATAAAGTACACAAGCACATAAACACAGAAACATGCACGACTACATCTGTACCGTGTCCCATTCCCCGGCGTGGCGTTTTTTTTGCGCCAAAAACAGCAGATGTGTAGCTTCTGAAAGCTGCTGTGTGGAGACGCCGGTTGCCAATCTTTCATCGTTACAGACATCCAATCACGTGGCACAGGGTCGTAGCATTATGGTGACACGAAAAGAGAGACCGAGGGAGTGGGGGAGGAGGGGGGTTGTTTGCTAGCATTGCCAAATTATCTGTTACATCTGCATCCAACACATGGAGGGTTGGCTGTGTGAGGGTTCTTTTTGATAGGATGGATTTGGTGGGGTGACTGGTGTTGCTGGTGTGTAAGAGACTGATTGAGTGTGTGTGTGTGTGTGTGTGTGTGTGTGTGTGTGTGTGTGTGTGTGTGTGTGTGTGTGTGTGTGTGTGTGTGTGTGTGTGTGTGTGTGTGTGTGTGTGTGTGTGTGTGTGTGTGTGTGTGTGTGTGTGTGTGTGTGTGTGTGTGTGTGTGTGTGTGTGTGTGTGTGGTTGTTCACCACATGGGATGACTCACAACTCAACTGCGCCAATGTCAACCTTTTGAGAAATATAATGGCATGTCTTTGCCACATGTTTGAGTTTTACCAAATGAATTGAAGTTCCCTCAGTAGTGACAGCATAAGGTTTCTTAAGATGAATAACCCCCCCCCCACACACACACACACACACACACACACACACACACACACACACACACACACACACACACACACACACACACACACACACACACACACACACAGACCCACGCAGTTTGATATCTGATGCGGCTGAGAGTGCTGATAGCCAGAAGACTTTTCTTTAAAAAGTGAATAGTCATGCGGGTTGATTTATCAGTGAATACTCTCAGATGCTCCCACTCTCTCCATCTCCCCCCCCTCCCCCTCCCTGAGTCCCCTCCATGTCCCTCAGTGTAAAATATGAGCGAGGCAGACCTATAAATCCGGAAGGGAGATAATGAGAGTTGGTCCCCTCAGTCCAATGGGCCACCAGCCAGGCTCGGTGCCAATGACATCATCCTCAGGGGGAGCGGGTAGATTGATGAGTGTGGTGACACTGTGCCATTGCGTCTGAGTCCCACACACTCTCATACATACATATACACACACTTCAGCCACCTTCTCTGAAGTCCTGGCACATGTGTCTCTGGTGGTTTGGAAGGGCATTGGGTTTGGCTGTACAAAAATGATATTCATGTCGTGATCAGAGTAGGTAAGGTACTAGACTGTTCTGGTAATGAAGTAAACAGTTAATAATAGCTTTCTTTCACTAATGTCCAAATGTCTCCTGAGTCAGCCTTACAACATCATCACATTAAAGAGAAACACAAACTCTTGAGAGAATAGCAAACAGCACATTATTGCTTGTACACATGAAAATGAATTTATAACAGAAAAACACAACTGTAATAGACTACTGTATGGTTTGTTTGTTTTTCCGCTCCTGCCCTCATTCGTCTGGTATTACCATTAGCTTACGGTGGCTAATCATAGCTAAACCCAGACATGAGTCAGTACTGACTTATGCTACTGTTACATTACAATTTAACATTTACTATTGCTTCTCAATTATTTGTTCATCATTGTAAATTAAGGTATTTAAACATGTTCAAATATATTGTAATTAAGGCCGGGTAGCATTTTATTTAAGCTAGCGTTGACATGACACATGTCTTTGGGCACCCTCTGAGTCCCTAGCCACAATCAGCAGGGCCACATTTACATTGCTCCCATATTTCATATATAGTGTAGGTTTATGACTTGCTGATGACATACACATAAGCCTCAGCCGTTCCTTGTAGTAATGCTGTTTAACATATGTTAGCAACACACTAATGGTGCACTTTATGGTGAACATTATATCTGCTTAAACTCTTTTTTTTTGCATTGCCATTGTGCTCATTTAGTATTGGGATGCCTCATAACCATTCTTCTGCAAATGAGCACGTTTTTTTAAGTGCAGAATTCAGATTTCTCTATCAAACAGTTGACAAATTCTGCCTGTGCTGTGCGACGAGTTTCAATTTCAACCAAATTGCTTACTTCAATCAAGTCTCATCTTCTTGATGCAAATGGAGATTTCATTTGAATCACTTTGCCATGTTCCTTAATTGGAAATGACTGGAACAAGGACAAATCCATTTGGGAAAATCAAGTCATATTTTTCATTTGTTTTAAGAGGCCGAAAAAAGACATGCCTTCAGAGAACATCATGCACACACTTACACACCACACATTGCACTTCCTGTCTCTGTGTTTTTCCCTCTTCCCACTACATCCTTTTCTGTGTGTCTGGTTTGCTTTGTATCTAGGAAACTAAAATGTCCGAATGAATAAGAATTATAGACAATATAGCCCGAGTACCACTGTCACTGACCTTGCTGATTATTTTCATGCTTGACAGACCGTTTCCTGCTCTTTGGTCCCCTGTTATTGAGCACAATGACGTACACATGTGGGAGGCAATGAGCTGCAAAAGAGCTTGACGATGATTACATGTATTGATTCACATCATAACAGTTATGAGACATAACCTCCTGATGTTTCTTGTACAATTCATTACACTTGTAGTTGGATTTGTAGATCCGAGTACCTTTCATGAATGGAGGGATTTAAAAATGATGAGTCACTGAAGCACATAAACAAACCGTGATGCTGTGTAGGCTTGGCACGGTCTGTGTTATTTCAGTCTATTCGGGAAGTGGATCCTCTTGGATATTTATATTCTGGTGCTCTTTTGCTTAACTGAACAAAACAGTTGTTTCACTAATAGGAGAGTTACATTACATGTCACTTGTTAGACGCGTTTATCCAAAGCGACTTACATACTCAATACTGTGGGCAATCCCCACAGGAGCAAGTTGGGGTGAAGTGTCTTGCCCAGGGACACACCGACATGCTGACTGCAGTGGGGTTTGAACCTGTGACCCCCTGATCCGAACACCTACGGACAACACACTACGCCACACGCCTCAATACGAGTTCAATACTGATTCACTCCATCAAAGTTGCAGGTGTGTTGCTACTATAATATTTTACTGCCAAAATCCTTCTAGTGCTTGATGTTTATAATTCCACAGAGCAGCTTTTATATCATTTTTAAATGTGTCGGCTAAAAGGTAGAAAATAAAAATGTTTTTCCCCTACAACCATCTGGCATTGTAAAACTCAGCTTCTCCATATTTTGTGTCATAAAGTGACACGGTTCTTGTAAAGATTGTACCTAGTGGCAAAGTTATACACAGTGAGGGCTGTGTGTAGATGCCTGCCACTCTCTCTAATATGTATGTTAAAATGCTACACACTGCAGTGTTTAGCGGGTTAGATGAACGTGAATTGACTACAGCTCACAAATAACAAAAGACCTTCGGAACATAACACACTCATTTTAGTATGATTTCCACGTTTAGAAACTCTCTGATTATAATTGAAAGGCTTTGAACCTTTTTGAACCTGCAAGTAACTTCAATTACACGACCTCAGGCCCACTTGTCACATATCCGTCACAATCTGACATCAGCAGCCCTTGGATGCACTGTGCCTGGTTATAAATAGCTGCCTCACGTCCTATTGCTGTTTGTTGCACATCCTTTGCAAACTAAACACATGGAGGCAGACGCAGATTGTCACTTCTGATCTGGGAAAGACTTTCGATGAAATGATGACGAGTGATAGTAAAAAGGTCATCAGATGTAGGAGGAGGACAAGTGAGGGACGTGCCATTGGTGTCTACACCCGCCCTCCGTCAGCAGGTGTCAATATGGCCATCTAAGGGGCTGAGGGCTCCTGATAGATGCTCCAGCAAGACAAAGCTGCTGGGGCGTGAAGGTGGCCATTAATATCCTCTGTGCACAAGTCCCTCTGTTAACTTCAGTCCATACAGCTCTCTCTATCTCTCTGGTCTTCCACACTGTTCCACCTGTTCACTCTCCTTCTATCATCCACCCTTCAGCGCCGTTTAGGAGCCGTAAATCATTTTTCTTCAATCCTCCCCTCCCTAAAATATGTATCTCCCTCTTCCTCTCGATTCCTTCCGCCTCCCAGGAGGTAAGAGAAACCTCCTATCCATCTGACCCAGTGCCCTCGGGGTTGATGGAAAAACGATGGGATGTTTTACTTCCTCCTCTTTTGTTAACGACCTTTTCTAACCTTTTACCACACAAATCCCTCCCTTCCACTCTCACTCTCTGGTTTGAACCTCTTGTCGTCACAGTCAGGATGTTATGTAGGAGGCTCAGGGACCAACATGGGAAACAAACTGCCAAGCAAATTGATGCTTAACATGTTCAAACACCCACAGTGCCACAGTGGGAACATAGTGTGTCCACCCACGCAGTTCCCACACAGCCACATACCTGCAGAAACATGCATAATACATGTGTGATTGCATATTATGTCTCCATATGTGTGCATTTTCACATCCATATACTGCCCTTTACATACCTATGGATGAAAGGCATGGTGAAAAAAAGCACATAAATGATTTAAGCTGTTGCAATTTTGAGTGATTCTATATCCACTCAAACATAATATATATATATATAGAATTGAGATATGCACTTACTTGAAAACAAATTTAAAACCTTGTTTTTGCTGGCCTCCACTGCTTTCACATCTCTGCCCGCTGTAGTAATGTAGAAGTAAACTATCACCAGCGATCCCATTGGAAAAATGTGGCGCCTGTCCAACTGTTTTATAGGATTTCGGTGTCCCGGACGAATGGGACATATGCTGGTCAAATGTTATGTGTATTTATTGAGCTTAAAACTATTATAATTCAATCTCATATCAAATCTTTATGTATCCTGTCATTTGATCAACTAACAGAAACCTGAAAAACATTCACACAGCAAGCTACTCATTCCCACACCGATTGAAATGACAAATCAGCTGTAGATAATTACTGTTTATCTTACCCAAAGGCCAAAATGCTACTCAGCCAACCATTGTTTGTCACACAGAGAAAAAACGGTATATTGAAGCTGTCGATGAAAGCAGGCTTACCCTAGTTCCATAGTCGTCCCTGGTCCCCATTCCCCGACTATCTGAAGACCCTTATCTAGCCAAGACCACCACAAGGGAGGGGAAATTAACACATGCACACATTTGAGTTACTATTAATGTCATTTGAGCTATGTTTTGTTATTGATGAGTACATCTTTTATGCCAAATGTATTCATTTTACAGAAATAAACATTAGTCATTTGCAAACACAAGGAAACTCCTCAGCAGCTGCAACATTCCACAGCAGTATTATAAATCTCTCATGGTTTGTGTCGGCATCAATGGCCTTATAGCTACACACGGACTTCCTAAATAGACAGGAGACGCATCGTGACATGTGATGGCTTTTGACTCGCCTCAGAATGACAGTGTTTGTCTGTAACTGAAGGTGGGGCCTAGATCCCTGCACTGGCGTCACACATAACGCCCACTGCTTCGTCTACTCAGAGCTACAGGAGCCGACCAAAAGCTGTATTCTGATGGAGCCACACCAGAGCAGTTGTTTGTAGAGTTCTTCCCAGTGTCTGTGATCCACACACACTGATGGCTGGCTAGATTTCAGCGCTCGCTGTTGGATGTCAGACGCCTGCTGTTACCCTTCTAAGAAGAGAATACAGTATGGTGAATATTTCTGACAATGAGCTCCTTGTACAATGTTGAGTTTGTGACTTTCTGGTCTTATAAGTGATATTTGTAGTTTTTAATAAGAGTGGCTCAAATATTTTGTTTCTACTGCTTTTATAGCACTTTTTCTGAGTTTTGATTTAGTATGTGAGAAAAATATTTGCAACCATGATCTCTGAAATGAATAAAGATCAATGTAGTAAAAGACCTACATTATGTCATATTTTACCTCACGTTGTCACTACGGAAGTTAACTGTGTTCCCACTTGTAAAAACCTCACTTTCGGTAATTCAAGTGCTCATGAAATGTTGAATCAAAGAAATAAGTTTGACATTTGGGAATATGGTCATGCAGTACGCTCTTTTTATTGAGAGTCTAATGGCAAGATCAGTCCACTTTCATGTCTATCCAGTAAATATTAAGCAGGACCCTCGAGACAGATACAGTAGCTTAGCATAAAGACAGGATAGCATGGCACTGTGCAGAGTAAAACAATAACTAAATATCAAACAAGTTACATCTTGTTTAATGATTCATCCAAAAACAAAAGTGGTTCCATTTTTATGCTAAGCTAACCTGGCTATAACTTCATATTCAATGGACGGACATGAGTGCGGTATCAATACTCTCATCTGACTCTCCTCAAGAAAGCAATAAAAGAGCATTTCCTAAAATGTCAAATGTTGCCTAGAAGTTTCAGACCCTAGTGATTCTTAAATATTGATCCCGCAAATTATAACTGGTGTTGTGTAATTAATATTTACAACCAGACGTGTTCGATACAAAATGTGCTTGCATGCAGCACGCTCAGTAAATATGTGTAACAACGCAGTGGAATTAGAAGCAGGCAGGGCTTATACTGCCGGGCTGATGAGTTTTCCTCCAGCCCTGCGCTCAGCTCCTCTGAGAAGTGCTAGATCAGCTCCGAGGGGGGGCTGCATATACACAGGGGGCCCCGCTGAAGATGGATGGTGCCAGTCAAGGGGAAGGTAAACCGAAATCGGTGATCGTCCACATAGATGAGGCTTGGAGCTGGGAGCGTGGGAGTGTGTTTTTCTTGTGATTTGTTAGAGTATTAAAGTGTGAGTCAGTTATCTGTGTGTGGTCATGCCTGCCTGTACACAAGGGTGTTCGTTAATCCGTCCAAGCTGTACATTACTGTGTACCTCCCTTTATTGACCTACCTATTGGCCCAGTCCCAATAAACAGGTCTTTATTTGACTTGTGTTTCACAATCTGTGTGTTGCCAATGTCAGAACAAACAAACAGAGCTTATGGGACCTGTCTCTCAGTGAAGTCTTTGGGAAATGCACCAAACTCCCTGAATAAAGTTTTGATGCCCTCGCACCTGTGGTATCACGCTTGGCTTTATATAACCTTGCAGATCATTCTTAGCACAGGCTAATTAGCACCTGTATCTCTCACACATCACATGATCCGGGGAAAAATGGAGAGAGTGAGAAAAGAGCGCGGATAAAAGAAAGAAATCAACCAACGGGGAAGGTGTGAGCAGGCGGCGCTGATATGGAAATGAAGGCTTTAATTATGGATGAATACATTATCAGATCAAGGCTAAGGATTTGCTCGCCTTGTATGTTGTGTTTGGAGATGGGATGATATCAGGGGACTGCACAGGCCCCTGAGAAATCTGTTAGTTTACTCACAACCAGTAAGAGCTCAGCATCCTGATTTAATCTATTTTTGAGGCAATGTACAACTGTTTTTGTCACAAACACACTGACATTTTTGATTAAACTTTATTGGTCTGCGTTTGTTCTTTACGCTCATGGAGTATGATAAATGTAGGATTGAGAAACCGTGCAGTACCAAGCCTAGTGTAATTGCAATCACTATTTTTCTTTTCAAAGCCTGCTGTTTTCTTCTCTATGAACCTTGCATCTATTTTATCTTTACACTATGACATGATCTTGCAGTTAAGGCAGGTGCTTGAGAAGCTTTTGAATGAATAAGGTAGCATAAATAGAAAAACCCCTTCATTTGGCTGTAAGTTGACCTATATACAAGGCCAGGATGAATCCTCAATTTAAGGATGTACAATTAATGTTTACTTTGTATAAATACAGTTCATTTTCATTCACATTGTGAACTGTTTTTTTTTTTTAATTTAATCTGATGTATTTTTACATACTTTGATACAGGCGTTGTTGTTCCCAAAAGCCTTGAAAAAGTGTTAAGTGCTAATTAGCAAATGTTAGCATGCTAACTTAAAGCTCAAGCACAGTTGTGCCTGCTAGCATGCAACTTTTTGACTCCATTGTCCACAGTGATTCAAATTAGCATCAAATTCTTCCCTGATGGCTAGCATAATACGTTTAGCTGACAGCCAAAGGCTGTCGGCCAATTTACACCTCCTATTGGAAAGCAAATGAGAATGACCCTAGAGCACTCCTATACAGTAAAAGCAGCCTGACCAAGATCAATATAGGCTCCACACAGGGAAATTCAAGAGCACTTTACATTTAAACAGTCAGGACAAACTAATAGAGCCAATTGCCTTGACTCTGTGGAATTATACTGTAGGGAGTGGGAAGTAAAAAGGACTAATTAAACTAGTAAATTCTCTCCAGGCTTCAGCTGTCTGACAGTGCAGAGCACCCAAAGCGCGTGTGTGTGGTTCAACCCCACAGACCCACCAAAGCACTCGAGAACAGAGGTCCAAATAAAGTTACAGCACAATGCTCATGCTAAGTGACAATCACAGCTGGATTTCTATGTGGAGTTGTCTTTGTAGGCTTCAGTGTGTTTTTAGTGTGAGTGTAAAGCATTGTGTGGCTTTTTGATCTACACTTACAGTAAGCACAACTTGAGAAAAGCATTTTTGTGAAAATAAGAGGTGTTCTGAAGGTGTTTTGAAGCAAAATGCAGCCTCATGTTTGGTTCAGAGTTGACTTTACAATCTGCCCACACTGAGAGCGACAACAAACCGTTAAAAGTGCTCTTTCATTCATCCGCCGCTCTGCCAAGCTCTCGTCGCTGCACTCTGCTCATGAGCAAGGTCATCTGGGGAAGAGAGACAGAAATGGCACCACTTTAATGTTTTGAACATTTATGTACACGTTTGGTTGCATTTGTATCCCCGGGAATGTACAGAAGGGGATACAAACCATGCATCAAAAGAGCTGTCTCACTGTTTTCCTCTTAAATAAGTCAAGCTACAGTATGAGTCCAAGGTTGCTGCAGATTTAATTAAGCCCCTAATTAGCTGTGATTAGATGAGGTAGAAAAAACCCAACATGGCCTGTTTTTGCCACATCAGGGAAGAGAGACAAACACTGACACATCACAGCTGTTTTTAGACCGTCTGTGGAATTTAGAGCCTGAGGACATAACACTCATATCCGTCATCACTCTGTTCACTATATGCCCAGTTTCTGTTTTTGAAAAACAAACCTATTTAATTATCATGTTTGTTTAAAATAATCTTGGAGGCTTTCTGCACTCTGCCCCTGGGAATACTTCATTAACAGTAATGCACATATATTGATTTAGATATTCAGGATTACAGAACAGTGTGCTGTTATGTTTGCATGGGAATAAAAAGATTAACACGAGACGCATGACGCATGTGAGGCCTGGTATATCCTTTGAATTAAAGGATCATTGTAGTGTGAGTAATAAAAATGATGGATAGTTTGCGATCAAAAATCAATGCATTTGTTCCCTATAATTTTACTTTTGAGTCTCCCGCAGGTTCGCATGTTCATATTTTTGCTCACAGAATCTACTGCATATGGCAGTGATGAATTGAAGCAATATTATTTCTCATTTTGTTTTCTGTTTTTTTTTTTCCCTTGACGCCTGTCTCTGCATCATTTCGTTTTTTTTTTGCAGCCGCCGTTGGCTGATAGTCATATTATGCATGCTGGCTGGGTTTCTATTATATTTCACATGGGTACCACTCTGCAAGGACATTAGGAAAAAAAGAGAATCTGTTGTTCTCCATGTTGATTGTTCAGTTGTAATGTTTCTATTTGTTCTTGACACAGAGACAGAGTGGGAGATGCTGAATCCTGAATAGCAGTTGTTAACATTTTCGCATTAAGGGCTGTGATGCTGACATGTGTTAGCATGCTCAAACACAGACTTTCACATATGTGCTGCCTCTATTAATCTCCTGTTGTTTCTCTTTGGTTCTTGTTTAGAATCACAGTGCACACTGTGTGGTGAACCAGAAGGTGAGTGGGCCTCGCTATACCCCAATAGCTCTTGTCATCGTCATCTCCCGGCTTGTTGTTTTGCTGTTTGAGGAGGGGTGGGAGGTGGAGCGGGGGCGACGCCGTGCTGCAGACGCACTGTTCTTCATTCTTCATTCCCCAGGTTTCAGGATACACGTAGAAAAAAACACGCTGTTCATAAAGATGGCATCCTTCTGGTTTGGATTTGATAGTAACAACTGCCCTGCACACAGACTGTCACAGGTGCACTGCAGTGTGGAGTTACACAACACATGTAACTCGATGAGGAGGCTATCTTTATCTACTAAGGGTTACTCTTACTGACCTGAGTGATAGACAGCATGAAGGCTGAATGACACAGCTTCAGAGTGCTGAGTAACCACACATGCTCCTGCTGCACATCTCACTGAATGTTACCATTTCTGTCTCATTCTATCAGTCCCTGCACTGCTGACACTAGCCTCATTCTCCATTGGCAAGTTCAAATCATCCCCTCAAGTCCACGTCCATTTCGTTCTTTCTCTTTGCATGGATTACATTTTGAGGGATTATCATTCCTTTTCAGTCCCTCTGCCCCGCTATAGCTGCTCATGATTGCTCAAGTGTTTCATCTATTGTTGGGTTTCATATGTGAGGCTGCTGTTACTGACAATCTAACAAAAACAGTTGTGACTAGAAATAATCTGTACATTCATCAGGAGGTGACAGCTTTGGTTGCATTTTTCAGTAAGAGGTCTTAACCTAGAAACAACCCATACACATTTTCCCTGACAGATGTGATATTTCCTTCTGGACTTAACCTTGTCCAGGAATCAGCCATGTACCTCTAAGCCCAATAAGCATTATTCTATGTCTGGAAAATCAATGGGGCCCTCTGCTTTGCTTGATTGGATTAAGACGTAATCAAATCGAGCGCGATAACTGTGTGCCTGTGACCTTCCCACTGAGACAGGCAGGGAGGCCCGAGGGGAGGAAAGGGAGTGTGTGTGTCTGTGTGTACATGGTGTGTAAACGGGTGTGTAGCTGGGCACCAGGGAGCTCCCGAGGCGACTCCATGGTGTTGCTCCATGTTGCACAGGACAGCAGAGCAACATAGCCACAGGTGTGGTGAAACAAGACATCCTGTATGGGTGGAGAGAGACTGTGTGTGTATTGCTTGGTATCAAACCTCAATTCAAAGGCTGTGAGTTTCACTCCTGTATATTTGTTATTTGATTGCTTGATTTCTAGATTTTTAACCAGAAGTTTGGCAAGTTAAGACTGTGTTTTTCATTCAGGTTATTGTTCTTTGTAAATGACAAGTATCTGAAAAGTATGGCATTTTTGTTAAATAGAGAAAAAATATTTTTTAAAAAGGTGATATCGGCAATAATTGGTAGCTTTGGGACACCAGGACAAGCTTACAGAACAGCGATGTTATATCAGCTCATGCAGTAGATATGGTGCAACATTAACATTCATTCAGAGTCTTATTTCTGCCCAATTTGTGAATGCCAATGGAGTCCAATATATGCTCTCCTTTTGGCTAGGTTTTGGTCTTACCCAACTCCAAAAATCTGCCTTTTTAGCATCTAAATGCTCCTTCTATCTAAACTAGTTGCTATCGTTATCTGTCGCCAGTTCTGTGCTGGGTATAGCGTACAATGGATTCATCAACATTGTTTAATTGTTAAAGAGCCACTGTTGTGCCTGGAAATGGTGCTCATGAGAGCTAAGAGTAAACTGAAACAGGAAAGGAGAAATTGTCTGAAAGATGCTAACATGCTGGGTAAAGCTGAGGTGACCTGCAGAGTCAGGGTAACACTGTGTTGGTTTATCATTTATCAACATGAAACATAGTCATTTGAGTAATTGTTCAAACTGAAAAGTACAGCTTTAAACTTCTCAATGTACAAAAAGAGTACAATTAAATTACCTTTAGCTGAGGTGTCCAAACTGAAATCAAACACCCAGCCCTTATCTCTATGTCCGTGTGTTTGCTCTGAGAATTGCAAACCAAGATCTAGTGGCCTGCAGGTAATTGCTGTCCTGCGAGAGAGAACAGAACAGTGTCATGGTGTGAGGAAGAAAGGTAGAGAGAGTTTTGAAGTGCAAACATGCACATCTTGTCCCTTTGTCTTTGTGCAGAATGCTGAGCCAGGGGCAACATGTCCTGCTGGGACCCTCACCCCCATATCTCATAATGCATACATAAAGAACACAAACACCAACACATAAAAGATTATTGGGCGGTTGCTTAGATGGCAGCAAAATGTAATAGATATTTATTTTTAGGGCAGTCAAGGGATTTCATTCAGTAAGGGTTTCTTACAAAGTCCTAGTCATTTGGTTCTACTAGTTTTTACAGTGATTCTTTTTCTTCTTTCAAGATGATTTTGTTAGTCGAAAATATAAAGGAAAGGGCAAGAGGGAGGGAACAAAGAAAGGCCGCTGGTTGGATTTGAACCTGGTCAGGCGGAAGTATTCCTTATTGCTCTTTACAAAGCACATGTGTGTCATATAATACAGAATTCATATAATAGCTTCAAATGCTTAAGGCACAGCTGCTCAGTCAGTATACTGAATAGCTCTTGGCCATTTGTGTGTTGTTGGATGAAATGGACCATGCACTACATTTGCAATGATATCAGACAAGGCTCCAAACAGTGGAGAGAAAAAGGCAACCAAACAAGGAGGCACTGCGATATAAAAGAAGGCACTTTACACAGAGAAATAGATTACTGAGCGAAAACCATTACAGAAAAAGGACAGGGAGGACACTTTCATAGACGTGTTGGCCTTAAACATAAACTTTATTGAAAAGTCTATAAAACTGGAGTCACCTTGAAAGGAACTCTATGACCCCATCCACCAAAATCTGAATTTTTTTTTGTATTAATAAGAGCTGTACCCCTGAGAATACATAACCTTTATTGTTAATTCAAAACAGGTCCACAGTAGTCAAGGTCTGACATGTGGAGGGAGTCTTATTTTGCATTACTCATGGGGGATGAGGAAATCACAGCTGTTTTTTAGTCTAAATAAGGGCCCCGTCCTTCAGCTGATGCACGGATGGGTTTACTCAACGACAGCAGATGTGAGACAGAGCATTTCATCATTAACCGAACCTTCACCGAAACCCTGAACTTCACTGATGGCGCGAAAGGGGGAAAAAAAGAGTTTTAAATAGAGGGGAAAGGGAAGTAAAGTGTATGGGATACATCAAGGAGGACAGAGAAGGAGAATGAAGAAAAATGAATGAGTTGGCAACCCTATCCCCTAGAAATGTCATTTATATGCAACTAATATGTTTTGCTATTTTGCTATGCGCTTTTTTATGGGAAACTTGAATTACATGTATATTCACGAGCTCATTCCAGTAAAGGATTTTATCTGTGCAAATGTGGAAGAGGTGGATGCTGGGTTTATGTTGGTTATAGGGCTAATAACAACTTTGGTATCAGTTTCAAGTAAAAAAACTCAACTCATCCATACTTTTTCAGTATTCAATCAAGACCAAGCCCTTTCATAACATAGTTAAAAATCCTATACTTGTAATGAGTTTGTAACAGTGAACAATTAGTAGATAATATTTAATATCACAATTTTTGCGAGATTTAAAAATGTTGTTTCCTTATTGTGTTGCATTAATATAATATAATAATAATAGTACATTTTATTTGTATAGCCCACTTTAAAAACCACTTAATCTTAAAGGTAGGGTAGGTAAGTTTGAGAAACCGGCTCGAGATACGCTTTTTGTTATATTCCATGGAATGCTCTTAACATCCCGATAGCAATGAATATCTTAAGTGCTTTGACAACAAATCCATAAAAAAATGTCATCTGTGGAAGCCGTAATACTGTAAAATGTACAACCAATCATTTTAGCTGGCCCGGCTAAAATAACTGGATGGCCTACCTGCCTGTCAGCCTTCCATCTGTGCACAAACTTATCTCGTGCCCTCATTGGTCACGTGCGCGTTCGTGTGTGTTGGAGGAGGGGCTCTGTAAGGAAGTGGCAGATTTTCTCCGGTTGTGTATTTTCAAATTCTAGCGATCTCGAGCCGGTTTCTCAAACTTACCTACCCTACCTTTAAGGTACTTCACAATTTGATGAGAAAAATAAGTTATCTAAGAAACATATTTAATAATCTTTTTTTATAAATTAAATACAAAACTAGGGAGCTGAGTTTAAAAAAAATAGGTTAAGGGTAAAAACAATGACATTACATTCCTACTCAAACTAAAAATAAATCCTACTAAATTGAGAATTAGTAGTAAATGAAGGGAGAGACAGGATTGGAGTAGGAGGATTTTCTTTGGAACCATATTCTCTAGTGAGAAGGCTGATGAACATATGAGAATAAAAGGGTGTCAGCGTGTTGGTAATAAATGGTCGTTATAATGTTTCCCATCAATATTTTGTGCCCCCTCCCCAATCTTATTGAATGAATGAGTTGGCAACCAAGCTCCCACACGTAGCATGTCAATGAACTGAACTGTGATGCATTAAGCAGGAAGCTCTCTAGTGATATTATATACCTCTATATAACTGTACTTTATCAACATTGTAAATGGCTGTCTCTCTGTAATAATTCTCCATATGCAATCACACAACCATATCCCAGCATCCAAGTCCCATCTGGTCATTTCCTCAGGGGAGTGGAGGACGTCTTGGAGTTATACTGTACTGTAGGTAATATCATTAGGCCCTAATGCACATCTCCCCTGTGCTCAGAAATACTGTCCCATATCGAATTGGGCAGCATGGATTTTTAATTTTCAGAAACCCATTTACATTGTATGTGGGCTAGACAAATAGGATGCATGCCAGAGCGCTCGCCAAGGTCAGTGTCCAATATAGAGAAGGCTTGTTGGAAGGTGTGAGAGGACTACTGATGCTGTACATTATACAACACAGAGGCTCAACAGCCCATAATGCACTATGTGCTCCTGCAGCTTCCATATGCACTCTGCTAATCTAATGGAAAAGGAACGATACTTTTAAGAGTCAACCTAAAATAAAATGTGTAAAATGTGTTTCTGCATAAGATGTGGGACTGAGCTGCAATGCTAATGACTCAGAAGGTGCTGAAATAATATGTAGGAGCATCTAGTAGGAATCACATTAATGTTAGCAAACACTTGAAAAATATTTTTCATCAAGGTTGTAGCTTATCGCATGCACCATATTTTAGGGCACAACAGTTGAGAGTGCATCTTGTATTTTTATTGTCATTAGACTGGCCCATCCAGACGCCTATAGCTTACATTTTGTTTCTCAAATAGCTGCTGTATATTAATTTTTCTTTACACAAAACGTTTAAAAGATTCATAGTTCTGTTGGACTCACATCCACCTACTTCTGGGGTTTAAAAATATGTCTCCTTACAACAAAACTGCATTGTCGATTTCTTTGTAAGGAATAGATTTTCTCTCGAAATTAATTTTGTTTTCTGTCATAAAAAAAACAAGTTAGTAACAAAGTCTTTGGAAATCGATAAATGCAAAAATATCGGGAGCTTATGATGAATGTTTCAAACAAACACTGTACTTTCAAGTGTGAGTGTCCCGTGTGACACCAAAAGTCAACACTGACTTTTAATTGATGTCAGAAACTTAATTAATGAAACAAATATACTTATATTAAAGTGGACCTATTATGCTATATTGGAAAAATATATTGTAGGGCCATACCTATACAAAACATGTCTGTGAAGTTTTTTGCTTAAAATACCAAACAGATCACCCATTAGCCGTGTTCACACCAAGTACTTTGCCGTACTCAGTGCCGGCACTCAGTGCCCCGGCACTTATTACCCCAGGGCACTTAGTACAGATCGCGATCACACCAGAATAAATTCCCTGAGGGAAGATTACGCAAATGAGCCGCTGACGTCACTTCGTCTTCTTCTGCTTTGGGTTTACTGGCAGGCCGCAAACAACTTCACTGCGTATACTGCACTGTTCGAAATGGGGGGGAGCCAGGGGGAGCTTGGCTCCCCCGAAGAGGGAGGGAGCTCCCCTGAAGGCCGACTTTGAGATAAATAGGGGGAGCCCAAAACAATCGTGCATATTTGTGTCACACAGATTAGAAATGTTGAGTTTCTGTAAATAACAATTCTTGAAATAAATAATAGTTATTGTTCATTACAGTTTCTGAATATTTGTTTTATATTTGTGAATATTTCTGGGTGTTGCCATCTGTACGTGGCGGCGCTGCATTCTTTACGCTACTTATGTTGCTATGGTTACGGTGGCGATGCCGGGAACGGTATTTGAAATGTTCATATCGATATTTTTTTAACTCTGGCTTTGTAATAAAAAATATGGCAAAACGAAAACAGTCAAGCGTCGCAGCTTTTGGATTCACATGCAAAGAAGCGAAGGAGTCTAAAATTGACAACGTGAACGGAACAACTTTTAGTTGGCCGGCTGTAAGCGGCGTTAGGGTCGAGTTTGACAGCTCCACACCGAGGGAGAGGCCTGCCGATGCGGAGCCTATTGTTGTTGCAGGTTTGTTTATTTTAATTTACTTTATCAACTATCTGTTCAAAACTGTGACAGAAATCTGTGAAAAAATGTTCTCCTTAAAAAAATCTGAGAATGCAGTTTAGTTGTATGGAAATGTAACTTTGTAGGAGAATGGGTTAGCCACTGAGTGCAATTAATGTAACTGTACTTAAGAATTTGTCACTATCCATGTTAGTGCTGTGTTTCGAAGCCTCCAAAAGCTGCATTTCCTGCCAATAGACCTGGCTGTGCTCCATACTGTACACAGTGAAGCAGTCTGAAGGCCAAAAGTGCATAATTGGACTGCAGCGCCATTCCCAGCCCTAACACCAGTTCCAGAGGCTTAGTGTTTGAGAGGATGGCCAAGCAGCTGTCTGTATGTCACTGACAGCCATCAGACAGAGAGAGGGAAGAAAATATAACATCTGAAGATTGCCTGCAGCTTCCCACTGAAGGAGGATTAAGAAACCATGTTATTTAAACTGCAGGCAATTTTTTTGTCCTTCTCCAGGCGGCAAGGAAAAGTGCAGCAAGCAGTCAATCTTTTGAGTTTATCATCAAGTAACTAAAGTTGATCTCACAGCGTTCCTGACGCCTTGCTCTTTCAAGACGCACACACAACCACAAAGCCACCACTTATTGTCACTCAACACACTTTTCTAATGCTTCAGTACCCCGCTTTGATATTTTAATCTTAAAATGACCCTAGTCCATTTTAAAACAATGTTTAATGACTAAGGGAGACCCTTCGAGTTGGGTTTGCGGCATAAATTCTTTTTGAGCCACGAGGAGAACGATTTTGCAGATGGCTGGCACTAACCTCGAATAACACATGCCATCTAATCTAGCTTCGATTTGAGTGCAGGCATGACAAATGTGTGGGGATGTATCTGTTCTGGAGATTGAAATGGAACTCTTTCTCACTCTGCTGCCATCAATCTGTCCACCTCTGAATCACCAGGAGAAAAGAAATCAGTGTCTCGAGCGATGAGAAGCCAACCAGAGAGAGCTGGAGAGAGACCCTCATCAGGCTTAGCAGAAGCTGGAATCAGAGGGGCTTTCTGTCCACTGCTATCGGCATTTTGTTCCTGCAATGTGACATGAGAAACCCTAGCACTCCCAATCACATGTGTGTGTGTCTCCCAGGTGAGCTGCTGTCCAGGTTTAGCTGTAATGGCTGCAGGGGAGCGCATATGGAGCAGCTTTTCTCAGCGAATCCTGGGATAGCGAGGGGAAAGCTTGACGTCGCTCCAGGCCAAAGATTGATGAGCTGCAAATACAACGGGGAAAAGTTTGAAACCAACTCAGGGGGGGGAAATGTCTAGGATGAGCTTTTTGCGAGCGCTCCCATTCATGACTCATTCAAAAAAACACAGCGAGAGCCTGTTGGCAAAATGCAATAGCTGTTTTCTTTCAGTGTGATGATTCATTGATGAATACATCTCCAAATATTTGTGTTGTTATCACCAATGAGCATCATGTTCTGAGGGCGGAATACGATCAAATGAGAGTGATACTTTTGAATTCATTGCCGCCTCTAACTTCACCGGTTTGATTGGACTCTTGGGGTGATAACAAGATCAACTGACCGTCAGCATGCAAACATCATTACTAGGAACGATCCCAGGGGCTTTAAATTGACTAGCGGAGGTGGGATCACTTTACTCCTATTTCACGATGGCACTCATATGCCAAACACTCCACTTGATGATTTGGATATGGTATTAACAATGGTAGGAACCAATATGGCCTCATTTCACTTTTCAGTTGCCAACGTGAATAATCCACTGGATAAAACCTCCAATATTATATTCTTATCAAAATATCCCAAAACTCATTTTCTAAGAACGAACGATATGTACGAGTTGGACAAACTCCTTATAAGCAAGCTGAAGATTCATTATTTTGTCAATGTTGAGAGCCAGCATCAAGACATTGCTAATACAAGAAGAAAATGACGATGATACTGGTTGTACAGAAAGACTTTTACAAGAACCTGTATACATTATTTGAGAACCTTTTTCAAAATGTAATGTGCTATTCTTTTCTGGCGCAGTCCATTATATTGATACAGGACTATTAAATATGATTAGGTATTCACACAGAAAATAATTGATTCAAGTATTATGAGCAGTCGGAAAACCTTTATTTCAAACAGTGTAAGATTGGAGCAAAAGGTCAAAATTCTGTGTCAACTCTAATTGGCCGTTAACATTTCGTTTCGGGTAGGAACCTGCTACGATAAGTCACACGTACTCTGTCTGACTGACTATCTCTCTCTCATTGTTCTGTCACTGTCTTTACTCCCAAAGTAATTATATCATTGCATTAATTCAAAGTGTACATTTTATTGCTGGCAATGTCTCACCTCCGTGTATTTTAAGTGGAAACGGATAACATTTCAACCTTCCCCTCCTAGCCTCCTATAGGACACAAGTAAGTGTTGGTTCCGATGTCGCAAATACAACTGGATCTCTTTGGTTTTCTTAGAGCTACCGACAACAAAAACACACTGCATTTGTTTCCAAACAAACTGCCCTGAAAACATGTTTCAGAGAAGATCAATCTGCTAGCAGCAAGGCTAACCTCCAACGCAAGAAACAACTCTAACTTTAAAAGAATCATCTTCTCACCACTGTGATAAAGGTAGATTAAACTAGTATTAATAGGTTGGAAGTTTGTGTTTCTTACTGATGTAGCTTAGTCAAAAGAGCGTTTTTATGTTCCCTCTTCAACTCCTTGATTTCCTCAAACAGAGCTCTTTTGCCGGGTTGAGTAGCCACAGTTAACATTCCTCTGGTTGTTCTGTCTACTGAAGATAGTTACTGTAAGCTATTTTGTTTAGTTGCCTCTAAGCAAAAGTCTATGGTATGCTGTGTTTGAGTCTAGAGCTGTATTTGACAGACAGAGTTGCATTGCGAAGCAAGGCTTCAAGGGAACCAATCAAAATGCAGGTCGTGTCATTTTTCTAGGGCCATTATATTATACAAGCAACATATACTTCATAATGATAAGTTAAAGCAAACATGTTATCTATAGCCACTTTAATCAAAACCTAGAAAACAGCACAACATCCACTGACATTTTCAACATACTAAGATAACAATGGTTATATGGGATATATCTCTGGCTCTGTCTAACTCTTCTCTATTTTACTTTCATGTGCTCTGCCTTTGTTCTCTTTTTAATGCGAGTGTGTCCACTGCCTCACACTGCTGTGGTCCTCTGTGCTGAGGTCTTCTCCCTCGGGCTGCGACTCCTTTCAGAGCTGCTTATTTAAACCCCAAACCTGGCCTCTGAGAAACTCTTGCTATCTTTCTCCTTCACCACCTCTTTTCTCTCTCACTTTTTAAACACTCACCCACTCAGGGTGCAAAGCTATGAAATTCTCTCCAGTTTGTTACACTCAGTCAGGCATGAACACTTCAGATTTTTTAGCAACAAGAACCAATTACTGTAATAAGACTCCAAAAGATTCCCTTGCTGCACCACCACTGGCATCCTTTCAAATCATGCTTCTGCTGGCCCTCTCTCTTTAGTCAACCCTGGCCTGTATGATCAAGGGTCTCAAGTGTATAGAACCCCTAAGATATTAATCATCGCTCTCCAACATGATGGCACCTTAGAGATGCTAGTGATTACATAGCTTTGAAAAACTGTCCTTATTAAAGCACTGCATTGGTTTTTGATTATAATCAAAGTTTATTGCCACACTTTTATTCATGAAGTCCCCATAGATGCTTCGCTTGGCTAACCAAGCGTTAGACAGGGCCAGAGATATCGGATGATGCACTGGCTTGCAACTGAATCGCGAGCCCACTGTTGCTATGTATCGTCTCAGAGCACTCAGAAGAATGCATCGGGAGAGTACAAGACTGATGGATACCGTCAGGCTGCAGCATGGGGCAATCATGAACACTCCTATAAGCCATTTGATTTTTCACATATTGTTCCACCTGTCGAGCATTTCCTGCGGTCTCCTTTTTAGCAGTGATTTTATTTTGGTAGAATTTGGAATAGGGTCGATTCTGTCCTTTTTTTACCTGAATTGACGACATTGACATTTGACATTGCGCTGTCACAGCGGCTCATAAGGCGGGGAGTAGCCGGGTGACATAGCTGCTTGTCAGTTTATTGTGGTGCATTGTTTACAACTTGATAAGCTCAAACAGCTTGAGGTCACAGAGAAGCACACTCTCTTTACGTAACAGGGGAGACTCAGTCCTCTGTGCCCTCTGACACACTAAGTCTTTTAGTGACAATGAATCACCATGACATGGGAGATAATGAACACAATACACATCCTACAGTAGAACATTGGGGTTATTTTTTACTCAATTCAAGGATGTGCCGGCTTCATTGCCAAACAATACCTCTCACTTTATCTTTTTCCTCTCTAGTTCACTGGATTGCTCCAAAATCACATTATCATGCTCTGCAGCTTCCTCATTTAGCCAGATATTTGGCTCAGTAGCACTGGGAAAAGACTTTGTATTCTCCGAAGCATGTCAGCCAGCAGAAAAATAAGTCTTATTTTTCTCTACTCTACCCTGCTTTTCCTAATGACAGCAGACAAACGTCACGGCTCATTTTGAAAACCCATAATATCACCAGTAATTTACCAAATGCAGTGTGTTTAATAATGATGTGTTTTGGTGCATCCACTATGTGGGGGCTTGGGATATAGTACATCAGTGAGTCTATCTGCAGCCCTATTAGCTATTAACCTCGTGCTACTCAGGTGCACAAAATGAGTGGAGCAAGACAGGATTTCCCACCGGCCCAGAATTCATTGCCTCCAGTTGGCGTAGGATTTGGTGACAACATAACACACATATGCTCACAGGAACAAAAGTTAAGCTATAAAATGTGAATGATTCAAAAGAAACAACATCACCATTATCTCATTTAATGGATGCAACAGTCATGCATCTTACATAATAGCTCTTACTGCAGTCTCTAATTTTCTCGTCATTATGGCATTTGTGTCTGACGAGCTGTCTTACAAGATTTTCTGAGACACAGTATTTTCTTTATTACATTTGTACAAAGGCCCCTTATTAAACACAAATCTTGAGCACTAATGCTCATCCCCATTCATGACAGACATGCCTGCGTGCCTCAGAGGTGCAGCCCAGGAGCCAGAGACACACTTTTTGTTGCTAAAAATAAACACATCTGATTTCCCCCCATCCTTGTTCTCAAGAGGAAACGCACACCCGAAGAGCATAAATAAGGGGGAGAGGAACAATACTCACAGCCTGAACTGCTTGAGGAGATTGTTTCCAGTAACAATTATGACAAAACTGATCTTCAATGAGTCTTTAGGTCTTTCTCTCTCGATCAGGAAGCATTTGAATCATCTATGAGTGTGGCTGATTCTCTCTCCCACAGAAATATATCAGTATAGAAATGATTTATTGGTGATGCTGCTCAGAGATTCCACAAGTAATTACCAGGTAATTGTTGGATAGGATGACACTGATAATGATGATGATGATGTGAACCACTGCAAAAGTGTCGCAGTGGCATTGATTGCTTCAAATGTGGCTTCTTTGTCCGGGAAAATTCCCTCTGCGCGTCTGGAAAGAGGAAGGAGTGCAGCCTTTTGTTGTCTCTGACTGTGTTCAATCAGGGCACCTCCTGTGGCAAGCTAACCTCGGCACATATTAGGCGGCCCTTTCGCTGGAGTCTGTGTGTGATAACCGGCGTCAATCTGACGTGGCAATAATCCAAGATCAGAGGGGTTAATAGTGTGTACTGTGTCCTCACCCTAAAGCGCCCTCGTAGCGTAACGACTCAATGCCAGGGTGCGATGTGGCCCTCAGGAAACATTAATTCCTCACCCAGCGTCAGTGGAGGTCACTCTGGGTTAATCTCCGTGGCAGGAAGCAGGGCTGGGGAGCAGAGGATGATGGATGCATGCCATGGCTCACGGCCCTCCTCCATCAGATGTGTTTTACTGAAACGTTGTACACCCTTTTGCTTACTTGGACATAAGTCACATTACTAGGGGCACTTTGGATCAAGAGTGAGGAATCCCATGGGGGTGGAATCAAGCAGCAGCGTCCCTACCTTCGAGCCCACGTGAAGATTCTTAATTTGAGTTCACCCTGAAGCACTGCACACTGACAACCTGCACCACTTACCGTTCATTCTAAAAACCAAACAATCCATCACTGTCGCCCACCTCTGTACGTGAATGTAACCTGTGGCATTTCATTCTGGCTCACAGAAGACCTCTCTAAACTGGTGAAAATCTCCCTCGCACTTCCACTTATCTGGCCAGCTTCTGAAGAGACAAACATGTTGATGGCTAGAACGAGACCTTCTGTTTTGGACGGAGCGCACTTTTTATATTTCGATTTCTCTGATTCAGATATGTTGATTCATGCGTTTTTAGGTGTGGGATGACACAAGCTGCGATGCTTCAGTGAAAACAGCTTGATGGAAGCTGGTTTATTATATTATTGTTGGTATTTCTAATCAACAGTGGGAGGTGAGGAGGTGGGTAGGTGACCGTTTGTATCTGCCAGACATTGATAGTTCAATTGTGCAGGAACATTATTTTTTGTTTCTATTTACAGTAGAGCTGTAATAATAATTGCTCTATCCATCTATCATCTATTTGTGATTCTTTTTTACACAAGAAATTAATCCATTGTGAAAACTGCCAATCACAACTTCTGCAGAGCCATACATGTAGCTGCTGTCTTCAGATGTATTTTTTCACCACAGGCACTTAACGTCAGACGTTTTTGTTGGCATCTTCGCATAAATGACCCTTCCTCTTCACCCATGTTTGTTTTCTTCTGGTTTCGCTCCAGTGGCATGGAACCGTCTTCAACACACCCACTCGCTCGCTATAAATTCTCATATATGTGCTAATGTGCGGACATTACACAGACCTTGAACTAGGGCGATGGCAGAGTAAAGTTTAATGACCCATCCAAATGATTTAGACATTTGCGTTTTCACATACATCTCCTTTCTAATGTCTAGAATAGATTAGCAGTGCATTAGTGAAATAGGTTTTGAGTTAGTCTCAGACTCAGAGAGATTTCATTTACAATGAGAAACAAATGATAGAAAAAAGTGTGGTTTTGCTTGATATCTGACTAACAATGTATCAAAGATCAAAGTCGTTGGAATATTAAGTCTCACTTCAAATATCCATGAAATAGCAAAGTTTGCATTTATAATGCTTGCAAAGGAGGTGTCTGTAGCGCATGGACTATTTCTGATCGTTAAATCAAAGAGCATGTTTATGTTTAACATTTTCTATGGATTTCTGTAAGTAAGTGGAAGATATTTTACACCGCAACATTGATTTTATGAGTCCCACCTCCCACTGAATAGCCTCTGAATAATGAGGAGATGGGGAAACAACAAAGATTCAAGTGTGCCGACTGGTCATATACCACTTTACTGATGATCCATTACTAATTGCAACATTGCGGTCAAATTTTAGGAGAGCTCAGAGTTCATACTGTAACTCTCTAACAAAAACATTTACGATAAAACTGCCATGTTGTTAAGTGGGAGTCAAGAGAAACAGGAGCAGATTAGGTCGAGACTAGGGCTGAACGATTCATCGATTTTAAATCGAAATCCCGATTTTAAATGATGCGATCACATGTACCAGCCATTGTTAACCAATCAGAAGTGGCCCATGATAGTAGGTGATAGACAGATTGATCCAATCACCTGCCAAGTATTTTTGATATACTTTCCCAAATGGCTTCCAATGGAGCTTTCCTAGATGGTTTGGTGAAACAAACCATCTGAGTCAGGTTAGTAATGCTCCATCACAATTGAACTGCTGAAACAATTTCAAAACATTCATCTGCTACTTAGTAATATATATCTACTATCTAATATATATCATTCCAATAACTTGTATATAGACTCGTACTGCACTATTCCACATACTCACTTTATTTTAGAACTATTTTTCATTTTGTATTACTTTTACTATCTGTATTATTATTATGTTGCATTGTTGGAGAAGCCTGTGACATAAGATTTTCAACGACATAATTACTCTGTAGCTATGTCAGTTTGACAATAAAGAACCTTGAACCTTGAACATGTTTGACATCTATTACAGGGTGAATCTTAAACTGAAGCTTGACTTTAAAGCAACCCAACGGAAGTTTCATGTAAGTTTAGTTCTTTCACTCGTAGCTCGGGGTGCTAGAGACGGGAGCACGTTGATACGACCTTTCTAGCCGGAGATATGGCCGCATTTTACAATACACTTCCGTTGGGTCGCTGAAAAACAAATATCGCGAATCGCAATCGCAATATCTGTCAGAAAAATCGCAATTCGATTATTTCCCCAAATCGTGCAGCCCAAGTCGAGACTACGTGACCTTTGCTATTGACTCAGTCCACACTTATCTGATGACCCTAAAGTATATTTTCATGGGGATGAGAAAGCCCATAATACCTTTTAATTAGTCACAGTACCATTCAACTTGATATCCTCATACACTGCAGAATGGGGACCTGGCCTGCCCCTTCCCTCCTGTAAATGTAATGAAGCTGCAGCCAGTGTTTACAAAAGCATCTCTCCTAATCTGTTAATGATCACGATTTTGTACTAAGCAGCCAAATAGGATTTAGTAAGCGATGCCCCGCAACACAACATTACAAAGTTAAGTAAATTAGTTATTATCTATTGCCTTTATCAAATTGACAAGGCCCATAGCATCATACCAGCATCAATTAAATCAACCACCTCTCTTTGTACACGTGCATGCGGCATGAAAGTGCGACAAGCGGAGCGTAATTAGGTATTAAATCGAATTAAACTGACCATTAAGGAAAACAGATTCACAGCACGATTCGTGTTTTCCAAGTCAATTCGTGCACAACAGCATTAATCCATCATAAGCATGCCATGCTGCGTGCTTCGCCTTGTCTCACCTCGTCATGTGTTAATTCTCTTAACCTTTCTGCCATGTTTTCCTTTCCTGACGACCAAATAGCGTTTCTTTTTTCTCATTCAAAGTGGGATTCACATACTCTCACCGAACGCAACAGTTTGTTGATTTTGAATCACACCTGCAAATATTGAACACTTGTTAAAAAGTGTTTTCCCAGACTAGTGTAATCTCCGGGATGAGGAACAGGAGGCTTAAAAAAAAAGCCAAAGAGCTACATTACCAGAATTGTTTTGTTCTTCATTCAATCGTGATCCTCGGAGCTCACGGTAAAGTACTTGTTGTGAGCTCAATCATTTGTAGCGTGCGTACACATCACATGCAGGAGTTTTTCAAAGCCCATGCCTCAAGGACAAGCATTAGGAGTCCAATCAGGAAGCGGTGTGATGCAACAGTGCGGCCGTTACCCTCCGAGGCTCGCCTTGTTGGATATGGAGATGGGGTGGGAGGGGTATCATAGGATTTTAATTGTTTTCAGTCAAGGAACAGACCTCCCATATGTTATGCAATTTCCCCATCCATACCAACAAACACTGAACAATCCACATGTCCAGTACATTTAATTAAAATTGATGGTAACAATAAGGCTGACATAAATAATATCCTACACTAATATGGTTGCTAGAGAGGGGACTATGGCAATATCATATCAGTCTTCTTTGCATGCACTTGCAGTTATTGTCTTGCCTCCTCTTCAAATGATTTATCAACAGTGCATGTTGGACCTTTCAGAGCTGCTACTGTTTTAAGTCTTAGGCACTTATGAACACAAATACTTGATAGTAAAACACACATCTGAACCGTTTTCTTTATCAATTAATCTGATGATGACTTACTCTGATGACAGTTTTGTCCAAAATAAAGATCAGATATGATAAATCAAATCTGTTCAAATTGCTTTTTTTTTATTTGACCAGCAGCCAAAAGCCAAAGATATTCAGTTTGATATCATGCAAGACCGAGAAAACCGTATCTGTGACGAATCAAACATCTTAGCTGAAAGTTCACCAAGCTTTTCTCACCGTTTTTGACCATACCGCACAACCTTAGTACCAGACATCTATCACAAGATAATATGACATATGGAGGCAATAGTAAACCCTTTCATTTACAAAGTGTATTCTCTGAAATAGTATGCACCTGGCCTAACCTGATGTTTCTCCACCTGTCCAGTGACTCCTAGGGAATGACATGTTGTCTCCCTCCAATTTGACCCATACTTGTTGTTGATTGTGAGTATCTACCCAGCTGAGCTGAAATACCTGTAATATCAATGGGCCCCCTCATAATCGCCGTCTTTCTGACTAAAGCTTGCGACTACAAATGAGACAGACATCGTTGGCCTGTTCCAATGTGCTGAGTTTAGAAATACAGACGCTGTTCGACTGTCACATCCCCCATGCACTGTATGTGGCCCCCAGGCGAAGGCCAACACTTTGGTCCTGGCTGTGATGTGCTTGAGACTTGTTTCTAAGCAACCTCCAGCTCAAAGCCTGGAGGAAATTAACAAGGAGAGCCTTGATGAGATGGGTGGATGGAGGGATGTCTGTTGTGGGTCCACTTGTTTTAGAAATAATTATCTCAGAGATTGCTTTTAGGGCAGTGTTAAACTTCAGCTGAATCTCAGGTTGTTTGAATTCCCAGCCATGATGTTGGTCCAATTATAGTCAAGCATCTTGATCAGGAGTTTTATTTCTAAGCCTGTTTTGCTTTAAATCAACGATGGATTTTATACCTAAAGGTGTGTTTTTCCAAAATAAAACTACCCAGATTGTGTATTGTTGCCAGTGTGTTATTTGTCATATCGGTGCCAAGTTGCTATGACACATATTTCAACAAGAGCGTTCCCCATGAGTCGAGTCATATTGAACCTTCGTGTCAAATTGACCTGTCTTTCACAATCTTTTTCCCCTATGCCTGCCACTCTTTTTCACACACTCTCCATCTGACAGCACACAGATTCCCATACACATGTATGCCAGCTCGTGTCACGGAGATTCAAAAGGGGCTCGTCGATGAGATTCAGTGGAAAGGGCTGCAGCCAGACCCTGGGGGAATGAGGAAAACAAGTGTGTGATATCAACTGAAAATGAACATGTCACCAATCAATCTCAACAGCTACTGTCGATATGCTTTCTCTGTTTCTTATGTGTGATCGTTTCTCACACACTTAAGTATCAAACACCAGGTGACAGCTGCCGTCAGTCCCATCCAAGTCCGGCTGTTCTCAAGGAGTATATCCAGGTTTTCCGTATCTCCTTTCATCCCATTACAGCTACTTGTGTTAGATCTGTGGGGGAAACTAAATCAGCCCTCTCACTGCATTGAATTATTACTACAATCAGGTGGTTTGAGTGACTGCCTGGGGAAGCAAATAAAAGCCAGCCTTCCCCCTCAAGAGTGCTTTTGCACAGATGTTTACGATGAATGAGCGTACATGTCTGATCTAAATGACTCTCTAATCTCAGATGTGTAGCACAGCATCACGTGTACAATAAGGGAAGACCGTGATCATTCAACAAGTGTGGTATAGGTTGCTTTAACCATCGTCTGCCCCATTTTCCTTACATAATGAACACTTTGAAGTATAGCCTTATTATACTGTATGTTTTTGAAGTGAGATGTATGGCATCTTATAGGAAAATATGTTTTGAAGTCAAATGTAATTTAAGGCGCAGAAAGCTAAGTGTACTGTGAACATTTTTACCAGTCTTTTTTGGACCACCCTTGGGCGGTTTATTGACTGGCGTTCTTTTCATTACTCTGGATGAATATCAGATGATTCTGTTAGGAGGTGTTTGAGAGGTTGAAACATACCAAAAGGTTGGTGCAAAGAAACAGAATAAATTTGAATAATTCTTAAAATGCACATTATTTATGTACAATATAACTTCATAATTGGTTGATATCATTGATATCTTTCTTTATGTTATTTAAGGCAAATGATACACATGCTTTAACAAGCGCCACATATGCTCACAGAACTGTTTTTGTTCTAAAGCTAAAACAACAATTAACCTGCAACAATTTGATCATTGATTAATAGTAGTAACAAAAATGCAAAAATGTTGGCACATGACAAATGTGATTATGTTCTTAGATTCTTAGCCTTCTATGATTAAAACAAAATGAATATATTTGGGGTCTGAAAGTTTGTGGGAAAGAAACTTGAAAACATCACCTTGGTAACTTTTAAGCATGTTCTACCATTTTAAAGACTAAACAACTGATCGATTGATCAAGAAAATATTCTGCAGATTAGTTGATAGTAAGAACTTTCACAGGTACAGCCATAAAAGTATCCTAACGCAATAAAGTATATCGTATCGTATAATACGGGCAGGAAGTTTATCAAAACATCTCCATGAAGTGGTTGGCTCAGTCTGAATATCTTTTTGTCTGACGTGTTTAGAGTGCACTCATGGCATTGTCAATAGAACTCCTTTATTTCACTGCTATGAAATTAGGCCAGTAAAACACGAGGCCGGTCTCTTACACTCATTACTTTCTCCTATCAGATGTGTCCAGGTTCACCTTCATTCAGTCAACAGAGCGACATGCAGCCTACAAATTATCACGTGGAGCTTATCTTTGTCTGGGCGCACACAGATGTGGGTGGTGTTGCAGTATATGAAAGTTGTGTGTGGCAGCATACAGTAGGTCGTATTTGATGGTGGTCTTCCAGTCACATGCAGTTAATAGTTTGCATTAAACCCCATCAGTACTAATTGTTTTCCACCCTCAAATATTGTCACTTCACTTAATTTTTCTGATGTGATTTTGTCCCGATTAGCATCACAGCAAATCATTTAACGCCCTGATTGACTTTGTGCCTCTAATGTTCCGGCTGACTTTGGAGAACGAGGCGACTGAGAGACAAGGATCTGAACCGGACTGTCGGTATCGCTTCCATCTCCAAAAAGTCATTACGGCCAGCCCCCCACCCCCCCCCCACCCCCCCGCTCCCGGGCCGCTGTGGTCTGCAGAGAGGAAAATCACATTAGAGGAGAAAGGATTTCAATTGTCTTCTTCAGGCTGAGGAGTGTGGATGCCTTCAGGGCCCGGGGGACCTGGAGTGTTTTTAAAATCTGTTCTGTGATGGGATTGTCTCTGGGGACTGAGAGCTAGACCCTCCTTTTAAATATTTATATAAAAAGAGAGAGAGATCACCCTTATTCTTATTCTTAGCAGGCTTCCTTTGACACATTAATTTTTTACGTAATCCCTGCAAATAATAATAGTGTGACAACATCAAATGATCTCTCATTTTGTCCCGAGCTCCTCAGCGACTGCAGAGGGTGGGAACTTCAGTGCGCATTGCCACGGCAACCAGGAACACTTCTGAGGCTTCCTCTAACAAGTTGCCTGGGAATGCATTCCTTGCTGTTACATAACACGTGTCTTACTCTCTTTCTCTCTCACACGCAGGGCTTTTCCTGTGGCAGAATTTCACATTCAGCATGATTTATTCATAGCTGGATAGCAGCGCTGGATTTATGATTCCACCATGTAAATGCAAGCCCATGCAATCTACCACACTTGGCAAGAGTTTGCACGGGGGGCATTGTTGGACTCCGAGTCAA
This sequence comes from Trematomus bernacchii, assembly GCF_902827165.1. Classification (NCBI taxonomy): domain Eukaryota; kingdom Metazoa; phylum Chordata; class Actinopteri; order Perciformes; family Nototheniidae; genus Trematomus; species Trematomus bernacchii. Next base: position 11,205,213 of record NW_022987313.1, on the reverse strand, counting down.
TTTCAGTGGCTGTTGTACATGAAATGGGGGCTTTTAGAAAGATTGAAGAGAAAGTTGTTCGAATATGAAACGATACAAAGAGAGCAAGACAATTTGGCACCATCTATACTGTTGTGAAGTTGTGTGGGATGGAATTACATCAGCTGGATAGGAGACACTTTTTCAGTATGAGCATTAATAATGCAGCCAATCAATTGCAGAATATAAAAATAGGAACCAGAAAGCACGAAAGTTGGGAAGCACAAAAGTAGTGTCATTCATGAAAGGAAGAAGGAACGCTGAGCCTGACACTTTGTTAAATGTCTTTCTGCCACCTATAGTTCTGTCCCCACTTTGACTGGCAAAGAAAAGGGGGGATATGGGAGGGCTGAGGAGGAGCGCTGAGTGAGCACAGATAACACTCTTCATCATTAGCGCGCTCACGATAAGTATTCAGACATTCAGCGGCTTCTCCTTATCTGGCCACCATAATCTCTCTGCAGCTAAATACTATGACCGCCTTTAGCTCGCCACTCTGTAGGTGAAATTGGGTGCTGGAGGAAAGAAAATTGCGGCTTTCCGTTTGTTGGGACAGCCTGCCAATAGCTTCATCATTTTTGAAGAGATTAGTGCCGAGGCTGATAGACTTAGTTTACAGGAGTATGCATATGAGCTGCTATAGTTCCTGTTCACTTTGCAGCAGTGTCATTTTACTGTCTTCTCTACCTGTAATCTCCCCAAAACATACCAGCACACACAAACTGTCTTGCTTTAATCATTATACTTGAACAAAAGCTCAGTAGACAATGCCCACTCACCTCTGCATGCTTCTTCTTGCTCTAATCAAAACTTCTGTGCACGCAGGCAAACCTCCCCCCTGCTGGCAGAAATAGTGGGGTGTAGGCTTTGATTGCTGGGCTGCGGGGGGGGGGGGGGGGGGGGGGATCTCTCGGTGCCATCTGTCCCATCCAGACAGCCTCTCTCAGGTGTGTTAGCATAGCCACATGCAGCTTGGTGCAACAGGACACGCTCGAGGGTTCTATGGTCGTCGTTTAACATCAGCATGTGAATAATTGCACCTTGCGGTTTAATGTTTTATTTGAAGTTCTTTCTTCTTGGGAGTATATCGTGTGAAATCAAGATTTCAGCATGAATGAAGTTTACTTAATCACAGAACTGCTGGTTTTATTGTGACCGTCTGGCCATCTTCAGATTGCTGTAATATCACTTAATGTGGGAGTCTATTCATGCATCTATGTTTTTGCTTGTTTTTTGGGTGGTTTAACTCCCAAAAAACAACTCTGCTGAGGGGGAGGAGGTCTCCCACTTGTTTTACATGCTGCATCTTATTTAAATATGTTCAACTGTGTGTTGGTGTGACAGCTTCAGGTGTTATGTTTGGAGAAGGCGTCTTATTTAAGTAGACATTATCTTCCTTATTATGGAAATGGGGTATAACACAGGTGCAAACAACACAAACACGGTACCTCCCAGAGGTAGTGATACTGTAGTATATTATGTCGAGAGTTAACAAGAAATACAAGGGTTGCAACTAATGATTATTATAAAGATCGATTAAAAAAATTGTATATAGTTCAAATGAATTATGTAAAGTAAAAACAGGTTAGTGTATAAAAGATAATTCAGTTAAATGTTCTGTTTTAAATATCCAAACTCCAAAACATAATGAGACAAAATTGAAAGTCTACATGTTATAAAAGGTTTTTATTTTAAAAGCTAAATCAGAATCAGAATCAAGTTTATTGCAACGTACGTTTACACATACAAGGAATTTGCTTTGGTATCTGGTGGTGCGAACATCAACAATCCAAGAAAAATAAGTTGCAATAGTAGGTCAATAAAAGAGACAGGTATTAACACCAAATGTAAATGTCACTATACAAAGAACCTTAAAAGCTAAAAAGCTAAAACAGAATGAAATGCAGTCACTGTGTTAGAGCAGATCCAGCTGCCAACTGAAGGAACACAGTGATTGTTCGCAGTGTTAACACAGGTGACAAAGTTCATCGCATACTCACTCGCAATGTGTCACTTGGTATTTCCCAGAAGCGAGTGGGTGGACTGTCGCTCTCCTTAATGGTGTGTATTGTTGTTAGTGTATAGATTCAGTTCCGCTGGCTCGCCTCTACATCACCCCAGCATGAATTCCCAGTTTGATGTATTACCCGTTGTAGGAGCAGGTCCTCCCCCATTGTGTAATGAGTAACCTCACTAACATACACCACATGTCTACATGTGACACATGCAGTGCTGACTCAATATACAACAGTCTTTGTTTGTCAGCTCATGTCAGCATTAGGCGTCAGTCATAGAAACATGGCCAGAGACAGATGGTATATGGAGAGAAATATTAGTGACAAGTGATTGGCTCCCATTTGATGTTGGAAACAGCTCCGATGGTTTATTATATAAGAAATTAAATGCTGCGAGTTCAGTTTATGCTCACACAATGTGTGCACGAATCGTCCTTTGCTGTCATTTGGATGGACAAGTGAGCGGGATATCTGCCAAAGCCGTAAGCTGCGGCGCTATTTTGATCGGCGCTGCTGTGGTGGATATCATGAGGCTTGCAAAGCTGACAGATTTGCTGCTTTGCCTCCTTCTCCCCTCTAATAGCTCAGACCATTTGCCCTAAAGTGATGAGGACAGAATTTCCCTGCCTTTGATTTTCTAAAGAAAGGGCCAGAATTCTTGGAAGACTGCGTTTAACCTTTGGGAGATGGATAAGAAAGCTGCTCTATCGATTGGTTTTGCTTAGAAAATAAAGGGTGTGACTATCCTCTTGCCAGTTGAAAGTATTGCTTCTGGAATAGCTAGCAAAGGCTCTTTCTGGAAACATGTTTGAAACCATTTTGGTTACAGCTACTAAAGATTTGTTCCCGTCTTTGACATTTGCTGCACAGTGGATGCATTTCAGTGAATTCAACAGCATGTACAATTGAAATGAACTTGGCAGATGTTATCCAGTCCTTTGGGTCCGTTTGCATTCTGTGTAGAGATTCTCTACTGGTGGCAAAAATACAAATTGGAGTACTGAAGCTGTTTGGGGTGTTTGATGCCAGATAACACAGAAATGACAGATCCGATTGCCGATTCAAAACATTAAAGGCTGCCATCACGAGTCCCTTTAAACATTGGGTCTCTCTCTCTCGCAGTCCCCTTTATCTTAATCCTCTCTTAAATAGTGCGGCGGCTAGCCACCATGCTAACCACTGCCAAGTCTGAAGGTCGCATGCCTTTGATCTCTCAGTCTAGTCCAGTGGCTTCATTATCTTTTAACTTTGTTTTCAACTCCAGTTAAGGTTTGAGCAAGTGGAAGAGTGGGAGCTGTCACTGATACTCAGTGCAGATATAATGCTATTTAAATGCTAATGTGTTAAGAGGAGCAAAACGACCTTTACTCACACTCAGCATGCGGGCGGCGCAGCAGCACAGAACAGAAGCCCCTAATAAATGAGCCTCTTCCTCTGACTCTGTTTCCCTTCCCATCCACACCTCGTGTCACTCAGACGTAAGGTGTATTTATCACCGCCGAGCCCAGAGGATTTGGACAACATTATAGAGCTGGATTTTGGTTCAGGTGTTAAGGCAGACATGATTGGATGGTTGCAGAATGTGCTTATTGGTTTATTTGAGGAAATGTTTGCTTATCACAGGAAAATGTCTGCAGTGGAGAACTGTGTCTGTCGAATTCTTAAGCCTTTTTAAGACTACATTAAGGATCCCTGCCGTTTCCTATCTTAATATATCACATATTCGAATGTGCCTTCATTTGCATAGTCATTATTAGCAACATTTATAGCCAGAATTCCAAAGATAATTTTGCAGCTCTATGTTGTGCTGAATTTTAATTGCTCTCATACACCCTCCAGTCTAGCAGTCCTTCGGAGCAGTTGGCACCCTTGCCAGAAAGCCGATCATTTGATGGCAGGTGCTGGTATCTGTGTTAAAAACAACAGGCCCTCTCCCTGTCCACAGATGTCAGATACTTGTCTCCCTGTTTGCAGAGCACTTGCCAAAAGGATGCACACTCAGAGTGCATCTATCCCCTTTAGCCACCTCGCTTAAATAATAAATAACCTTCACAATTTGTTGTCAACTTACTCCTTGAATCATACGTCAACTTTTTTTTATTACATGTCATTTGTTAGACGCTTTTATCCTAAGGGACTTACATACTCAATATTGTGGACAATCCCCACAGGAGCAATTTGGGGTGAAGTGTCTTGCCCAGGGACACAACGACATGCTGACTGCAGTGGGACTCGAACTTGCTACCCCCCTGATTTGAAGTCCAGCACTCTAACCACTGAGCCACAGCCCCCCCCGTTTTTTCTTTCCTTTAGCTAAACAAAAATTCTGTATTAGCAGAGAAGGAGGTTGGAAAATGGAGGAAGAGATATGGAGGGTGGATGAGTCTGTCATCTGTCGTATAATCCCAGGAAATGCCGAAACTCTGCCGGTAGGTAATTTATTCAGTGCAGCTCCACAAGATACCTCAAGGAATAGTCAGCCTTCAGAAAGACCTTGAGGTAAGACAGTGACATAACTTCAGACAGAAGTGTAGCATCAATCAATAATGCACCGTCATCCTACTGCTGCAATTACTAGCAAACTGGAAATGAAATGACTCGGGTTAATGAAGTTCAGATTAAATATTCTCCATAGCAATGTCTTAGATGGTCATATTATGTGCAGCATTCCAAAAACAGTCCCTTCTGAGGAAAAATGACCCATCTTTTTTGTTTCTCCTCATGCATGCTTAGAGTAGCCTGGATTCATTTTAAAACAGGAAGCCAAGTTAGACATCCTCATAAGAGGAAACTGGTAAACAAGGAGAATTTGTTTTTCATCTTGACAGATGGAGAACGGCAGCAACAGAAGAGCAAGGCTGCACCTCAGGGGGTTGAGATCTTAGACGTCATTAAAAATAAGTTGGAATGGAATACATTTAATGAAAGATGAAAAGGAGCTTCCACCCTTAGTCACAATTCACTAAACAGCACAACAGCAGTAAGTCATACTTGGGATCTTGGTATTTTTTTGGGGGGGGGGATTTGTCAGTATGAGACTTTCTTAGAGCTATTGAGAAAATAATCAGGAGGGAAATCCTGGATGGAGTCAGTAACACCTTGAGTGTGCTCTGACAGTTTTCATAGAGATGTACTGTCTGTCTGGTTTGTATGAGAGAAGAGTATACAGTTGTATTCAAATGTAAAGCATCAAATCATTTAAATGAATTCCTGAATGATTGTTGGGTATTCACAGGTTAGCAGATTTAGTGTGACAAGAGCTACAATTAAAATAGTTGTTTTGCTTTGCTAGTAATGCAATGTTGTATTATGTTTGCATTATCATGAATTACAATTTGTCTGGTATTTGAAACATCTTGCATAGTAAGGCAAGGCAAGTTTATTTACATAGCACCTTTCAACACAAGGCAATTCAAGGTGCTTTACAAAAATGAAAGACATTCAGACAAAGGCATTTAAAAACAGTCATTAAAAAGAAAAGATAATAAAAGAAACATTAAAAGAAAAAATACATGAATAAAAAGTACATTTGCAAACATTGCAGTTTAAGATATGAATAGTACTGCATACATTATAACTGTTGAGGATTTTATGAATTTCTCCAACTCCTGTTGCAGGTTAGTGTCTGATAGAGCCATTTTCCTTTCATTTTTTGTTTTGCTCGAGGCAGAAATATTAAACGTTCCGATTATTGTTCATTGTCCGTCAGCAGAAGGAAATTGAAATTAAGAGCCCTGGGATTGACCCGAGAGGTTGTTTAGGTTAATTAGGAGGACGACTTTCTTCCTCATTTTACTTTTTCAGTTTTTTACGGCACGATTAAAGGGGAATTTAAAAACCAATTTTACACATCATAATCTTTTAAGAGGATATTGGGAGTGCAACTTAATTTTGTGAAAAAGTTTTATAAAGCTGTTTGTTGCTCCAGAGGGGCGTGCACAAAGTTTGATAAACTGACTTAAGTGATGTCATCTGAGTCAGAGTTGGTTGGGGCCAAAGACAAAACGTGTGAAAATATAAATAATCTAAAGGTTTGAAGTAAGAAAAGAAAACCAGACTTCTTTAGACCACTCCTCATTCTAGCGGCGTTAGCCACTACTAGCATGAGTTGCATTGGGGGTTAATGTAGCCTTTACCATAAAAAAGGTTATCTCTGGTTCTGCTGCTTTGATTTGATCATTTTAAAACCGCCCATGATATTAATAGTGTGCCATGATGGTAGTAAAAAAAAAGCACATTTTTCCCTCATTGAGAACAAATTAAAACAGACAGGAAGCTGCAGAGTTGTGTTGAGGGGCACGATGGAAGAATACCATCAGTACATGATATAATAAAAAAAGGGGACAATTTGCCCCCTAAACTCCCATCCTCTCTTTCCTACTACTGTAGCATAAAACTCTCCTTCAATGTATTATCTTACTGTGAAGGTGCATGGGTTTATGAGGCGTATCATTGGCAAGCAAGCGAGCTTAGATATGGTTATTCTGTTTGTTTGTTTGTTTGTTTGTTTATTTCCTATTTCACAACACAGTGTCCAGATAAGTTTGAAATATTACCTGAGCATTTCTCCTACAATATACAGGAGAAAAGCTCAGACAGAAAACAGACGGCAGACAAACATATTATTGTTATTACCAAATAAAGATATTGTAGACGCTTTTTTTTTTTTTTATAACATTCTACACTTTATGTGGCATCACTTATTAGCATTCATAGCTCATTTAAACCTCATTAACCAAAACATGTTTTTATTTGAAAACCCTTGTATTTGGAATCTATTCTACACTTGAACTCTTAATTGTAATTAAGAGGGTCATGCATGACCTACAGCATGCTCCCTGTCCCACATGGAATTTTAACCCCCCCCCCCCCTGACGTGATTTAAAGGGAGGACATTGTAATTACAGTGACAGTACACAGTCAAGAGGAATAATAAAGTAAATGTATCCTCTGATTAAGTTGAATACATTGGTATACTGTGGTGGGACGTCTGCCCTTGGTGACCGATCACTCAGAATAGGGTTTTAATCTAACATTACATTACCAACAGAGAGAAAGAGAGGGAGGGCGTTTTTGCTGATCGCCTCCCAAGGACGCCTCTCCCGCCGTATGCCTCACAGCGCTCTCCTCAGGGCTTTGACGGATGACACAAGCACCATGGAGTGATAGGCTATTATTTCACTTTGCATTGGATAAATGGCAATGCGGGCTCCTACCTGTCGCCTGCCTTTCTTTTTCTCTCATTCTCTCTTTTTTCCCTGTCTCTCTAGCCGTATTCTTGTCACATACCTGAATAGAAGGGTGGAAAAAAGGACATATTTTTTATCCTTACAATCTGTTGATTTCACTTTTCGGATGTGCTACTTTCCTGGTTTTTCGCGTCCTTTGTAGTTGAAGTGTATGAGGAGAGTGTGAGTAAGGTTCATAATGACCAACCGGTCCGAGGACTTGTCATGTGGTACTATCACATCATTAAATGTGAATTGTGATTGCTTTTTCTGGGGGAAATGCTTTTTTTACCCGAGGGTAGCTCTAATGTTCGCTCTCTGTCTTTCAGACCAGCAGTATTCATGGTCGCCCACGCAGTACTTCGATGAGGACAGCTACTCCCCTCCACCCAGGAACATGAAGGGTCTCTCTGGCGGCCGCCCTGCCCAGCTCCAGCTCACCTCTCCCATCTCAGCCCACACCTGCGGCCTGGCTGAATGCGACCATGCCCTGGACCATCACCTCCACTATAGCAACTCACGCCCCCCCTCCTACCTCCTTAGCCCCACAGAGAGCTGCCCCCTTGAGAGTCACCACCGCTGCTCCCCGCGGAGCTCCATCCACTCTGAATGCATGGTCATACCAGTTTCCATGTCGGCCACGGACCATTCCATGTCTAGTAGCACTTTCCCCCGCATGCACTACGGCAGCGCAACGCGGGAAAGCGGGGGCAACAACTCTGGCAGCAGGGACCCCCGAGATGACGGTGGATCGTCCTCGCACGGTGGCAGCGGCAAAATGAACAGAATCCCAGCAAACCTCCTCGACCAATTTGAGAAGCAGATGCCGCTGCACCGGGATGGCTTCCACACGCTGCAATACCAACGCACCTCCACTACAACCACGACTACAGAGCAACGCAACGAAAGCCCGGGGAGAATACGCCACTTAGTCCACTCTGTACAGAAGCTCTTCACAAAATCGCACTCACTGGAAGGTTCCTCAAAGATGAACGGCACCAAAGGCGACTCGCAGCGGGACAACTCGCACCACCACCATCACCACCACCAAGGCCACCATAAACACAGCAAACGCAGCAAGAGCAAAGAACGTAAATCTGAAGGAAGCGGCAAGCAGCGCTCAGGAGGTTGGTGGAGTTCGGACGACAACCTGGATAGTGACAGTACGTACAGAACACCCAGCGTCATGTCACGGCATCCTGTGGAGCACATCGGCCACTGCTACCCTGACTCGATACATAGCCACCTAGCTGGAGACCTGTCCCTCAAGACATCCAAGAGTAACAACGATGTCAAGTGCTCAGCCTGCGAGAGCATCAGCATGGCGCCAGAGGGAAAGTTCATGAAGAGGAGCTCCTGGTCAACGCTGACGGTTAGTCAAGCCAAGGAGGCCTACAGGAAGTCCTCACTCAACCTGGAGAAGCCCATGACACCCAGCGACCTCAAGCCCAACATCAGGCCCTGCCACTATCTTCAGGTGAGTTTGGCTTTTTTGTGTCTTTAAAGAGAAAAACAATAGACTGTATAAATGGCCCCATTGTGTTCTCGGCCACTCTTCTTTGAAGCCTTGAGTTAGGCAATTTGGCAGTGGCCATCTTCTTTTCTGGAGCCATAAGTGACCACACTTGGACATGCGTGGGGACCTGGGAAGAGATAAGCATCTCTTCGTCTCTTTCGGGATTGATAGATTTCTGTTGAACATACTCAACATACTCAGTTTTATGAGAATACATTTGTTTCGGAGGCAATGAATCAAGTGAGAGGTAGGATGATTTTCTCATAAACTTCTGTACAATGGGACTAGTTTTTGCAACCAGTGAAGTAGCCCCCTGCTAGCCGTTAGAAATAATGCAGGTTTAAGGAATTTCTGATTGGTGTACCTTTTCCGACCTGGCACGAAGTCCACTTGTTTAATACAGTCTTGGGTATTGCGCAAGTTATACACAACAGTTGCTTTTTGTATGTCTCTACAGACTACTTCTTGGTGAAACTCCCATTGAGTAGGGTACAAGATGGGTACTTTTAGGTTTTTGGTAGCAGAGGATAGTGATTGGATAGTGATGAACAATTATAGCGATGACAGAAACATTCACCATTTATTTTCTCACAGTGATTGAGCATCCATTCAACATGATGTAACATGCAGCAGTCCTATATCTTGAGCCAGTAATGTCCAACAGAAAGCAATATTTTTCCACAAGCCGTGAAAAAGTTGCTTATCTCAGCTGGATTCTCGATTGATCTGAAAGACAGTGTTTTGTTCGTGGATTTTACAATGTGAACCTGTCTTATGGCTCAGCATGTCGCTGGCAGCAAAAGAGATTAGCACAGCAGGACAAATCAATTAACTCCATAAATGATCTTCGCTGGAGGGGAAGAGTCAGCGATCCAAAAAAAAAAAGACCAGAAATCAATGTTGATTTGTATTGTGTTGTTGCTTCGATTTTGCATAAGTTCCAGGCTTGAGAAAAGGGCATCATTTAACACATACCCTTGATCAGCTCTGCAGGAGACCCCATAGCACCCAGGGGATCAATTCAGAGTGAGTCAGCACTTTACAAAGAAGTGTCTCCCAGGTTTGATATGCATGCTGGAGGGTATATGAAAGGGAAAAATGTCGAGAAAGCATGTTTATAAATCAAAAATTCCAAAAGCAAGGAAAATAGATTCTGTAAAAGCGCTACTCAATTTACAACAATGTGATATCTGATAGCATCACGTAAGCACCGCCTGAAGCCAAAATGAAGTGAGCACTTCAGCAGGAGAGAAGACTAAAATACTCAGCGCTCTAAACACAGAGTGTGTTTTATGGATTAGAGACTGTTGTAAACGGAAAGCCAATACATTACTCAAATCAACCAGTAGAGCCACAGAAACCACTCAATCTAAGCTTCTGTCAACAGAAAATGTTTTAGAGGACTAATTTTGACTAGTTTATTTTTGAACCAAATAGATGATCATTTGGAGTTAGACAGGATTTGTACTCATCCACTCACATGTTGTACAATCCCACTAAGTGCAGTAATCTCTCAATGAGAGAGTCGCAGTGTTTAGTGCCCACCCACGCCTTTCTTACTTCCATTGGGTCATTCAGCTGAAGTAGTGTCCAAGGCGAGGCACTATAAACACTTCTAAAAATATCCTCCTTCCTGCCGCAGGGCTATATTTAGCCCAGCGTTATCAATCCAATCCGTGCAGGGTGACACATCTTCCCTCCCCGGAGGAGAATAAATCGCCCTCTCAGGGAGATGTTCCAAAGGAGAGAAAGTTGAAGATGCACACCGCCAAAGTCTGTGCCTCTGCGGATGCATTGAAATACTCCAGGAAGCGGAGGGGAATAAACGAGATGGCTGTTTATGCTCCCTGTGGCTACTGTTGATGCTCATCACCAAGAGCAGTCAGGCAGAGAGAGAGAGCCAATAGTCTGGAATGATACTTCGCACACACGAGGGGTCACATTGAGAAGTTTTCACTTCCTGCTGCTGCTGAATTGGGATTAACCAAAACTGTCTGCACTGTAACAACATCAACTGCATCCTAGGAGTCTAGTGTCAGTGCGGACTCTCTGTCTGTGGTGTGTGCGTGTTTTTTTTCTTCCTTCTATTTATCGCACACCAGATGGTTTGATGATGTGCTAGTCACCTTCTTCGCGTCCTTGGTTGATGACAGAGAGATGAAAACGTCTGTAGTGTTATAAGAAGTATAAGACAGAACACGGAAAGAAATTAGTCAACTCGTGATGGATTCAAATGTTAATCCGCGTGCATGCATCAGGTGTGTGTCTGTGTGTGTGAGCGAAATAACACATGTGTTTGTATGAGAGATCGATTAGCTGGATATTTGGGCAGACAGAGATGGATTGAAAATAGCTGCTCTTTCGCTAAAATGACAAATGTTGCGGGATCAGGCCTGGCATAATCTATCGCTCTCTGTCTCCTGCTAAGTCATTTCACAAATTAGCCCCAATTAGCCTACCCCCCCCTCCCAAAAAAGAAAACACACCTGCACACACACACAATGAGTAGAGGTGATAATGGCAAAAGATTCATCACTTGTTGGCACACACCTGGTTGAATAACAAATTCAGCAATTTGTGAAAATAGGTGTAGGGGTTGCTCTCTCTTACACCCACACTTTCCAAATGAGATATGCAAATACACCTGGGCTGCAGCAACTGCTGTTATCCGTGCCTCCCCCACCTTCCTTGCACCTAACACCATAACTTTACAGCACAATAACTTTGTCTTACTGACAACTTTTAGCCCTGATTATGTCCACTGCTCTGTTCTCGCGCTGCGTACAGTACTGTTGTACAAAGGGAGGATTAGTCTTTGATAGTTTTGCCGATAGGGCATTGCGAAGGGATTTAATAAGCCAATTAATTGCCATGTTGGCTTGCCAAAGGTGGAGCTTGAGAGGCAGAAAGGCTGCTGATTAAATTACAAAAGGGAAGTGCAAAGCAGCAGAAACAAAACTGGCACTGTGACTGAAAGCTACAGTAACACCATCAACACACACAGGGGTTCCCTAACTTTCTATTAAGGGCTTCCCAGATAGCTATCAGGCCATGACCCAGTACTTATTAAGATGTTTGTCCCAGGAACCCCGCGATCAGACAGCAGTTTGTGGATAAATGTTACTGATCTCTTTTGCCTGAGTCGACAGCGTGGCTTTGAGATTACAACCCTGTGGGGGAGCATCTGCTTATATTTGTGTTTTAAAACTAAGTTTTTTTGATTATACAAGGTTGTCTGGCTGCAGCTATTTAATTGTGTCTCCGTCATGACTTTATGTGTGCCACTGATCTCTCAGGACAAATCAATAGATTTTAATAGACTTCTACGTTTAATACCACTATGTTCTGCTTTAGTAAAAAACATTTTTGTCAAGAAGTATTTTAACATAACAGTTGTGTTCTTTTCTGGACATATATTACCTAACGTAAGTAACGTTACTAAGTAGTACATTTTGGAGAACGTCAAGGTGTTAAATAAGGAACCTTGATTATTATTGTTTTGGTTTTGGTTTAACAGTACTTGTATTATTATTATTTATTCTATTGGATGTGTCCCCTCTAGGGCTGCATGATTTTAGCCAACATGATAATCACATATCTTTTTCATTAAAATTGAGATTACAAGCATTAATCACGATTATGCATTGATTTTAGGGACAAAATTATAATTATGCACTCGTTAAATAATGGAGCATTTAATAATAATATTTTTTAACAAATACACATATTTTCTATTGTATAATATATATATATAAAATATATTTCTATATTTTCCTATACAGTAGTTAAATAGTATTTCCCCTCTGGTGTGTTTTTGCACCCACTGGAAGGAGCATTACAGGATGAATGTTACACTGACTTTCGCTAGTGGGTCACCACTACTGGAAGCAAACAGTCGGAGAAATGTTGGCCCTGTTATTTGGAAATTAAATGTTCAAGGATTTGTATTATATTTTCCCTTAACACAAGGCTCCTTTTTCTATTCATCCTTGAGTGTGTTTATTTCCACCTCCATGCTTACATCTAATAACATAAAAGGTGTTTAAATAAACAAAGACGTAATGTTGCACGTGTGGGCGTATATGTGTGAAAGAGTGAGACGATGGAAGAAGAGTTGCTCGTAGGTAGGGTAACATTGGTCTAGGAAGAGGAAGAAAAAAGGAAAACAGCTCCATCACACACACACACACATACACACACACACTGCGTACCCATGCAATCTTGTGGGAGGAAATGAGGGGCTGCTAGGTGGGATTACCAATGATTGAACCATTAAGAGCTCTCTAAATCTCTCTATTCCTTCCTCTCTCTCTCACTCATTTCTCCTTCTTTCTCCACAATTCTCCCCCCTCCCTCTCTCCATTGCTCTTTCTCTCTCTGTCTACCTCGCTCTGCTCTATTTTGAAACTCAATGGCAGTGACTTATGTTTCTTAGTGGGAGAGGAGCTGTGTATAGATAGAGCTGCAGAGTTAATCAATGAAATGCACTGCTGCACCGCAGGAGCATTGGCTGAGGCTTGCCTAGGCAGAACACACACACACACAAACACGCACGCACACCGTACTCTCTGTGGTCTCCTACAGAGGCAAAGATCAAAGCACTGAAAGTAAAGGTAGACGGCAAAAAATGTCAAGGTCTGCACAATCCTGCGATGAGGTGATTGTGAGAAATTGTTAAATACTGGTTGAATACTGGTTTGAATTGCTTAACACATCTTGGATGGACAGTATGTGTAAGCAGTTGTTTTTTAAAGGGGCCCTAATATGCTAATTTCCAGGTTCATATAAATAGGTTGTGCCTGTGCTGTGACATGTTTCCATGCTTTAACATGTTAAGCAATAATAAACCTGTGAGTTGGATGTAGAAAAGTCAGAATCAATATAGATGTTTTTATTTTAAAATAAATTCAGATTGAACATAGTAAAACAATTTAAATTATAGTTTCTGTCCAAAAAAACCCATTACTTATAGTGAAAACCACCCTTGAATGATGGGATAGTAGACAAAAAGCTTTAGGAATCCAATATAACATAATAAGTACCCTGTATCAAGATTGATGAAATACAAGTTAGATTTGACCTTTTTAGAGAGGTTTAGAAAAAACACCTCTGGGGTGATTGACCCCTCTTTTGAACCGTTAGAGCCAATAGAATCGAGGGGGGGTTCCTAAATCCATCTAAACAGCATGCCCAAATCCAGAAGCTGGGTTACACTCTATAGAAAACTAAGTTTATTGACATAAATGTTATGATGGATTATCAGTAATCATTTCAAAGTGACACAGAGACATTGGATTAACCTTCAGCAGCGTTTATATGCGTTTTAATGCCCTTGAACACAACTTTTGATCAGAAAACAGCAAAGGTAAGACGTATTTGCCGTTTTGGCCCGGTAAAGTGAAGTTGTGTGTTGTCTTTCCTCGCTCCGCTGCCACAAGTTTTGGTCGCACAGTGATGAAACGTATACCAATGGAATCTGTGGAATCTCAGCTTTCATATGATATCTAGTTTGTGCAGATTGCATGAAGTATAACATATCTCTACCGTGAGTTCTGTGCTAAGTGCGTTAGCATTTCTTTGCTTAGTGCTAATTCAGAGGCTTGGTATTGCCCTTGTGTTTCGTTTAGCTAAAAATGGTCAATATTGTCTGATAGCTGAGTTTCTTCCCGTTAAGTGGGTATGACACATTAATAGGTTGTTAAGTGTTAAGAAGCCCTGAGACACAGTTTCGTGAATATTGTTGTGTTGTGCCCCCGCCGGCGGGGGCATCGGGCTTAACAGGATAACCTGTTAGATAACCTGTTAAGCCCTGAGCCTGTTTTTCAGGTTTCAGGCTCGAAAATGACATGCCCAGAACAAATGACTATATCTTCACTTCTAAAAGCAACACACTCTCACTCCCTAAGCGTCCAGGAGCGACGCTTGGTCAGGGTCTCGTGGCGTCCAGTTGTGACGCACCGAGGCTCCTTCAGCTTCATAAACGGACGCAAAGAGCTTTCAACTGATTGCAATGTATTCCCATCGGCGTCGGTATTTGACGCTTAGGGAAGCACGGCATTCGTTTGTGTCAGAGGCTGTTAAAGGCAATGTGAGCGTCCATTCCCATTGGATAACGGAGAATTGTACACCCGGAAGTAAGTATTCCCCTTACTGTCGATTGATTTGACAGTGATATCTCCACTACTCATCAACTCAAAAACACCAGATTATCCTTGTTAATTAAACGACATTGATAGGTTTTAGTGTGTGTACAATGCTTTTGTCACGTTTTCCCCTTCAATTCTGAGAAACAAGTCGTTTTCTATGAGTTTTGGATGGCCGAAGACATGACATTACCCACAATCCTCTGTAGCAACCATAGACTGTATAAAACAATTAAATAATACATTATTCCGAGTGTGCTTGCTTTTCTCTTTGAAAGTCATCACATAACGGCATTGTAATACACGTTTCGGCTGCATTAAATATGACATATCTGCCGTAGTTAACTCTATGTATAGAGCCCTGATGACAAGACTTCTAGACAAACAGGGACTGCCGCCAAAACTGAAAACTTGACGTGGATCTTAAATATATAAGCAATTAAACAACATCTTACATTTCTTTTCACACAATACGTCTCCTTGCAGTATCAACACTAATTCGGCTGACTTTTATATTTGATCCAATTGGTAGATAGGCTGTATTTACGCCATAACGGTGCACAGCTGATAGAAAGGGACACCTACTGGTTAAAGCACGTTATTGCATTTTATAATTTTATTATTAGATATTAATAGGAGGATGTGCAAAACAGACAAACTAATAAGGCTTTATTTAAACATTAAAGAATACTTTAGGTTAAGGTCTTCTTTTGAATAAGAAAAAAGCTTTGGGGGTATAGAAGATGAATATGGAGGGATGAAACCCTCTTTGATGGTCACACATGCAGAGCACACAGCACACACAGTGAAATTTGTATCTACAGATAAATATTAAGCCTGACAAAGTACTTAACGTCTAATATATTGCTTTCCTGCAATGTTAACTATGTTGAAGCACTTATTTTAACTGATATTATACATATGTATTATACTCTTATAAGATGTATGTAGATAGTATAAGACATGTGCAGAATATGACAATGTAATGGTGGAGGTACACACATATTGATAGATGTCTTGTAATGCACTGTTGAGGAACCTGCGACCCGAGTTTTTCATTCATTGCATAACTACACCGTAGTTGTGTATAATATGATATGTCAATAAACCTTAGGAAATCTTGAAAGGGATGTGCAAAATAGTCATTATATACAGTCTTTAATGTCAATAAACCTTAGAAAATCTTGAAATCTTGAATGGGATGTGCAAAATAGTCATTATATACATAACCATGTTTGGTTTATAGTGTTCATTTTCATATTTAAGTTATATTTTTCATATTTACTTAATAGTTCATTTTTATATTTATGTTATATTTATCATGTTTAGTTAATAGTCAATTTTTATATGTATCTTATATTTTTCATATTTACTTAATAGTACATTTCTATATTTATGTTTAGTCCATTGTTTTCTTGTTAAGTTAAAGTCTTGTCAATCAATAAAAAAAAAATAATGATAATGATAACAATACTGACACGTTTGATTTATTTCACGTTTGTTTCTCCTGTCTAAGTTTAGCTTCTTGCTTTTAATTTCAAGTCACCAGAGATTTAGTCTGAGAATTCAACTAATAATAACAATCAATACAAAGACATTCAAATTCAAAATAACACTAGAATTCTTTCTCGTTTGTTCCTCCTGTTTTTGTCTAGTTACCTTTGTATTGAGTGACTTTAGCTCACCTGGCTCTGCCCTGATCAATACACTGACTTAAAGCTACTTCAGTACTTACTTTATTACCTTGTTTACATTCAACAATTATCATAATAAATATAAACAAATGAAAAAACAACACTATGTATTTGATTTCTTTCAAGTTTGTTTTAGTCAACTATTTGATTTTAAATGCAACAGCACCAGCAAAAGTAGATTTTTTTTTACATTTCTGCTGATGTCCAGGTGTACAGTATATCAGTATGTAGTGTCTCTACTTTAAAGAGTCCTCTCCTGCTGATGTTTAGGTGTATTTCAGTATGTAGTGTCTCTACTTTAAAGAGTCCTCTCCTGCTGATGTTCAGGTGTATATCAGTATGTAGTGTCTCTACTTTAAAGAGTCCTCTCCTGCTGATGTTCAGGTGTATATCAGTATGTAGTGTCTCTACTTTAAAGAGTCCTCTCCTGCTGATGTTTAGGTGTATTTCAGTATGTAGTGTCTCTACTTTAAAGAGTCCTCTCCTGCTGATGTTCAGGTGTAAGTAGTCCCTCTACTTTAAAGAGCTCTCTCCTGCTGATGTTCAGGGTGTACTGTATATCAGTATGTAGTGTCTCTACTTTAAAGAGTCCTCTCCTGCTGATGTTCAGGTGTATATCGGTATGTAGTGTCTTTACTTTAAAGAGTCCTACAATTAGATGGAAAACAGCTGCAAAGAGACAGAAAATTACAACAAAGAGACAATTAATCACCATAAAAAAATATTTTAGTAGAGAAATGTTTTCATTGAAGTTAATGTGTTGAAGGGAATCCTGTAAAAAAAAGTTTTATTCAAAATGGCACTTTATCAAAATGCAATTGAGTGCAACTTCAACGTAACTGTATTTTTGGTTCCTATTAGATAAGATGTACTTTATTGATCCCAAATTGGGAAATGTTTGGGTTGCAGCAGCATAAAAAACAAGGCATTGCACATCATTAGAAATTAAAAGAGTAGAAATAAACATTTCAAAAATTTGAAACATATCAAAATAGAAATTAAAAAGTAGAAAATATGCATTTGACGTGAAGATGAAACATATATAGGTGTCCCTTTCTATCAGCTGTGCACCGTTATGGCGTAAATACAGCCTATCTACCAATTGGATCAAATATAAAAGTCAGCCGAATTAGTGTTGATACTGCAAGGAGACGTATTGTGTGAAAAGAAATGTAAGATGTTGTTTAATTGCTTATATATTTAAGATCCACGTCAAGTTTTCAGTTTTGGCGGCAGTCCCTGTTTGTCTAGAAGTCTTGTCATCAGGGCTCTATAAATAGAGTTAACTACGGCAGATATGTCATATTTAATGCAGCCGAAACATGTATTACAATGCCGTTATGTGATGACTTTCAAAGAGAAGAGCAAGCACACTCGGAATAATGTATTATTTAATTGTTTTATACAGTCTATGGTTGCTACAGAGGATTGTGGGTAATGTCATGTCTTCGGCCATCCAAAACTCATAGAAAACGACTTGTTTCTCAGAATTGAAGGGGAAAACGTGACAAAAGCATTGTACACACACTAAAACCTATCAATGTCGTTTAATTAACAAGGATAATCTGGTGTTTTTGAGTTGATGAGTAGTGGAGATATCACTGTCAAATCAATCGACAGTAAGGGGAATACTTACTTCCGGGTGTACAATTCTCCGTTATCCAATGGGAATGGACGCTCACATTGCCTTTAACAGCCTCTGACACAAACAAATGCCGTGCTTCCCTAAGCGTCAAATACCGACGCCGATGGGAATACATTGCAATCAGTTGAAAGCTCTTTGCGTCCGTTTATGAAGCTGAAGGAGCCTCGGTGCGTCCCAACTGGACGCCACGAGACCCTGACCAAGCGTCGCTCCTGGACGCTTAGGGAGTGAGAGTGTGTTGCTAAAAGGGGTAAATTAATAATCTTTTTTCTCAAAGCAATGATACACTTGTGAGTTGGATGTAGAAAAGTCAGAATCAATATAGATGTTTTTATTTTAAAGTAAATTCAGATTGAATGTAGTAAAAAAATGTAAATTATAGTTTCAGTAAAAAAAAAAAAACATTACTCATAGTGAAAACCACCCTTGAATGATGGGATGGTAGACTAAAAGCTTTAGGAATCCAAACTATAACATATAATAAGTACCCTGTATCAAGATTGATGCAAAACAAGTGAAATCTGACCTTTTTAGAGAGGTTTAGAAAAAAAAAACCCACCTCTGTCATTTGGGTGTATTTGCCATATCTCTGGAACCCATCGGTAGATTTTGGTGATTGACACCTCTTTTTAACCGTTAGAGCCAATAGAATCGAGACGGAGTTCCTAAATCCATCTAAACATTACCATTGGTGAATGAGAGTGATGCGCAGCCAGCAAGCCCAAAACCGGAAGCTGGGTTACAGCTCTCACTCTATATGAAAACTCAGTTTATTGACATAAATATGATGATGGATTATCAGTAATCATTTCAAAGTGACACAGAGACATTGGATTAACCTTCAGCAGCGTTTATATGCGTTGTAATGCCCTTGAGATCAGAAAACAGCAAAGGTAAGAAGTATTTGCCGTTTTGGCCCCGTAAAGTGAAGTTGTGTGTTGTCTTTGCTGGCTTTCGCTGCTGCGAGTTTTGGTCGAGGAGTGATGCTACTTATTAACCATAATTAATTCAAGGAAGTAAAAGTTCTTTGACTGCCATAATGTAACTTTAAATATGGATCTTCACACTTGAGCTGTGAAACTTCACACGGCTCCCACTAACTTCGGCTCATATTCACCAAGCCCTTGAATAGAATAGGATCTGGCACATTTATCTAGTCACACAGAATGATTGCACATGGCAGCAGGTGTGTGGATGCACATTCACCTCTGAATCCCATGCCTTCACTCTGTAGGTTCTGTGGGTCAAGGTGAGCGTTCATGGTGACAAGCGTCCATATTTCACCTCCATTAAGGATGCTGGGACGCCGTGTGTGCTTTCACATCAATCAATACGAGCGAGCTGCTGCCCAACCTGTTTCTTTATCAGCACGGGGAGACACGCTGCAATCTATCCAGTTTATCAGCGAATCCAAATTAAACAAATCTCACCACAGCTTGCGTCTGTCCTCTAGCGTTCCGTTCATTAATTAGACGTCTAAAAATATCAAACCCCTCCAAGACTTAATTAACCCATCGACTTCATTTGGTAGCTGGTGCATGCCTTTCTTTGGAGGGGAGATGAATCACTTTTATCAGAGTGTGTCTTTTTGGGAGTGTGTGCTGCTTCGTGGCTGTGCATTTTTGGGTAGAGGGCATCGCAGTTAGCTAATGTTTTCTAAAGTCGTGCGGTTCTATTTTTGCATGGCTGTGCTTCTGTGATGTGCATTTTTTGCCTTTCATATTTATTTGCCGTTACCTTTTTTCATTATGTACAACCACAGCTTTGTAGTGACATGTACTACCTAGCTTCACAAGCCTAGAGGACAGACCATAATCCCCATCAATCACACACTAATGTCACAACATAGATGAAATAGAAGAGTCAAAGGCTGCTTTGACCCATTATTCCCTATGATTAACAGAGACGGTTGTAATAAAGCCATAATTGATCAATTACTCAGCTGTTTTGATTGGATGTGACACTCGTTAGTGCAGTTAACGTGGGTGGGGGTTCTTTGATGCAAGAGGTAAGTCAAATTAGTGTCAGGGGAAATCGTTTTTGTCTCATATGTCTCATTAAAAAACTGACATGTCTCAATGGTATACTATGGACAATTTCTTTTAAGAATCCCGGCTGCTTTTGGTGCTTTTATCACATAAAAAGGGCGGCTTTATTCCTAAAAGTGCAGTGTTGGAAAGGTTAATGTCTGTTTTTGTTTCTCTTTGAAAAATAATCGCGTTTCAATTGTTATCTTCCAATAGAAGACATTTGCATCAGAAAAGGAGGAGGGTCATCTGTGTGATGCATTAGTGACATTTTGAGGCGAGCTATCACCTCCTGACATTTCCAACATGCAGTCAGCTGCCATCCAGTTCATTGTAAAAGTCTGAGGAGTGAGTTAGTCACTGACTGGCCACAGAATGTTTTCAGAAAACATAGAATCGGTAAGGTATGTTTATTAAAATGGATCATTTGAAACAAAAACAAAAGAAATTGATAAGTAGAGAAATTTGAAGGAGTCAAGAGGTAAGAAGTAATGATATTGTGAAATCTTTAAATTAACTTGTGAACTAAAAAGAACTCTTGGTTTAAGCAGATATCATGTTTTCTAGGAGCTTTTTGCAGATCTTCGGGGCAAAAAAACTGAAAGCTGCTTCTGCATGTTTGGTTCTGACCCTGTGGAGAATGAGCGAGCCTGTCCCAGATGATCCAACAGCTCTGGGTGGCTGGTAACAGAGCAGGATATCAAACATGCATTCTGGCCCCAAACCAGGAAGCCAGTGTCAGACTCTGAGGGCTGACATGATGTGTTCTACCCTCTTGGTTTTGGTAAGGACACAGGCAGCAGCGTCTAGGAAAATCCATAGTTAAATGATTGGTTTGTGTAAGACCTGTAAAGACACTGTTGCCATTATCAGGTTAACTAAAGACAAATGCATGATAACGTTTATTTAAGTCTTGTTAAGGCATGAGTTCTTTAGGTCTAGCTGTAATATAGTAAGCTTCAGAACCACAAGATTTGTGACACTGTTAAAGGTTTTAAACATTGAGGTGAGCACTGATTTTGGATCATTTCTTTCTGGCATCTTATTTAATTGCAGAACATGTTGGTACATCCAATTGATGATTTGTCCCGTGTAGGTGTTCAGTGACTGTAATGTCCCATTATAATCTGGGTTATGTACATGTTAGTGTCGTCTGCATAATTATGATATGATATTTTATCATTTACAAACTGACAAAAAATAGTATCTTTCCTGCAGAGAGGATTAAAACCAGGTTGATGTTGAATCAAAGAGTCAAACCCATTTTTTCACTCTGTCAAGTAATGGTCAACTATATTAAATTCAATACTGAGATTGAGCAGTAAAAGACAAAGACTTTGCAATATACACACAATAGTATAATATTAGAATCATAAATAGTGGTTAGGAGGCATTTTTTGTTATTCTGGGGTTACTCTGGAAAAGTGTTACTAAAGTTAAAGAAACAGGGACTTAAGTCAGATGTAGTGTATGAAGGATGCATACAGCATCAGAGAATTATTAAACTCCATTTAAATCAAATGAAAACTGACAATGTCACATTTTATAAGTCCAAATCAGTGACCATGTAAGCTTCTGACCACAACACAGATTCAGCAGATTGTGAAAAGGTACATCTAAAGGAAAATATAAACACAGAGGAACAGAGGCGAGAGCTTTGTGCTTTTGTATATCTGCAGAAGGAGCATTGTGTCGCATTATTAGTAGAAGAGGCTGAGACTCTGACTCTGCTTCTGTTATTTCCCAAATATCATCTATGGTGTAAGAGAGAGAGAAAAGGAGAGTTGTAAAATGAGCTCTTGAACAATCATCATCAGTTCATTACAATGCATTTGTGAAGGTAGCCCCGCAGATTTTAATAAGCCAGACCACCATCTCGGATACAGAAAGGCTCGTTTAATAACCTTGAAGCAGGCTGTATAATGGCATGTACCATAATGGAGTCCCATTTTTTCTTTCACGCCAAGAACATGACTCAGAGCATAATTTGGCTCCACATGATGTGTGTTCAGAAATGTTCTGTACTATTATACCATTTACATGTGCTCTGCTTTAAATGAGCAAGACATGAAGGACTAATCTAGAAGTGCATTAACTTCCACTTACCACTGCAGGGTGATGTCTGTCGTCATGTCGCTCAACATCCAACATTTAGGACAGCTGTGTGTGCGGTGTGAAATATGCACTCCATATGTATGAAAGTGCAAGTGAGTCACGCTGTTCTCACTTTGAATGGGATAATGGTGATGCTGACGTCTGGATACTCAATTACCTGCTTTAACGAGTGGATGAAAAGTGCAGCATGCAAACTGCCTGGCTTGTTTTAGTGGCAGGTTTTCCATGTGCATTAGCTAGGTGAAGTTGAGCAAAGATAGTTTCTTCTTCTCCATTTCCAAGCTGTATTTTACTAGTAATTCTTTTAAAAAACAGCCCAGTCCGGATCAACAGCATTTTTAGTCTGCATTTTGTAGCCTGGCCAACTAATAAGAAGCTTAAATGGAAGTGGTATGGTTTTAATGTGGGTTGACTCATCGTGAAAATGATCCTGTGTAACTTCATTTAACATTGGTTTATTTAAATTAATACGGTCCTCTCAAAATCTCAGTCCTTTTTATAAAATGATTATAGATTGCATGGTCGTTGTGCACTTTGCAATGCAGAGGTGGGAACATAATGTACTTTAAAATGTACTACCCTTTATGACCATTTATCCACAGCTAATTTTTTAGGAAGAAACAAACAATGCAAAACATATTTCAAAACAGTAAACTCTAACTGCTTAGCACCAAACATGTAGAAGCTACAGAATCAGACATTTCCATTTAGGAATAGCGGAAAGTGTTGGTTTTACATCATCATGCACTCTCACGTTTCTTCTTGTCTGCTGGATATGTCTGCAGCTGTTTGCTACCATGTCTACCACAAAAATGTTATACATTGATAATATGACAATGTTGTCTTTATAGCTTCTTCTTCTGCCCCAAAGTGGCCAAAAATATTGATATTATTTCACTGACTATTTATCTTCCCCATGCCACTCAGGTGCCCCAGGATGACTGGGGAGGTTACCCTGGCGGCGGGAAGGATGATGAGATCCCTTGTCGTCGGATGCGGAGCAGCAGCTATGTTAAAGCCATGGGGGACGAGGAGAGCGGAGAGTCGGACTCCAGCCCCAAGACATCGCCTCAGAAGGTGGTGCGGCCCGACGCCCTGGTCAAAGCCATCATCAGACCCAGGGAACTGCTGGACTCCCACAGGTAAAACACATGTATTTTTAAGATGCCAATAGTTCAAAGTGTTTAACTCTTGTCCTTTTGTATGTATTCACTTCACCTCTAAGGTATATAGTGCTAGGCGAACATTGTCCATCTTTATAATTTCAAGTCGCATTTTTTATCTTTACATATTGTGCTGGATATGTGATCACACCATTTGTCAGTTTGGGATTCCTCAGGGATCCGACATGGGAACCTGAGATTTTAGATAATACTATTAGGGTAGCCAAAAACACATTTGTTAAAAGAGTGGCTTTAAAATATTCCAATACTTGCTTCTTTCTGTGTTCCTATTTCGCCTTTTTTTTCAGAAAACAGCTTTTCTCAGCTTTGAGCAATTTCATACTTGTAATTTATTTTATTTACTTTCAATCCCTCGAGCAGTGTTGTCAGTTTTCTTGTGCTTTTGCTCCACCACTACAACAGTGTCAAGCACTTGATAGCTGAATCCTGTACTCATTAGAATCCCTTTATGTGTTTTCATATCAGTATCTTTTAACGGTAAGAAAGTGTTCAGTGTGTTCTTCAGGGGATGTGCCCTATTAAACGCAGAGAAAACAGAGGGCTTTTGTTTACTGTAACTCAGCGGCGGAAGAAAACGCTCATAAGAGGATTACATGATGAGACAAGCTGAAGAAAATATCACAGAGAAATGAACTCGAGCTTTTTTTGCTCAGGAGAGATACAAGGAGAGTTACTATAATCACAGCATTAATAAATCCCTTAGATTAGGTTGAAATTGGATAATAGAGTACTTGCGCCAAAAAGACCTTGAAAACACCATTGAGTAATGGCTTTTTCCCCTAAGTATTTTTCAATGATTGTGTTATCATTACCATCAAACATAGGATGATGTACCTTTTGTATTATGTATGTTAGCAAAGCCAATCATAGTGAGATACAGAGATGATACAGTGCAGGTTACTCTCAAGCTGTTATAGGTCAGATAATGTTCTATGCTGCTGCTTTTACTGTGTGTTGTATGTCCTGATAATTGTCTGCTTATACCCCTGCTCCATATTTGCCTCACCTTCTGTTGCACCTCATATCCTATCTCTTTATGAACTCATGTTAACTTGGTGCTGGGTATACCCCTTCATATATACAGTACAGTGTATGGTTATACCCCAGCCACAAGCAGAAAAGGTGTTTCCGTCCGAGTTTTTTAAATGTTAAGTTTTCAATTATGATCTCATGAAAGTGAAACTTTTAAAGTTATGCTTATTGTCTTAATTGACCCAGTATTGTGGTTTTGAATTGTATTGTTATAGTGCTTGAGATACCAAATGATGACATCCTGCTTGGCGGTTTAACCTTGACCCCAAGTACATTTTTTAAAAGATGGGAATACGCAAAAGCAAATTCCCTTTTGTTTGCTCTTCAAAGGGACGCAATCCTTTTTGTTCATAGCATAATGTGGAAACTATAATTACAGCCGAGATTTACAAGTCTATCTTAATAATGTGACAGTCTTCAAAATATTCTGGACCTGCTCTTTTGTATCTGCCTTTGTTCTGCTTCGCAAGCGGTGTTTATTAAGTCCAATTACCAGTCAAGGTTTGATCTCGGTGTGGAGGTCCCCATTAAAGGCCCCAAAGAAGAGCTTGTTGTTCCTTCTCATTTTAGGACAGTTACATGCAGTCTTTTGTTTTGCATTTATCTTTGAGAATAATGTGTGAACAGAGCCATGCAGAGGCAACTGTTTGAAGAAAAGAAATACAATTAGTTGTGGCCCTCTCTTTATTCCTGACCAGTTAAATCACCAGTTTTCTCTCCAATCAGTTCAAATCAGTTTGAGATCATATGGAGTGGAAGAAATGTGTCAAATATTTCAAAGCTATTATCAAAAATAACAGACAAAATGGGTGTCCTTTTTTCAAACAGAATTGCTCCTGTATAGATAAATATGGCTTAAAACTGGTTGAATCATTATTTCATCAACATGTCTTAAGCAAGGCAAGGCAAGTGTATTTATATAGCACCTTTCAACACAAGGCAATTCAAAGTGCTTTCACAAAAAATGAAAGAATAAGAAATAATGCAGCGGAAACTCATTATAAAAGGGCATTTAAAAACTGTCATTTAAAAGCAAAGATAATAAAATAAACATAGAAATACATGAATAAAAGTTACAGTGCAGTGTGAGATATGACTAGTTCAATTAAAAGCAGCGGCAAAAAGGAAAGTCTTCTGCCTGGATTTAAAAGTAGTTTGAGTTGCAGCGGACCTGCAGGTTTCTGGTAGTTTGTTCCAGATATTTGGAGCATAATAACTGAACGCTGCTTCTTCATATTTAGTTCTAACTCTGGGGACAGAAAGCAGACCTGTCCCAGAAGACCTGAGAGATCTGGATGGTTCATAATGGTCTTAGTGGATGATGTCCCAAGGAAATGAGACAGAATTTGAATTAAACATTTGGGCTACAGATAGAGAAAAAGGAGAAATAAATGCACTATTAGATGCAAACTCACAAAAAAGTCACCAAAAAAACAATATGATATAAATCCATTCAAACGTGAAATAGGGGTAGTCTAGGGACACGACTGCCAGAATATTTCAAAGTCTGATGTGTCTCTGGTTTAGCACCAAAGGCACATAATGTGACATAAAGTGTAGACATTATGCACATAGACCTTGTGTCTGACCCCAGTGTAGAGTATGGCCTGTGACAGACACATAAATGCAGTCTGTGATGTCAGGCAGTCACAGCAAGAAGACACATTGAGTAACATTGATGATTCCCCCGCTCATATTGTCATGTCCTCGTCTCTCGCTTTTCACGCCTCCGACCCCATGCTCATTGCCATTCAGCAAAGGTTTATATTCTCTCGTAAAGATCAGCATTTTCCCTGGCATCCGCAGCAAGCAACACCCACAGACTCTGGTAACACTGTTAACCCTGATGAAAACATGTATGCGCAAACACACATGAAACAGAATTAACGTCGGGCATCTCTGGAAGAGTGTTTGTGACATCTCTCTGCAGGATGACAGGCGATGGAAGCAGTGCAGCAGAGATATTCAGCCTTTACAGTCAAGGGCCAAAAGTAGTGCCCCCGCATGCTTACATAATAAGCGAGTGATTCAAATCAAATCAAGTCTTATTGATTGTGATTTAGGCAGGATCATAATAACATCTGTCACAGAGGATGCAGACGTTCAGCCTTTTTAACAGCTCTTTCAGAGTGTGAAGTAATGTATGAGGCAGCTCCAGTGACGTATGCTTCTTTTTCCACATCTTGCAAAGCTTCCCCCGGCTATCCATTTTGAATAGCTGTAAACAGTGAATGATTTATGAGGATGCAACAGCAGGAAGAGCTATCAGTTGCAGTTATTGTACTCCAAGGCCCCTCTAAATAATGGCCCTCTCAGTGGTTAGGCCAAGAGTCTGCTGGGCTCTGCTGAAAGGAAGATATTGACCAGCATGGATCAGGCTGTGTGGCCTGCTGCTTGACAGAAGAGCCACGATTATAGCCTGAAACCTCTCTGAGAATGCCATAATGTGCTATCTTTCCTCCTGTCGTAGAATGGAGATGCATGACTTATTATTTCTATATTTTGAGAGAGTGGTTTGGTGCAGCCCTATAGTCGATATATTGATCGATATTAACCGGGATAAGACAGATGTACATTTGTATTGGCATATTTGTTGGGCAACAATTAGCACAACAATTGCGGTACAGAAATAGAAGGGTAAAATATGTGCAAAGTCAATTAGACCATTAAAGAGAGGACAAGTTATTTTTTTCAGCTGTAAATTGTTCCATTCAGTTAGTAACAGCTCTTTATAAAGCTCATTTAGTGGATCCGATAAGACCACATGGTATTGATCCCAAGAGAAACATTTTGAGCAGCAGCATAAGAAGAATACAAAGGAGGTTGATAGGAACAGGATACAGAAGTGGAGAGAAAATATTTATATGCAGCTAACACCCTGATGTTGGAATATAAATGCAAAACCAGTGCGGTTTTTGGATAATAGTCGATACTGTATTAATGTTGTGTTATTCATAAGAACAAATGTAACAGTGTCTCTATGTTAGAATACATGTTGTTGCAGTACAGTGATTTATGTGGAATACTGTTTTAGCTGAAAACATATTTTAACTTTGATTCCCATAAATCAGCTTACACAAAATGGCACCCGGCACACTCGTGTCTGCTTTATAATCATTTCATAACAAATAACCACAACAGGGACAGGAAACTAAACACTTTTCATGAAAAAGCAATAAATACTCTAGGGTTATACGACAAAATGCTTTGTAAATAAATAAATTAAAGGAAATTATTTCAAACATTCTTTTATTGAACAAATTGAAGATAAACTAAACACAGAAGGCACCAATTATTCAAAACATAATTATTTGTATTGAAAATTGCAGTTTATTTTATTTTCATTGTTTGTTTGTTTGATGAAATATAACTTAATGACTAAGCTTTTATTAACGTTGTTCTGTTATATTTAACCTTTTTTTCATATTTTTTTTTTTATTATATGGTATTTTTTTTTTTTTTTTTTTTTGGTGCTAGTTCATTTCTTGGTCTCATGTTGGAATCTCGAATGTAATGTAATTATAACCCCACTCATCCAGTAAAAAAATTAATTAAAAGTGCAATTTATACTGATACTCTCTTTTAACTGAAACCGTTGTTTTGTCATCAATACCTGTTACCGTTTTAAATCCACACATAAAAGGCCTCACAGACGCCACCTGACAGAGCTCTCATGGTAATATGGTTCATTGGGTTTGTTGGGATGGAATTAGATTGGATACCAGACAGACATGGTGTAGGTTCAACTTCCTCTGCTCTTGTAGCAATTTAATGTCCCACAGGGGCAGTCAGATGGACCAAACACAAATTTGACAGCATCTGCTCCCTGAAGCAAATCATGTTAAAGTGAGAACAGGCTGTCAGGTTGTGTCACCTTCCTCCATCTTTACCTCTTTGGAGCTCTCTGTCACTCTCGTTGTTGACAGGATTGCCTCTTTGTTTCGTCTCACCAATAAAGAATACATCCCAGCCATGGGGGCCGCTGAGCTGGAACAGCCTGTGCACTGGAAGGAAAGTTAGATGTCAATGATTATTTTAATGAATAATCAGTTACCCCTTCCATTACATCCTCACCCTGGGGTCCTGTAGGCTGCAGAGCTGACAGCTGTGATGAATTGAATATGAATCAGCTTTTTTTTTTCGTTGCTAAAGTAGAACTGAAAGATGCTTAAAGACTATTTAACGATGATAGGAATTGATATTGATTGACACGTTGCATTGACACACATGAACAGAATCACATGTATTCATCTCTGGCAACTTCACTCCTCTTTAAATAACTTCAACACCACAAGCCAATCAATCCCATCCATTTTCGTAATTTTGGTAAATAACACCCATTTGTTTGCCCGTCCATGATTAGCTTCTCTAGGCACCATAATTAATCATAGTTAACACTGACAAATCTTCCGATAATTCCTAAGTCCTCATAATGTAATTACTCATTCAGTTAAAATTGGGTATACTGTATAAGCATTTTTCCCTCAGATCTCAAGGTCAAAGCAGAATTCCAATCCATTGATTTGTGGCTGTGCGGTACGTGTGATGCATAGTTAGCTCACTTTTCTGTGGGAGGGTTTTTTTCTTAACACCTTTTTGCCTCCGCTATGAATAGAACACTTTATACTATGTCAAAGATCCTGCTACCTAATGTCCCATTTATAAACGTATCAACTGCTGTATTGATCTTTTGACTCATAGCTTGGGTCGGCAATATAGTTGAATACAAATAGTTGTGTGTGTTTTATAGGCCTGTAAAACACACACAATGAGTATGCTACTGTTGTGTATTATTGAACTTATCGACTTCTCATGTATTCCCTGGTGTGAAAATGTAGTTGTTCTCCATCGAGTGCCTTTTGTGTGTCAAGACGGAAACATATCTACTTATTTCTGGTCTAGCAGTCACATTCCCCCCAGGTTTCCTTCCCTTTTCCTCACATATGTGAGACGTGAGTACATACTGTATGTTAACACTTTATGCCAAATCTTCTCTCCTGCTGTGTTCTTTTACAGATTGTCCTTTGTCCTTGTTCTTTCTGTTCTATCAATCAAATTCCTTGCTTTCAGCCGCAGGAAAGGCAGGAAGTGTGAGATTTCTATCATCCCATGCCTTAATATGGGCTAACAATGGAAGTGCATTAGAACCAATCAGAGACATTAGAGGAAATCTGCTCTGGCATGATTTGATAAAGGGCCAATGCTTTTTTCAAAAAAAGCCTCCCTTCAATCAACTGACGATAATAGACATCTCTACAGGCCGGGATGGATGTAGGAAGCCTCCGATATGCGTCAGGCAGTGCACTTATATCTGATCAGCTTTAAAGCTTGACTAGGTTTCATTGCTCAGGGAAAGATGTTAGGTAGGTATTTTTAATTCTCATTTGGCCCACTTAAGCAAATCTAATTAGTCACACGGGAAATAATCAAGTTTTATGATGTGGTGTAATTGTATTTTGTGTGCACCATTTCTGCACAAAAATTATGAGACAAAACTCATAATACACACTTCATATCGCCACTTGTGTATGTACATGTTTCATTTATGGCATATTGCCTTGAGCAGGCGATTCTTTCTGCCAACGTAATATAACAGAATCATCCTCTCACTTTTAACATTTCTTGAGGTTGGTCATATTCTATCACCCTAATGTTTGCAGGACTCCCAAGCAAACATTTAATCCACCTCAAATCCCATACAGAGCCAGTTCCATTGGACCTTTACCCAGTGACGTCATATCCATCCAACTCCCACTTGTGGGACCCAGTAACTCTGTTTTCTTCTCTACCCACAGTTCTTTCCGCCTGGATAAAATCAACAGTGACATGCGTAACTACATCACCAATTTTGCGGCAGACTTAAGGTGAATACAGGCCCAGCACCCCCCCTCTCCTCGCTCTCTGTTGCTGCCGTGTTGCAGTGGTCAGACACCAGAGCCAGCTGGCTCGCTGCCCTGCTGACATACCCAATATGGCCGCCTCACAGAGCAAACACTCTAGACCAGTCAATGAGAGGTCACCTAGGGCAATATGCTCATACTGGCAAAGCATAAGGCGCTGTTAAACACATGATAGATATGATCTGATACATTTCTATATGTAACACCAGCACTTCCTATTTATAGCTTATTTGCTTTTACCACTTCATTCAGACTTTTCCTCTGGATGTTTCTTCTCTAGGATGCCTTTGGACGTGTAGAAGGTTGATATTACTTTGCAAACACACACAGCCTTGCTTCAGCAGGACAAGATGGATTGGGGGACTTTTAATCACACTGGCATTTTCCTCGCTGCCAAACCCCAATGTTTATCTCTATAAAAAGCACAGAAACTGCTTACTCATCCCTGCCTGCCATTAGAAATGGATCTGGCGGAGAGGACCTCAATTTGGTATTACTAATGCAATGAACTAGAGTATTCTCTAGTTTACTCAAAGCGCATTTTTCTTCCATGTTTTTCTATTTCCTTCCAGCAGATTTCAAACCACACTTGGGTTTCTGAACATCCCTTGCACTGCTGGTGTAGCACATTTAATTGACCCGGCTGACACCGGGGTGCTCTCTGAAGTGCTTGCTCACTAACTAGCTCCTGATTTGCATTTCCCTCATTTCCAAGCATTGATTGAACGTTTCAGCACAACAGAAATCGAACTGCCTTTGTAAGGACGCTGGTGAAAACATCAATGTAGTGGGGGAGAGAAAATGACAGAGAGAGAGAGGCTCCCCTCTCGGGAGACACAAGGTCATTACCAGTCTCCCTCGTAAGTTCAGGTTACCTGGAGAAGGCCCCTTCCCTTGATAACACATTATTGTTTTTGTCATCATGTTAAACCTGTAGTCACTTGGCAATCTGCTTTGATTATAAGTTCAATTATGTTTAATTGACTTGCTTAGGAAGTAGTCATCATGGCTGTAGTCCCACTCCTTTCTTGCTTTTTCTTCTCTCTCTCTCTGTTCAGTCAGAGCTACCACTTGCAAGCCACCAGGGACGTGCACCCAAGCATTGCCCTGGATCCCTCTGCCAACTACAACTCTCCCAAGTTTCGCTCCAGGAACCAGAGCTACATGCGGGCAGTCAGCACCCTCAGCCAGGCTAGCTGTGTTAGCCAAGTGAGCCAGGTGAGTCTGCACCCTTTCAATAAGTGAACTGTGAAAGTACTTCTTACTCGGGGAGAAGCCGAGAGACCCTGAGGAGATCCCATGGAGCCCACAGGGAAATGAGTTAAGTTGCTGATGATTTAAAAGCTTAGTGTCCAAAACATAGTTATTATTCTCAGTGCAAATCTTCAATTGTAAACCATTTAGTTATTGTTTTTCAAAACCCGTGGCTTCTTTTTTTCGAGCTTCATTTGACTTATTACACTTATTTGATTTGACAGTTCATTCCACACTGTTTATCTGGATGGATTAAACGACGCCTACAGGGGTTGTTGAGATATTAATCTCCCTCTTAAAAGAGAGGTTTATTGATTTGTTCAGAGTCTTAAAAGCCTCAACTAAACTCTTACAAATTCAAGATCCCAATAGAACAAGATGTTTATCTGTGATACTTGACTTTCTCAGAACCATTACTCAATACATCATACAATCTGAAACAGGAAACAGAAATACTTCTGCTTGACATTAACAGGTCTTTTACAGCAAACTCTCTGACACAGTATGACCATGATTGATGTTGTTTTCTATTACGGCCCGTCCACACGGCGGCGTGCGTTGAAGCTTGCCGGCGGGGGGGGGGCTGAAACTCGACCAACAACCAATCACATTAATCCCCCGCCCCGGACACAGAAGCACGCGGTTTGATTGGCTAGAGCTTGTACTGGCATATGATTCGATTGGCTGACGCTTCCGCCGAAGCTTCAAAAGTTGAACATTGCTCAACTTTTGCAGCGAGCAACGCTTCTGAAGCTACGCTTCGCTCCCACAATGCAGTTCGGCGAAACGTGACGTCACCCCATTCAAAGTGAATGGGCAGAAGCGTTGAAGCTTCAACGCACGCCGCCGTGTGAACGGGCCGTTACAGAACAAGCAATCAGCCCCCAGGTTATCTACCAGTGTGCAAATATGAAAGATCCATTTCCAGGAACAGAAATCATTTTTGAGACATATATTACCACATGCAAGTGTTGGATTCAGAGCAACAAGACATTTTTTTATTATTCTTAGATCATACATTTATTAAAATGTACTCTCTGGATTAACAATTAGGACAGCATGCTCACGGATTTTGTTTCTCACAGGTGAGTGAGACAGAAATAAACGGCCAGTTTGAATCAGTGTGCGAGTCGGTGTTCAGTGAGGTTGAATCCCAGGCCATGGAGGCGTTGGATCTGCCCGGCTGCTTCAGAACTCGGAGTCACAGCTACCTGCGAGCCATCCAGGCCGGCTACTCCCAGGATGATGACTGCATCCCCCCCATGGCGTCCAGCGTCGCCTCCACCATCAGGGCTACCACAGGTAAGGAAATATGGACTTATTTTGCAGAATACAATGTGTGAAATCCTGAATGTCAGTATTTTTGTTTGAACAAATTGACACCAAAAGCTTACATTTGTCATTAACATGTGTAATTGGATGAATACAAAGCAGTTAGTGCAAACTGGTTGTGCTGTCAAACAGCTTTACATCTTTGCATGAATCACTCTTCTATGTTTCCATTGTTTTTGATGGACGTAAGTTTACTGTAGCTACCACTTGTGAGCTGTGCTAGTTCATCCTACTGTATTTTGGATACAGTGCTTCATCTGCTCATCCATTGGATGCATCAGAGAGTAAAGCTATGAACCCTATTGAAAATCACAAATGGAAATTGTCTGAAGTTAAAATCAGGTCTTTATAAAGACATGACTGCTTTTTCTGGTACATTTTGGATACTCACTTTCTTTATGGTGCCACAGGGTGCCATTTCTGAACGTACTCAAAGCTTTTTTGCAAAAAAACAAATAAATCTGAAATTGCTGTCTGCAAAGTATGCATTGTTGTACTTGTAAACCCAGTTTAACGCTTATTGCAGCATAAACTGTGAATATTCTGCATCCCTGGATTGTTCACTTCACACAAATTGTGTCTTATTGCAAAGCTCATGTTTACTCACAATGCAATCACTTTAAAGAATTGCACATTCATTAAGTCCAGACCCGAATAATAGATCATTACATGAGTCAATGATTATACTGATAACTCAACTGTCACACTGGTTAGTCACATAGATCACCTTTGCAAACTTGCTACAATCAATCCTAACCTAATGAGCTGAGACGTGCATACATTTCTGATACTGATCCTTGATTACAAATTGTGAGCTGATGGTGGTTTCAACAATTACTGCATTGCTGGATTCACAGAGGAAATGATATGTCCTTGTGATGAAGAATGTGGGAAGAAAAGAAGAAAAAGTATCCGGATGAGAAGTCTGAGGGGGTTCCACCTCTTTCCAGTAGATTCATGAACTAACAACATTAGCTGGACTATAATAGGGAGGGTTAGAGGTGTGGCCATCTGGAGCTGTGCTTATGATCAATTCTTCATACCTATAAATGTTTGCTTACACTGCTTTCTCAGTAAACTCAAATATCTTTCCTTTTTTTAGGAAACAGTGTTTGAAATGTGGTAGATCTTGCCACAATTTTGGACATCAATCTGTCAAACTGGACCTGATTTTTTCAATAGGGTTCATACTATACCTATGACTGATGGGATATGGTTAGAAAGCTTTGCTCATCTTTGCCTCTTTTCATTGCACAAAGTACACATTTCTTTACCTCGACTGAAACAGACGAGCATGCAAGGATTGTTCCTACCTCATTTATGAAAAAATAATGTGTATTCTCTGTGATGTGTTCTGGGAGCTTGGAGTTTTAGCTTTGTGCATTGAAAAGATGCGAAGAATGCATGCTACAATTAGAGGTTGAGAAGGCAGTGTAACCATTAACGAAAATGAGTCAAAGTGGGAATACTTTCCCAGTGTTACACTGGGTTTGAAATGTTAAACGATATTACAGATTAATAACAAATGATGTGTATACACATCTACAGCATACAGATGGGTGAATTGGGGCAATAATCATAAGATTAGCACTTTCTGCTATTATCTTGTTTTGACTCATGGCATTCAGTGCATGATTTGATGTTACTGCTTTGTGGCAATAAAAAGCACATTCTCTCCAGCTGCTCACACCTGTGGCCATATTACAGATACGTATTTATATTTGTCTTCCAGACAGAAATTATGTTCAGGAAGACTCTTGTTTGCCTGACCAGGCCAGTGTACATGAGGATTTGGCAGAAGCGGCCCCTTTGGATCATGATGTTCTAGGCTGCCCCATCAGAAGAGACAGACTTTACAAAGAAGATAACATGGGGGCAGGAGCCAAACCTGTGTCGGGACCACCTGTTTCTCCAAGCCTCTTCAGATCCCACAGATCTAGTGCCCCAGAACGGCCATCACCAAAAGCAATCCAGGCCAGTATCAAAGAGTCTGCTTCTCTGGCTGCAGCTATCAGCATGCAGTGGAAAGAAGAGGTCTCGGCCATGCGTAGAGAGCTAGCTGATCTGAGAAGGGACCTCTGTGTAGAGCTTCGTGCTTTCAACAGTAACTTCAACACTTTCACACAGCATTACAACACATGGTCTCCCCAAGGTGGTAACATGGCTGCTGGGGCAGGTTTAGGAGGACGGGTTGGAACAGGGACAGGACCCAGGGCGGGGGCAGGGGCAGGGACAGGGGCAGGGGCAGGAGCAGGGGTAGGGGTAGGAGTGGGGGTAGGAGCAGATATAGGCCCCGGGACAGGAGCAGGAGTAGGTGCTGGGGCAGGGAAGGGCTCAGGGGCAGGAGGAGTTGGAACCTCTGCAGCACATGCAGGCACTGGGGCAGCTAAAGAGAAGAAACCACAGATATCTAAAGTGTCTGTGGGGACACAGGCCAGAAGCAAGGTCCTTGTCCGGCAAAGCACTGCAGATGCAGCTGTCAATTGTCCAGAGGAGAAGGAAGAGAAGAAAGGTGCCCGTCGTCTGCCAAAACAGCTCTCTATGGACCCAAGCATTCTGGCCTGTCCACAGTCAATGTATGTGGAGAGTGCCATACCACTTTCTTTGGATCCAATACTTTCAGGCTCTATTAGAGCAGCCGAACCAAATGTATTTGAGTTGACTGCTCTGCCCTCTCAAGCCAATCTTGAAACAGAGTTACCAGCCCATACAGTTGTGACTTCATCTGATGTGGTCATTTGTGAGCCAGTCACCACTCATGGCACAGTGCCAATTCCTCCAGAAGCAGATCTTGAGAACCCTCAGGATTCAGTGATAGCAGATCACAAAATTCTAGTCACTCCGCAGCTGATAAACTTAGGCCCAGCCAAGGAGTCCCGTTCAGATACTTCTAAACCGAATGACACCAAATGCCCAGACTCCGTACTTATTGAAAGGGATCAAATACTGCTGCCATATCCAGTTCCTGTAGTAACTGTTTCTCCACCTAAAGAACGTGATTATGACAGCATGTCAGATTCAGAGTCTCCCGGTCCTTTCTCTGGTGAAAAGCCAGATCCGGTGTATCAAGACTCTGCTGCTGTGTCTTTGCCATATTCAGGATCAGATGATCCAGATCCTGCAGACCCAACAGAATTAGAATCACAACCTTCAGATATACCCATGGTGTTCCCATCTGATCCCATTGGTCAAGACCCATTATTGGTCTGTGATGCACCCACACTTGATCTCGAGACTGTTACAGAATTACATTTAGCAACTGACATTATATATCCATCCATTGTGGTGTCAGAGTACCCCGACACAGATTCTCCTACAAGTCCAACTGACAGTGACACAAATCCAGATCCCATTATCACCTTTCCAGATTATATTTCTGACCCTCCCCCCGAGCAAATGACATCGGTCTCAACCTTTGCTTCCACTTCAGTAGATACTCTACCCGACACTGACCCAGAGTCTCAAGACTCAGATTGGCCACCCCTCCCTGAACCCCTTGATACCACCCCTATATTTCATGCCGATCTGGTCCACTTTGACTTAGTAATGCTGACTTCCCTAGATCAAGATGATCTTGACTCAGTGTTCATGGATCCTGAACCAGAACCTTTTAACCTGAGTGGTGACTATCTATATGATACAGAGGATTTAGATCCTATCTACCAATCAGATTGTCCAGGTTCACCACTACCCACTGTTGACCCTGCAGTGGATCCTACATCATCTACAGAATCTATCTGTTTGGATCCAGCAATGGAGTATCGCCTAGCTCACATGCCTCGGGATGATCCCCCAGAAGTACATGGAGTCCTACTACCACAGGTCACTGTCACAATATCCCCTCCTAGTTCAGTGTCTCATGATTCATCGCTGGAAATGGACTTTGGACCCTCAAGTCCAACCCCAGATGATCTTCCATCAGATACAGACCCATCACTGCCAGACCTTGAAGACCTACCCTCAGTGGACCTGACACACAGTGAGCCAGATGATATGATTGCTGAAACAATGGAGTGTGTGGCTATATCCCAGGAGTGTGGGGAACTTGTGGAGGAAGAAACCCCAGATACTACAGAGAGTTCCTCAAGGGAGGAGGCCTTTCTGTGGTGCAGGTGGCAGAGGAGGGGACAAAGAAGAGAATCAATGCACAGGAGTGCCAGCGTGGAACTCTGGAGCAGGAGATACGACTACAACAGTGCAGAAATTACATACGTGTCCCTCACCCTGTGAGCTCATACCTCATTCTCAGCAGACAAAATGTAGCCCAATGTATATTTATAGCTCACAGTTTGTTGCTGCTAGTTCACTGTAGAGCAACGTGCAGATTGAAATGTCATGTGAGCAATGGCATTCAAAGCAAGGACTTCCTCAAACCTGCAGTATTATTTCAGCAACAGACTGCATTGGTAGCTTAAAAAAAAATGTTTCATGGATTGCACCATACTGCAAGAAAATGATGAACCCTTTG
This sequence comes from Trematomus bernacchii, assembly GCF_902827165.1. Lineage (NCBI taxonomy): Eukaryota > Metazoa > Chordata > Actinopteri > Perciformes > Nototheniidae > Trematomus > Trematomus bernacchii. The sequence continues at coordinate 11,167,642 of NW_022987313.1, read as the reverse complement.
TGGCGTTTACTGAACAACATTGCTTCACAAACATTTATCAAAAGCAGTATGAACTTTGCTGAAGCTGTTGTCACCACTGATGTGAATTATCTTCCAGAACAGTACTGCCTTTTTAATCATTAGATACACTACTAAATGTTTAATCATTTTATTACATCAAAGACATTTGACACATCTATTTTAAGAGACTCTATCGGAGCTCTGTTATAGACTACGGAAAAGATGGCTAAATTAATACAAGGTCCTGACAATCCTTACTGTGATGATGGAATCTTTTCTTTACTTGACCTATTTCGAGCTCTCTGTTTATTGTCACTCTAGATTGGAGTGAAGTGAATCTTCGCAGTTATCATATAACTATAAGGACAAACTGTTTACTATGTGAGCTGTTGGATGGACTCTGCGGGTATAGAGATAAAAAAAGTGATGCTGTGAAATTATGTTTGCACAACCCTAGAGTGAGCGTGAATTCTACGGAGCCCCCAATGGCTAATGGAGGAAAACATTTGAGGAGTGAATTACCTCGCCATATTTCTCGCCCCGGAAATGTTTTGTGTTCTCTTGCAAAAATGTTATTCCACCATACTTATTGGCCATGTCTGCTGCTTCCTGTTCCCTATGACCAACAAGGTTGATACATTTAAAGGGAAAGTTAGCTCAAATCACATTACCGTATCGAGTAACAATAATACATTCCTCATATTAGAACTGTGATTAAGAAATTCATTTCGCCCAATGCCCAGAGTAAAACTCAATCAGCTGATCATAGGGACTTTCACTGGGAGCAGCTTAGGGAAAAAAGACATATGGATCAGAAGGAATGTAAGAAAAAAATGTTGTGAGGGAACACAAAAGTATTGCGAGAGAATGCAAATTGTGAGGTTACGCAAAAGTAGTCCTCTAAACAACATTTCACCATGACCATAAGGGGGCTCAAAGAAGACTGTACTGTTAATAGAAAATAGAAGGATACTTAAAATATTTGTATTTCATGCTAAAAAATGATTACAAACCAGTGAAGTTATTGTATGTAGCCTTTCTTCACATAACCTCATGTTACATGCACATACACTTGGTACCAAACACACGCCATATATACACACATCTTTCGTGGAGGATCATTAAAAGGACACATTTGTTTTAAAAATACACAACAAATAAAATGTGTCTGATAATCTGACAAACAGGCCTTGTTAAGAGATGATATTGTACTTTTTACGGTAAGACGTCATCTCAATTCTCAGGAATCAAAGACTGAGAATGTTATGTTGGGACATAAGTGTAATGACATGTTAAACTGTGTTGCTTCCTGAAATGGGTGTACAACATGTGGCCGTTTTTTGACACGTGTTACACTGAATGATGAATATAATGGTGCATGACAGATGGCCTCAATATTTTGTGCATTTCATATACAGTGCCTCATTGTAATTATTTGGTTCTACTCATTGTTGTGTTTGAATATTCAGTGAAAGGAAAGGAGCATACATACCAGAGAATACGGACAATTCTGTTACCAGCAACGAACAGCTGAAAAGTCAAGAGAAATTGCAAAGATACATCTGTGTTATCTGTCTAATTAATGGGCTTTATATGAAATCGCCCTCTGAAGTCTGTGCTCTAATAAAGTGCGCTGGAACAGAAAGAGTCTCTCAGCCGAACATCAGTGAGCTGCAAGACGAAAGGATTTTCCCGTGTGTTGTTTTGAATTGAATATGTGCAGAGAGCAAAGTTTGTTAAATTGACTGAATCTGAAAGGTTTTTAAAGGGATGGACAGTTAATTAGGTTGAATTGTTGTATTCATTTTGTCAATTTCAGCAGCATCAAACGCACCACCTTTTCCTCCATGGATCCCATCCATATTTACCTTTTAAATGGCAAAATTGTAGCACATAATTAACCCTGTGTTGCAGTGACATAATATGTATTCATAAGATATAATCCAAATATTAACGGGTTCTGGATTCAGTCATGCAGTGAAATATATTGGCATATAATATCCATCTTTTTTTCTTTATTGATGTTAGATTTTGCAGAGAGAATTACACAGGCTGGCTGGACTTGTGTTTATTATAATACAATATATACTGTTGTTTTATTAAAAAGCCTTTTTAAGTAAGCCTACAGTATAACCTAAATGGCATGCAGGAAAAATGAACTGTTTTACTGCAGTTTGCATATATGTTTGGATTGTTTTATGTATTCATGTACTTTAATTTATTGTCAACGTGGTATAGCTTGTGGAGAGTGTAACAGGGATGTGACCCTTTGCAGCATCATGCACTAACGACAAGGTTAAGAAATACTTGATATCAGGATCATAATCTTTCCATTTCTTAAGCACTGTGAAAAAAGGTTGAAAAGATGAGCAATTGTTTCAATAGCAAGCTTTTTTAACAGATTTCTTTTCCTGATAAAATGAATAAAATCAGAAAACAGAGGGATTAAGTTGTTGAGATTGGGTGGAATATTTACAATTACACATTTAATAGCTGTCATTTTGAATATTACATCAATAAAAAAACAAATGAAACATTCTTACTCAATATAAATCACAAACGTCTTAATGTTACATATTGTTATCTAGGAAGAGATCAGTCATATTTAATTGAAGTTGAACACTTTCTTTATTTTCAAGCAAAAGTCTCCACCCAGACAGGACTGGTATTATACATGTATCACTGTAACAAAGGAAGTACATTAGACCTCGAAGGGAGTCAGCTTTCATTTGATTAAAAGGGGTCGTTTGCAATGATTTTCTAATTTCTGTATTTGATAATCTTGTAAGAGTGTAGCAGTTTCAGGTTCATGGTAAACCCATGTTCGGGGCAGGATCCTGAAGCCAACGCAGGTGATGTTTGTTGACCTATGCACACCAACCTAAATTACATGCCTTGACACTGGTATACAAAAAACGTCAGAGATGTGTAATCTCAGTTAATAATCAAAGTAAAAAGGTAGTAATTGAATGATTACTGATAACTTAATTGCACCCTTTCCAAAATGGCCTAGGCAGAGTGTCTTAGTTTCTTCCTTGTTATTGATTTGCTATACATCCTACTGCGCAGTTACTCTCTGGATCCCCTTTGTGTGTAGTCATGTGTAATGTGGATAGATTGTACTTTATGTTTGGGCCCTTTTCTGAATATACACACCACTCCCTTGTTTTCAGGGATCCAGTTCTGCCTCCCCTCCACCTGCAGCATTGATCGGATCCCCCAACAAACCCCAGGTAATCCTGCTAACGGGGCATCAGTGCTCAGTGTCAATGTGAGGAATTGAAACAAAACAGTGGCAAGTTGCTGTTAAGCACATGTATAAAAAATGAGTAATTTACACTACAATATATCTGTTCCTAAGGCACTGGAGGATGCCATTGCTCCTCTACACCTGCACTAGGCCTCAATACTCTAAACCAGGGGTGTCCAAACTACGGCCCGGGGGCCAATTGTGGACCGCGGACCATTTTAAATCGGCCCTCAGCAAATTAAAAAAGTATTATGGAATATGGCCCACAAATTAAACTTGTGCTTGTCTTATATTGTACTTCTTAAATATAAAGGGTTACATATATTACACAGTAGTATTCATGTGTTAATAAGCCCACTTTTCAAATAAATTCAGTCAATTAAAGTTGGAAACATTTTCATATCTTAGTTGATAAGAAAAAAGCCCAATGACTTATTTACATAACAAGCTTGAAATACACCTTTCCTATTTCTCCTTATTATAAGCAATCTGAGGCTTCTGTTTTAAGGGATGAGCTGCCAACACTCACATGCATAATTCACCTGCATTTGATTGATTTTGCTAATTTATAATTTAACTTATGAGGCAATATACCTCTTGCGAGTGGCCCAGCCCTTCGGCCCTCGGTGAAAAAAGTTTGGACGCCCCTGCTCTAAACCCTCTCCATACTTTGTTTGAGAGCACTCATGACAGAGCGCAGTTGTTAAAGTGCTTTTTTGGAGCCTTTTTTGCCATAGCTTGGCAGAGTGTAACTCTCCGATACATCTCTCTATCCCAAAGTGTGCGTTGTTGCATGAGCACACTAACACCCCTGGTTTTCCTTGTGCATTCTAGTCGAGAGGAAGCTGATTTGTTTTCATGCTGGGTGAGGTTAAGTCCACAGTGACATGCATCTAAATGGTGACAAGCAGATGGGTCAGCAGGAGGTGACTCCATGAACAGCAGGAAAATACACATCTGGCGTTACAGGCGGACAAAAGAACGTCCTTGAATCTACGTATCAAAGAAACTTGCCATGAAATGAGTATTTTTTTCTAGTGTGTTGTTTGTTTGTTTTCTCAGTGATTCATCATTGAGTGAGTTGGATTAATCACTCAGATTTCTCTTATCTTTTGTTTGCTATTATTATATTCATTCTTTATTATATCTGTCTGCAACACTCAGGGCCCATAATGGAGTTAACCAATCCATCTTCCTCTCCCTCCCTCGCTCCAGATCATTTACATATCCTTAAAAGCCTGCTGCAAAACAAACTGCTGCATTTCCTTTACAGTGATGAATCCAATCGGGAAGAAAGACTCTTAACGACGTGTCACTCAGCAAAATACCCCCCACCCCACTCCACCCCCAAGTCCCCCATGTTAGCATACAAGCCAGGCCTGATAGATGGAGAGCTCCTAACAGAGATGGAGTGGTTGAATCACTTCCTTTGTGTCTCACGTTAATCAGACTCACTGGCACAGTGGTGTTGTTGTGTGTGTTGTGGTGTGTGTGTGTGTGTGTGGTGTGTGTGGTGTGTGTGTGTGTGTGTGTGTGTGTGTGTGTGTGTGTGTGTGTGTGTGTGTGTGTGTGTGTGTGTGTGTGTGTGTGTGTGTGTGTGTGTGTGTGTGTGTGTGTGTGTGTGTGTGTGTGTGTGTGTGTGTGTGCGCGCATTTGAGAGAGAGCGATTAAATGGAGTATTCACAATGAACACATTTACCTGTCTATTTAAAACACTTCTTCTAAACTGCACTCACCGTACATAATGTTCCCTGAAACCAAAAGAAAAAATGTTGCTGTCATGGAGATACTTTAAAGGCCTATTGGCCATTCAAACTGTTTAATACTGTTATAACTGTCTAATATTTTCTTTAGAAAGAATAGGGAGTTTGCCAATGTCTCCAAAAAACTGCATTTAAGACTATTGGATGGTACAAGCAACAGGTGTACGCTGTGAGACACTCACATTAACGTGGTTATTGTGTTTCAGGCTGTGAATTCAAAAATTACCTGATTAGGTTTATGGAAAAAAGGTTTGTGTTAAAATGTCTGTCCACAAAAAAAATAAACCAGATCGTGAATGTTTCAATTTCTCATTTACCCCAAGTTCTCTGTACACATTTGACGTAATTTAATAAGTGTTTCTTTAGAAATATGCAACATATTTACCACTGATTTTCATTTTATTTTTGTACCTCTTAGCCAATATATCCAAGGACGGGAAGTTACTGTAAATCAGTTCTGGGAAGTGACCAGGTTAAATCTGAGATACCAATCATTGAGCCTGCAGAATTAGATAATATAACCTTTATATTATCTAATTCAGTTCGCTGAATGTATAAATGTCAGATTTTCTTTTTTCTTTGTCCCTAATCTGACCATCGTTTAATAAGATATCGTTTTTACTGTCTGAATAAATCTACGTGCATTTTTCCTCCAGTCATGTGCAGTCGGCCTTGCAGTGGCATGCACCGTTCAGATAAAAGCTGAATTAAAATGTGAAAACAAGATAAGGTAATAAAGAAGGACATTATCTGGGTACAAAAATATGAAATTGCTGTGAGTAATACCACAGATAACCTTGGGCTTTGTGGCCCTGTGGTTTCCTTGTTTAATATTAATCGTGGTTGACCATGGTGTACGCCACAATGTTACAATTGACCGTCTATTACAATTGATGATCTTCATTTGTTAACACCCCTCATGGTTATACAGTAATGAAGGCTTTCAGTTGAAACTCTGGCAAACACTGTCTGTGTTCACTTCAGATCTAAATGCTGAGTAATACTGCGCTGCCTAGATGCGAGCAAGAATTATGACTCCCCTTTGCACGACCGACTGGCTAATAATGGCTCTATTTTGGTCCTCCTGCTGAATCATGCCCCCTGAATGGGTCATCTCTTTCCTCCTTTGAACCCTCCTCGCTCCCTGATTTATTGTCGCTCTCTATTACACACACACACAAACCCTCTCTCCCTCCCACAGATTTCTCCGTGCCCCATCCTCCTTGTTCTACCCTAATGCATCTCTTCATCAACCAGAAGTACATTTTGTGAATGGACAGCAGCATGAGTCATTAAGCCCCCGGAGCGGAACACTCTTCATAGACCAGACGTCTCTAGCTATTTAAATAACAAAAACAAAACATGGTTAAAAAAGAGGCCAAAAGGTGTTGCGAGTGTGAATTGAAGCCTAGGGTTTTATTATTATTATTATACAAGGTGCTGTTTCTAAAAAGCGTTGCACACAAGCTACAACGTAATTAGGCTGAAATGCTATCAATTTTACACCAGAACATTTGGGAGCCTGCGTGTGGGGCGCAGCTCATTTCACCCCAAAATGGATCACATTTGGGTCTCATAAGGACATTCTTAATTGCTTTGTGTGATGTAAGCATTTGTTAGACAGAAACAGAAACACTGAGTTCAACACGGTTTACTTCTTTCTCAAGGAAAACGATAACCCATAACTTAACCTGCAGCATGACTAACTGTTCTTCCTCTACAGCTCTTTATTTCTGCTGGTGTTAGCTTCAAGGTATCTGGCAGACTCGCAGCTTTGATCAAAACACACTCAACGAGGCTTGTGCTTCAGATTGTTCAGCTTGTAACCACACTGAGTAAGCTTTTCTCTAAAAGCCTTCAAAAGAAGACACGTCAAAGCTTAGAAGGCGTTCATGACCCATTCCTCAAGTCCATCTCTCCATGGATTAAGTCCAGATTCTCATTTACACTTGAAAGAAAGTAATCCCCTTTCTTTCTGACATGAAATGGACTGAATAAGAAGATGAAAGTTGTCAAGCTTCCTTAAAGACTTTCAAACAGGATCCTCCACACAAGTTCTCTGGTTCTTTTCCGTTGTTCATGTCTTTTGAGTGTCTCATGTCACAGAGGCTTTAATGTTCTCTGATATCCACTTATTCTACAGGAACATATCAGAGCTTTTTAAACTGTGCCCACATGTTAACCTTTCCCTCACTTATCTGAGCACTCAAAGTTTTTTTCCCCTCAAACAGAGGCCAACATCTGAAACAGAGTACTGACTCAGCTTGGATCAATAAGCTGATCAGCAGATTTCCATACATTTTCCATATTTAGCAACAAGCTACTTTTTATCAAGCTGTGAAACAAATGGTGTTGCTGCCTAATGTGCCATCATAATCACTGTAATATATTAGCCTACACATATGCTAATGATGTCATTAAGTAATAAAAGTAAGTTAATTAAGCAATAAAATGAACTGCTAATAACATTGGAAAGTACTTTATCAGCTTGTTGTCATATGACAAATGGGTAGAATATTAGGTGCCTGCATGATGTTTCTGCCATATACTGATATTAAGATGTTGTGTTGAAAGGAATCTCTACGATCAATCAGGAGGCAGATGTTTGAAAGACAAGTCTGATAATAAAATAACATTTTAATTTACTAAGAAATCCCATGAAAAGAAAGTAAAGTATTTTTATCCAAAGTCTGATATAACACAAATCTCCATGCCGTGAAGCTCTATTGTTGTCCAAAAACTTTTAAAGAAATTATATAATACTGGAAAGAAATCATCAGCTGGCCAAATTGGGTACCATGTGGTGCAGCTTTTGGAGCCACATACACCATTGTGCTTTCAAAATTCTAACTAAAGATTTAAATGTGTATTACTCAACTGCTGAACATATTCCCAATTAAATTCACTATATATTCCTGATTGAGTACAGTGACCTAAAAAAGATTGCCCAGCAGTTTAAGGAAATTATTCAGCCTTTTTTGTAATTACTTTTTTTGAGAGATTTTATGTTGGTGTTTATGTTGTTCCTACAAAGTAGGAAAAAGCACAAGTGTTAAGAGACAGAATAATGCATTGGAGGTTTTGGTATTTATTAATTGTAGTTTGATATAATGAATAGAATATCGGCAGCATCATTCTGTCAGGCTTATGACTAACAGGAGGCGTTGGGGTGTGCGGTAGTTTCAATATGATTTGAAGCTTTATAACTCAGTATTTATAAATAATTATATCAAATACCAGAGATTATATTTATGATTAATACTAAACTCCTCTGAATGACTGGGAATTTGTTTTCACTTTTTCATTTTTACAGGATATACTCAAGTTTCACGATTGATAGGTGTTGAATGTTTTTACAGGCTGGATTTTATATTCCTAAAACTTGATGACTGAAATAATAGGTAAATGTATGCACTATAATGCACTTATACAAACTTATACAATTAAATAAAGCGGTGAATATATTGTTTAAAGGTCACCTATTATGCAAAATCCACTTTTTCATGTCTTTTATACATAAACATGTGTCCCCTCTGTGTAAAGAGATTCTGAAAGTTTCAGGAAAAAATATTCCCTCACTTTATGTCCTGATCCATTTATATAAAAACCTGTCTGAAATGAGCTGATCGGATTTTGTCCACTTTGTGATGTCATAACGATTTTTTGGCTTGTGTAACCATTAGCCAATAACCAACCAAGTTAACACAAGCCCCCTTATCACCTGAATATCCTCCTAGAGCACCATTGTGTTCTTTTTAACCAAATATCTCTCAGAGGGGCGTGGGGAGTGGCTCCTTATTTTCATCTAAAGTAACAGACACAGAATCAGCACTTTTGAAACAGGGCTGAAACAGAGGGGATTATGGGATGCTACAATGCATGATCTTTTTGGTATTTGGAGCCAAACACTTCAGAGACATGTTTGTATATATCTGAGACCTATAATATATTGATGAAAAACAGTATAATAGGGGACCTTTAAAATTGACTTTTTGATTAATTGTGTCTTTCCACCTTTTCCAGCCATCACCTACACATCCAACTACAAGAAGACCCCTCCTCCACCGGTCCCGCCCCGCACCACCTCCAAGCCCCTCATCTCCATCACGGCCCAGAGCAGCACCGAGTCCACCCAGGACGCCTACCACGAGGGGAGGCACCCTCACGGCGGCATGTGGGCCCCTGACGGCCTCTGCCTGGGGCTCAACCCGGGCAGGGGCCTCTACAACTCCACCGACAGCCTGGACAGCGCCAAGGCTGTGACCATCGCCATGGAGGCGGCCGGAGTCATGTCTGGAAAACGACACCCGTCCACAGACAGCCACAGCTCGGTGCTCACCTGCGACAAGGCCATCCTGGTGTCCAGGGCTGAGGAGTACCTGAAGACCCCCAGGTCTTCTATAGGAATACAGGTTAGTACGTCTCTTTAGGTGTGCTTTATGAGAAGATCCAATATCAGAGGTGGGAAGTAGTGGTGTACAAATACTTTGTTACTGTACTTAAGTACATTTTTTCTGGTATCAGTACTCCACTACTTATTTTTCTGACAACTTCTTACATTTTTAACACAAATACCTGTACTTTCTACTTCTTACATTTTCAGAACTGGCTCGTTACTTTAGTTTTAATCTGTGTTTGGTGGCGTGATCATTATTATTTAGAGTCATTGCGTGCCTATTGATTTGAACACGATCCGTGTATCCATCATTTCCTGGTCTTCTCTAAACAAGAGGGACCAATGAAAGCGTTGTCATGTTGCCGTTGTTCAGCATCGAAACATTCATTAGCTAACAATGACATTATTGTTCTATTAATATAAAGTGAGGTCAGTTAGTCTTTAAAACAGCTGGTAGTTATGGGAACTTTTACTTGAGTACATTTTGAAGCCCATACTTCTTTACTTTTACTTGAGTAAAGAAGTTTAGTCAGTACTTCGACTTTTACCAGAGTATTTTTAAACACGAGTATCTGTACTTCTACTTGAGTAAAGGATGTTTGTACTTCTGCCATCTCTGTCCAATATAGGATCCAATACAACTCCATCCTGTGCATGATTGCATAATGATACAGACCACTCACACACACACACACATCCGACTCTGAAACAGTGTTCTCTTTTCAGCAGCTAAAAATAGCAAAAGTGAGTCATCCTACTGCAATCCGTCAATTAAGATTCTACTCATGCTAGAGCAAGTTTTAGTGAATGGAAGTTCACTCCACGGTTCATTCACTCACTCTCCGTTTACTGTACCTGTTTCTCTTTCTCTTTCTCGCCACACTCAAGTTTCTTCTGCCTTTCTCTTTTTTTCCTCTCTATTTTCCTCTGTGTCTCCGTCCACCTCCCACTCTGTGTGGTCATATCTTGGCTTTGTCTGCCACATTCTCTGATACTACTTGGGGTTCTGGTGTTGTTGATCTCCAGCTGCTTTCTAAAGGTTACAAAACAAAGAGTGAGGAATCTGTGGAGCTCACACCATCACCTCTCGAACATTCAGAGGGTTTTATCAAAGCAGAATCTCAAAGTTGTTGTGAATTTGAGAATTTGAAAACCATTGGTCGGTATACGATTGCTCTGTCTGTAGGGAGTAGTCATGTTTCTTCTCTGTATTTCTTCTTGCTCCATATATTTTAGTTCTCGCCCCATTAACAGTCTTCTTTCTTAAATTCATCTCTCCCCCGAATTCTCAGTATTTTACGCTATTTAATCAAACTCTGGGGCAATGTTGAACTTTAATCCTTTCAAATATTTAAAGAAAAGAGAGCAGACTACTTCATTAATATCATTCTGAAGGTACCTGAATGTCGTTGCACGGTTTTCACAAATAAATCAAGCACCCTTTAAAAGGTTATTACTGGGGACTCAGGTAATATTAAGAAAGTCCTTTGGCTGGCAATAGAGCTAATACCCAAATTACGCAGAATCGCATTGACTGTCAGATGTTGCCTTCACAGAGTCAGCCAGCGGATACATAATCCATTTAAAGTCCATTAATCCTGCTTCACCCTCTGCGTTGTATCACATCCAAACTTAGATAATACCTAGCAGCAGGTTTTGCCCAGGATCACGTTTAACTGTGTAAATGGGAGCAATTAAAAATAGCCTCTAACACATAAGTACTAGCCGCTTATTAATATGATGTATAGTCATTTTTCCTAATTAGAAACCTTCACAGCAGATTTGTAGACTTTAACTTGCTTATAGTGACCAGAAAGTTAGTAAAGTATCACCTTAAATATCTGTGTTTTATTATTTTAAAGGGCCCATGTGTTAGTGATTGTTTCATCTGTTATCTGGCATTACACCCCAAATTCTATCAAATATTTGTTTCTAAGTACAAATTCAATTTGTGACAAAAATGTATTTAAAACCCAAATACATTTGTTTAATATATAAGCCCTTTGTGTCTTATAAACAGTAGGCTAAAATGCTGATATCTCACAACAGAGCATGTATCTGAGTCATTATCAATTATCACCAACACATGGTGAATGCCTTGTTTACATTTGAATGTGGAATATGAATGCAGTTTTTGCAGATACTGTGTTATATAAATTCCGCGCCTCATGTATGCATGTGATTCACTCACTCAAATGCAAAACACTAATTCATTGCACGCTCATTCATTTTCAAATGTTTCCCACTTTCTCACTCACTCATTCTCTCACCATCAGATACAATTCCTACTGACAGTAAGAGTCAAAGAGCAGTAGATCAGGGAGACAGGAAGCAGCAGGTAGACGGCACAGGCAAAAGAAACAACATGCAACAAGTGTTCATTTTACAAGTCACAAAAGGAGGTGAGCTTATGTGGTGATGAATGAATGAAATGGTGTTTGGCAGGGAAGGCTAGCTAATAAGGGATCTGCAACACTATAAAGTCTATGCTGTAAAAAAGATATGCAGGTGAGATGGGTCAAGTGGTCTGGGAACTGGAAAGGGGCACTTAGAGAGCTGAGCAGGAGGCCAGCCGCAGATCAGGGAGGTCTGGGTGGGTGAGGTGGTGAGGGGGTACAACCGACTGGGGTCCTGTGGTGCTGGGCAGCGACATGTTGACACACAAGTGAGGGGTCATGACTTATCAACCTGTTAGAGCAATAGTCAAAACATATGTGGTGTATTTTTGGGTAGGAGAAATCCCGGAATTATTCTCAATATATTTAGTTTTGACAATTGTAGACCCTCATGTTGGAAAATAAAACCATTCTTCATTATTCCTCAATTTTTTGGTTTAACTTCAGATTTAGTTATTTGAATAAGAATTTGGTTGGTTGAGTTTGTAAGCATTTGGAGGCATTTCTTTGAAATAACTTCTCCATTTAAAATATTTTTAAAAATAATGATAATTAACTTTATAAATAACAAAAAGTGTGCAATAATGAAGCATGTTTGAGTGTTTCTTCGTGTCTGGGTGTGGGCTGCTTTATAAAACTACTATATAGTTGCCTCCCATTTTAAAAATATCACTTGCTGGTTTGGAAGGGATGACAATAATGTGTTGCACCAGACAAATGATAGGTCAAATATAGATTTGTCTGTATCACAGAAAGGTTCAGCTGCATGGACATCAGCCTGCTTCACCCACTACTGGAAGTGTAATTAACCTGAATTAGTCTGCCTCTTATTGATTTGCCATTTCCTTTTGACACCACTATCTTAGAGGCCACCGTCTCTGTGATCTTTGACCTTGTGGCCATGGTGCTGTCGGACTTCCCGTACTTTATTGCTGACCTCAGTGCACTTTTGCTACAGCTGAGACACATGTTTGTGTTCTGGAGAAGTAATTGATGTATTTACAAAAACAGTTTAAATGGGAGCCATAATGAGGTTGCATAATGAGGGAAATCAAAGCTTTTAACCTTTCCCATTGGCTGGGAAATGTCACCAGGTGGTGTTTGTGTGTTCCGTATGAAAGGCACGGTCGCTCTGTTCAAGTTTTTGCTGATTCTGACAGTTTCCACACCTGTGCATACGCTGTGGCTGTGGTTACTAATGCAGTGTGTATGTGAACACCAGCGTATCTCTTTGTAGGTAGACCCAAACATCTTCAGGGTAGCTAAGCCTATGGGACATAAATCTCACCGCCTCCTGGATGTTTTGTCCTCCTTTAGACCTCATCCATCACCAACATGAAACTCATTCTCTTTTCATGAGGTGGACTTTGCTCTGTTTCTTACAAAGAGTAATGGAGGTCACCTCAGCATGCAGCTCCACACTCATTTCCTCCCCACTAACAGCCTGACAGATTACAAAATACCTCTTCAAATATGTTACTCCCCAGCTTCAGTAATGACCGCTCTAAAGTTAGGGTTGACGCTTCCTCACAACAGATGGACGCCATACTTTGAACGAGCGTGTTTGAATCACTTTCATGCTCATTACGTTACATTAAAATGTATGGATGCCAGATGTTTCTAATGGTCTCATATGGACATTTATTGACTGCTCATGCAATCATCCTGGAAATAGAAATGCAGGGATTTATATATTTTTTCAAGCATCTCGTACTTAAGCTCAAAGGTATTAAAATGTGCTAATTAGCACAAAACATGAAGTATATCTTCAGCTGATGGGATTTGTTGGAAAGTATTTGGTCATGAACCAAGGTATTTTGCAGTAATCATACATCTATCTCAATATCCAACCACTCTGTCCCATCCTCTTTTTGATTTGCAGGCCATTTCTGATACAGTCGCATTGAGCGACTGGGCTCAGCGGGCATTTAAAAAGGAAATACTGAAATGACAAAAAAAGACAAAGAAAGACTTAAGTCCGCATAAGAAAAGGAAATATTGTGACAGTAAGCCAGCAGGAAATTGTGAACGCTAGACAACGAGAGAACTGAAAGCAAAGAAATTGAAGCGAAAATAGATGAGCAATTGGAGAAACAAAGGAAAAAGTGACAGATGGAAACGCATAGCAAAAATGTTGAGGAATGACAGGGCTTCCATATAGACAGTAAAACATGAGGCTCCAGAGAGTAGAGAGTGGTGCAGAGGGCGATAAAGAGGCTCTGGATCAGGACCGCAGCCATGCAGGATCAGGAAGGATCACCATCAGTCGTTCTACCTGTCCAGCCCATAATATCCACTTATGTTGCCCTATCTGTCTCTGTGTTGTCAAGTAGCTTGGAAACTTCAGAATTCATATTATCTGCCTTAAGTATTGAGCATTTTTGGGTGCGTTCCAGGTATTTGTTTATCATTTGAAATAGCAAGCTAACAGTTAGCTATTTACACATGCAACAGACATGGATCAACTTTAGCATTTATTCAAGTCATGTTTCAGGCCACTAGAGTCATATTTCCTCTCCTTTTAGCTTTTCCTTTGCTTTAACTAAAACATATCTAGCTTTTCATGCTAGCTTAATGCTTGCACTATGTTCACAAGCTAGATGCTAACATTGTCCTCTATGTTTAGTGCTGGGCAGCTAGCGTACCGCGGCTGTATCAAAGCTTTATCACTGAGAGCACATGCCCATCTACAGAAAGGAAGCTGATTAAATTGGTGTAAGTAAACCAAACAGTAAAGTTCATTGGCTGTGAAACCAAAGCAATATGCAATAAGGATGCTAAATATCATCATAAGCTGACGGTAAATCAAGAGTCCGCTTATAATTCTTTGTAGGTTCATTATTGCAGCTGTGTTATTTGACCCATTGTTCATATAATTAAATACTGATGAGTGCAGCTTTAACATAGCAGTGTACTGTCTCCTGGGGGAAAAGAGTTTCATTCATAAAATGTATTGCACAGAAAAATATTCAATACGTTCCTTTTTCCTGCAAGTACCGTATACTGTATATTTGATGTGTAAAATCATATGACCTTAACTTGTAACATCATGCATGTGAAGCCCTCAGGTTATCACTTTCAACACAGCACTGTAGCACTATAATATAATATTTCTACAAATGTCAGTCAACTGTGAACTATTAGGACTTAAATGATATTTTTGAGACATTATACTGTATAGTGTGCAATATAACACCTAGCAGTTCCCCTTTTATCTCGTTTTTTTTTATTCACTTCTGTACAAACCTCAAATCCTCTGCAGGAAACCTCTTAGTCGCATTGCCTTTGCTGCCTCCATAAATCATACAGTGTTTACTTTCTGACAGGCCGTGTACAGTTCAGGTGCTCCATCCAGTCCCACACCAATAAGCCCAGAAGCACTGGGGAATGGAAGCTCACGTAATGAGAAGCACTGTTGGTTTGTATCATTTCTTCACATTAGGTGGAAGCAGCCACGGACTCTGAATCTGAAAGCAAAGGTTTGCGGGAGTACCACTCCGTTGGGATCCAGGTGGAGGACAATAAGAAAGGGTGAGATAATGGTTCTGGGACTTGAAGCTCATCAGAGGAACTCAATGTTTGCTCTCAGCCATTATTTGCCAATTTGGCCGGTGTGTAAATGTCTGTGTGCATACATCTTCGTCTTTCTACCTCAGACAGGGCAGGTTCAAGCGCTCCAACAGTGTGACTGCAGGTGTGCAGGCCGACATGGAGCTGGAGGGCTTCCCCACCATGGAGGACAAGGGTCTGCAGTTCGGTGGGGGCTTCCAGCGACAATCGGAGCCCAGCACGCCCACCCAGTACGGGGCGGTACGGACTGTACGTACCCAGGGGCTCTTCAGCTACCGCGAAGATTACCGTACCCCCGCTGAACCCGCCAGCCCCAGGGAGACCACCAGCGAGGCCCCCTGGCAGCTGGAGCCCCCCTCCCCGAGGGAGAGCGCGGCCTCACCGGGCGAGTCTGGCAGGGTGCCCCCCTCCCTGAGGAGGGACGGGAGCTGGTTCATGCAGCTGCTGCACACAGAGACCAAGAGGATCGAGGGCTGGTGTAAGGAGATGGAGGCCGAGGCTGAGGAGAACGACCTGACGGAGGAGAGTGAGTGTTACCTGAAAGCTTCACATATGTCGGATTTAGGGCTTCTCTTGTGAAGGATGATGGAAAGATGGATTTTTTTGTGTGTTTAAGTCCTAGGCAAAATCCGAAGTGCGGTGGGAAGCGCTCAGCTGCTCATGTCTCAGAAATTCCAGCAGTTCTACTGGCTGTGTCAGCAAAACCTGGTAAGAAACCCATCAAAGAGAGACTGTGTGTGTGTTCTAAGATGTATTAGAATTTATTTTCTTCCTACATCTGTGTTGTTCTTCATGCTAGTAGTTTTAAGACTCTTAAGTTATTGCAGATTAATTTGTGCTTGGTTATCGTTATAAAAAAAAAACTAAAAACAACAGTAGTAACTTTACAGACGCAACAAACTGATTAAAATATTTGTAAAAATGAGTTGAATATTAACTTCTTAGTGTGACTTATGTGTGTAAGGGAAGAGAGAAAAATATGAATAATAATGATGTATAATATTTATAGAAACATATGTATATTAATAAAATAAGTAACGAATAAAATCTGATTTTTATCAAGATATGTAATAATATATAATAATACAAATGAAAAGTTGGAAAAATGCTTAAAGGGAGTAAATGTGGGAGAAAGGAACCAGCTGCCACATTCATTATCAAACCACTTTTTTTTTCATAATACAATCTATGAACCACTTCCCAGTCGTAGTAGAAAAGTCAGATTTAGTCATTTTCATAGCCACACATAAAAACTTCATTTTTTAGCATTAATGTCACATGTAGGTCAAATCCAGTTTTCTACTCCATTTGTCAGCTCCGGATCAGAATTGAAATAATGAGACTCCATTAGCCGTTTTTCTCTATTTGCAAACATCAGAAAACATCAAATCTGAATTTTAAGTGAGCACGAAAAATGAGTCTGACACCGCTGAAGAGTGAACAAAGCATAACAGAGTCCACAAACAGTGTGAAATTAACTTGTATAATTAGAAACAGTTCTACACTCCTTCCTCTGTATTTGTTCTCAGACTTTCAGTGTGCTCTAATACCCCCTGAATATCATTGATTGTGGAAAGCTACAACACTGAGAATCAATAGCCATTTAACACATTTATATGTGACCTGAATGTTACATATGGACAGGTGTGTTTTTGAAGGCAGCTTTGTCCTCAGAGAGAAGGACAGACATTTGAGTTTAAATGGACCTAAACATCCAAACATCGGCCGCTCTATTGATCATCCTGAGCAGGAACACACAGAGATTTCTGCCTCGTGTTTTACTTGCACTGTTCACAACTGGTTTTATTGATCTGAGCAGAAACACAATATTTCATACAAAGTTGGTGCGGAGTTGTGAAAGATAGTGTTGCTTGTTTTGCAATGTGCAGCAGAAATGGCTCATTCAGGGGAGGGGGAACTGCTCAGGGATTTGATGCAGTGAACCGGCCTTTTAGACTCAGCTAGGTGCTTTGTCCCACTGAATGTGAGACACTAAAGGCAAAACATTGTGTTTCGATTGGTCGACTTCTAGGGTCTAAGCTTTTTTGCCTTACATTTGTAGGAGTTTATTTTCCTAACTTTGTCTATTTGCTGTATGTGTCCAGATATATAAGTCCCCAAGCATGATATCTATTTGTTGCACATCACTTTTCGGGGTGATAAATAGTTGTGATGTAAGTGAACAACTGGGGAAGTTTTAGGGTGATATCTGTCAGTACTGTTTTTGAACCCTAGTCCCCTGTAGTGTCTTACAAAATGTATGAAATGATACAATACATAGCTTGAAAGGTTGTTTTTTCTAAACCAACATACTCAGCGTCAGAAATCTCCACTTCAGTAGCTCCTATATGCACAGTTATTTTATATATATTATCAAAGAGTCATTAATAGAGCGTTTTCCTTGAACTCTTATGCAAAGATTACATACAAGTAGAAGTTTGAACCTGGCTTTTTCCAATGTTCAGATTTATGTTTTCTGAAATGTATGCAATTAGCACATAGCTAAACACAACATTTCAGAAAACTTGTATTGTAAAAAATAGTTGTCTTAATGTGGGGAAATTACATGATTGTATATATTCAGGAACAAATGTTTACCCCATTCACACACAGTGAAAGATGCAGCATTTCTCCACACGACAAATGCACATACAGTATTAACTTCATACTTTGGCTTTGTCTGTTAAATAAGTGCCCACAAAGCTTAACGAGAGGTCTAAGTTCTCTAAACCTGGATACACTTTTATTAAGCTTGATTGAAAAATGCTCTAAACGCGAGACAAACAGTGTGCGTCTCCAGGATTAAACACACACACCGTCACAGCCAGGGCTTAAAAAACTCACCGACTCCTCCTGAACCTGCCAGCTGTGTACATCTGAACACTTCTGAGACAGTTTGCAGACCATCATAGGGTCAGGGGTCAGAATAAAGCTGATGAAGTGCTGAGGCTCTCCCTCGGTAATTACAGATAACAGAAATGCATTCTGCTCCCAGCTTACTTTACATGATGGACACTCTGATATTTCAAATCTGGAGTACTTTTGATTAGGTATTTGCTGAAGAAAGGAGAATTATACTAATCCTATAATGCTTAAGCAGTATCAAAGTAAAACTGTGGCTCTCTATGGGAACATTTATCAAATTTAGAGGATTTTAATCAGGCCTTATGAGAGTTTTTAACTAAATATAAAGTAAAATGAGGTTACTGTATACTTTAATATCACTGACAAAGTGTAATATGCATATGCATCCTTTTGCTAAGATGATCTGATGTAATGGTTTATTAAGGGATAAAGATGAATTAAAGGTCTGTCATTCATTTTGTTTGTTTAATGCCAGTACATTTAGTTTTTTCAGGATCATGAATATTTGAATTCTATATGAATCACTATTATGGGAGGGTCTTGCTTGCATCTCCCTCATCTATTTCTCCTTAGTGGTATGGTAGTGCAGAAGGAGCTGATGACACATTGTGATGCAGAAAGAACCAGTTGATACCAAAGGATAAAAACATCTGAAATATGTCAACCATAAATGTAGCATATAAAATACCATCGTACTGTAAATCTATTGGAACAAGACAGCAGCACCCTTCAGCAGCCACCTAATCTAAATGTCATGAGATTTGTGAGCGTGGGAAATGTCTCCGAGGTGATCGACACGTCACATCACAGCTGGAGGTGCAGATTCTGCTGGCTCCAGACGGACTGGGAGAAACCATAAACTATAACGCACAACTTCCAAACACTATTATACAACTCTACTCCCATAGCAAACATGGATTTATAAATATGCCATTTAGCTGTTATTACAATTAATTTCTAAATCACAAAAACGGTTTGAAGTACATTTCAAGTATGATTACAAACAGTAGGTGCATAGGAAAAGATCGGGTAAATGAACAAACACTCAGCGGACTGAAGCCAACCCAGAGGTCTTAATTAAGGTTTTATTAACGTTTATCTAAAAAACATGAACAGCTTTGTATGGAAAAACTGCACTTATTCATATAGTCAATTTTGCCTCTTAGATGTCCATAAATCATACATGAAGCTTCAAATGAGTCCTCGCTATGAGGAGAGAACCCGTTTCCCATTGAAATGTAGCATTTTATTTGGATAGCTGCACCAGTTTAATATGAAATGTTTAGTAACAAATTCGTTTTTCAACAAAACGTGAATCACAGACAAAGTTTTCTGCATACATGTAAGATCTTTTCTGCATAAATGTAAAATGCTTTGAACATTTAGCGGGAAAGCCCTTAATCACACCTCAAATCACGCCTCAAATCACGCTGTATTTCTGTTTTCTGCTGTTTTATTTTTTACCTTGAGAGTGCATAAAGCAACTGGTACCACAGGTGGGTTTAGTCTCTCTGGTAACACGTCTCACTCAACATCAGCTGATTGCATTCCTATGTTTATTATAGACACAATGAGGCAACACTCAATATATTGTTGAGGGAGGAAAAGGACTGAACTAACAAAGGCTTTTTATTATTTCTGATCTCATTCATGCAAATATAAAAAAGGACTGGACTCTTTCACAAGCTGTGATCCCTCATTTTTACTATAATCCCTAAAACTGGCATTCATGCCTGTTTGATGAGTGATAAGGACATCTAGTGGATCTAAACTGAAGTGCAGTGACTGGATGTTGAAGCACACCATTGCTTATAATCTGGACCGCAGTCACTGAACCAACAATCTGGCTCTTGACTTCTTTAATCGACAATAATGTTACCTTTGTTGGATCTCTCCCCACTTCCTTCCCTTGTAGGACCCCAGTGCGATGCCGCGGCCCACCTCTCAGGACCTGGCCGGGTTCTGGGACCTCCTGCAGCTCTCCATCGACGACGTCACCATGAAGTTTGACCAGCTGCAGCAGATCAAGAACAACAACTGGAGGATCTTAGAGAGCCCGGAGAAGAAGGTGAGGGATCCCCCCTACACTGAACCCAAACAAGGCGTATGTACCAAGTATTTCATTACTGATTCAATCACACCCGATAGCAGCATAAAAAACTGAAAAATAAGAAAGAGCTAGGCCCTGATCCTTCTTTCATTCAAATGAACTTGATTGAAAATGTTAGATTAGGGACTATACAACAAATTATAAGCGGGGAGAAGGGCAGAAAAAGGGTGGGTCACTGTCAGTTTTGAAGGGTTATCAAAAAAATGTATGTAAGCAAGACTTTTAGCTTTTTTATCAACTCTATCTATCCACACCACACATGTGCAAGTCAATGACTACATTAAATCTGTTGACTTTCGTATCAATACAACCTTTTATATTTTCTATGCATATTAAATATCTACATTTTCTTATATTTATTTGCAAAACCAGAAATTGTTTTTCAATGTTGTTCTACTTTTATGGAAGATTGTTGCTGCTTCCGTTTCAGACACATTCTTTAAATACTCCCTAAGCACAAATATTTTTCTAAAGGACTTCCAAAGTGTCCAATTCTTTGTCTACTGTATGTGAAAGAAATGACTATTATTGGGACTTCAATTTTACTATTCCGAAGCAGCCTTGGGTTAACAGCAAATCCAACAAAAGCATTTTTCTAAATCCAATCTTCAAATCATCATTGAATACAACAAAATGGGTAAATCACTGACAGAATGATAACCATGTGTCACAGGAATTATTAAATAAATACATAATTATGCCTTCTTTTCCAGGCTTTTGAGACAGTTGGCAACCTTAAATGTCACATTTGTTTGTGATCAGATCAAAACATGCCAACAGGGCTGCATACAAATCTTCAACACTTGGGTTTGTTGGTGTTTTTGTATCACTGCTGTCCCCCTTAATCATCCTCTGTTCTTCCTAAAGCCACCGGCTCCTGTACCAAAGAAGACAATTCGACAGAGGAGTTTGGTGACACGGGAGAAATCCCTGGACCTCCCGGACCGGGGGCGGCAGGAGGCCCGTCGGCGGCTCATGGCATGCAAGCGCGCGGCCTCCTTCCGGCAGAACTCAGCCTCGGAGCGAGCAGACAGCATCGAGATCTATATTCCCGAGGCTCAGACTAGACTTTAAAGAGACGGGGTCCAGGGTCGACACGTCTCCCTGCGCCCACGTTCAAACAACTTTAAAACTAGCCTTTTTTCTAGACTGCTACTCTCTCTACTCTTCCTTTCTTCATCTGTTGTCTGATCTCAATAGCCATCCTCAGAGCCCATCGCCAACCCCATTGGTCTGTAGGATGTGCCGAGCCTCTTCTCCCATTGCCAGGATAAGTGTTAGCAGAAATGTATGTCTGACATGGGTTGGTTGGGTTTCTCCTTGGTTTGCTGGGCGTTGTGATCCCCAGCCTACACACTCTCTCATCCAATGTCCTGGATGGGTAAGGCTGTAGTTTTTCAGCATTTTGCAAAGTGCCATTTAAAAAGTGCAGCTTTGAAAACCTACCAGCAACCAGGCCTTTGAGCTAAAACGAGTAAATGAGAGAAACTATAATTTATTTAAAGTTCAAAAATTGTCAAAGTGAGTTAACCCTTCAGTATTTTTCAATAATTTAAGTTTTTTCTTGTTTCTCTGGTCTTTTTTGGGGGGTAAATGTTAATTACAAGCTAAATATCACAAAATTGTTGTAAGTTCAAACACTTTGAAAAGTGCCAATGCTTGAAATACCTCAACTACGTGCATGTGGCACTGATCACCCACTCAAGGTTATTCAGGCAGCCCTTATAAGCTCTGGACTGGTCAGTGTTGAAAAATGCAGCTCTCTACTCAATCTGGTTGTGGTCAAACGTTTTTTCTGGGTCTGGATTGGTGGAAGGACTACATCTGTCAGCTCATTAACATGCACATCTCAAAAAACGTTCCTATATATCTCATTGCCAACTTTCTAATATCGACATTTACTTGAAGCTGAAAACATGCAAGTCTTGTGCCAACATTTTCATTCTGTCGATGCAGTAGAAAAAAAACTATGAAGGTTTGTGTAACTCCTTAGATCAAAATGTGTAGACAAATGCACTTATGCACTTATTACAAATCTCTCTATTTCCAAGGGAAATGTACATACCCACATTCACAATAGTACTGTTGTATTTTTGAATTGTGAGCGGGAAGAATATTCATCTTTTATTTTATTTTGTTCTCTTGTTCACTTCTTGTCTGCTCTCTCTATTGCTTTTGACAAGTCTAGATTTGTTGCAAATATCAATCACATGAACACACAACAAAAAACTGCTGTGTTTTCATCTAATAAACCTCTCTCAGGCCCTTTCAAGTCTCAGCCACAGTTAATCAGGAGTGATAGGAAAACTGCCAAAACAAAATATCTGCATATGAGTTTCAGTCACCCAAGAAGTGATTTGTAATCTTCATATTCCTGGAAAGGTTCTGTGTAGATAAAAGTCCCCTGAAGAACTATCATAACTGCATTCACCAGGCAAGGTTGGAAATGAATGAAGCTAAAATGATGCGAGCAGCAAGTCCCAAATAACTTAAACATCACAAGTTTGTTGAAACACATAAGGAATAAGATATTGTCTGTGGCTGTGCAGACCAGTGTGTGATGTTGTGTCACAATATGATGGATTAATTTGATACATTTGACTTTGAATCCCATCATAGTTTTGAGATCATAGTCAATTGCTCCAGCTCCTCTTGTGTTCAACCTTAGCCTACACACAGGGCTAAGTGAAGGTTTCCACATTATATTAAAACAAGTTGACTACACAAACAAATCTTGTTTGTAATTAGTTACACACAAACTACTTGCATATACTAACTGGCTCGTGTAACTAGCCCAACCTAGCTAACTGAACCAAATGGCAAGCTAATTTTAGCTTGGTAACATACAGTATGACACATTTAGCTTGAGTAGTAAAATACTTAATATCAAATAGGTTGACATTTCTTCAATGTCTTTTATCAATAAGGTAAAATATTAACATTTTTAAGGTCATAGAAATAACACAACACATCTCACATTTAATAATCCTATGCTAATAACGTGCCGGCTAATTTACCGTTAGCATAACGTGTTGGCTAAATTGATACTTAGCATAGTCAGGTATTGACAGCCAGCAAATACTGCTAACTCTGAAACACATTTCTATTTTAAATACTAAATGCTTACTAGCTTAGACTTTTTTGACAGTTTTTATGGTGCAACCCGATTTAGTAAATCACCAGTTTCAATTAAGCCAGTTGTTAATAAGAATTTAGGAAGGGTTTACATACACACATTTATCAATGGATATACGAATAACTGGTGCTATCTAGTCATGATACGTGATGTAAAAGTGGAAACCTGAAGTTATGGGCCTTTAGACCGGAGTCTTTATTGGTCATATTGGTAGAATTTAGGCAGTTTTAAGTAGATTTCTCCCAAAGGTAAACTCATCTTAAGACAGATGCAAAAATTCTGCACTTTATTATTCATTTTTGGTGACAGAATATCAGCCTCAATCACGTTGCCAATTTCACTTTGCTAATGCAGTGAATGTACAGTATTCAAATCACTGGCCTAAAAGCTGGCATCTCTTGGTAAAATTGGGTTAAACATTGGATAATCAACAAACTAAATGCTGCTGCTCTTTATTCAATAAATACAGTACTAGAAAAACAATCAGCTGATCAATACATTACATTTTGGTTGAGCAAGTGTGCCATTGTTCGTTATGGGATGGGACTAGGGAGATTTATCAGTGACACAAAGTACATTTCTCTCAATATATATATTTAATGCATACATGTTTTGTTGATTTATTTGTGTGTGTATCTTGTTTTTGTAGCACAGTGCTGACATTCAGAGAAGAGAGGTTACATCAGGGGTCAGCGTGGCTTAATTTCCATTACTACCCAACTGTGGCCTGACCTGCGGATCTCTTACACACACTCACACACACACCCCTCAAAACCATACGCTTTCTCCTGAAACATATATTGGTTACTGAACCATACATTATAATAACTTTTCTTTTTGTGCCACAAATTGTATTTCTTTTATCAAATACATTCCGATGTTTTGATCATATGCAGGACTCTCTGTGTGAGAATTCAGGCTCTCAGTGTGTTTTACTTACATTCACAATATCATGATGCGTGAGACATCGTTTAAATATAAATTCTTGTAGCAGAGCTCAGACAATACATTTCAGAGAGCCAACAAGTATACTCAGTCCAACAAATCACCAAGTAACCAAAGTCAGAGATAGTTTTTCAAATATGCAGTGCACTACTTCAATTCAAGATGTGGCTTTTAGAAGCCCAACGCTAGATTACTAATTTCTTTTAAAGCACACCCATCCTTAAGTCTGTTGTTTTTTTTTCATTGCAGAGGCAGGGACCTTTAACAGTATGACAGTGTGTTTCTGGAAAGCGTCGGGGTATGTGATGCCAGGCAGTTGGCAGAGCAGAGACGTTCCCCTGCTGTTGCCACAGTGGCAGGCAGACGGCCGAGAGACAGACACGGCCTGACATATGCTGGCTTAGAGGAGACGAGAGTGCCGCGCTGAGCCCCAAACTGCTGCTGTTGTGTAGCTGGAAGGCTGTTCTGTGCACATTTTTTCGCCTGCCTTTGACTAAGCAAAGCAGCTTATGTAATATTTTCGGGTCCTTGGCGAGATCAAGCAAGCAGCCTCTGAGGCCCTTTAAAGCTTGTGTTGATAAATGTATTGCTGAATAGTGGCCTGTACTGTAGAACTTAAGCATCAGCACTACAAGTATAACAGGAAGTTTCTCCTTTATGCAACTTGATCAGGGCTGTGAGGAAAAACTTGGTTCAGTTGAAGAGTCATCCACATAATTAACATAACTCAGTTCCAGTAGTCAAGGGGGAGCGAAGAATGTTGAACAGGATGTGTGCAGTGTAGGTAAGAGCTGTTAAGTTAGTTTAAGGACCTTCCCTTTGTGGAAAAGAAAATACTACCTTGGTACCCCTGAGACTCCCTCCAAGCCTTTTTCTAACAAACTCTCTCAGCTATAATGGCTGGGTCAAGTTTGTCTCACAGTTAACTTTTTCATCTATGAAAAGATTTGAACTTCCTCACACTTCATTTTGTCCAAGTAGACACATGCACAGCTAAAAAGGACTCCTATAACAAAGTGATCTTGGATTTCCTTGAAACGTACTAAAGTTGGTGTTTTATGTATGCTTGTGTGGTGGTGCGCATGTGATACTGTGAGCATTAGAGGATTTCATCGTGACTGTGGTGAGATGATGGTAATTTAACAGCTCCACCAAAATCTTGTGAAAACCCCAAGGGCAGAAAAGTGTCACATTTAATCATGAGGGCAGCAAATAACTACAAGTGCCATCTTTTTTTACTTATCCAGCATACTGTAAAATTGTTACTCTACACAGCCACATTATCATCCATCGAATTATAAGTAAGCAAAACATTTTCTGCCATCGCCCACATTTTCCTATTTCCAACCGCATATTTCTATCATTTCATCTGTGGCTCCACTTATGGTACGACTGTCTACTGTCTGCTTTTAAATCTTGAACCCGTGATGTGAAATATTTCAAGGGAACTTTTTTCGTAACCATGCTGTTGAAAGAAGTGTCGGACTCACTGACTGATACAACACTTCCTTGAACTTGGAATGTGAAACTCTATAATTACTAGATAAAAATTAAAAAGGTAGTCGTTTAGCTAAAACTATTTTCATCTCTTGTATATCATATCTATAGTTAAGATGAATATAATGCCAAATATTCATTATTTATAAAGAAATATATATAGATATATAAATATATAATATATGCTTCATTGAAACATTACTATTTTCTGCATTTGCTCATGTTTTGTTGTCGTTTTTACTTTCTTTTGTTTTTTTATAAGCTGATATGATGGCATGCGAAATACTGATTCTGAATGTAGGCTTTTCTTTCGTTTGAAATTACAACACTGTCCCACTGATATGTTATGTATTTATTTAAGTCAATCACATGTGCATTTTTAAATGTGTGTTACTTCAGTGCAAGTTAATGTATCATTGGGTTATTTTTGTATTATTTAAGTAGTTTGTAACAACAAATGCATCCTTTTCCTCCGTTCTTACCTAGCTGAGCTATTGAAAGATTTTTGCCTCTTTGAGTAGTTTGGTCATTGCTGAGGTCATCCAGTGTAAATAATACTGCAATTAAATTTTTTGAAGAAAAAGTTTGAAAAAATGTTTGTCTGTGTGGTGCCTGTTTACTGCTCTGCCAATACGAGTAAAACATATAACAATTAGTGAAAAAATGTGAATGAAACACAAAGGTTTTATTTCATATTGTCAAGGCACTGAAAGGTATAATCAAGGCATGAATAAAATATAATATCACTCAAGACACCATCAAATCAAATTCGACAAATAAAAAATTAGACAAGTTGGATGTGAATAGTCCTTCTCAATATTTTGCATCCATGCTATAGCTGACAAGAACAACATTGCATTATTGGTGAATCAGACAAATGATTGCATTCTTTCACCTACATGTCTTTGTCGAGCTGTAATTTCTCCTATATCTAGCAGGAAGATGCAAATCATTTAACAACAATAACGAATCTTCCTGTTTTGATCTTATTGGAGATGTCATAAAAGTAGATTAGCAATCAGTCAGTCATTCATTAATAGGGTTAGGGCATTTCCATTCAAACATTTGATAGAACTCATCCTTCTCTCATATAGTCTCAAATACAAGGCAAGAATACCCCCTGTTGGACAAAGAGAGAAATGCATGGGTTGATCAATTTACAGATGTTTGTTTTTACTTTTTATCACTATTTCTTCCTTTTATTACTTTTTACTGATACACAAAGTGTAATAAGTGCTGCCTTGTAGGAAGGCCTGCCCCCATAGCAGGGAGTGATGTCTTTGATAGTTACGGTTAATAGATTTTCCAGGGCCCTGAGGCCCTGGTTGGGGAACCTTATCAACATTTCCTAACAGTTGTGGGAGTTGACATGGCTAAAAAACCTCAACCTTTTTCAGTGGGAAGAAGATCACATAAACATTACAGATACTGTGTCTCAGATAACTGACTGAGAGTATATCAGTAGCCTAAGGTCACCAGCTTTTATCTGATGGTGTTTGAGTGGTGGAGCTGGAGCACATCACAACAGGGTCCTGTTTCCACCAGCTCATTGGTATGTGAGTATGCATGTTGTGTCTCTGTGGGTTTCCTCCATCAGTTCTGTGAATGTGTGTTATCACTATGGCAACATGCCAAATGTGCACATTGATTCCTGCTCAGTGCATATGAGAAAAAAAGCTTCACCATTTCCTGCACATGAAGGTCAGAAATATCAAATGATAATCATTTTAAATACGTACCCCCTACATATTTATTGAAAATGTTTCATATATTTGTTTTCATTCTATTGTATTACTGTGACTATATATATATATAATCAGATTTGTTTTAATCTATCTTTGCTATTAACTTTGTGTATTTCCTGAGCATTGGTAATGTGTAACTATGCAATGTTTGGTTTTATAACAGAGACAAACCACACTTCATGGACACAATTCACGAGTCAGGAGATAACCAATAGGATGGGGTTCTCCCTTAGCGGAAGACATGTATTGACCAATGGGATGTCCGGATGTTTAAAGTGGGCGTCACTTCCTGTTTGCAAGTCATATGACCAAATTGAAGTCGTATGATCATGATGTGTATTGTGGAAACTGCACAAACACACAAAGCACCGGGACACCGTGTTCAGTGGGAACTCCTCTGCTGAATATGTTCGGAATGATGTCCGCTGACTAGTGTGTGGTGAGTAACAATGGCTGCTTTGGCCATATTAGTATTTCGTTTGCTTAAACCAACTAAGTCACACGTTTTAGTCGTCGTGTTTGTGTATCAACTTCACAACACGGTAACTGTATGTTGGGGTTAAAACTGACTGACTCCTCATGTTTTAAAGGGACTTCAAGTTTGGTCTAGCGTTAAACTAATAAAGCGATACATTGTACTTGGTGTCGAATTGGTTGTGTAGTTATTACCGAGTGCAGACAAAGTTCTCTCATAACTGTTTAAGGTTCATTAAAGCTGAAAAAAGTCGTTTTATATGAAACATTTACACGGTCGTGTTACTAAATGGAGCCTCTGTCGTCTGTTTCTAGCTATAGTAATGTATTTAATGTGTGTTCTCTGTTGTCATGCAGCTGACCCACATATCATGCACCTACCAGCCCCTTCCAGCCTCACCTTCAGCTGAGCCCCTCCCTCAAACATCATGGATCCTGACCAACAGCCCAGCCCTCTCCCCCATCCCAGTGCAGAGTACTTCTCTTGGGACTACCGCCTTTACCTTATTGGCCTAGGCTTTGGCTTCTATGCAGGGATATTCCTCCTCTCCCACCTCCTGTCTGTGGCCTTTTCCAGCACCTACAAGTCCCTGATAGCTAAGGAGAAGGTCTTCTGGAACCTGGCTGCAACTCGGGGAGCCTTTGGCATCCAGAGCACTGTAGTGGGTCTCAGATGCCTGACTGAGGACTCGGCATTAACCAGAGACAAAGTGAGAGGACAGGAAGACTGGTCCTGGTTCAACGTCCTCACAGCCACAGGCTTCTTTGTGTTTGAGAATGTAGCTCTTCATGCTTCCAGTGTGGCGTTTCGGTCATTTGATCTGCCACTGGCGACACACCACTTCTTTGCCCTGTCAGGGTACGCAGGAGCGGTGGTGTCTGATTCAATGGGCCACTTCCTGCCGATGGTTACACTGCTGCTGGAGATGAGCACGCCTTTCACATGTATATCCTGGATGTTACTGAAGGTAGGGACCTATTGGTGTATTGGGTTCTGCAAGACTTACTGTAACTACTTTGCTCCATACATGTCTTGCACATGGCATCCTTCCCTCATCTCATTTTTAGAAAAATTGCAGTAACCAAATGATTGTTTGGTTCAATGGGCTCTAGTTATTAAACCCTTTTCTCACTGTATGAAAAACCCACTAATATCTGGCTAACTACATTAGTGGGGAAAGGTTACAATTTTGATTTGATTTGATTTATTTTGAATGTGTAAAACAAATATTTAACGTGAGAATTATTATACAATACAAAATTAATCGGTGTCTAATTGATATACAAAAATATGACTAATTCTATATTATGTATAACGGACAATTGGCATTCATTCTCTGGACAAATGACTAGTCACAGGTATTTGTCGTCTGCGATCGCCCGTGATGGAAACCCTGTTTGACTAATTTGCAACATGAGGCACATTTGAAGTTAATATAATCAGCAGGGATATGGACAATAATGAACATAGACATGCTCTCACAGATTCTTCTCAACTAACACAGGAAGTTTCACAAGGTTTCAGATCAACAGATAAAGGTCAAAATTCTTAGAAAGAGGAAGTTCTACTAAAAAAAGATTGAGCCACTACCTTATCTTTCTCTGTTCCTCCTACTCACAGATCTGATTTCAGTACACGGAAGTTACAATGTTGTGAAAAAAGGAGAGAAATCCTTAATATAATTTTCTCTCTTCCCTGATAGGCTGGCTGGGCTCGCACCCTGCTTTGGAGAGCCAACCAGTGGGTGATGATCCACACTTTCCACTGTCGCATGGTGCTCACATATCACATGTGGTGGGTGACTTTTACCCACTGGAGCGACCTCAGAACCCATATGGCCACGCCCTTACTCCTCCTCTTCTTCATCGGCCTCGCTCTGCTCACGTGCGTCCTCAACCCCATCTGGACGCACAAAAAGACCATGCAGCTGCTCAACCCTGTGGACTGGAACTTTGGAAACAAGCCGGCCCTTGTAAACGGCGCCATGGAGGGTCGCTCTGAAGCTCCTGTCAAACCCCACGCCAGCTAATGGGCACCAACGAGGATATTTTCCTATCTGAAGATGCCATATTTTTTCCGTTTCGAGTGATGTGTGAAGTTACTTTGAGAGTGGCGAGAGCTTGATGGGATTGTTGTTTTATAAAACTTTTCTGGGAGCAATTTCAGTATTGCAAAGCACAAAGTCAACAATGTAAGTTGAATTTAAAATCTGAGGATGGACCTTCAGTCAAGTGAGCCCAGAACAAAATACACAAGACAGACAAGACAGGTTTTTTTTTTATAGTGAATCAGAATCAGAATACATTTATTAGTCCCACAGAGGGGACATTTGCATCGTTACAGCAGGAAAGAGCCACAGACAGCTTAATGTTACCTATGTTAAGAAAAAAGTAATATAGTGCATGCAGACTGACTGATATGTGCAAGGTCGGGACAAGATAGTATATTTCTCATTATGTCTAAGCAAGCACCGGACAGAATCTTTTCAAAACAACTGAGTAATTCAGGACATCATTATCATCATTGTCTCTTGACATTTGGTGAAACACCAGCAGTTCCTTACAGTATTTGCAAATGATTATGAAAAAGACATAGCTTTCCAATCTGGAAATGTCACATCAAGTACTTTTGTGATTTCAAAAGGCCCCTACAGTTTAACCAGTCTGGAACTATTTTGTTAAACGTTGCTACATTGTCTTCCCTCAGGCTTTACTGTGTTGTTGGTTTATTTTTGATGTGATTTCATTAGGTTTGGTTATATGGGGCAGTGGGAAAGGACCCTGCTAGTTTACATCAACTTCAGAACACTGGGTTGGAAAATATCCAGTTTACAAATGATGTTATTGATTATTTATTTACAATAAAATAATCATGAGACCTTTTTACAAGAGCCATGCAGGAGCACAAACTTACAAATTGAAGCTTGTACAGACAGGAGTCTTAACACTTTGAAGCAACTTAACACATGCAGTATTTAAATATTTACAGTATATTTGACTACTGACAGCTTTTTGTCTGATGCTAATAATAATAACAACAGACACTTAATAAGTTATGTGGGGACAAGAACCCCCCATTAATCATGAGGACTTTTTAATACATCGCACTTTGGTGCTGATTTGGCAGAGTAGGAAAGAACATTGGTTTACGTTTAAACAATGGGGTTCTATAGGCTACTCACTGCAGCGATTACATACTAAGTGGACAATTGGATCAGTCCATTTAATGGTGCTTCTGCACTGGGAGTCCTCCCTCAGAAGAGAGGGAAATATTTACCGCCTTTTGAAGGACTGGCCCACTCCATTTTTTGTTCAAAATGGAGATTTGATGTGGCAATGCATTACCGGTGTTGTTAAGGATTAGCTAATGTTGATCCTGATCTTTTTTTGGGGCATTTTGCATCAAGAAAAGCGTTATTTCTAGTTATGCAAAATAAGAATTCGGGAAGATGTTTTTGTTTTTCACACAATAGCCTCATTGTACTGGCATCCTTGGCATGGTGTGTTAGGATTGTCCATTGTCGTATCTCTGGCATTAGAAGCTTCGTTTGGTTCACTCAAAACAGCAAACTGGTCCTCTACATTTCTCACAATTTTGTCAGAGGCCCCACTCCAGCTCATATGTACGTTTGTTTATACTCGGAAGAATTATATACATATAATGTTTACCCTAAGTATGAATCTATGTTCAAAAGTAACAGCTTTACAGTATTAAGCAACAACTTGAGTTGAACCTGAGAAGTATGAAGCTGGGTTTAGCTCATCAAAAATGATCCAAATAACTGTAATCTGCCTCAGGACGATGGAGAGGAAGCTACACATTGTATCATTTTGAATGGAGTGTTTTATACATGTGATCTTACTATATTATTATTGTACATTATTATTATATTATAAAACATTACTAATATCGAAGAGTGTTGGATTTTCGCTTCACCTTTCATTTGTTGTGAAATAATATCATTAACATTATGAGATGGGTGGAGGATTTCCTGGGAGCTCTAAGTTTTAACATCCTGTCTGTGTTGGGAAATGCAATAACATGAGTTAATTTGAGTGACAAAATAAATGGTTGGCTCTCAAACAGCATTGTGTCTCGTGGTTTTCTTCCTTATTAGGGTTGTGCAATAGAGCAGTGGTTACCAGACTGGGGGTCGTCAAAGCAACTTTAACAGGAGATAATCTGCTCAAAATCTATTGAAATTCCGCATTTACACAACTTCACAAACAGTTTATCAGTTGTTCTGTACAGTAAATGTCATGCATTAAATATTATGTGAAATATCCATTAAATGTCCCTTAAGTTGAGTGTAAGGCCTGTAATGGTTTATGGGTGTCACTGTTAAGAGAAGAGGCAGTTTCTTCCCTCTCCCCTCACAGCAGTACACAGGGAGGGGGGCTCCTGATTTAAGGAGAAATACATTGAGGCCCCAAAAAGGTGGTTATGTCATAGCCGAGAATAATATTTTGCAAGTCCTGCAGAGTAGGGGTCATGAACTTTTTACACAAACATGGGAAGGTGTGTCTTATGCCATAGCCATAGAATATGGTTGCGGTCGAATAGTCCAAAAATCAGCTCCTAACGTCTATCCCTATCGTCTATCCCTTGACCTCTGAGTGAAACGTCACGGGGTTAAGGG
The DNA here is from genome assembly GCF_902827165.1 of Trematomus bernacchii. Lineage (NCBI taxonomy): Eukaryota > Metazoa > Chordata > Actinopteri > Perciformes > Nototheniidae > Trematomus > Trematomus bernacchii. Next base: position 11,134,855 of record NW_022987313.1, on the reverse strand, counting down.
ATAGTGGATAGGAGAATTCAAAAGGATTTAGGAGAAGAGACTGCGGTACTTTAGAGAATCCGACTGCACTTTCACTATCCGACGTGTTTATGATGCGCCAGTGGAGGTCATAAATGTGCGTCTGCTGCTGTGGGGAAACTATGGAAACTACAGTTTTCTATACAGCGGACTACAACATGGATGTATAATAAGAACGAGGGACTACTGTAAACTCATCTAGAGACTCTGCACCGTGCTCTGATGCTGTTGTTTTATGCTTTATGAACGGGGACAACAGAGAAACATATTCTTCATGACCAAAGTTGGAATTGAAATAAAAAAGGAAAGTGAAACTTATGCTCGTCACCCTCTCCCTCCGGTCCACATTAATACAAATGATCCCAATACGTATGATTGTATGAAAAGATCTTAAAATCAATACAAATGTATTTATTATAAACGTTAGTGCTTAACATCTATCACTGTGTATATCACCATTCAAACATCTTTTAAAAGTTGAACAAACCCCACACAGCTCAGTAAAGACTGTGAAATGTTGACTTTATTTGATAATTTCAGTAAAAACTAACGTTCATATTTTTCTTTTTGATTATAATACTGATGAACGTTCAAAACAAAGCACTTTGGCAACTTACCACATACGTTTTAAAATGCTTAATAAGCACCGTAACTTTCATGATATCATTTCTCGTTCATAATTGGTTGTTTCCGTGAACGGCCGACTGTTGTGTGACGGCAAATGCCGCGGGCGCGGCCGCAAGGCATTGTGGGGCAGCATTTTCTCCTCTCCTTTAGGTTAGGGAGGTCCAGTGGTTCCTAAGCTAAAGGAGGTTATAAAGGAAGTTTGAAACCTCCTTTCCTTTCATTTAGAGAATTCGAACGGCACTTATCATGGCTGCCACTGAGGGACTTCCGGGTCATTTCACTCCGATAGGAAGGTTCCTAAGCTAAATGGACTATTCGACCGCAACCCCTGTCTGGTCATGTCCAGTCCTGTACATCAGAGGCCATGCCCAGTTTCCACAAATATGGGCATGGAGGAGGTGTCTTTAGGTTTTTGTTTTTGAGCATAAAGACACTGGCGGAGAGGGAGCTAACGAGAGAGAGAGAGAGAGAGAGAGAGGGGGGGGGGGGGGGGGCGGGGTTCCCCTGGTATACTCTCTCCCGGTAAAGCTCTCTCCCTGGAGAGCTGGGTTTTTGCTCTCAGTAAGGTTCTCTCAAACTTGGTAAATATCTCTTGAATTTCTGGGTTGAATGAGTGGAATGAATTGATATGTGTTTGTGAGTATTAGTACCCGCCACCTGTGAGGATCTTCCTCCGAATTCATGCGGAATATAGGTATGTGTTTGTGAATGTTAGTACCCGCCATCTGTCGGAATATAGGAGTGTGTTCGTGAGTATTAGTACCTGCCACCTATGAGGATCTTCCTCCGAATTCATGCGGAATATAGGTATGTGTTTGTGAATGTTAGTACCTGCCATCTGTCGGAATATAGGAGTGTGTTTGTGAGTATTAGTACCCGCCACCTGTGAGGATCTTCCTCCGAATTCATGCGGAATATAGGTATGTGTTTGTGAATGTTAGTCCCGCCACCTGTCGGAATATAGGTATGGAATTGATGTGAATTGATTTGGTGAATGAAAGTTTGAATGTGCTTTTTATTATCACCGGTCTTTTATGAGGTGAGACCTCTAAATTCTATCGGGAGATTTTAAATGTCACAACTGAATTGTGTTACAAAAGTTACAATTTATGGTAATAAATGTAAAACTGTGAATTAAAGTTTCATATTAGAACATGATCACAGCATGATAGGTATAATATGATTATAATGTTGTAAAGAGAGAGAAGGTAAAAACCCTGTATAAGTTTGGACAGTGGCGGCCGGTGGTCTTTTTTTTTGGTGGGGCTCTTGACGTACCGTAAGTGACCTACCCGGGGGGTCCGGGGGGTTTCCCCCCGTAATTTTTTTTCGAGAAATGACCCCTTAAATGATGACTTCTGGTGATGTTAGAGGGGGGGGGAAAGGAGAAATCGAGGCTTAAAAATATGAGAAGACTGATCAATACCTCCATAATCTTCAGTGTGGAAAATATTATTTATCAACCTGAACATCTACTACTTTACCAGGAATTTGTGTTCTCAGAACTGGTCTGTTTTTTTCTTTCTTAAAACTGTTCATGTTTTATGAACCAACACCTTCACCAAGTAGCTTTACAGTGAACTGCATGTGAGATATAAAATTAATAGCATCTTTTCAGTAGCATTAATTATAAATATTTAAGTGGTTCAATACAAGTCACTACAGCATTTCAAACTGAACTGTGAATAAATGCAATTTAAAAAAAATAACCACAGCACAAAATGTCATAAATTGTGTTTTTTTCTTTGTTTCTCTGAGGATTATTTACAAACAGGCTTATTTACATATAGCAATAACTCAGAAATGAAAAAGCTACATCGTCTAACACGAACAACCAGTTAGCATAATGATAATATATGTGTTATGTACAATGTAACTGGCAAGGCTAGAGCAAGAAAGAACATAAAGTTTGCAAAAGGTTTAAATAACTTCAAGTATCTGTCTTCAGATTACGTGGAGGTTTTAGTCCGATGGGAAGCAGATTTTAAGCGACACCGAAGATAAACCAAAAATGTGGTGGAGCTGCAAACCGTGTAGTGTTGCTGGGACAGAACAGGAGCTATAACCGTTGGAAAATACATCACAGACAATGCAACAAACGTGGAGACAGAACAATCACTTCTGTGATAAATGCCCACTTATTAATAAACTTCTAACAACCATGGGAAACCTCCTCTCTACATATAAAGTGATATCCAAGCATGGGAAACAAAAGACAGCATTTACCTGTTTGCATCCAGCTAGCCAAGCCTTTCTTGTGTACCAGCTACTTGTGAAGCCTCGTGTATAAATGTTGTCTTTTTCACGAGATTGCTGCGATATATTCAAATCGGGTTGGTCCGGTCCAAGGTCTTTAAGCAACAATTTATCTGCCAAACTTCTCCTTTCGAAAGGATTGGAGATTAGCTCTTGAACAGAATTAGGCGGGGACCGAGGTCCGGAGACTCCACCTGCACACGAAGCCATCCTCATCAACTACTGCGTCAACCGGATACGAGTCACTGTCCAAACTACTCACAGACTGCACTGGGCGCTGACATTGGCGCCCGGTGACCGTCATCTTTGACGACGCTGATTGGCTGAAATTATATTTTCGCGGCATAGTTTACACGTTACAGATAGCAACAGTCAGCTGCTAGTGGCTGCTGCTGCACTGGTTGAAGGCTCCTCTCTTAGCGCCCAGACGAGAGAAGGTGCATGGGCAAGGCCAGGCAGGAAACATGTGACTTATCAGTAACTTTAGACATCGTAACACAATTTTAAACGAGATTTTATTGTAGATTATACATTTTACTGATACCAATTATATAATATTTACCTTGTTCATTAAAAATAAAAATAAAAATATATATTTTTTTTTAAACATTTTTTTTTTTTTTTTTATTTTAATTTTAATTTTTTTTTTTTTTCAATATGGGAAGAGGTGGGGCGGCGCCCCTAGCGCCCCTATGGACCGGCCGCCACTGAGTTTGGACCTGTTTGTCTTCAAATAAACTGATCCCACCTTTTGGATTGGGACAACTTAAAAGACATATGCGCTCTCCTCTCCTGCTTCAAAGGTAAGATTGCACACTGCCATACTCACACTTAGGTAGGGCCACACCTCATTTACTGATATCAAAATCCTTCGGGATCGCTTAAACAGATTTAGAGGGTCATCTGAATTGAAACAGCAGTTAATTGAACCTGGTTCTTCAGGAGTTAATAGAGGTGAGATCTTGCTGACGTTGGTGGATCTGAGCCAAGCAGTAAACTTACATAGACTCAATAACTTCTTTTAGGTTAATTAGTAGATCTGAGTAATTTGCCGGAATAAATTATCAGCTCCTCCCGACTCTTACACACTACATATCTACACATACATATTAAGCCTGACAAAGTACTTAACGTCTAATATATTGCTTTCCTGCTATGTTAACTGTGTTGAAGCACTTATTTTAACTGATATTATACACATTAATTATACTCTTATGTATGTAGATAGTATAAGAAATGTGCAGAATTTGACAGTTTAATGGTATACACACATATTGATAGATGTCTTGCAATGCACTGTTGACCATTGACACAGTGCAGTTTATGCGACCCAAGTTTTTCATTCATTGCATAACTACACCGTAGTTGTGTATATGATATGTCAATAAACCTTAGAAAATCTTGAAAGGGATGTGCAAAATAGCCATTATATACAGTTTTTAATGAACTATTAGTAGAGAATAACGAGTAATGAATATACTTTATAGAGATCTGCAGATAAATGTTTAGTCTTCTCAAGCACCAACTATCAAATATCTCTCCTGATTGTTGGCACTTGACAATCACCTTTCCCTGAATTTTACTCAGGTGTAACTAAAGTCTGCTTTAATGCTGCGTTCACACCGGACGCGATGCGAATATTCGCTTCGCTCTAATCGCTCCTATCGCATCGCTCTAAACGCTCGAGTTTCACCGCGGCTGCCAGCTGTGTTTACTCGCATAATTCAATCACGGTAAAATATGTTCATGTTGTTGTAGTTGTAGCTCCCGAGCTAGCACGTCTTGTTTGAATGATGGGAGTAAACACAGCTGGCAGCCGTGGTGAAACTCGAGCGTTTAGAGAGCGATGCGATAGGAGCGATTAGAGCGAAGCGAATATTCGCATCACGTCCGGTGTGAACGCAACATTAAAGCAGACTTTAGTTACACCTGAGTAAAATTCAGGGAAAGGTGATTGTCAAGTGCCAACAATCAGGAGAGATATTTGATAGTTGGTGCTTGAGAAGACTAAACATTTATCTGCAGATCTCTATAAAGTATATTCATTACTCGTTATTCTCTACTAATAGTTCATTAAAAACTGTATATAATGGCTATTTTGCACATCCCTTTCAAGATTTTCTAAGGTTTATTGACATATCATATACACAACTACGGTGTAGTTATGCAATGAATGAAAAACTTCATCTGAACATCAGCAGGAGAGGACTCTTTAAAGTAGAGACACTACATACTGATATACACCTGAACATCAGCAGGAGAGGACTCTTTAAAGTAGAGTCACTACATACTGATATACACCTGAACATCAGCAGGAGAGGACTCTTTAAAGTAGAGACACTACATACTGATATACACCTGAACATCAGCAGGAGAGGACTCTTTAATGTAGTCAGGGGGTGTCTGTTTACTCCATGATAGAAACAAGGCAACACTTAATGAAAAAGTTTCACTGCAATGGAGCATCCGCCTGTAGGTGGCAGAATAGGAGTAATTAACTTTGTATGTTCTGTGTGACAGTTTTTCCCATTTTACCAGAATTCTGTTTGTCAGGCACTTTCTTCCAGTCTAAAATGTATTGTATTGCAACCTTTTTAAAAGGGTTTTGTTACAAAGCAGGCTACTTGGTTTATTTCCAACAATATTGGTGATAATGAAAAGTATTAACAAACTTGGCTGTGTCTCTCCATCACAATATAGAAGGGAGAGTGACAAAGTAAACGCACATATTTTACAAGCAAAGCTCCTGAAAAAGCCTTGATAGTTTTTTTAAATGTTAAAGTAAATTTCTTTGAACTAAGAAAACGTTTCCAACATCATCTCCGGACAGCTGTTTTAAGGAAGCCACCTCACAAGTCACGTGGCCGTTTGGGAACTCCTCAGTGATCCCTAGCCGATCCTACCGGAGAAGACGTTGGAATTTTGAGTGACGTTGTGTCCAGCCAATCACAGCCGCACTATGTTGACTCGTCGACCAATCAGCTGCTTAGAGGAGGTAAAGGGTGTTCATGGATGGAGTCAGTTTGCATCGAAGAGAGTAAAGTTAAAAGAAGGACACTGAGCGAGCACTGGATGTGTTTTGATGTGTTTTAAGTTGTGAAGAAGTCAGAAATGCACCACGTTTAACACTTGCTCCCTGTTTATGCGAAAGGATAAGGTTTTTTTCTGGAAAAAAGTCATAAAATGGTGAGTTGAGGACATTTTTCTAAGTTTCTGAAAAAGTTTTAGATATCCCTAACTGTTTGCTAACAGTAAGTTCAGATGAGCAGCTACGTTGGGCTAAATGATTGATACAAAGTCATGTCAAGTGTATCCTTTTGCATCATCAGTAAAATAAGTCTATTTTTGTTAAAACGCTACATTAGGAGATGGCTATAACGTGGCTATAACGTGGCGCCAACAAAGTTGCCAACAATGTCATCTAACTTCTGTACCTTTTTTTTCTTAGCTTAACAACTGCGTCATAACACGACTTGAACAGTTCGAAAAACTTGAAATCAACCAGCAGAACCATTGTTTTAACTGAACAGGATATTATACTGTATTTCCTTAGGCTTTGCCTGTGTCGTGTAACATGTTGACAGATGTTGAACACAACTTTATACTTTCTGAAGCCTTGCTCAATGATACATTTGCAGGTGCATTTTGCCTTTATAAGAAAGATGAGACTGAAAAACAATGTCTAGTTTGCCATCTTGAAACCAAGCATAACTTTATTCATACAAAATAAGATATAAAATGTAAAGAAATCCATGTGGACTTTTTCAGTTTAGAGCTATGAATAAGTGAGAATGTGTTCCTGAGCTCAGCAGTGGGCCCATCTACACATTTAAGTAGTCATGCATAGCATTCCTCAGTGAGAGCCCTGCAAGGCTTCAGTCAACTGGAAGATCCGTCTAAACAGGTAGTACAACCATGATTTAATTAAACTGTTTTACAGCAAAAGGTATGCTTTCAGGAATGTATGAAGCCAACAACCTCCAAAAATAGTTTAATTACAAGTGCTTTGATCTTCATTTGTTTTGTCTAGTTTCATGCATGTCTAGTTCACTCAGCCAGTACACGGGAGAGATTTGGTGGGAATCACACACACGTGCATGTACACAACAATCTCTACCAATCATTTGTTAGGCAAATAACCAGAGTGGCCTGCCTGCAAATACAGATGCTTAATACCTTCCCACATTGTTATAACCCCTAGTAACGAAGGCTGACCAGGGAACACAGATGTGTTTCCCCTGCTCAAATTCACTGCCATTTCCTAATGGAAGCACCCATGCAAAACACTGAGTCCTTTATTTGGGACCATTTTTCATAATCAAAAACCTCAGCCACTTTCACCGTGGATGTTTTCAGGCACCTCAAAAATGTCAGTGTTTCGTAGAAAGGAATGTTGACAGTCAATGCTAAAGCTATGTGTCTGTTATGAATATGGCTAGTAGGGAGACTGCATTTCAGCATCTTATCAATGTCATTTGTCATCGTAATGATAACACATTAGTACAGTCGAACAGCAATATCCTCTCCTGTCATTAGTAGTCTGCAAACACAGATGCAGTTCAGTGGCAGGAATTGCAAATTTCTAAAGTAATTGTGACGAGGCAGTAACTTTACTTTGCCAATAGCCTCTCGTGGAAATCCCTTCTGTTACGGACTCACAGTGAGCAGAGGAACATACCATTCATTTCTAAAAAGGTCGTTATGGATTCATTGTCCACCCACCACCCCACTAAGGACCCCCTGAGATAAGACATGGATTAGCAACATAGTCCAGCAACAGCTGGGAAAGGAAAGCCACCGCTCTCCTGCAGGTGGATGTGTGAAATTGCTTGCATACCACACACTTGTTTAGCAGATGGGAACATATGTCAGATATATTTAGTGCTTAATACATCTTTTTATAGTATTCAACTTACCATACATTGTATACTGTTTGTGTCTAAGGCATTTTTACTCTTATTTGACAGTAAAGGAACGAGGGACAGGAAATGAAGGGGGAGGGGTAGGGAGGGTTATGCCATGTCAGAAAAAGTCAGCCATAATTGAGCAGGAAGCACAGTTTTATGAGAGCCATTATAGACCACCCTATCACCAAGATTTCAAAAGACTATGTTAGTATATGCTCTATGCATTGAGCTGAGGATGACGAGTCTGCATTTCGATGAGTAATGTCAGGGGTCGATGGCAATCCAGAAGGAGTCTCTCCACCCTTTGAAGTCAGTGCAGTGACTGGAACTCTGACAGTCAAGGGCAAAGCTGTTTTCCTGTGGTAATTTATTGTAATCGTACTGAGTTGCTCTATTCATATTAAAATGCATTCAGAGCTTAAACTCAGCCAGTCAACAAAAGGCCTAAGAAGCAGCTGCGTATCCACTGCTCACCACAGCAGTGGTTCACTGGATGGGTGGAGACCAGTGAGGAGGGGTGACAGACAGCTATGTGGCAGTTTTCAAATGGACACCATGTTTTAAATATTATACAGACACAGTGTTTCATTTTGTCTGAGCTGGGAAGGCCTTGTCAGTATTCTGTCTTTACTGTTAACAATAACTGCCTCCAAGTCAATTCTAATTTAAAAAATCCATTATGTGGAACGTGTTATAATAGGTTGCTATGATATATATATCATCTTTGCAATACATACTGTTATGTTATTAATGACGGCATGCAGTAATGACTTACTGTGGTGTCATCGCACTGACCACATTCTGTTTAGAAACATGGCTCCAGAGCTGGTAGCTGAATCTACTCACATGTCCAATATTTCACACCTCTGACATCAAATGGAAATACTGCAGCCGCAGGCCTCATTATTGATGTGTAATCCCCACAATCCACTTCCATTAGACCTATCATTATAACTGGTAGCTGATGGGGAATACCAGACTCATCTTCTGCTTGTGTTCAGTGTGTTGACGGCAGGTTTATTTACACTGAGTGAGGGACTATAGAAACTAAAATAAAGTATAATTATGCTTGCTCAGCTACAATTAATTATGATACTAGTGTCTATAAAGATGCTTTCAATTTGTCCCATGCTTATCTAATCAACAGTTTGCCAGGAGTCAAGATTTCTCGCTAAAGTCAGCGATCTGGTGCCTCTTGTAGGCTTCCCCACCCTTTTTGAGGTCATGGTGGGTGGTGAAGTGTGGTGTGTTGGAACAAGTAACGCTAGGTGGCTTGTAGCAATGTAGCTACAGCACACAAGCAATATGTAATAATTCAACTCTTATATGACACATAAGCTCCACAAACCTTCAGTACAATGTCTTTGCAACTCTTAAATACTGTCTCAAAGGGCAAGAAAGAGGTACATTGTTTCCTTCCTTAAGGCTGCAGTGTCCTCCTGCCTTCCCATGAACCCCCCTCAAATATGTTTACATGACTTTTTTAAGCCTGTCCGTCCGCTCTTTGTAGGGCTGGGATGTGCTGTTGTCAGTCGAAGCCTGATGACTGTAATCCTGGCAGAAGGAGAAGATTGGGACACAGCGCTCAATAAAACCTCTAGCCAAAGAGCTGCGAAGCTAAAGACAGACCCCCCCCCAGCAGACTGAAGTCTCTCCTCCCAGCTTCTCCTCCAGGCTTTTGTTTATGACTTTCAGCGCGTGCTTGGAATGTCATAAGTGTGCCCCAGAAGAACCTAAATCCCTCACAAAACCAGGGAGTCAGAGGCGCACGCATCACATTTTTAAATGATCTCTGGTCGCCATAAGTGATGTATAATGTTATGTTTTTAAAATCTGTTAAAAACATGAAATAAATGTTTTTCTCACGAGTTACCATATGCTGTTGCGCCAGTCTGCCAGTTCTATCACCCCTTGTTTTTTACTTTTTATTATTGTTTGTGCTTTATTATGAATTGAGTCAAACGTGCCGTTACTGTAGAGGACCCGTGTGCTTTCGCAGCCCATCCATGAATTGAGAAAACATTTCAAATCGAATAAACTAGTTTAGTGTTTGCAGTCTGAGATGACACATCTAGTAGTTTAGGGTTGATGTAAAGTAGTATTGTTTAGAAATGGGGAACTTTGCAAGAACATTGCAATTGAGAGTTAGAGTGCCATCCTATAGACAGCTAGAAGGCTCCTTTAAGTAAACATAGGTCGCAATTTATCCGTACCACTATGGATTATGTTCACAATATGTATGTTAAATATCCTCTACATGTTTTTGATCCATGTCATTGTCAGTAGCAAATTGTCTGCATTACAGCAGCAGGCAAAGGGACTGTTTTCCTGTCTGCAGAGCACAATTTACGCGTCCCAGCGTGTAATGACATGCTCAGCTGAGTCTGTCATCAACCATACGGCTGACTTTTCCTCTCCGCTGTCTTCCGCTTTATCCTCAATCATTGCTGTTAGATTAAATCATGATACAGTACCAATCGGATTTAACACTGGGCGGAAAAGCAGATGAATAAATAAATCATGGTGAATATCCCTCTCTTTAAGATTCTTGACACCTCGTCACCTGCTGGTTTCTTCAGTGTGTTACTGAGACAGTGATGGCAGTATAGACAAGGTGCTGACAGAGGCCACAGATGTAGTTCAGTTGGTCATCCCGTGGGGTGAGCCAGGTGGTTCACATTTGAAGTCACACCACACCGCAGGCCATGCAGGATGTCATTTGTGGACAGGTGCATTTTCTTCAAGAGGCAGGTTAAAAAAATAAATAAAAGCATAGTAATTATAGGAGAGAGGATGATTTGAGGATTCTGCAGGCTTGTCAGACATGTGAGAAAAAATGGCTTTGCTTCTCTACTTAATAAGACAAGGCAATAAAACACGGAGCCAGCTCTTCTGGAAGATGTTAAGATAAGGTAAATCATCTTGTCTGAATGCAAATTACAAACAAGAAGGGACGTAAATTGAAAAAGATAAGTATTTTTTCTTTACCAAACACAGGGACCTCTCTCGTTTTTAACACCTGAACATTTTACTTCTTCTCCGCTCCCTTCCTTCTTCTTCCTGCTCTCCTAAACGTTGAACTACGCATGTTTCGAGAAAGATGAGTCACCCCTCAAAGCTCCTCTCAGTGCTTGGCTGTACGTTGTCACTTCAAAATGTGTCAGTCAATTTAAAACCACGAGTGTCATGTAACTACGTGCTTCACACTCATACATCAGTTTCTCAGGCTGTGCTGTGTAACCTAAAGAGGGCCTCACCGTCAGTCGTACTATTTGACATTGTAGCCGCTCCTCCTGTCCTTTTCTCTGGATGCCTTTCTCTTGCGTAGGATATTTCTCCTCAGGCTATGCATACGCTACCTGCCTTGGTTAGCGCTAGCACTATCTGTCAGCCGCACTGTATTCAGCAGACACTGGCCCTGTGTGCTCACATCCACTGCTCTGGCACCGTGCCCTGCGAATTGGGTGGAGGACAAAGAAGCAGAGGATTTCACATTATTTGTAGACAAAACGAGCTTTGAGACTCAGAATGAGTTATCCTTTGGATCTTGTTTGCTGCAATGCTGTGGTGTAGGTTTGTCTTAGTCAGAAGTTAACTGTTGGGAACTTGTGTTGTGGTTTTAAATTCAACTATAGAGGTTGCATAGATGGAATATGAGGCTGAGATACATACCACAACAATGGCTGCTTTATATGTTAACATGATGTCATGACAATGTCATCTGCTCTTGTGGATACTAGCAAGCTGAAGTAGTCTGGAAATAGTACTTTTTTTTCTCCCATAGGAGGCATTTGACAGAAACTGTCACCTCTGGATACAAATTGTACATCTGCAAACAAAGGCAGTGCTGCTGAGGAATGCGTTGTCTCTCATGCCCATGCAAGTCCAAAGGTCTCTCCTGCCTCAGCATGCTAATGACATTTCCCTGGGCCAACATGTGTGGTTAGTAGCACGTCAAAAACGCAAATGACCACTGCACCTTAAATCAGAGTCAGACATGCTCTGTTTGTCAGACAGTGGGGAAATTAAGATTGTAACTGCACAGTGCAAATGAAAGGCAAAAATAGTGCACTAACATATTATAAAAATATCTAAGTGCACATTAATAAATGGTAAAAAAAAAGGTATATAAACGTGTTGAAGTAGCAGCAATGGTAATATAATACATTGTAACAAAATGCCATTTCTGCCCATATAGTATACTAGATTTATTTTTAAATCATTGAAGTAATTTCAAGAGTCAAGTTTCTAGGAAAAGAGTTTAGGGAAACCCACAGACATGAATCACGTTCCTGGGTTTTGGGTTACATCAAAATACATTTGACAGCCTTTGGCTTCATGTAACCTTTGATAAACCAAGCATGGATGTACTGGATCTTATTTAAATATAGTCTGCAAATGGGAATGGGAAACCATTTGATTTAAGGTTTAGTAAATGTGCTTGTTTTGAAGGACAAAGCTGAGTAAACAAATGAGGGGATTCATGTTCACTGTTGAATCATCACAGTAAACTTGAATTAAAATCTGACCATGAGCCTGATTTGAATAGTTTTGTTTTGGCTACAAACACACCCCCCCACCACCCTTCTTTTCACACTAGTTTCTCCACATGTCTCCACATTGTCTTATCGATTACAAGCCTGTTTTTACCCTTGACACATGACACACACCCACAATTAGCATGTGTGAATGTTGTGTACACTTCAACACGTGGTAGTTTCAGCAGTCCCTGAGGAGCACTATAAGAGCTTCTTTTGTTTTCATTCACTCAGTCATTTGTCTGAATTAGCTTTGGGTCAGATTCTGATGTTGACACAAAAGGTACCAGACCGTGACCGCATCACAGCCTCTGCTGACAAAGTGCTGCTGTGATTGAATAACACTGAATAGCAAGTGCTGTTGGGCTTTTAGAGACTGACTGGCTTACAAATGCAGAGCTAGAAGTGCCTCACTAAATTAATTTGAAATACTGTGTGAATCACCCCTTCCATTTTCTCATTTAATGTGGTTTGTCTTTCTTCTTTAGGAACTTGTGTTGGCGTAGTTGATCCGCTTAATGCTGCTGTCTGAAGAGCTTGTGCAGGAGAAGAGCAGCAAGCATGGACGTGGAAGACTTTCCTCCCCCACCTCCTGAAAGTAAAGTCAACAAAGCTTTGTCACTCACACATGCCATGCACTTTGCGAAGCCACTCTGGAAACATGATTGGAAAATGTATGTTAATGTAGGCCGGTTAGCTCAGTTGGTTAGAGCGTGGTGCTAATAACGCCAAGGTCGCGGGTTCGATACCCGTACTGGCCAAAGGTTTGGATTGTTAGATAAGACGTAAAGACTGTGTCAAATGTAAATCCAATTGTTCCAACAACAGAGGAAAACTCTGTACATTCAGCCTCAAATATTGTAGGGAAAATATGTGATAGCAAGCTGAATATATTTGGGCTGGTTTAAAAAAGCGAGAAATCTGAAGACATGACATTTCCTTTAAACAAGAAATTAAATGGCAGATATTCGGATCAACATTGCAATAAATCGTTAGTTGCAGGTTTTTGTAAAACTTCAAGCAGTTCACAGTTGAGTCTTAAAAAAATCCACAAAGAGCTGATAGAAAATTGTGAGATGCTGTATTGCCAAACTCCAAACTACTTTGTGTTTACTCTTGTCACGTATGTTTGTGGTTTACTTAAGATTACAGTGTTAGACTTTAGTGTGACCTGCTAGCTTCTGTAGGTCATCTTGTGGTCACATGACTTCCTGAAGCTGGACAGTATAAAGAGTAAACCACACAGATTCCTCTCCTCCTCTTCTTCACGGCTGGGGAGTGTGTGGGCAGAGCAGCATTCAGTAAGAAGGGTCAAATGTGCTGCGCTGCTGTGAATACCAGACAATGTGCCTCAGTATTAAACTGAATACACACACACACACACAGCCTCGGGGGATAGACACAGGACCGAGAAATGCTTCGTCTCCAGCTGGCCAGTCACTTGCTTTGTTGCCAGGGCGATGCTGGAGCAGATCGTAACCCGGTGACTCATTTGAGCAGACCATTATGTGGCGGAGTGGAGATAGGACCACAGAACAGAATCCATATTGTAATTATGAATTGACAATGGGCACCTCAGCAAGGGAATGCATGCCAGTGTGCAAGCATGTATATCTCTCCATGATCTTGCATTTTAGTAAAGAGTAAAGATACTTTTTTATTTCCAGTTAAGGGATTTTAGAATGAAATCAGAATATATACATATACAGTATGTGGGCTTGCACTGTAGAGTAAGGTCGACATCCAGCACTCTCCATAATTAAGCTGCAGGCATGCGTACCCTGACTGCCAACTATCAATGGACTCATACGCATAGTTGCAGATGTACTATTGGATGGCTAGTCGTGACTGGTCATCTGGCCAAATCCAATCAAATCAGGTCCTGTTCTCTTTTGGCAAAGTCAAGTGTTTCACATTGACACCACACAGAGAGGATCTGAGTGCAAATTGTAGCAATTATTGGCAGATATGAATACACATGGCGCCGTTCTGGAGTACCGCTGATTCTAAGCCAGCTAGCTGTGCCTTATCTCTGTCTCCCAAACCATTCATTATTTCACAGATGGAAAACGACAGATAGCATCTCTGTTTCCAGGTTTGCTCTTGGCACCTCTCTTTTTTTGTGCAACGTTAGTCACGGTTGCAGATGGACATGGGGTCCGACAAAGTTGACCCGGACCATTAGTCACAGACCGCTCCTTCACACACTGACTACAGGGTGGAACAAATACCTGTCAAAGCCTGAGGGAATGCTACTGGTGATTTAGAGCTGTATACATTGCTGTGAGGGACTTCAAAGCTACTAGGTTTGCTGCAGGGAGTGTGAGAAGATTTACCTGGTCACTTTCATTGGACCGCTCAGGCCTGCAGGCTAAACACAGCATGTTCTAACAGCTAACGTGGTTCTTTTGATGGTAAGTGTGTGTAATGAATAACCTTATCAGTAGATCTTTGTGGTCACATAAATGCTTCAGTTGACCAGGTCTGACGGGAAGGACATTGGAAATCTAGGGAAAGCTAAACATGTCAAGAGGAAAAGGTGGATCCCAGGTGTTACAGGAACGCTTTATGAAGGGTTTACATTGCATCTCAAAATGGCCTGGGGGGGGGGGGGAAGGGAAGAGGTCAAAATGCCGAAACCAGGGATCGAACCAGGGACCTTTAGATCTTCAGTCTAACGCTCTCCCAACTGAGCTATTTCGGCATAGAATGCTCATGGTGACATTGTGTACTCGTCGACCATTAAATTGGAATTTTCTGTTTTCTTTGGGAACACAGTCAGGATATTAGAGTCAGGCTTTGGACTGTGAGTTGAATACAATCAAGCTGTGACTACTGATGAAATTGCTCACAAAGAATCTGTGGTATGCTAGCCATCAAAACTGTGACAAAGATATTATCATAGGACGATTAGGAGAACTCCTAAAATGTGACTTATATAGGAAAATCTTCAACCCTTGAGAAGAGCTGAAGGGTTAAGTGGTGAGAATGGGAGTTACTTCCTTTCAGGCTCTGTGGTTGTGACTCAGTGTATCCCTCTGTGAACCCTGTTTAAAGGATTTCCTAATATTTTCCACAGTATTCAATTCAGGGTGCATTTTTTGAATGTTTTCTCTCCTTTTTTTCTTTCACTGCACTACTGAATTCAACCTAAAACACCTTCCTTACACATTCAGCTCTAAGGGCCAAAGCATGATGCCAGGTTTTACATTCCACATCTGTTTACTTTCTCTTGATTGAGCTTCACTTACTCAGGCCCACACTATATATAATGCAATACTCAGGCTGTGCTCCTCACTGAAGGGAGTAACAGCTCCCTTTTCCTGCCGGCCTAATTGCAGCCTGGAAACTGGAAAGACATTTGTTGTTCCCTTCCTGTCTGCTGCCAAGTGAAGGCTCTGATGCGAGTGTGACGCCTTTGAACCCTGACTGTGTCTCAGAGCTCTGCCCTGGTTGGTTTTGCTTTTAAAGTAAAACAGCCGATGTGCTACATCGGAGCAAATCCCAACTGTAAAAATGTCTGTAAGAAAACATACTGCTGTAGTAGACCCCACCCTTAATTATAAGTCTGCTTGTGGCTCAGTCTTTTAACTTTAACAGCCCAAGGACTAAAACTGCCACCCACAGTTTAAAGAGTTAAATCCTACGTATGTTCAGCCAAATCCTCAAAAGCATACAGTGTGGTGTGATGACCCTGCCTGTCATCACAGAGCTCTGCTTGTTATTCCTCTAATATCTTATGAATATTATTCTGACATGGACTGTGAGTCAATGTGTCGAATGAAAAGGAAGTTACTGAAAATAAATCTGAATTTCTAAGAAAAAACTGCTTAATTTTTATAAATGTTGACATAAAATAGTCCCACTTTTCTAGTCTAGTAAAACTATGCTTTATTGATTTGGAGTGATTAGGTCACATGATATTTAAGCTATTAAAAATAAAGAGTTTTCAATAAAAGAAAACTGCTATTTATTTTGGCAAAGTACTCAAATCAAGTAAAAAGAGTTGTGTCCAACTTTTCTGTTAATAAAATGCTACATTTATTTAGAGTAAATAGGTTACAAAACATCCAAAAAATATTAAATCTTTATAAATATATGTATTTAACATAGAAAAAACACATCCTGATTGTCTTGTGTAGTAAAACAATGTTACTACTGATACATTGGTGCATCCCCAATAAATATTATTTTAATATTCTTTGAAAGTAGATCCTACACACTTTTTTTTTTTCATAAAAAGGACATTTCTGTTATATGGCCCAGAACATGTCTGAACCTTATCTCTGTTTTCAGTGTTGGCAGACAATGTTCCCCATCTTGCTGATGAAGAGGAGGGGGAAGCCTTCGACTTTGATGACAGTGGTGATGATGTCCCTGAGGCTGACCGCCCACCCCCTCCACCTCCAGCTCCTCTACCCCCCAGCAGTACTGATCAGAATCAGGACATGACAGTGGTTAGTCCCCCTGAGGGGCATCTACCCAGCCCAGACCCCCCAGCACCCTCCATCACACCCCACACAGCTCCATCATCAGCAGAGGAACCAGTTGCTGCAAGCGCATCCTCCACAGCAGGTGGTGGAGCAGCAGCAGGAGGAGAGTGGACATCTGCTGCAGAGGGGGCTGATGACATGGAGACAGATTTACCACCCCCTCCACCCCCTCCTCTTGATGATGAGGCAGAGACAGACCCTGGAAGAACAGGTTTGCATCCCAAAAGTGTTGACATGTTATTGTTGGCTCCAGCGGAGGGAGAGTATTAGCCCTTCCTCTAATACAGTTGTGTATGTAAATGAGATGACTGCAAAGAACAACTCTGATATTTTCCAGCCGCAATCAAAAATTCCACACATTCCCCCCTTCATGTTTGTGTACATTATCTGGCTGTTACCCAGCTCCTTCAGCTCAGGTTAAAGTGGTGCAATCTGTCTCTCTCTTGACACCTTGTATCTCTGGCTGCCTGCTGCTGGAGGTTGTCTGGCTTTTATCACTGAAGCCATGACAGCAGCAGCAGCAGGCAAGGCCAGGCTCTACTCTCTCTCATGGGATGTCAACACTGCAATTATTGTTCTGCTTTTATCCTTGTAAAGCATGCATAATTGAACATACACATACACATTCATTCCTTTGTATTTCTATCAACATGAAATCCTCCATTGGCTATTAATAACATATCCCTGGATTCTCTGGCCTCTCAAATTGACCGCTCATCGTCATCTCTTATTCCAACCTAACTGTGTACCTTAACCAGAAGAGCTGCTTAAAATATGCCCATTTTGGATATGTGTGAATGCCAATGACTGTAAGCTTTGAACAAATGTGTTCGGTTAAGTTGTATAGGTATTGAAATGACCAAAATTCACTAGAAAATCAGCAGAAGTATTGTATGTGAGTAGATTAAATGACAGCAATGCATATATGGAAATAATAAATGCAAAACATAATACAATGCTAATCCCTCCTTTTTTTGAAGAGGATAATGTTGCGTTTGTAGTACTATATATATAGTTTACCTCAGAAGTTCAGAAAAAGAATGACAGTAAAAATAATCAATAATGAAAATAATTTGTTGTAGGTTTTCTAGAGATGCTTATAGAAAATTACTCTTTTTACATCCAAACGTTACGTTACTGTTTTGCAATTTCTTTAAATATCAATGTGCCCGACATTTTCTAGAAATCTAATGTATCTTCTGATGTATCTCCTGTCCTCACCAGGCAGCGAAGGCCCGGACGCGTCCCTCGATGACGCTCACCCTCCAGAGGGCGTCCCCGAGTCCTCCTCTAAGGGCAAAGTCAACCCCTACTCTGTGATTGACATCAACCCTTTCCAACTGCAGCAGCTTGAGCCGCAGCAGGGACCCTCCCCTCCAGTGGAGCCCAAGGAGCGGGAAGGGGACGTCCAGGATATCCTCAGCACCCCCGCTGGCATCACTTCAGGATACTCAGTCCCAGTGCCCTGCGGCTATGCTACGCCCTCAGGAGTCCCGCTCATCACACCGGCTTACACCACACCCGTCATCATCAGACACCTCTCCACGGACGAGGATGGTAAAGTAGAGCCTGCAGCAGGGACATTCTGAAAGTACTTAAAGGCACAGTGCACCCCAAATATTGAAATACTTATTTTACCTTTTGGCTGTAGAGAAGTTGCTTCTTTCAAATATAATGGAACTCGATGGCTTGAAGTGGTCAAGGCAAAGCAAATAAACATGTACACTATACGTACTACAAAAAGAGTTCCATCAAGATCCATTACATTGGTGGGAAGGCAGACCTCTCCATGGCCGATATCTCTAACACTCTGTGACTCACACCACAACAATGTAGACTGATTATTAGTATTACATGTAAGAGGAAAAATATGTAATTTCGTTTTTTTTGTGGGGAACTGTTCCTTTAATAATTATAATAATAATAGCTAATTAAGAAAGGAGGATCAGATGATGACAAATGTTTGTTTATTTTAAACATCCACAACAACAGACAATTCTGTGGACATTAAGGCCCTGTTTATTCTTGTTAGTTTGAGTGAAATGATTCCTCTCACTGCACTAAGACCTAGATTTACAGAGCTATGACACCTAAACGCTGTCTCAACTACTTCTGTCCTCTGCCTTTGTTTTTCCTAAAGCCTTGCCACACAGTAGGGACTAAATTTAGCCCTCCCCAAAGATCTGGGTTTGGCTGCGAGGATTTTTCCGGTTTCCATAAAAACTAGCAGTAGCTTCTCCAAGCCTGAGGCTTGGCATGCTGAGGAGTCTGATTACACTGTCATTATCTCACCAAGGTCACTACAGGATGAAATACTCAGTCTACTTTATTTTAGTAAAATAGTTTTTAATATCATAAATGTTTAAAACTCTATGACCAAAGCAATCTGCGAGTCCTGGACATGATATACAAAGCAAGGACATTCTGCCAAAGTTATCACAGTTGCCATGACATGTTCTGAGAAAGTACATCGGATGTATCTTATCCTAGAGTTTAGACGTGGGTACATGTCAGGTTAAATGTATGGAGGCACATGTATAGGGAAATGTCATCTAAACTAAATCCGGGGCAATAATGGATATTTGGAATCATCAGTGACCCCTAGTGGCATATGAACACAGTTACAACTGAGAAGAAGAAGAAGAAGAAGAAGAATTGGGAGGGATGAAACCCCTCTTTAATGGTCACACATGCAGAGCACACAGCACACACAGTGAAATTTGGCCTCTGCTTTTAACCCATCCTAGTACCAGGAGTCTAGCACTAGGAGCAGTGGGCAGCTATTGTACAGCGCCCGGGGAGCAATGGGAGTGAGGGGGGAAGGGGGATGTCCGGTGCCTTGCTCAAGGGCACCACGGCAGGGCAGGAGGTGAACTGGGACCTCTCCAAGTAGCAGTCCACACTCCACATTTTAGGTCTGGTCGGGGACTTTCTACATCTTGGTATTGGGAGAGCATTTGGGGTTCCATGACGTACAGGAGGACGTGCAGAAACATTTAAATTAAATAATAATACTTACGTTCATACTCTAATTTACATTGCAGCTTTTGTTCTTGGATTAGACAACCAAAGGACCTAAAAACAGGGTTACATGCAAGAAAATGTAATGTGTTGTGCAAGTGTTATTTTTTGTAAAGTGTTCTGTCTTTCCTTCTTCAGTCACTGTGGTTGGGACTGGCAGCACCGCTGTTGACGGGTATGTATACAGCAGTTCTACAGCAGGGATTTATTACATTTAACGCTAAATCCTTTATCATTAGAGAGGTATGCAAAGTATGTTCCTTATGTTCAGCTATACTCACTAACTATCAATAAATATGCATTATATCAAAACGATACGCCCAAGATAATAGTAAACACAGCTTTGTAGAGTTATAAGAAATGCAGCCGCTGTCAACATTTTTAAATGACAGCAGTAAACATATATATTTAATAAGTCTTATAGTTAATGTCGTTCTTTTTTTGTGTAAGACTTATTCCTTCAT
The DNA here is from genome assembly GCF_902827165.1 of Trematomus bernacchii. NCBI lineage: Eukaryota > Metazoa > Chordata > Actinopteri > Perciformes > Nototheniidae > Trematomus > Trematomus bernacchii. Next base: position 11,114,531 of record NW_022987313.1, on the reverse strand, counting down.
TTGTATTAATCCTATTGAACTCAATGTCTATTTGCCCTTGTTGAAATGTGTTGCATTTGTATTTTATGTTTAGTATAATGCAAGAGCTACTTCTCTCTTCAAACTATACAATCGTTTGTCGAGTTGTACTTTTGTTTATTTCAATATTTTCTCAAGTGTTTTCAGTGAGGAACATCCACCTATCAGAGAAGAGGATGCTTTGGCTAAATGGGCTTCTGATCCTGCCAACACTGCATGGATGGAAAGTAAGGAACAATCCACAACATTCGTACATCGAGCACAGATACATGCATCATATCCATTAATAGAACACTGCTTTCAGTTCTCTACTTGCTTCTCCACTCAGTGCATGCCTTCATGGTGCTGTTAGCTTTTTTTTCCCTTCTTCTTTTGACACCATTGAATTCCCAGACACTTCCTTCCCTGTTCTTTTGAGGAAGCAGACCTGTGTGTGTGTGTGTGTTTGTGTGTGTGCTTTTCTTTTAGATCCTTTCTACATTGCATCCTGCTCGTTGTGTGAACATTCTTGTGATGTGGGAAATCATGAGTTAGTTGTTTTATGTATGCTTTAGATCCAGATGAGGTGATTTACGATGACGTGCCCAGAGAGAACTCTGACTCCAACACAGGTTTGTGAAACTCTTTCAAAAACATTTCACAAATTCAGTTTTTTACTTCCTGTCTGTAGGTTTAAGTCTGTCAGCATCGTTTGCTTTCACTTCCAAATGTATTCTGTCTTGAAACTTGAATACTTGAAATATGAATTGAAGTTGCAATCCAATCAAATCACCAGTCAATACTTTGATTAAATTAGCTTTTTTACTACTACAGGAACCCATTATGGTATAATACAATGTTGTACATTGGGAAAAGGCTATTGCTCTGAAAATGACCACGTACATTTATCACACCTTTAACCTGCTATCAGCATTATAAGCTTTACAAAAACAGTAATAATTTTAAGGCTATTGTATTTGAGTGCATGACATTTAATTGTGTTTATCTACATATACATCATAACACTTATGCTACTGAGCTTAGATGGAAACAGATCAATGGTTCTGTAGGCTGTGTCCTTTAGTATTTTGGGTCGAATGTTCTTTTTCTCTCCTGTTTTTCATACAGATCCAGATGAGATGATCTATGATGACGTGGAGTTTGGGGAGGAGGGAGGCTGCGGCAGCTCCCTGGACAACGGCTGGAGCTCCAGTGAGTTTGAAAGCTACGACGAGGCCAGCGACGGGGAAGGTCGCGCTGAGAACGGCCTGCCCCACGCCTTCATGAGAGGAAAGCCCCCCCAGAAGAAAACCCATGTTAGTATAACAATCACCCTCCAATGTCTCTGTCAACATTACAACCAACAAACAACTCAGTCTCAGTATCACTGTATATCTAAAGGTGGGCATGAGTTGATGAAGAAGGGTATATTTTATTTGTAATTTATTTGTAATTAGTGAGGGCTTGTCTTCTTTTACACCCTTTACATTATCCACTAGGATGTAGATGTGATGTGTTTGTTTACATGAAGTTGTGCTTAATTCTTTTTAGGATTAAACAGTTCATTTGTGCATTTGTTATGGAATCCACAGTTCCTTTGACCCTGAAAGAGATCAATCTGGGTTAGCTTCAGCTGGCTGTACTGTAATGTTTTGTGGAATTAATAATAATTAATTGAATTGAAATAATAATTCAACTGTGTTAACATGGTCATAAGTTAAGGAGATGTAATTAAATGTCGTTTGGTGTTCATAAATATATGTACTTACACATGAAACAACCATTGTTGAGTTTGTCAAAATGAAGGGGGGGGGGAACATTTTTTGTGATAATGTGGTTGTGACAACTCTCAGAAACTGACACTTACACATTATTATATTTCAATATTATGTTTCCTGATCTGTGATTTTGTTGGCTAGAATTAAAACTGTCATTGGCAGATTTCTTTGTCAACTATATCTAGCTAGCTAGTAAAGCTAGCTTTTAGATAAGAGGTTTAAAACACTGTTTCCAGCTGATATTTAATATATATATTTTCCAGTATTTTGTGAAACTGTATTTTGCTATTTTTCAGTGGACCCAATATATGAAAGAAAAACAGATCCCATGAACATGCCCTCTGGAAAAGTACATTTTCTGGAGGAGTATGGTCAGCAGAAACCATCGTATATCAAAAATGAAAGTGAATTTGCTGTGGAGGGTGCAAGGTCATTCCAAAACCATAACCATAATGCCTGCTTTGCTTTTGTTTAGCTCTCTGAAGATCTGACTCGTTTGAAAGATCACTATGAGAAAAAGATGAAAGATCTAATGGCAAATACAGTGGGAACGGTAGAGCTGCAGCAGTTAAAACAGAAACACGAGCAGAAGGTAAACTACCTGAGGCTCTCCTCGCCCGCCTCCGCTAGACAAAGTAGTCCCAACCCTTAACTCTCAGTCTAGCTAACCCCTCTCAGTGACTCGGTACCTTCAGCCTGCTCTCACCTGAATGACTTGTGGTGGTGGTAATGGTGAAGGGTTTGCACACAGATCATGTGCTTCCCTGTCAGAGGCACTTATCTTGTTATATGTTTATGCATTGGTGGTTGTTGTAAAGCTCAGTATATATTTTAATGTAACAGTTGGTGAAAGTACACTTAGAAAACAGATATTGAGATGTATGATTGTTATTCAAAGTAGCGGAAAACTGTTGTAACAGTATCATTAACAGTATCTCTTACAATGTAGAACAAGAACATGAATTATGTATTTGGCCACTTTGTTACTTTTAGATGATGTCCCATTTACTGTATCATCCTCAACTTCACTCTCCTGTTAACATGTATTAAACCATCTGCCTTTTATCTTCATCCCTACTTTAACACTGCTCCCTTCATGTGTAGCTCATTTCAGTTCAATAGCTTTGTTTAGACCATAAGTTTAGACACAGTAAACTAAACTTAACCTTGGTTTGAAATGATTAATTGTGGACTACATTACTGCCATATATATATATAACAGTGTATTTTGTCTCATCAAAGATGCAAAAGCTGGTGAAGGCAGCTAAAGAAGGGACCAAAGATGGACTGGAGAAAACCAAAGCTGCAGTGAAGAAGGGACGCTCTTTCATCAAAACCAAGTCATTCTGTCACGGTATATCATTTTCCTTCTTAAACAGAAAACTCTATTGCTGTTTCATTCCCAGTTAGGCTCTTCTCTCGTTGTGTTGAATCAGTGTACATTTCAGTATGAGTAAAGGACATCAACATTTGGCTTTTCTTTTTTCACTACAGCATTTGCAATCATATATTTTAGGTCCTTTACTTGCTCTGTTTTCCTAATCTCTCAGAGAGGAAGTCGACCTGTTTTGAGGATGAAGAGTCTGAACTCTTCATCGAGGTGGACTGCTTCAATGTTGAGCCAGTGCTGAGTCCAGCCCCCGAGGGTCTGTCACAGCAACAGGTAACGAACATGCCTTTCATCTTTCATCGCAATTTGTGTAACTCCTTTCTGTGTGAATTTGCTTTTAAATAAAACGATGCCATGGTTTGGTCTTTTCTCTTTACAGCTGGTGAGAAGATGTATACTGGAATCGATATTGGAGAGTGAGAAGAACTATCTTGAAGCACTGAAAAGGATACTAGAGGTATGCACGTGTGGCTGCAGTGATGTCAAATCTACTTTGATACGTTTTGTTTTTACATTTCATCTTGTCTGCTTTATCAGCAATACGAGAAGCCCCTGTCAGATCTTGAGCCGAGGCTGCTGAGCGACAGGAAACTGAAGATGACCTTTTATCGTGTGCGTGAGATCCTGCAGTCCCACTTCCTGTTCCAAATTGCCCTGGCGAGCCGAGTGGCGGAGTGGGACAGCCTGGAAATGATTGGGGATGTCTTTGTTGCATCGGTAAGCCGGGGCTGTTATTCTTAAACTTGTTATCCAAGATTTTCACTTTACTTCCTTGTTTTTGTACGGGAATTGAACCCTGGCATGACATCCGAGGGGCAGTTTGACCTATATGAAGTCTGCTCTGTGCCCTCATCACCTCACTACTGTCATGCCAAATTAAACAATAGAACTTGTACAAAAGAAACCTATTTTAGGAATATTTGCTGTTCTGATCAGATGCCACTATCGGCAGCATGATATCATTTGTCTTTCAAAACTGGTACAGTATCAGTATGTTCCTGCAATGTGTTGAAACGTTTTGTTTCTCAACAGTTCTCAAAGTCCATGGTGCTGGATGCCTACTGTGAGTATGTGAACAACTTCAGCACTGCAATGGCAGTGGTTAGGAAGACGTGTGCCGCCAAACCTGGCTTCCTGGAATTCCTCAAGGTTTGAGAAAAACGCATGAATGTGTCAAATTGAAAACTTTAACCACATTGCAGTGTGGAAACAGTGCCATAAATATTGTTACATATCATTGTATTTGCATACACATCTTTTAAAATAATTGTATTGTGCATTTTACCAGAAAAGCTTTACAGACACCGTTAAAACCATTCATAAACTGAAAATCTTGCAGCCGATAACATTGAATGCAGGACATATCGAATTGTTTCCTCATTTAAATACATCTAAAATAAATCTACTCGTATGTACATGAATTTGCCTGGTAAATACATATCTGTACCTTGCTAGCGTGCATATTAGCCTTATGCATCCTTTAGACCGGTTCCTCACTACACATTCTAACCCATCTTCCCCCCTACAGCATCGCCAGGAGACCAGCAGTGACCGGATGACTTTGTACGGCCTGATGATGAAACCTATCCAGAGATTCCCACAGTTCATTCTGCTCCTTCAGGTATGATGAATTCTTATTCTATAGAGGAACTTAACCTTCTGTCAACATTTATAAATGTTCTCTCATGGTCTAATAGTGTCGAAACATATTATAAAACATGAACAGCTGTCTTCCTAACTCCAAAAACTAGAGGGCTAAAACTCATGTATAGTTAAAACTAAGTATTCATTCTGGAAATGCTTCATAGTCAATGTATTGAAATGTCATCAATGACTCTCGCTAGATTTCTGTTTCGCAACCTGAAAACACTACAATAGAAAATATATACAAACATCCTGTGGGTCCACAACATCAGTTTCCTATTCATTGTCTACATCACAACTGTGAGACTTACTTCTGTGGTTTGTGGAGAGAGAGAAGCTCATGTTCACAAATATTGACTGAACTTCCCCCTAGGCCATGGAAATAATATTGGCATGCGTAATTAAGGCGGTGTCCTACTTTCAAGCTCCAAACTGCAGTATACAGAAGACAGTGTAGTATATTATTTGACAGCAGAGGGAGCTCCATACACGTTAATCAAAGCCCTTAAGGGGAGGTGAGGGAAATGCTCTGAGTGGAAATCTTCAAATCGTTTTTTATCCTGCCCTGGATTATTAGATTGTCTCTTCTAGAAAACATAAGAAAATGTAGGACACTGGGTTGCTTTCTTTAAGGAGGAACATGTTTTCCAGCCGTGTTTGGACCACACAGGTTCTTAGGTCATGTCATGTTTGCTATATAGATATTTTATGGATGTGTGGGAGAGGGCATGCTTTCAATGTTGTTGGACAAGATTATTTAGATTAAGGACTTGTAAAGTACGGTTTCTTTTCATGAATGAAACCGTTATAAAGCACTTTGAGATGTGTCCTTTGTGTATATAAGATAAGATAAGATGGACCTTTATTAATCCCGTGGGGAAATTCAGGAGTTTAAGCAGCAACAGAGTGAGATTGAAAAACAGGACAGTACAGATTCACACAAGACACACTCAATTAAAGATACAATACAAATGATATACAGGTAAGTAACTGTTAAGATGAATTAAATGAACATATATACATACAGTATTTGATTCCGGATTGTTAAATATATTTACATGTATGTGTGCCAGTCAAAGTTACTGACTTACTAATCAATGACTGACTAAAGGCAAGGCAAGTGTATTTATATAGCACCTTTCACCACAAGGCAATTCAAAGTGCTTTACAACAATGAAAGACATTAATAAGAAATAGTGCAGCGGAAACACATTATAAACATTAAAAAGCAAAGACAATAAAACGTGAATAACACAGGAACATGAATACAAGTTAGGATGCAGTGTAAGACTGCAGCATGACTCCTCTGTGCTTCCTCATCAGGACATGTTGAAGAACACCCCAGTGGGTCACGCTGACCGGCTGCCCCTGCAGATGGCCCTGACTGAACTGGAGACGCTGGCAGAGAAACTCAACGAGAAGAAGAGGGAGGCCGACCAGCGCTGCGAGATCCGTCACATCGCAAAGGCCATGAACGAGCGCTACCTCAACAAGGTCTGCTCACTGTCCGCTCTGACGTACATTCGTATGCAGTTTTCAATGTACAGTATTATGCTGTCGCTCTGTGTTCTTCATTCCTGAGTGGTTAGAGTTGATGATTCACTCATTGCTCAGTGGTCTCAGTGTGCACACTTTTGGCGGATCTTTGATTATTTTAGCATATGTATGGCATTTCTCTCCGTCCCAGTGTGGGCGGCCATCAGGCAATTGAGCTTCACATTTTCTCAAGTGTTCTTTTGCCTGAATAGCGTATTTTTAGCGCATGGCTTCACACACAATACCAGCTTCCCCAAAGGTGTAATTATTTGTCTATCTGCAGCTACCCACTCTGTTATTTAGTGTAGGAGCATGTGTTTACAGGACAATCTACATGGGGCAGAGGAGTTTTGTTCCTCATGGCCTTTGATTGCTGAGAGCCACTGTTGATAGCTGCCACATACTGTAGGCTGGTACCCAAAGTGTACAGTAGAATATGAGAGAAACATGGGAGAAGGCAGGGTGTGATAACATGAGACGAAGGTTACAATACCCAGAGATAAAAAATAAATAAAATGCATCAGGATTGTTTTTTCTTGTGTGAACCAATAAAATGAGATGGGAGTACTCTGAGTCTCTTTATCGTTTACATGACCTTACTGAACTTGGTGTTGTTAGCTAGGTACTGAAACAAAGAGAAATATCAAAACTGATAATGTGAAGTCACCAAGTTTGCAAAATGTATGAATAATCATGGTAACATTTGTTGTCGCTTGTATAGAGGATATTTTCTTAAACTATATTTATCATTATCCTTTAGCTTCTGAGTAACGGCAGCCGCTACCTGATCCGCTCAGACGACATGGTGGAGACGGTCTACAATGAGCGTGGTGAAATCATCAAAACGAAGGAGCGACGCCTCTTCCTGCTCAACGATGTCCTCATGTGTGCCACGCCCAATATCCGGTAAGAGTGACCGCTAAACCAGACCTGTTCTTACTGTCTACCTTAATGTGCACCTTCTGCTGCTCTCCGGTCGCATTGTCCTATAATCTTTTAACCATTTTACAGAATTAGAAATGGATAGTTTATTTTCACTTTGCCTTTTGTTTGGGAATATTTAATGTAACGGGATTTTTCTGACCATCAAATCGGACTTAAAATCCACTCTCAAGTATAGAGAAATATGGCAAGTAGTTGTAAATAAGTGTAACCTTAGGTTGACTTGTCCCCTCATGGAGTGTATAGGTCGGACCCAAAATACCTTGTTATTTAGCAAAGAGTTAGTGGATTCCAATTTCTGTGCTTTTCAGCTTCTGTCCTGTAATTGTTGGTCAGCACAAATCTGCCTCTGAGTGAAATACATTTCATCTTACCTTTTGTTGGCCTTTTCTACCTCACTGATGTTATTCTTCTCCTCTTCACCATCTTTTCTTGCACTCATATTTTCCCCTCACACATTTTTTGTCCACAAACAAGATGTTAAGAACAATATGAACCAGAGCCACTTTGTCTCATGACCTCCATCTCTTTGGGCTCTGTCCAGATGTCAGGATGGCAGCGGGAGCAGCAGTGGCAATGCCCCCCCCGACCAGAAGTTCCTCCTGAAGTGGAGCGTGCCTTTGAGCTTCGTGGACGTGCTAGAGTTTGGATCCAGCGAGGACATGGCCGAAAATACCCGCTACACAACACCTCATTCTGGGGAGAAGGTGGTCATCAACGCCAAGCCAAGTATGAACCAACATTCTGTTAAATCAGTTATACTGTGGTGCTGTTTCTCTGTTAGGAAAAGTGACAGATAAGTTGAGTGAGTTTAATTAGGTGAGGTGTTAAATGTGTCAAGTAGACCATGGGGATTTGACTCTGGGATATGAGCCTACTGGCTGGTTAATTGCTTGTGTTTCATGACTAGTTGATGCATGTATCTATGGTCATTTAGAGCTGCAACAGCTGACCAGCTAATCCATTGAGTCGATCAACATGAAAAATAATTGCTTACTATTTTGATTGATATGTTGATATTCATTTGAAAAGCAAAAATGGCAGAAAATGCTGTTTTAAAGCTCTGGAGATTTCGTGATGTTGAATAGAAAATCTTTGAATTTTGGAATGACAAACAAGATATTTGAGGGCATCACATTGGACTTTCAGACACTGGAAGGAACATTTTGTAGACCAAACAATTTATCCATGAATCTAAAACTAATATAATAAAAGTAAGTGTTAGTTGCAGCCCAGGACTCTATATAACCTGGATTTAAGACATTTTCTCTGGATGTTTAAGTAAAGCTCTCTCAGGGCTATAATTATCAATATTACTTGCAAAAACTGTAGTAATTTCACTACATGATTCTAATCCAGAGTTAGTTGTTTCTAACCAGACATTCACAGCCATTTTTAGAAATTGTGTCAGACCCGCACTCCATCCAGTCCAGCCTGAATGTGAATTATTTCCTTCTGGGATCCTCTGGGCTGCTGGCTGCTGACTGCAATGATTTCAGTCTTTCCACTGTGTTTCCCCGTCACCAACAGCTGCTCAGCCACTTTAAAAAGCCAAGATCTGACTTCAATGAGACATATCCAAAGTCTATATTTTAGTGGTCACAGCATTGCAGTTGTTATGCTAAGGATGTAGATTTATTTTGGGGTGTATGTGCTTGTGCCGAGGTAATGTTAGCAGTTCACACTGCTGGGCTGGATGAGTGCTTTCATGTTGTGTTATCCCTGTCAAAGGTGGTATGCGTTCAAGCTGAGGTCAAAGGATCACTCTGTCTGTTGCCAATGCTAGTGGGCTGGAATTACTACCACGGAGAAACTCACTGCACTCTCTCTCACCATCACTCCTCTCCCTCTGCATTACAGTTACATCATGTTCAGTTTCTTGCAGCCAGTCAGATTTATCTTTTAAAACAAACAGTGTGATATTTCTTAGGTGTTTTGGCATTCTGTCCACCTGCTATGCTGAATTTCCACACTTTCTCACTCTTCCGCAGCCCTAAACAAGTTTCTCCCCTCATTTATCCGCCTTTTATTCCCTTAATTTCCACTTAAGCTACATTTGATGCACTCTCTATTGCACCCATCAATAGAGGCCACCTGTCTCCCTCTGATACCTCCCTGAGCTCTATACAGATGGCACAGACAGACCTGAATAACATCTGCTCTGACTATAGGGGCTTAGGGCTGCAAAGGGCATCTTAACCCGATGTGATGATACAAGTGCATTCACACTCTCCTTATAGGCCTGAAGAAGGCCACATGGGTCATTAGATAAGGTGTTGTGGAAGTTGATATGAATTGATTTGGCCATAGTTCTATAAAAAGTGTCTTTGAGCAGAGCTGTTAAATATACTTGACAGGACTGTACTGCCGTATTCGTCGACAATAGCTTGCTGACCTTTATTCAGTCCCCTTACTCTGATTTCCCCCAACCAACTGTAGCCCGGTGTGTGTGTCTCTGGGAATATGAGTGTGCATACGAATGTGTGCAATGTCCAGGAACTTTTGACAAGTGGAAACAATTGTTTTTTTTTTAGTCAACCGTGTGATGCCAAAAGCAGCTTGTTGACCAGTCTGCTAGAAGACAATGAGAAGCCTCTCCAGCTCATGATGTCACCCCTCTGGTGTCTCTCTGCTTATTTAACTCTTCTCTACTCTGAATAGCAATCAGACCACCGTGCTGTCAGATCATCTAATTCTCCTGCTGCTTTCAGTCAGTATGTAATTTGTAGATCAATTGTTTGTTTTTAGGAAGTGTGTAATCGCTGGGATGACTGCCGTGTTTCCTATGATACTGCTGGGTCGGTTTTGAAAGAAAAAAACTAGGGGCATTTGGCACTCTCACAATGAGCCATTCAGGAAGTTGGACCCGAGTTGAAACGAGATGCACAGTGCCCGTTTGTCTGTGGGAATGGTCAATTTGGTAGCGTCCTATTATTTAAAGGCATAATATAAGCAAAATGTGGTAGAGAAGGGGGAGAAAAGCGTACTGCAAGGCTTGTGCACACCCCCATCATACACCGGTCACAGGGTATGGAAATAACCGTAGAATGCAGAACTTAGACTCTGTTTGATTGTTAGAACTGTTTGATGTAAACTCAAATCATGCACAGGAATATTGGAAAAGATGTAGTTAAATCATGTTTCTTTTCTTCAACAATGCCTATATTAACTAGTCCTAAGATAGCACTCTGTCATATGATACTGGCTATGAATGGACTGATGTAGTTGCACTTGCTCCAAGCATGACACACCATAGAGCAAACATGACAGGTTTATTCAGCGTTTCTGCCCTGACCTGAATTCAACCCCCTGACTGAGACAGATGAGCCATGAAAATTGCATACAGCTCCACTGGAGAAGGCAAATGGAAAAAAACAAACAAACATGATAGGAGAAGTGCACTCCAACAACAAACGTTTCATTTGATCTTAAGTAAATAATCATGAACTAAAGATGAATGGTGTCTTTGACTTGATCCACGATTACAAAAAGGTCATTGATCATAAAAACATCAATGAAATGCAAAACCCATTCATACTGCAGGGCTGCTGGGTTATGTGTGAGCTCATGCATATGTGCTGACACAAAATAAGTTATGTCTCTGTGAGCAGCCACTTGTGTACAAACTCAGAGGGAGACATTTCTAAGTATTTCTCCCGGAGACCACCTACAAACACGGATTTTGGATAAACAGGCATAGTGTGCCCTGAAAGCCCAGTCAGCGAGATCTTCGGTAGAGCACTGGACTAGGTTGCCATGGAGTCGGAGCACCAGGCAGACTGTGACTATTGTAGAAGAAGAAGAGGAGGAGGGAAGGAGGGAATAGCAGAAGAGTAGAATGGTAGAAGCAAACAAAGTCATTTTGGTGCCAAATACTCTGATGAGGTTTAACTGTTTGTTCACCGATACACGCTCTACGGTTTTCAGCTTTAATTGGAAAAAGCCCTGTGCATGTTTATTGAGCCATTTGATCGAATGACCTCGATATCGTTTCGCATTGACCATTTATTTCCAACTGACAGGCTTTCCCCCTGTGCTCTGAACAAGCAAGTCTTCATGATCATCTTTATGAGAGAAAGAAGTTGATGGAGAGGAAAAGCAGTGTTTTCATTTTGATACAAAACATCAAAACAAAGGATTATTGGGATCAATATATCAAGTGCTGAGAGGCAAATACCTAAGGTTGCAAATGGGCGGAACATTTTTCAAGGAAAGTTAAGTTAATGGTGGAGATACACATAAATAAAGAATATTAGGTCTAACTAATGGCATGTTTTGGTTTAAAGATTGCCCATTTATTTGAATTGTAACCTTGCACTGCATTCAGCAGAGCACTCCCCTATCATGTAATGGCATCCCATTACAAAGGAATTTAGAAAAAGTACAACTCTGCATGGAACGTGCATCCTCCCATTTCATGACCTGTAAGGCTCACACCACTGCCAACACTGCTGCAATTTCTGAGCCTTAAGAGAAGTGAAAAGAATATATTTGATATTGCTTTTGCTTTTAAAGTTAACCAGCAGGTAGCAGACTTAAGCAGTAAAAGTACACCTTTTATAACTTGTATGTAAACCCTTCTACTAGTTCTTGTTAGCTAGCTGTTACCATGTGGGTTGTAGTGTCAAACAGTTTTAGTTCATTTATTTCAACTTAGTATTAAACATTCATTTTCTAAGAGTTGCTCACTTCAAACCCTAAGTTTGCACAAAACAACATTGTAGGCTCAAATTTGAAAGTATCTTTCCACATTAGTTAATTGCTAGCTAGCTTACTCACCACATGGCAAACATTATTGGATTGTTTTAGTAAATCATTGAATTGTCTACTAATGATAAGGTAAAAGGTGTGTTTCTTTCTGCATGTGACATGGTTTATACTACTTTAGCAGATAACCCCTATATTTGTCTTTTAAGCCACTGAATTTCCATCAATTCCCCATAATGTCCCATTCATTTCCATGGTACGTTTCCACCTTGAATATTCCTGGACTTAGATGTTGCAATTCCCCAAACAAAATGGAATATTTGTGCTGCCTCTGAAAGCTCACACTCCAGAGCACTCGGTGAGAATCACTGCCAAGTTTGCAGAGCTGTCACCGCTCCCTGTGAGTGATTGTCCTTTATTGATTTTCTCTTTTTGTCCAATTTGAAAGGCTTCTCCGACAACACTGGCCTCACCCTTTGCTGCCGGTTTATCTAACTTTCCATAAAGGTGACATCAGCTTTTGAGGTCTCAGCTTAATTTCCCTGCTACTTGGCAGTTTTGTAGGCTTTTATTATTTCTAGCTGAAATTTAGAACACAGCCTCTTGATTGTTGTCACTGCTATGTATGAGTGAAACATTTGTTTATGTTTTTGTGTGTGTTCTCCATAGATAAGCTGTACATGGGCCCCGGTCAGTTGTACCAAGATCTGCAGAACCTGATCCATGACCTCAGTCTGGTGAACCAGATCTCCACCATGATCAGCAGCCTCAAAGGAAACTACCAGGTACTGTATGACTATACTGAACACAAGCTGTGAGTTAAAGTCACATCAGTTCAACTCAACACAGCTCTATAATAATAATATCAACTTTATTTATATAGCACTTTTAAAAACTAAATTAGTGCTTTATGTATTAGCAAAAACATTTCAGTACTGATATGACATATTATCAGACATAACAAAAGTTTAAATGGAAGAAAATACCCAAAAGTAACAGAAGTAACCTTTTTACCTACCTCCTGTGGTCCAGGAAATGTATCAAATGTAACAAATAAACAAACCTTGCACCCTGGTTTGGACATTCAGGTGTTACAAAAATATGAAATAGATGCAATAACATTACATATAACATAATAGGTTAAATAATATTTCCAAAAAATATATATACTTTATTGTGCCTTGGAGAACGTTTTATTTAAGTGCAAATCAAAATGAAATGTCATCACATTTCATCATCAGTTTATTATATCTGCAAGGGAATACATATTAAAAGGTCATCAAAAATAAAAAAACCTTATCACACATACATTTAGCTTTGTTGTGAATAATTGACTACTTGTTTTTGGTCATATTTCAAACGAATATGAGTTGAATAGTTATATTGTGTCTATTAATATTATTGGAAGTTTGCCAAGAATTGACATTGACGAATGTTCCCCCAGTGAACTTCAGGACTTTTATCATGTTTCCTCAGATGCTTAAGGGCTGGGCTCTTATGAAGGCGTGTAATGTCTAAACTGAGGAATGTGCCGGCGTGGGCAATTCGTCTCGGGAACACTGCGAGTCTCTTATGACTTAATTTGCAACATTCAAGCCTGTCATATCATGTTATCATGTGGCCACACACACAAAGATAACACACACACACACGTCTTTCTGTGCTGTTGGGATAGTGTTTTAGTTTGCACAGCGCAGCATGAGTGTGTGTGAGATGTGTTTGTGCTGTAGTGGTCGGCCTGTCAGAGGCAGAGTGGGAGGCAGAGAAACAGTGAGGCTCTCAGAGACGTGTGTCCCAGAGATGGAGAGATTGATGGGGGAAAAAAAGAAGCAGGACTGAGCTGTACACTGCCAAGCATTTTTCACTACATGTCCTAACGTAAAGGATGCTAACAGACAACCGTTAACATGTTTAATAAAATGCCTTTCATACAGTTAGGAACCATGTATTGAAAGATCAAGACAAATTTGTGATGGCACTGTAAAGGAAAACGTCACCCACACAATGACCATTTGTATATCTATTACTCAGCCATTGTTAAATTGATCTATACCCCCCTCTTTTTTCAAGCCTTTCCTTCCTGTATGAGTAATTGGAGTATTCTTTTAAGGCAACATCTGCTTCCAGCATAACTGATCCCTCTACAGTTTATAAAGTAGCCTACACTGATTTGCAAGAGAAGTATACAAGCACAATATCATTTACATACAGAAGGCCACATATGTCATCTTCACCAGTATGTGTGTAATGTATTGTATTTCATTGCTGTGACATGTTTTTTCATGTTAGTATCCCCAATGTAAATAACTGTAATGTTATCCTAATCCTATTCCCATTGTTGTGCCAACAATAAGCCTTCCTTTCTCTCCCACTCACTTCCCATTAATTACCCTCTTTCTCATTCCCTCATCTCTTTTTCCCTCCTGTGTACAGAATGTAAACCCCACAGTGGCCCAGGATTGGGTGTCAGGTCTCCAGAGGCTGATACTGAAGAAGGAGGAGGAGATCAGAGCAGCTGACCGTTGTAGGATCCAACTCCAGCTGCCCGGAAAACATGACAAGTTCGTTTTCTACACACACACACATATACACAACTCTTACATTTGAACAGTCTCCAAAATCGTCTTGTTTTTCCTTGATTTGACCACAATCCCCTTTCATCCTTCTGAATGCCTTCCAGCTGCCCTGTGTGCCCATAGCTTTATGAGTATTAGAGCACATTTGAATATGTGGATAAACAAGCTTCTCCACCAGCTCTAATCTGAGGCGTTAATCTCAGGGGAGGAAATGTGCATCAGTGTTTATAAGCAAAAGGATACTCAGCGCTGCAGCTGGTTCTGACCATGTCACACATTTACACACACTATTATAGTCTGGAAGTGGTCCCTTATGAGTACATCCTTCATTGGCATTTTCACACACTCTTTCTCTTCTTAACTTCCGCTCTCCATCCCTCATCCCTGCTGCATTTAGCTGGTGAGATTATCCTCGGGTATGTTTGGAAACACAGCTGTGCCTCACTCATTCCTCTCCTGATCTCTCAAATCTCAAAACACACACAACACTTCTCAGCACCAGTCAGTGGCAGTAGAGATGCATATCACACACACACACACACACACACACACACACACACACACACACACACACACACACACACACACACACACACACACACACACACAATGTCCACATGAGCTGCTGATAGGAGCGATAATTGACATTGATTTGTGTCACATTTGTGTCACAGTAGGTCTAGTCAGTCAGTATTGAATGGACAGAATCATTTCCCCCCTTGGCTGGTATTCAACCCAGATAGAGCCCTTTCATTTGTTCATTATGGATATTTTTCTGTAACAGATACTAAGCACTGTACTGGTGTATATGTTTAGATATTCAGAAATGAACATGACCACCTAAAGAAATATTTAAGCAAAGAAGGCCCTTTGGTTGCTAAAGAGTAGACACATATTGCACTAAATTCATCATTTAGTATCATTTTGTTAAAGCATCTGTCATGTTTGTTTTAAAAACACTGTCTGGTAATGAAAGTACTTTTTTAAAGCTGTATGTGAGGACTTAAATGTAGTGAAAAAAATAATTTCCACTGTTCTTAACTTAAAAATACCTATTTTAATATGTAGTTGCACTTACAAGGCATTGAAGCCCCATACAGACATTGAGAAAAATGTTGTATTTATTTAACAAAAAATTATGAAAACATTAGTTTTGAATTCTGAACTCCTGTCCAGTGTGTGGCTGTTGTGCTAAGTTATCACATAGAGCTTTCAAAAAATACTAAATATGTGGAGTAAATCTAGATGGACATTGAAAAACATTTCACAAAATATCCTATGAAACACATTGATCATATTTTGTGATAATATACATATAACACTCAGAGTGTGTAATTTTCTTTCAACTTTCTAATCTAGTGTTTTTGTTTTGTCCTCTCTATTGGCAGGTTGGGTAAACCCACTTACTTCAGTGCAGTGTTCAACACCCTCAGCCCGGCCATCAAACAGTCATGGATCAGCAACCTGCAGATGGCTAAGCTGGCTCTAGGTACAGTACAACAACACTGTCTCAGTTCTACCATTGTTTTATTTCATTTTAATTGTGTATACATGCATTTATAAAATGTATCTGTTTACTTTCTTGACTTTTTGGTATATGTATCTCTTTATTTCATTGCCTATGACTTTTCAAGTGACTACAGTTAAACATTATTGGCTAATGGTTGTTAGGTCATCCTCATATTATGACCAAATCTAGTGTATTAAAATCAGCACCAAACAATGTTTAAAACTAGTTATAAGTTGATAGTTGTTTAATGTGACTTCTAGAGTCTTTTATTCTGAAGGCAGATACATTAGTGTGGTTAAAAAACAAGGCAGATAACTTGTTGTGGTTAAAAAACACTTGCTGCATACTGTACATCAGATCACGTGCTAATTGTGTGTGTGTGTGTGTTTGTGTGTTACATCAGAGGAGGACAACCTGCAGGGCTGGTTCTTCGCCGAGGAAGATGGGAATCAGATCAAAAAGCAGAAACACCCTCTTTTGCTTCGGCAAATGCCTGTGGTCATGTCAAAGCTGCAGGAGTTCAAGGTGAGACATTTTTATTTTCATGTAACTTTCTTAAGTGAATGCAACAAACAGTCAACCAGCCAGTCAGCTCAGTTGGTTATATCATGGTCCTAAAAGAAACAAGGTTGTGAGTTTGAAACACTAACAAGCAACAAGATCTATGGATATATTGTCTGCTGATTGGAGTTGTTAAGGAATAATTCTTCTAGATATCTAACCTTTTGCTCTGTGACGTTTTATGATCTACTCTGACGTCTGTTATCTCCTTTAAGGAAAGGCCTTGGTGCCATATGTGTTGTTGTCACCAGTTTGTGACCGGTCAACTCTCGGGCACAAATGGTAATTGTTGTGAGAACGCTGAGGCACTTCCTTATCGGTGTTTGTGGACTCTTAAGGTGTGAAATCTTTGAGGCCATAAGTGTCGGACGCAAGTGATTCAGTGTTCCCAGCTGTTTAGTCTACTCCCTCAGAGATGTTGATTACTCTCTGTGAACCAGTTAAAAGGTCTAACATAGAGAGAGGCTCTTCAGAATTGACGTGGCAACTCTCCCGTGAAGTCAGAACCTCTGGCTCTTGGACTTGTTTTGTGAATTCTCCGGCCGAAGCTCCTAATAAACCATCAGTGTTTGACATCAAAGCTCCAGCTCTATCCCGTGTCTCCTTCCTGAGTCGGTGACTCCCACTGCATTGCTACACAGAAGTTTCCCCCACAGGAGTGCACGGTCAGTTTGAATTAGGCCATTGCCAAGATTAAGTCCAATGTAGTAACCTCCAATATACATAGTGGCTGGTCAATTCAATGCCAAGGTCCGGCAACAGTATGGGTCAATGCTCATATTATAACACTGCCAGTTAACCTATAGATTAACCACAATGACATAACAAATGACCTATTCCATTTTATATATCACATTTGTTTCAAGTCACTTCCTAAAAACCAAGGAATAAGCATATTCAACTAATGATTTCTAAAATGTGTATCATTTAATGGTTTTATATTCCTTTATTCAACCGATTTGTGGAATGGAGTTAGATACACTGTGTTTGAGTTCATGTTGTCTTTTGCATTTGGAAGGTTACCATAGTTTGAATAAAGCAGCTACCAACATATACAGGCCTCTAGTGTAGGAAAAGGGAGGTCATCAGTATAAATGTAATCTCAAATCAACTGTCTGAATGTTCTTATCTCAGTCATGTGTGTGTGACTGTGTCCTAAATACCAAACTGCATGTCTTTACAGTATTCAATGGATTATGTCTACTAGCAGTGTCTGATCAGTTATCATCCTTTTAAAAGGCTTAAAAATGTATGATGTCCAGCATTTCAGTTGGTTACAGTGTGATGCCATCGGGGCTTGATCCACCGACTAGAAACACAGGAAACAAGCTAATAGCAATGTCACCATTAAATGATATTGGTTTATTTGTTATTACACTGATTTGTGGAATGGACAACACAATGTTAAGATCATGAGTCATTTAGAATAATTTATGTCACTCTGAGGCCCTTCCTAAACCTCGCATAGTACTTAACATGACCTTTTAATCATTTGAATGTCTTTCACTCCTCTCAGTGCACTAAGGAATGGGTTCAAAATAAATGGCTTCCTTTTTTGTTTGTTTGTTGGACTGCAATTTGGGACTTGAATTTGTATATTTAAGTCTTGTGTATTGGAGGGGTGCCCTAGTTGGAATCCAGCAGCCACATTTGTTCCGCCTCTCAACAGGCCTCTACTGTGGTCAACAGAAGGTCATCAGTATAAATGTTGTTGTAAATCAGCTGTCTGAGTGTCTCTGTCTCAGTTTTTGTTGTGTGTAAGTGTGTGATTGCATTTGTGAGTCTCTGTGTACTTAACTCCATCTCTTCCCTATTATTAAACTCAGTATTATATATATACCTACCATCTTTTTGAAAGCATGCCATGTGGTTATTGTAAGTTGGCCGGTTAGCTCAGTTGGTTAGAGCGTCGTGCTAATAACGCGAAGGTCGCGGGTTCGATACCCGTACTGGCCAATAGTTATGGCAATTTAGCTCAGTTTGAAACAGAATTTCAAACGTTGACGTACGTAATGTAAAGTTAATCAGATAAACAATGTGACAGTACAATAATGCAAAAAATATGAATGTCTGTCCGATTTTGTGATATCAGCCAGAAAGAATTGAATAGCTCTTCCCCGGCATGCTACAGTACATCCTTCAACACATTTCATGAACACTAACAAACAAGGAAACATGGTAATCCTTACAAACAATTTCTAATGTTTCTTTGTATAGTTTTAAATGGGTGGATGCAGGTGTTTGTTTCAAATAGTTTGTGAGCATTTGAGTGCAAACAGGGTTAGCAAAAGTTCATGGACATTGTTTATACTAAGATGGTTATTTATGAATTGGCTCTTAAAAAATGACATGACAGTGATTTGTGGTGGTACAAGGATCACAGTATGTCACCAGCAGTGACATACCATAGATGATTAAAATAGCTGACAGTTTTCAGGCCGGTTAGCTCAGTTGGTTAGAGCGTCGTGCTAATAACGCGAAGGTCGCGGGTTCGATACCCGTACTGGCCATTCTGATTTTAGACTAGTAACAAGTATCAGATAACACTAACTATAAGGGTCATTTGGTGGGAGAAACATTGACATGTAGTTGATTTGACCCATGTTGGTGGACAAAATAGGGTTACTACAGGGGCTTAACATTTATATAGACACCAATAAAGAACAACCAGACACCTGTTTTCTCTATCCTGTGAATTCCTACATTATGACTTACTCGTCTGACCTGTCTTCATGTTGTGTGACAGGTGGAATGTGCCGTTCATAATCCAGAGCCCCACATCAACACAGAGAGCACAGCTGATACTCCGGTCGTGGGCCATGGCTGTGTCTGGGTGAGACATTTTCCCTTCTTTGTTCAGTAAAACAAACACTGTAGTAGCCAATATTTCAACAATTACATACATTAAAGAGTTTATTTCAATGTTTATAGTGGTTACCTACATGGGCTTCTTCCATCCAGAGGGAAATAACATTAGTAGTTCTGCTAATATACGTTCATGGGCCTCACCCCTGAAATTGGAGTTTTGGATTTAAGGGTTTAGTTAAGTGTGTTAAGTGGATTTAACAACTGTTCATTGGCAAATGGTATCGCTGTACTCTTATTTTCAGCACCCTAGATTATTTAGGTTTAACCACTTGAGTGTGGCTCTTAGTTTTGACTGAGAGCAGTTTTTCACTGTAGTGTGTTAGCTTAGTCAGATTTAGTTTTAATACGTTTTTGCTGTTCTTCATTTAAAATGTCTAATGTCCCCTTGGGAAAATAACCTTGGTTTCACTATAATTGCTTCATTACCTAAGTTTATAAGCAAAATAAACGGACTGTCATGACTGTGGTCATCACTGCTAATGCAGTGTTTTCCACCATCAGGGAAAACCTTGGGTCTGTTAAAGATATAAACATTTCTCTAGCTGGTTATTTTCATGGTGAGGTCCAATATAAACTCTATCAGAAAGATGTTAAACCGAGATATTAAATATTGTTTTCAACATAATCGTATGTTGTAGTAGATAATTATATACAGTTTGGTTTATATTATACATTTTTTACGTACTTTAAGTACTTCAGTCGTATGTCTATTTCTGATGTTTGCTTTTTTTTGTGTGCTAATACTGTGCCCCCAGTGCTGGGTCTCTCTAAGACAGACAAAACAAAAGGCTTTTAATCTGTGTTCAGGTTGCGAGTTGCACCAACCAGATGGGCCAGATATCCATCGTGGCCATGCAGAGCTCCAACCCTAAGGTGACTGAGTGTTTCAACGTGGAGTCCCGTATCCTCTGCATGACCTTCGTCCCTGCTGAGCAGCCTCAGGAGAACGGAGAGAAGGTTCCAGAAAAGAACTGTGTCCCTGCAGCGAAGGCCAGTGAGTCCCCCAGTGTCTGTCTGGGCATGGAGGAGGGCAGGTACAGAACATAGACAGTGTGCCTACAACAGTGTGCCTTTCATGTAATTTAATGTATAAAAGATACAGCAAGTGGTTCAATGATCCATCCAATGTCAGGTTGTATTTATGCATGTATACATGGGGAATGAAAGGATGAAAAACAAATGCATTTTCAAGAGTTTCTTCTATTTTGCCCCAAACTTTACTGTGGGTAATACTTTAACAAACCAGCTTCAGGGAACGTCAGAAAAAAACATCAGAAAAAGCATGTTTAAAACATTGAACTTGTTTCAGCAATAGAATAGATTTAATTAAATGTAATCATTCAAAGTGTCAAACACTGTCTCTTAAATCTCTTTAACTGCATCTACTACCAGAATGTTATAGTTGACAAAGAAGTCAAGTATTTTTAAAGAAGCACACTGTTGTAAGTTTGATCTAATTTCATTTCCTTTCTCCTTCAGTATCATTGTGTATAAGAGCAGCCAGCGATCAAAGAAAGTGCGCCTGCAGCATTTCTTCACCCCGGACAAGTCCACCGTCACCAGTCTAGTGTATAAGAAACACTGTCTGTACGTCGGCCTGGTCAGCGGCTCTGTGGCCGTCTACTCCAGATCACAAGGTGGGTGTTTAAGTCGAGGACGGGCTCAATTTGTGTATCTCTTCTGCTCATACTTCTGCCTTTGTAATGTTTGTTGATACTCTTAAATGGCTGTAATTGGAGCAATTACAGGGATAAATCACTGGTGTTATGGGAAACAGAAATGCATTCACTGAGTTAATTAGATTTGGTTTGAAAAATGTGTAGGCTGACAGTGTTTACCTCAATATTTAGTCTGCACCAGCCCTGAGTTTTGAAACCTGAACCATAATTGGCCAGGAACATGCATAGGAGCCCTGTTGCTGACTTTGTTACATTTAGAAACCCACTTCCCCTGACCTAATTCACCAAAAGCCTTCAGCACCATGTCTGATGACTTCTTCCAATAACAGGCAGAACTTGTCATGGGTTACAGTGCTACAACTTTTTGCAACACTAAATGAGAAGGGTTATTCTGTAGGTGTTTTTTTGTGGTGCATTGCTCTTACTTCTATGTTTCTGTCTCTGCGGTTGCCTTTGAGTGTGTTAGTCAGAGGCTCAGTGTGTAGCTGGGGGTCAGGGGTCACCTCTGCTCTGTGTTGAGGTTCTGTTCCCCTTTGCTCGGTTGTCTGGGAGAAGCCAATCTGTTTCACCGTGACCTACATTATGTCTTTTCCTCCCAGACGAGCTTAGGCGCATTAGAGGAGAGGATCTGAGCTGCACTATTCCCATAGTTATTCTTATTCTGTGTTTTGTTCCATCTCTTATTGGCATTGGCAGCCGTGCAAACAGTCTGAGCGTCTTCCTCTCAGCCTTTTATCTGTGTCACATAACGTTCTTGTTCAACCACCTGATATAAAGTTTAATAGTCTCACTTTTCAATGATTTATTTGTAAGTTATTTGTATATGCCTTTAACCTGGGTGCTTGAATGTTGCTGTTCTTTTTACATCATTATCTTTTTTTGTTATGCTATCTGTGTAAAGCACATTGCGCTCCCAGCTTGAAAAGTCCTAATACAAATACAATTATAAAAAATTAGTACATATTTCAGATCACAAGGGAACAGTCTTGTTATCCCTACATAAGTGTTATTCTCACTATCCTGTGATGCCACCAATGCTAGAGGCAGGTTTCACTAAGCTCAGTCACACACAGTCATGCACTCATATGACCCAAGATACATTTACAACATCTCCAAGAAAGAACATGCTCAATTCCTTCCTCTGTGGTTCTATTTAGTTGGCTTGCGTTTGCTGGAAAGAGATAGGAACATATAGAATATGGAAGAAGGCCTGAGGACAGATGAAGAGGAGGGAAAATATTCTCATTTATTCCACAGTTGAGTGACGGTTTGCCTGGCAGAAACAAACTGCGTGTATGCAACCGTTCAGGAATGTTCAAAGCGTCTCATTACTCCGTGTTTTGATGCACATGTTACTGTACCTCATTTACCCCCTCTATTCTCCAGTCATTACACTGGCACAGAGTATGCTGGTGTGTCAAAAGAAAATCCTAGAAGAAAATCCTGGCCCTAGATCTTGTGATTGTGATTTGTGTGGCATCTGTCACTGGAACATGAAGCCTGCTGCTTAAATGATGAGTCATAGCCGGTTAGAATAGGATAGCTGTACCCTGCATCCCCATTGTAACGATGTTCAAATACTCCGTGTAACCCTCTGCCTGTACCCCATTAGCATTTAAATTAGATTCATTGCAGAGAAAAGAGTTGGAAAAAATGATCCGCTTATGTGCTTTGATGTTACACTCACAGCTGATGAACCCTCACATTGAATTGTGACGATGCAAGACGGATGTTGCCTTGTTGTTGAAGCCATCAGTGCTGAGTTATCTTAGATGCTGTGTGTCTGATGCTGGCCGGGCAGCCTCATTCTGCCACGCTTGCTGTTACATTTTGTGACTGACTGTGTGAGAGATGGAGAAAGAAGGAGGCAATGATTCGACAAAAGGTTGCACGTCAGAGGCAGATACTCAGAACATAAACTCTGCTCTTGTCCATTCTTCCATCCTGCATCTTCCTACTTATCCTCATTGAGAGATTAGTTTTCTGCTTCAGATTTGAAAGAATAAGACAAATTAGCTGCTTGGTTTGTGCTGCTGTTTGCGCTGTTAAAGGTCATTTGTTACACCTGACATGAAAGAATGCTACAGTTGAAAAAGTGCGAGGTGTGGGCAGACTTACATAAGACTGAAAATTGGCACTCCTGTATTTCTTTTTCCACTGCTCCTTTTTTTCTTCCTCATGTACCTGCAGAGTATGATTGTTAAAAAAATATACACAGGGCATTGCTGGAATGCTAATCCCACCTAGCCCCTGTAGTGGGAGATTACCCTCACTTCCTCACTCATTACTGTACCCCTGAAAGAAAGAACATCTCTCCCTGCATGGCACCTCAGCCTTCAATAGCCGCCTTTGTGCCTCCGCTTGACAAACACCATTGGTGAGGCCTCGTTCACTTCCTGGCCTAGATTAGCTGAGGGAATGTGGTATCTGAAGGAAATGAAGGCTGTATTCAATACAAGCCCTTCTAGTAAAAGGTACATGCCAGTTTTACTGGTTTAAATTCTACGGAATCCCAGAGAAAGAAAGATTGTGGAGATCCTTTTTCAAAGTCTCATCAACATTGTTTTCACTCCTGTGTTAATGAATCAACCACATGTTAATGGGGATTTGTCAATTGTTTAAACATTTTTTGACTTCATCTATGAAAATGGTGCTTTGGTGGATATATTTTTATATTTTTTAAGAAAGGCAGCTTGTGGCTTCCGTACATTCCCATATCTGTATATAAAATGAACCGAATATAGACCTTCTTTCTGTCCAACAAACTTACATTTTCTCCCATTTTCTGACTCCAAACCAGAAGATAGACTGGTCACACAGAGATGTAATGTGTTGATATTTATAAAGGCACTGCATGTGGTGTTTTTTTGCAGTTGAGCTGGCACTGTAGGTGCCTGGGCACATGTAGAACGGAGTGTGTAGGAGGTGTGTGTGGGATAGAGCTCGGCTCTGACTAATGCCTAGCAGCCCATCTATATTCATAGGCTTTAAAAACCATCAATGGCCACTCCACCAGCATTAGCAGAGTCATAAATGCAAATGACCTTTTCAGGCGACACTTATAAAGACAGAGTGTCTATCATTGTGTCTTCCTTTAACATTATAATCCATTCATCTTCTACATAAACATCGCTGGAGGTTAACATAGCAAAAGAGAATGTAATAAATAATACTATAATGTTTGCATATAAAGTGCATTTTTTGGTAAGAATGTTTTGTAAAATGCTAATTGTAAGTAATGCCAGTTTTGTGTTTGTTACAGATGGTTTGTGGAGCCATGAGAAGCCTAAGGTGCTGAAACTGGGAATCCTGCCAGTGAAGGCCATGCTGGCAGTGGAGGAGCACCTCTGGGCTTCATCAGGTGGACAGGTCTTCATCATCAGCACCCTCACACACTCCATAGAGGTAAGAAGCCTAGCTCTGATACTGTTACCATACCTACATTAGAAAGGATCTAAGTCCTGAAAGGCAAGTAAGAACACTAATTCTGGTGATCCATTTTCTTTAAAACAGGTCAAATCAAAATAATAATCTTTCTAGGTTACTCGTATTAATTACAAAAACAGGTGAAAAAAAGACAAAATAATTTGTGTTTGCTTCTGAATAGTTTACAAATGAGTATTCACTCTAAACACAAGGTAACCAGAGTATGTTTTTGTATTAGCAACCTATCTAACATTACGAGTTCACCTGGAAGAATACATGAATGCTTTAAGTCTTATTTCGAAAATGGGTTAGTTATGCAATTCAGACTCGTGTGGCTGATTGAGTATTACAACAACAAACAGAGAAAAAATGTTGATCAACAATATTCTCAAACATTTTTCCCTACTTGTCCTTCTTGAAAAAAAAAGAAGTAATTAAAGATATACTAGATAAGATACTAGATATACTTTTAAAGTTTTCTTAATTCATACACAGGAGAGAAAACGATTTAGATCAGACTTTTTCTTCTCACTTGCCTCTCAGGGCTTCCATACAGAGCACATCATCGTGTGTGTTATAAATAAACCTTTGTATAACTGTTGGAAAGTTAAGACGTGTAACAATTTGAGTGCGGATATAAAGTATTCTTTGTCAGGGAGATCTCCCAAGAAGCAGTCTGTGTAAACTGCGGTCTGCCTCTAGCTGTTGAACGTCCCACATTTCCCTTCCCGGGAATTCTTCTTTCCATATCCTTAAATATAATTGGTATTCCCTGTGTGCGTTCTGGCCTGGTTCATGGAATGGAAGCACCTGCCATGAGTACAGGAATAGCACCGTTCCTGTGACATGCACTCACTAATAATCTGTTTAGCCTCATTAAGCTCATTATGTCGGACCACCTGCCTGCCTCGCTCTCTTTTCCTCACTGAGGAGTTAGTCCAACATGGTGACAGGAAGTTAAACAGAGACAGAGAGACAGAGACGGATGGTGAGATGGATACAAATAAACAATTAAGTCATAAATAAATCATCAAATAATTAATCAAAGGTAAATGCAATATAAGTACTAATGTGTGCAAAACAAATCAAGGAAGTCACATTTACATCTCATGCTCCTTCATCACCACATTTTTTACGTTTATAACCCTGTTCTGACACTTGCTAATGGACTCTCCTTGGCCAAATAAAACTCCACCTACATGTAAAGCAATGTGTGGGGAGATTATGTAACCAGTGGAGATGGAAAAAGCTCCGTTTATTGGTCTCCAGCAACAGAAAACCCTAACCTTACTCACAGTACATATTTAAAACTAATCTTGTTCGCAACATCATCCATAAACCAACATATTAGGTGCATTTGGCAGAAACACATTTTCGATGGTGA
This sequence comes from Trematomus bernacchii, assembly GCF_902827165.1. Taxonomy (NCBI): domain Eukaryota; kingdom Metazoa; phylum Chordata; class Actinopteri; order Perciformes; family Nototheniidae; genus Trematomus; species Trematomus bernacchii. Next base: position 11,088,533 of record NW_022987313.1, on the reverse strand, counting down.
AGTATAATCGCAGGATCCCAGACATTATAATCACAGACAATGCACGGGCTGCTTGAGACTGAACAAACCCTCTGTGGGTTGGTTGCTTTTGAAATAGTTAGTTTTAGGTCACATACAGCAAACACAAGAGTCTTTTTCTAACCTTAGCTTTCACTCATAGGCTGACAGTCAAACTTAAACAGCCCGACAACAACCTGTGACACAAAACAAACAGCCGCCAGAGGTAAAATATATATAAAAAAGAACCTTAGATTGAATATCTTATATTGCACAAGCAACCAAGCAAACATTTTTGGGGTAAAATGCAATGCTAAGCTCAGTTTGATGGCTATATAGCTCATTATTGGTAACCAGGTAATTAACCTGAGCCACAGAATATTGAATAGCATGCAAATGAAATTCTTAAAGGTCTTTTTATTTTTGTTTTAGTCTTAGTACATCTGTGAAAAATCCTTACAAGTCTCAGATTTCACTTGGTTATATTCTGAATTAAGTAAGTAATAACGTAATGCCTAAATCCTTTCTCCCACCTCCAGAGGCAGCTGGAGGCCCACCAGGAGGAGGGCATGGTGGTGTCCCACATGGTGGTGGCCGGGGTCGGCATCTGGATCGCCTCCAGCTCCGGCTCCACTCTGCGCCTCTTCCACACCGAGACCCTGGAGCACCTGCAGGACATTAACATCGCCACACCTGTTCACAATACCCTGCCTGGTAAGACACATACAACGTTCATTTCCAGGCTGATATGATCTTTCTAAATATCAGCATAACTGGGACCAGACTCTTATTCAACACAATGTAAGCCTTATTATTATTATTAGTATTATTTGAGTTAAAAGGATCTGTCCAAAGTCAAGAAACAGATTTGTAAAATAACACCCACGTTTGTAGTTCAAATATTACGCATCAGAGTCAGAATTAAGTCCACCTACATGGCTTTGTATTATTGTTTTTCTCTTTGTTTCCATCCCACACCAACATTTTATTTTGTTGGACAAATACAATCTGGATGGGATTTTCAAGTTACATCTCCAAGGTAACCAGAGGAACATTCCTGTCATGCCAGAGGGAGTTTCTCTCCCACACACTCCTCCCCCCTCCCAGCCTGAAACGCCTCCATTGGACTCCTTTGTTCCTTCCGTGACATAGTGACATCACTATATAACACTTGTGTTACTTTTGGCTAGCACTCTTACACATTGTACGTGATAGGCTAAGGGGCAGGACATCAATAAGCGGTTGGCCAATCACAACAGAGCCGGCCAGCTAACCAATCAGAGCAGACTGGGCTCTGGTTTCAGACAGAGGGTGAAAAGAGGTGCTGCAGCACAGGCAGTATGAGAAAAATAAAGACCTTTTTTAACATTAAATAATGGTAACATGTCACAGTAGAAGCACATGGAAAATATGAACCTGAACATTTGCATAATATAGCCCCTTTAAATGAAAAGTGTAGAATTCACAAAGATCGGATGCCTGTTTAACCTGCTGATGTAATTACTTTTCTTTCTTGTTGGTCGTTCTTAAAATAAATCTTTTTAAATCTTTGATGTTATATCCTAGACTGTAACTAATAGAAAAACATACCATAGTGTTAGTATTCAGAGCCTTGCGGTTCCAAACATTCAGTCATGGTGATTCTGTGGTCTTACCACCTTTACCACTTCAAAAGCACTGCCTCTCTCTGCCTGCCCTTGAGTGTCAGTCAGTAATGCGATCCGTACGCCTGAGTGAGACTGAAAGCTTTTAGAGAGTGTCAAACTGACTGACTGACGAAGAACAGCAAAGAGTAGTTGTTCACTCTTCTGATATCTGATATTGTGATCATCTAGTCAAATATACTTATGCAGAGACATCCCAGCGTCTTTGAGTGTGATGCAAGTCCTGCAATGACCTCATGTTTTCAAGGTGCTGTCAGTAATTATGTGACATCAGTGCTCAAACAGACAGCTCTTGTTATGGCAGGTGTGTCATGCTCTCGTCCTCCTTAAGTCTAAACAGTGAATCAGGAACCTCTTATTTTGTCTCTATTCTGAGCGTTGCATAAGGGAAACTTTTCACCTCATAAAATCATATTAAAGGAAACTTAGTGTGCTCTGAAAGAGGCCGAACACTTGTGAAAACAAATAATGGGATGTCCTTTTGATAAGTGGCCAAACAACCGACATTATGAAGTATTACATCACATTTCAATAGCTAATGGCTGAGCTAATGGAGTTCAGCACAAAATAGTGTCCCCCAACTATCTTAAAGGTTAATGGTACCATCAAAACATTTTTTTTGGTCTTACTAACACTTACATCAACCTTTATGACAGATAAAACTAGACCTATCTGTATTAAACATAAACAACAATGTGGGAGTACCTGCAGGTTGGCCCGTGAGTGCAGTGATTCTCAGAACAGTGGTTTGTTCCTATTTGAAGAGCGATTTACTGCACTTAATGGCCCACCTTTAATCTCTGACTGTGTAAGGCACTGCAGATGTAAACCTGTCATTACCAGGTAGTAACACTGCAAAACAGCATCAAAGGCGATTGGACACCAGAAGGGTAGCGAGCTAATGTGTTTAGAAATGAGCTTTGTTACTATAGGTACCTTCGTCATCACAGTGGATTACGTTGTATTTAGTGTGTGGCAGTTGGTTGGTTGTGAAACAGTTTCCTGCCGTGTGTGTTTAAGCCAATGTTGTCGCTGTCCAACCGAATGACTGTCAGTGTGACTTTTGTCCCTGGCTGAAGTCATGGAAGTGGCGTGCTGCTGCTTCAGATCTTGTAATCTGCTGCGTTACATCATCTTGACCCAAAAACACACAGCCTAAAAGAATGAGTGTAGTTTTTTGGGTGGGGTTTCTTGTTGCTTCCGTCAGAATTTGGGAAGTCCACCGCTGCTGCGTTCAATCCCTTTTCCCTCTGTGCTGAGTAATGCAGACAGCTGCGGTTTGGCATGCACTTCCCTCATTCTTCTTTGTTGTGTTGTCTGGGTGTTTGTCTTTTTTTGGCAGTCATCTCATTGCTTTCCTCTTGATTGCATTAAGGTTGGTTTCTTAAATTAGATCTGGATCTGGGTTTAGTTTTCTGTTGACAGCTGTGGTTGTTCTGTATGTGTATTGGTGTGTGCAGTTGATGACTAGCCTGCAGTTGTTCTGTGCGATCTCATCTTCAGCATCATTAGCAGTGCTTAGCTCAGCTTGGACTAAACTGAGGGAACATTTAGGCTCCTCTATTACCGCCACAAGGTAGCAATAACGTTAGGAAAAGCACCAGAAGTATTCAGCTAAATGACAAAGAGAATCTGTTGAGGTTGTGTAACATCTGCTGAAGCAGGGCACTTCAAGCTGAATTGATTAATCAGCAGAATGTCAGATCTTATGTAATAAGCTGTTGGGAGTTGCTTTTAAATACCACTTAGCTGTATGAGCAGCTGTATGAGCAGCTATGAATCCAATGCTGTGAACACTTCAACAAATCCACTCGCAGCTTTTAGTATCCATGGCTACAAGTGGTTAAATGTGGCACAATGGTTAGCAGAGGAAACCTATTTATGAACAGTACTGGCAACAGAAGAAACGCTGAATTTGCAAGTTCCTTAAGGAAATCCATAACCGCATGTAAAAAAGTAAAATAGCTTGGAGTGTCTACACTGACTTGATATACTGACTCTGATACGCAGTGTGTAGAGAGGCCTCTTTGTCAGACAGATGTGAATGATAAAAGCAGCCTGCTTTTGCCCATACTAGTTAATAAGATCCATGCAATCGCAAAGGAAGCTGGTCCTGGGACAGACCACAACACATGAACGCTTTCATCCTCTGGGCCTCGCCATTAGGAGCTCACTTCCTCTGATAACAGTATTGGGTCCCTGGACTGTCGGTAATCATGGAAGTCAAACGCTTTTAATGAAGCAGTCGCATGAAGTCCATCTATATCTGCCGCGCTCTCTGTGGTCTGTTGTGATCTGGGATTTTCCAGAACGCTCCACGGTGGTGTTTATCACCGCTGGCTGCCGCTGTGGAACAGAATGAGACCAAAAAATGTGCTGTTTCTGCACAAACTCCGATGTAATTGGAACTGCCAACCAAACACTTTGGTCAGGAGGGACGGCCTGTAATCGATGTCAGTGTGATGGGTCTTCAACTGCTATCCTGGGCTCCATTAAAGAACATTTACTGAGACACAAGCTAAACATAGTATGAGAAAATGACAAGAAGGGACTCTGTTTTAATTTGATTTCTGCGTCCCTATTTTCCAGGAAGTCTACATTATTTAGGAGGGATATTGTATTACAGACCCTAATACACTTTTGAATTGTCCACAGAACACACAATCAGACTAACAATTGGAGACATGGGGCGTTGTCTTCAGTGTGAATGCCTCTCTGAATGCAGGAGGTTTTCCAGAGGTGGGGTTATTCTTCTCATGTTCATGCATGTTGGAGGAATTGCTCCAACATGCTGTCTGCGATGGAGGGAGTTAGCGGAATTCGCTAACTCCCTCCATCGCAGACAGGAGTTCCTTATCCAGGCGCTAAACCTGCAGCTAGCTGACACGCTGTAATAGCCGTCATTTGCACTGTAACTCGAGGCTAGTGTTTTTTGAAGAATCATATGTCTCATGTTTTAGAGTAATTTAGTGGTATTAGGAGTTAATTGGGTAATTATTTCGGGATTGTGCTGTAAAAACATACACCTTTTTCTCCACATTCCCATGTCTTACTATCACACGTTTGTCTCCACATTCCCATGTTTTACTATCACACGTTTGTGTCCATATTCCCATGTCTTATATTCTTCTGAGTTAGACATAGTCATAGAAATGTGCATTTTCTATTTTATTAAACTTATTTGGGACCACATTTCTTTTCCAAAGTCAAATTAATACGGGACGAGGACAAAAGCTATAATAAAGTCATTAATACAAAATAAATGCTCATAAAATGCACATATTAAAGAAAAAGTGAGGCAAATCATATCGTAAATAAAATTATAAAAAATAATAATAATAAAGTACTGCCAGAAGCAGTAGTCCTCCGATAAGTGTGTACAGCCTGTACCGTGGGGATGTCTCAGAGGATGGCTGCTGTGCTGAGGGTCTGTCTGCTGCTGCTCTGTGACCTAAATAGGCAGCCATGCGTGGCCTGATGGGAGACAAACATCAGGGGGGGGGGTCAGTAAATAACACCTACAGCCATGCTATTGTTTCTACGCCACCATTGTTGCACATATCCCAACACCAATAAGACGCTTATTCCTGAGTGATCATCCACTCCCTCACAGATGCTAGGATTAAACATGATAGGACTGGATGATTTACTGCAGCTGCAATGTGCCGAAGCTCCAGTTAAAACGTGTCCTCATGTGATACTTAACTTGAAAACATTCAGATTGACATGGAAAGTTATGATTCTTCATGATCAGTGAAGTATGCAGTGTGTAATTATTCCAAGATATGTGTGACACTGCCAGTGATTGAAATGACATCTCTGTCTCGCTTACTAAAAGCTAACCCTATTTAGCTTCGCTGGCTTGGTTGTTGTTCACTCCATATCGCAGCAACTATAAGAACGATTCCTCTGAAATACTCTACAACTTTGGGGATTTCTTTTAAATGTTATATAGATATCTCCAGAAGATGACCTCTTGACACTCTTGACACCTTGACCTTTCTTGTCTCCAAACCATGAGTTTTAAACTTCCTGTGAAATTTGGTGTATATTTAAGTTATCCCTTCCAAACTAATTATAATTGATAACCCTCTGATGCTGTACTTATGACATTTTAGCAAGCTGAAAAGCTAAACTATAATTGGTCATGGTAAACATTATACTGTAGCTACAAGATATCAACATGTTAACACTGTCATTGTTAGCATGTTGCCATGCTAGCGTTAAAACACTGCTGTAGTTCACATCCACACAGAGCCGTTAACGTGCTGTATTTCTATAAAATACACAGTACCCTTAACCTTTTCCAACGTGAATTTGATAGACAAATGGAGTAACGTAAAACCAGGGTATAGCTTGCTAAGATAGAGACTGAAATTGTGCTGATGCGAGCTATTTCTAGACTGAAATAGTGTATTTTTGTAATGTTTGGGATTTGCTCCTCCCTCCTGCTGTTGGTTGTCAGGACTAAGTGCAGATCAAAGTGGGTCTCTGGTGCAGGATCAGGGCCAGAGCCGGGCACTGTTGACGTTCACTCTGGGTTTATTTTAGTTCACCCTCTGGGTGGGGAACTCCAAATATTATGAAAGGAGGAAGTTGAGCAAGGCCCCCACCAGCAGACTGTGTGATTCTGCTAAGGCTGGGCCCTCATTAGAAGCACATGTGGGCAGGACTCGGGCCCCGGCCCTTTACTGTACGTGGCTGCCTATCTGCCGTGATTTCTGGAAGTATTGCAGGATGGCGTGCGTGTGCCCCATGCAGAGGGTCAGCTCCGGGGGGGGGGGGTCAGGCCGAGAGGGTCAGGCCGAGAGACTGGCAGTACTTTTTCCTAAAGCCCAAGAGGATTACTTTGAAGGAGGAAACTCAAGTCAAGCTGTTACAGCAGGAATGACTCATGACAGTCTCGCCTCCCACATAGCAGGACCAAAAAGACTGTTATTGCAAAACCCCAGATTCTTAGTACAATCATAAAAATGTCTTACGACATGCCATTTCTTTGCTCTGCTTATTCCTGAAAAAGATCCCGTGTGGGGACGGTGTGATGCGAGTGCCAAGTTCCACATAATAAGTCGTCTAACACAGAGCGCTGTCAGCAGGCTGGCTCTATCTGAAGGGCGCTGTTAAACTAACAATCCCGGCTTTGACAGTCCGAAGAGGCATCTCAGAGATGTTTCCGACCAAGAGGGAAGAGAAAAGGTCGGGTCGGATCGTCCTGTGGGTAGCTGCCTCCGAGGCAGAGCCCCTCGCTTAATTACAGCTTTACGCTTCACTCGGTCTGTAACAAAACACTTTTGTGTTTGTTTGCTTGACTCAAAGTGGTGCATTTTGCTGTGTACAGACGCTTGAAAAGAGCAGCTTTTATCCTGGCTCCTCTTCACGTTGCCCTGGAGACAAACATTTTTGAGCATGCTTTCTTTGCACAAATGCCCCCGCCCACTGAGAAGATACACCTCCCCTCCTCCCTCCCTCCCTCCCCCGCACCACACTGTAGTCAAATCACAGTTCTCTGATTTTTCAGGATACATATGAACACTTTGCAACTGTGTTCACCAGGAAGCATTTGTTAGCTTTTTTTTTTCTCTAAATGTCACAAACTAAATTGTATTTTGTTCACAGGGAGCCAGAGAGTGTCAGTGAGCAGCCTGCTGGTCTGTCATGGTCTGCTGCTGGTGGGGACCAACCTGGGGGTCACTGTGGCCCTCTCTGTCCCCCGACTGCAGGGCATCCCCAAGGTCACAGGTAACACCCAAACAGCACTGCATCACATATTGCTATGTTCTGACATATAGGCCTATTACAAAGGATTATTTTCATAACTAATGGGTTGATTTAGATTCATGATTTAGACAAGGCAAAGAAAACAAATCATTTCTTTCAATAATATTTATTTTATTCAATTTTATCAAGTTACCACTCATGCTAGTGACACAGCCATACAAAGCTAACATCAGTGCGCACTAATGGAGACTTAGAGTTTGGCAGCTGCTGCAACCAAGAACACAGTTAACAGCAATATCATTATTTTTTTAGAAGCTAATTAGCGCAATTATTAGTTGGTTTTACAGATATGATTAACATTGGTTGTTCAAGCAAAGGGAACTCGGATGAATGAAACTAAATGGAAAACTAGATGGTTATTGAAACAACAACCAACTTTAGCAAAGCTTTACTTACTCTAAACTTCACAAGCTATCATATGGTTGTCAAAAACAAAGTGGAAAATCCAACGTATACAGGTTTTGGGGAAATATCACTTTCACTTAATGTATACAGGAGATATATAATAAAGTGTGTGAATGTTAAAGTGTGTGTTCCTGTGGTCAGGGCGGGGCATGGTGTCCTTACACGCTCACAACGGTCCGGTGAAGTTCCTGAGCGTGGCTGCTGCGGTGTGTAACCGGCCCTCTGGCCCTGCATCATCCAACCCCCCCACCTCAGTGCAGCCAGCAGACACAGAGGATGGGGAGACCTCACAGCCCCCCCCAGACTCAGCCACGTCTCCCCCTCAGGGACGCGGCGTGTGGTTGGGGGAGGCGGGCTGCACCTCCATGGCTCTCCAGGACTCCATGTCCTCATCCTGCAGCTCCTTGGCTCCGTCCCAGGGCTCCCTGGAGCACGGGCCGGAGGACGGGGCCCTCTATGATACGCTGCACGACCCGGCCCACCACCTGAGGGGCCGCCGGGCCAGCAAGGTGGACGTCAGCTCTCTGCTGGTGGTCTCCGGAGGGCTGGGCCACCGCAGGGTCAACAAGAAGACCAAACAGTCTCGCCATGACGACACCACCTCCACCATCATGGTCTGGCAGATCCCCCTACTCAACATGTACCAAAGCACCTCGGTAGGTTGGAAATAACGTTTTAACAATAAACAAAGAAAAATGCAATGCTTATTTTATAATATGGAGAATAATAAGGGCTGATACAAAAAAATATATATATAACTAATTGTAAAATGTATTCTTAAAATAATGAATAAATTCACCACTCTATAATGTAATGCCTAAAAGTCACCATAAATAAATATTAAAGTAAAATAGACATTAAATATATGAATTGTATTGATGCAGTTAATTATTTAGCTGAAGCAACTTAAACTATGGTTAAATTCAAGTACAAACTAAAATATTATAAAGATAAATACATAAATGTGTGAATAAATGAAATGAAAGGTTGATTAATTAAAATATAATATAATACACAAATGTGTAAATATGTACATATATATTAAATATATATACACAAAAAAATGTAACATTTGATATTGAATGTTTAATTTATGCTGACAATTAATCCTTAAAATACATAGTTATTTGTTTATTTAAGCATTTATTTAAGCATTTAACTAAATAATAAGTTATGGTTTTGTTTAAACTATGAGTATCTTACCTACATTTTCTGTCTCTCTTCTCTCTTCCAGGTCAGAGCAGCGCTGCACACTCACAAGGAGATCTGACGTTACATTTCACATTATGGATGGATCAAAACTGAAACCAGGAGTCCATCACACACTCCACAATACTCTGAGGATGTTTCTAATGATGTCTAAAAAACTAAGGATCAATATAACCACTCAATCATGATGCTTCATGAGCAAACAACTCCCCACAGGCCAGTCAGAAGTTATACTGTATTTGTTATGCTTGTTTAAAAACACTGAAAGGTCTTTATTTTCACCCTCTGATAAAGTTGTTGTTCTGTAACATGGCTAACACATCCTCCACAGTGTTTGTGCCATACAGTGGACTGTGTAGGACTGCAGTATTCACATCAGTGTTGAAAAGAAAGGAGACTTCCTCCTGCTTGAAAGGCGTGTACGGTAACGATGGCGCTTTGAATCTGTTACATTAAGGTTTTATTAAGATTGGGATTAGGTTTGAGTAAAGGAAGAGTTGTAAATATGAAGTATGACAACTCAGGATCACCTGTTTTGGAGTCAGAGGAAGGTTCTGTGTTTATATGGAATCAAATCCTGTTATTATTGGACCAGCTTGGTGCTCGTACCATTCTGTTACCAGAGGGAAGGGATTTAAAGAAGGTGAAATATTGATGACTGAATTAGTTTGGGAAGGCTTGATGAGAATCACTGGCTGGCCAGGTTTCTGTTCATAAAGGCACAAAAGAGTTGTTATCACTAGGAGAGATGTTTCCCCCCCAATGTATCCCCCCTTTTTGTCTCACATAAGAATATTTAAAAAAAGAAAAAAAGCTTTATACTTTTGTCACAGTTTGTTTGTACTTCTGTAATGTTTATTAACAAATTCATAAACTCTTTTATTGAAAAACCTTGTGTATTTCATCATTCAAAGGATCCGTGTGAGTTTGAATCAACATTTCTTTAATTAAATGTCCACTTATTTTAACTTTTGTTCCATCAGGAGTGGTATTTAATTGATGACTTGATTCTTGGGAAATACAAATGAACATTTTCTGTAATTTGTACAGCCAAGAAAATAACGCTGAGAAGTTGGCATTGTTGTAAAGCAGTGCGCTAAAGATGGCTAAAGCTAACAGATATTGGTAATATTTAGAGGTCACCTATTATGCAAAATTCACTTTTTCACGTCTTTTATACATAAACATGTGTCCCCTCTGTGTAAAGAGATTCTGAAAGTGTCAGGAACAAAGATTCGCTCACTTTTTGTCCTGATCCATTTATATAAAAACCTGTCTGAAAATGAGCTGATCAGATTTTGGCCACTTTATAATGTCACCTTATCACCTGAATCTCCTCCGAGAGCACCATTGTGTTTTTTTGAACTAAATATCTCGCAGAGGGGCGTGAGGAGTGGCTCCTTATTTTCATCTAAAGCAGGGGTGCCCAACCAGTCGATCGCGATCAACCGGTTGATCGCGGGGAGATTCCCAGTCGATCGCGAGATGTGTCTAAAAATAGAACAACAATATTCTGTTTTATCGTTAATGTCCTATAACATAATCTTCCTGTGCCAGAATAATGCACTTGAACGCATCAAAGCTTTGTGATTGGCCGGCGTGACCCCATGTGTCGGGGCGTGGCTGGTGGGCAGTGGGCACTAGTTCGCTGACGTTGTCCGTGGCAACAGGAGTGACAGTCCGCACACACACAAGACCGCATTTATGGCAGAAGCAAAAAAGCCCAAAATATATCATTTTCACTCCGAGTGGGAGGATGATTATTTTTGTATCCATTCCAATTCAAAGTCCTTCTGTCTCATCTGCAATGCGAGCGTGGCTTTATCGAAGAAGGGTAATTTAGCAGCGGCATTTCAAAACAGTGCACAAACGCTACGAGACGGAATTCCCTCCTAATTCTGCCCTACGCTCCCAAAAGGTGAGGGACCTGAAAGGACAGCTAAATGCACAGCCAGTGGCGTAACTATCGACGGTGCAGCCGGTGCAACGCACCAGGGCCCCGAGCCGGCAAGGGGCCCATGCAAAAAAAAAAGAAAAAGAAATGTAATATTCTTTTTAAAAAAAAAAAAATGTTGGGGCCCCAATGGCATTGACCGGTTCAGTCTTCAAAGTAACCAAGCAACCTAAATTAATTTGTAATTTGTCTGTCCAATGACCTTGCTCCCTTTCATGTCATGTGATACCTTGCGTGACGAGAGAACCGTTTAATCAACCTGTACTGTACAGCTAGCAGCAGCAAGTTCGGCAGCATTATAAAAAATCTAATAGCTTGCATTTATAATGTACAGCAAACCAAAGCACAAGAGCGGTGCTCAAAAGAGAAAGGACAAGAGAGAACAAAGAGATGTAACAGCTAAACTGACAAAATTAGACCGTTTTTTTTGTCATACATCGTCCTCTAAATCGAGCGCTAACGTTAGCAATGTTGACGTGCAGCGGCAGCCGGAGCCGGAGGCTAACGATAGCTCACCACCATCATTGCCATCTAGCTCCACAAGTGAAGCTGTATCCGTGGCTGTGCAACCTTCTTCTCCAGCCAGCCAGGAGGAGAGGCTGGATTTGGCTGTGCCCGGCGGTGGTCCAACAGTTCCCCCAAGGGCCCCAACCGATAGGGGAGTCTATGGCGCTATTGAGACCCCCGACGCCAAGATCAAAAGCTATATTATAGCAACCGGTCTATGTAGGCCTACCGGCCCATTCCCCAGAAACAAACATCAAGGAAACAGGTTTAATCCTCTTCTTAGTTCGCTGTGCCGTTGTCAGGCTGTGGTGGTCTGAGGCCAGGGCAGGCTGTTGTTGATAGCCTATACATGTGGTGCTTCTGAGTGGTTGTGTATGTCCGTGTGTGTGTGAGCGCATCAACGTGCGCTCATGTTTGGGGCGATGGGGGCCCCAAAACAATATTTGCACCGGGGCCAATCACAACCTTGTTACGCCACTGTGCACAGCAGTCAATTTTCACCAGGCCCAACAACAAGAGCAAGGCTGCTACCATAGCATCTTATCGTGTCAGTCACGTTCTTGCGAAACACATGAAGTCTTTCAAAGATGGCGAAGTTGTGAAAGAAGCATTCCTGGAGGCTGCCGACGCGCTTTTTGGGGACAGTAAAAATAACAGTAGCATTTCAACAGGTTTTTGATATAATAAAAACTCAAGTTAGATACCGTCAGCTGTAAGTTTTAGTTTGTTTGAACTTATTCATTATAATTATTGTACAAAATGGTATAAGAATGCAAACTTAAATTGATTATAGTCTATTATCAATTCAGGTTAAGAAACTAGTGTTGCTTGCATCCTATTTTAAAGGCATTTCTTTTTATACTCTACTAAAATGCAACAAAAAAAGGGTTTGATTCTATTCATTTTGTCTTTTTGATTGCACTTTGGCAGCAGATTCCTGTGTAGCTTCAGATCTGAGTTGTCTTATTAGTAAGCCTAATTTATACTTTTATAAATCCACCGTCCACTGAAGTCCGCAACCTGGGAGTCATCCTGGACTCCACCCTCTCCTTCCAGACGCATATCAAATCCCTGACCAAATCCGCCTTCTACCATCTCAAAAACATTGCCAGACTCCGCCCCTCACTCTCTGACTCTGTGGCAGAAACACTCATACACGTTTTCATCACATCCCGTCTGGACTACTGCAATGGAGTCCTGTCCGGGGTTCCCAGCAAAACCCTGGCAAGACTCCAATATGTCCAGAACTCTGCCGCAAGGCTTCTCAAGCCATGGCAACATATCACCCCCACCCTCATCCACCTACACTGGCTGCCGGTCAAGTCCCGGATTCACTACAAAACACTCCTCCTCACGTACAAGTCCCTCCATACCCTCGCCCCCCAGTACCTAACAAACCTCCTACATCCCTACACCCCCTCTCGGAGTCTGCGGTCCTCAGACACGGGCCTGCTCTCCATCCCCCGCTCACGCCTTCGTACTGTGGGTGACAGGGCGTTCAGTGTTGCGGCCCCCACCCTCTGCAATGCACTTCCTGCTGAGATCCGGAACGCTGCCTCACTGGACATCTTCAAATCCGCACTGAAAACACACCTGTTCACCGTGGCCTTCGGACCCTAGTCCTTTCCTGGTCCCCCGGCCTCCTTTATTTTATTTTTGTTTTGTTTGCTCCTCTTTGTCTGTTTTGTTTTGTCTGTCCACCATGTACAGCGACCTTGGGTCCCTTGAAAGGCGCTTTATAAATTCCATTTATTATTATTATTATTATTATTATTATACTTTTGTAGCAACACTATTTTTATATAATGGCAAAGAAAGGGTTCAAAGTCTTTTCTTTTTTTCCTGTGTCATATGTGGCAGCACTGTTCAATGTTTCTTGAAAACATTACCCACTGTAGTATGTGACGTGTGAATAAACTCCAACTCTGTATCAACAACACTGTTGTGTAACTTCAGTTAAATACTTGTATGTGTGTAGATGAGAAAGAGGTAAGATAAAGGATCTGCAGTATTTTATGAAGTATTAATCGTACAAAGGTCAGTTTTATACAAGTAGAAGTGTGTATTTACCTGGTTGTAGGCTGTCAGTAATGGCTACGCCTCTCTATTTGGACTGGTAGATCTCGGCAGACTGGCAACTTTAAAAGTAGCTCTCGGTTCAAAAAAGGTTGGGCACCCCTGATCTAAAGTAACAGACAGAGAATCAGCACGTTTGAAACAGGGCTGAAACAGAGGGGATTATGGGATGCTACAATGATCTGTTTGGTATTTCGAGCCAAACACTTCAGAGACATGTTTTGTATACTGTATATCTGAGAACTATATTATATTGAAGAAAAATAGTATAATAGGGGTAGAAGAACAGAGTGTTATTGTTCCTGTCCCTCTCTCTTGTCTCAGGCTAACCTTGTACTCGGCCTCCTCTCTGCTGTGTGCAGACATCAGTACATGCTGCGACTAGCAATGTGCCCGGGGGCCGCAGGAACTGAGCCTGATACGGCTCTTCCGGGATTTCACTGCTCATTTCTCCTGCTGCCGAACGGAGAGGGTCAAGACTTTTTCTCTCTTTCAGCGCCCACGCCCACAGTACAAACATGTTTCACTACATTGTCAGCTGAAACAAAAATAGATAAGATGATCTCAGGTTGGAGTCGTTCCCATGCTAGAATTTACAGCACCTTGGACTTATCCAAAATATTTTCATAGCTAATATTTTTGGAAGTATGTAAGTATGCTGATTTAAACCTGGGATAATATTTAACTGTAACTGAAAACTGGCTTGTATGTATTAACTAAGTAAACAACTCCTCAGTCACACTGTACTATTCAAGCTAATACCCAGTTATCAGTTTGTGTGCAACTGGAAGTCTTTTGTTTTCAATTCGACCCTGGCGTTTCCATGGAGATGGCTCATTTTGTGTATCGGTCCTCAGCGAGTCTTTGTTCTCAGAGATTTGGCATTATAACGTCCCAGCTGAATGCCCTCTAATCTCTGATAGTGTGTGATGGCCTCGCTGTGGCTCCTCTCTATTTGTATATGTGAAGGACAGTTGTTATGACTCTCTGTCTCCGCAGTGGAGAGCTTATGGACCCTGGATATAAAAAAGCACTGCTGTGAGGTTGTGCTATTTCAGGCCTTTTTATGTGTTGAGTGCATAAGCCTTGTGTGCCCTTTTTATTACAGAAACACAAACATATCCAATTCCAGGGTTATTTACACATTATTTCTGCTTTTGTTGCTCAAAATGATGTACTGTACTCTAGTCAGAAAAACGTTGGATCATTTCCAAAAGGAAAGTGTGACTCATTTCCAGACTATTGTTAGTCCTTGGCTTAAACCTGAATTACATTTACACTTACAATAACTTTAGGAAGTGATCATCTCAGTACTTAAGATAAATAAACTCATGCACAAACAGGTGGAGGAGGGTACGTTTATTGATTTTTTTTTGTGCTAATGTATAATCAATTTAGGTGCTCAGATTCTGGTGTGTAATTGTATTTGGATGTGTTGAATCACTGTGATATTCTATTGTGATTACATTTTTAGGGGTATTTTACACAAAGGATCCCACTTTTTGTAATTCAATTAGTTTTAGACACAACCTAAATCTTATTTCATGATATGTTTGTGAAAGCAGGGAAGGGGGGTTTCCTATCATTTCCATCCCTTGACCCCCGCACCCATCGTGGTACCCAGCACATGGATGATGCGTAAAGGAATGGCGCATCTCTGGGATGGGTCAATGAGCAGATGGAGCCTCGTGCTCCTGCTGTGGAGTGTAGGGTTAATACCGACTGGAGGGGGCGTGGTTTAGATCAATGATGACCGCCTCACTGTAGTCAACTGTAAAAAAAAAGACAACAAATATCCCAGTTTTAACATCTCTCAGAGCCAGAGCATCTGCTGCCCACGCTGGACAGCTCCAGCTTCCTGCAGGGAAAAAGACGCTGCCACTTCCACGGGAGGAAATGAGTTGGCGATGTGCGGATCTGAAGGAGGTGCGACTTGAAAGCAGTGTGTGATCGCCCCTCTGCCTGCCTCGCCCCCCACCACTGACTGACTGAACCGATCCCGTGGAACAACCAGTTGAGAGGGTCGATGCATAAAATGTGAGCGGATGGGGAAACACCAGCTGGATTTGTGGGTGAAGTAAAAAAAACTCGTGCAGGAGGGGAGCACACAGCCTGGGTTCTTCATCAGGACTGCCTTACGTAACTGGTCTTTGTGCAGGGGCTGGCTGCTGGTGTTTGATCACGGCGAGGAATCGCAGGTAGGTCGCGTAACACTTCCATATTCCTTATTTCTGGATTGTAGTTTGAATACAACTACACGTACGTTTATATTCCTTCTTGGTTTGACTAAACGAGCTGCTCTCAGCGTTCATCCGACAGTATGGGGGACGCGTTAGAGTTTTGATGTGATTACAAACGCCCTTTTCCAGTCATATTAGAGATTAATTCCTCCATCAACTCAACACCGTTTGCGCATGCGCTCTAAATGACTCCAGATTACCACAAATAATGAACATGCAGGGTGATTATTGCAGTGGGTCAGGCAGTCTGCAAGAAGCTGCATGTTGGGATGGCTTTGGTTTCTTTGTTAAGCTCCACATTAAAGCAGCTGCAGTTGTGTTGACTCAATTGATGACACATTACTACAGGACGGATTACACAGCATAGTTGGCAATGGCAGCACTAAGTCATTTTTTCCTTTAAATGTAAGGTTTCCATGGTTTTGTTATTAGAGAAAGGGCGCCCCTTAGGGAGTAAATAAGACTCTGCAGCTTTAAGACTCTTTTTTCCCCATCCTTTGTTGCATCTGGTTAAATTCCCTTCTTGTCTTCCCCCCATGTAGGTGAACAGGGAGGAGTTCCTCACAAGTTTCTACACGTCCACACATCATGATCATCTCCCAGTGAGTACATCAAGATGAACGAGGGTCTCAGGCAGGGAGGAGGGGCTATCACTGTGGAGGCTGATGTCATCTGCCACGCCATGAACTCTGACCTCGTCACACCTCCTGACAAAGTTGGAGATTTATGTCAAAGTTACATCCAAGGATTACCGCAGGATGACCAGGGTTTCAGCCCTTCTCCAGTGTCTGAGAAGGAATACCTGCTGGATGGAAGACTGATGGAGAATAACCTCATCGAAAGGCAGAAAGGCAACGGCTCGTACTTTTCCAGCGATGATCAGTTTCCGAATGATAAGGGAGTAGTGCAACAAAATTGTGCAAGCAGTGAAACGCACAATGGCGCCAGAGCTAAAGTGTCTTACAGTGCAGATTCTGCTATCCAAGCCAAACAGGAAACTGATTGGTCAGACCTTAAATTGAACTTGGAGGTCAGGGACAGCAGTCTGGAAGCTGGAAAAACCCACCATCACGAAGAGCCTGATTTAGTCATCGAAGTCGGCGGGCAGAAGATCAACGCTCACAAATCTGTCCTGGCAGAGAAGAGCGACTACTTCAAAGCACGGCTGTCACGAGACATCCTGAAAGTCAAGGGGTTGAGTTACAAGACTTTGTCGACATTAGTAGACTATGTTTACACTTCTCAGATGAATGTCTCCAAGGCCAATATTGTGGATGTCATCACAGGGGCTAAAGTCCTGCAGATGCCCTGTGCCGTACAGGCCGCCATGGACTCCATGACCGAACAAATCACTGCAGAGAACTGCTACGAGATCCTGAACATCGCCAAAAAGCAGAGGCTCAGCGAACTGAAGGAGACTGCCTACGGATTCATGAGCGACAACTTCCTCCAGGTCCTCAAAGACCCCGCTGTGTACGGGCGCCTCAATGGGTCTGAGCGAGATCTGATCCTGAAGAAGAGGATGGAGGGGAGGCAGACTCTGATGGTTGCAGAGATAAACGATGTGTTTGATCGTGTTGGAAGCCGTCCTCCGAGTCGTTGCGGCAGTCGACCGCAGAGCCCGTTGTCCGGTGGGTCTTTGGAAGATAACCATATGATTTACAAATTTAACGAAACGGCAAATGACTGGAGACCTTTAACTTCCATGCCTGAGGACATTAACACTAAAGGGTGCGGGATCTGCACCATGTACAACTACCTGTTTGTGGCCGGGGGGATAAAGGGCTACGGGGAGAAGGGCAAAGTGTCAGACAAGGTCTTCTGTTACAACCCCATAACCAACAACTGGGCCGAGATCAAACCTATGACCCAAGCTCGCTCCCAGCTAAAGCTTGTGTCAATGGATGGCCACTTGTACGCCATTGGAGGGGAATGTTTGTTTACAGTGGAAAAATATGACCCTCGCATGGACCGATGGACCTCCGTGGCCCCCTTACCCAAAGGAGCCTTTGCAGTGGCCCACGAAGCCACGACCTGCGGCGGAGAACTTTACGTTTCAGGAGGCTCGCTCTTCTACCGCCTCCTGAGGTACGACACCAAGAGGGACGAGTGGCAGGAGTGCCCCTACAACAACAGCAGGAAGAAGTCCAGCGACATGGTGGCCTTCAAAAGCTTCATTTACCGATTCGATGTCAACCGCGAGCAGGGCATCACCGTGGTTAAGTACAACAGCATAGTGAAGATGTGGCACGATTGCGCATCACAGAAGCTCGGAAGCCATTTACCCTTCAGGTGTGCCGTGATCGGGAACTGCATCTACTGTGTGAACAAGAGCCAGACTCTTCAGTTTGTAGTGGAGGAAGACAACGCCTTCTTCGTCGAGGAGCTGCTCAGGGCGCCTCTGGAGGCAAAAGGCGTTCTTTTTCCTTTTGTTCTCACTTTGCCAGAAAAGCCTGAAAAAGTTACATAGTGTGTGTGTGATCAGAGTAATTCAATAAATGTGTCATAGCGAAACTGGAATAAGCAGAAGACCTTATATAAACTCTTCAATGTCAGCTCTCTATCTCGGTGTCTCATTGCCTGCTACCAATGGAATGTGTGTATTTGCATGGCAACTTAACGTGTCTGCAGGCCTTAAAAAGATTTTTAAAGTGAATGAATGCAACTGTATTTGTATCGGACTGTAGATTATGACATGATGACAGTGACTGTAGGCTCTTTTGTGTATTTCCCGTGTTCAGTGTGGTTTGGTGCACTTTTACAGTTAGAATAGATTTTATTTAGAACATATTAACTAGATGGCTGGTGACAAGAAGTTATTGAAAGTTGTATAAACAAAGAATGGAAACAGTTGTAGTGCGCCTTATGAATGATGAAACACAGGTTCTATGCAAATGAGAGAATATACATGTCAGCTGTAAGGCTATTTAATAGTTATAGTTTAATGGGAATCTGACTGGAAAGGAACCTTCCTTCAACCAGGGCTGCAACTAATGATTGTTTTCATTATTTTTCATTGATTTATTGTTTGGTCAACATTATGTTAGATAATTTTTAACACCCCAAGAAGATGCTTTTAAGGGTCTTGTTTTATTCAACCAACGCTCCATAGCCCAAAGAAGTTTGGTTGGTTGGTTTTATTTAAAACATTTTTAGAATGATGAATGATCAATATTTTGTGTTAGTAAACCACAAATTGTTGCAGCTCTACCTCGAAACCTGGTCTTCTCGGGCTTTAAATTATAACATGTGAATCAAAGGTAAATTATCATAAGTAAAAGGGCATCAGAATCATTATTATACTGAACAAATACTCCCTTTGCAAAACTCTCTTCTCCAAAAAGGTCAAAGCAATCTTGTCAGAAATATAAAACAAGATGCTTTAGATTCTTTTTTCTAAATTATTCAAAATATAACTGTTATAAGTACATAAATATTGACTTTTAGATTTAGAAAATGCCATTATGTTTGAAGTGCATACTCACGGGTATCACAGGTCCTACATTTAGCACATTTGCCAAAGATAATGATTCTGTAGGGCTAAATCTATCAGAACTGACTTCTTCTGTGTGGATTCAATTATTTATAAAAATGGTTCCACTGAACGAAAACAATAGTCAGTTGTGTAAGAAGAGACGTGCTGATAACAGGCTTTCAGATTACACAAAGACTCATCCCTTATCTTTTATTTTCTTGTATTTGCTTAAGGAAAAAGCAATGGAGCCAAGTTCATGCTCCAGCAGGTTTCTTCCCAGACTAAAGCAGGCCCACCCTTGAGGTCAAAGGTTAAATCAGATACTGTTTCACATTGCTACTACAGTGAACACCTCTGTCCACAAACTAGATTTTCTTAACAAACTCTTTTCTGTTTTCATCATTTTGAATTAGTACCAACTAAATGTTATTTTTTTAAACATTATAAAAGTGTTTTTCTGCTGCAACAACACAATGGGAGTTTTGTATGGAACCTAATGCTGGTTTATTCTTGGAACAAATTGCTTTGATAACATTTGTAGGAATGTCTCCAGGCAGTCACTGTGAGGAGGACAGAGTGGATGTGGTTTTTGATATTTTGCTGGCTGGCTATTGTGATTTTTTTTACATGGATTTGCTGCTGTGATGGACTGTAAAGTGATGCAGTGCTAGGCTTCCTGTTCAATGCATACGGAGTGGGCTAAGAAAAGCTGTTGGATAATGTGTATCAGTCAGAACTAAGTGCTTAAAATAAAAGATTTTGTGTCTGAAAATGATCTGGTTTTCTGAATGTGTATTCAGCATGGTGCTGCATTATTTGTGTCAGTCTACCTTTCCTGAAACAGAGCTGCCATCTAGTGGATGCTGCCTGTAACAGCAGACAGTGATGCTGTGTGCCAATAAAACGTTTAAGAACTCAGATGGCTGTATTTTCCTATCTCATAAATGTATGTAATATTCATAGTGTTACTTCAGGGGAAATTCTATCATAGTAAGCTCTTGAGTTTAAGTCAATGTGAACAGAATTATGACAAATGCAGCTTTTGATAATAATGTTATTCCATCCTAGCCAGAGTGAATTCACACGATAAAGTTGCTCTTAATAGCATGCCAATCACATGCATCATCAATATATTAAGAGTCAGTTAAAAAATGTTCTATAAATATAGTTCAAAATGGACGCCTAATTCCAACATATTCATTTTGTGTCCATATTATTATGAATCATTATATTTTCTATTCATTATTAATAATTATTAGATATTATGAATACTATCTCATACCTTTAGAAATACAGCAAGCTTTTCACAAAAGCAATATCAATAATAATAATAACAATAATAATGTATATGGAGTTAAAGTTAAACGCAATATGAGTAAATAAAAAAGTAATGCAAGATTACATCAACATAGACGAGTGTTGTCTTTGCTGTTTGTGTTAATGGCTGAATTGGCATGTTTTTACTCGCAAAGACATAAACAAGCAGATGTTGTTATCTCAAAACTGTAGGTGCTTTTAATTGAATTAGAATGAGACATATGTATCCCTTCAAAGGGTTAAGAGAGTGTATTCTGAAGGGAGACATTGTAACTGTTGTACAGTTACAATGTACAGCGGCCTCTGTGGCTGCAGGTGGACATTACAGGGTAATGCACATTAAATATTCCTCCAATTCCCAAGATTCTCTTTGTTTAAAGATATTATCATTACGTGACCTGAAATGGACCCCAAGGGACCACAAGGGACCATGGATACCACCAATATGTATCCATGGTGAGTTTTTTTATTGTTTTATTTTCTGTGAAACATGATGAACAAATAGTGCTACTGTAGCACAGCACTTGCTCAATAATGTCAGTTATACAAAAGTGTCTGTCAACAAAAAAACTTGTATTGAACAGAGTTACGGTGCCTTTTGATCCTCATTATTCAACTTTTGTGAAAATAGTTATGTTTTAAGCAGAATTCTGAGATTCAATACTTCACAAACATTTGTGCCCAAGACCAAATGTAATCGAAAAGGAAATATCACAACACCCATTTATTCTGATTTGTATAAAAAAAGTCTTAACATCTAATACAAAAATAATTTGGGCAAGTAACGTTGTGTTTATAAAAGGTCTTCCGTTGGTTATGAATTGAGCCGGTGTAGTGAGACTGCTCTGTTTTCTAAATGTTACAGTACACTCAATACAAAAAACAAATTTTCATCAAAACATCATGTTACACATGCCCACATTTGTTGGTGATTGACATACAAAAAATACATAACTAAATTGATAAAAATATTTTTGGGCTAAAAGCTTTCAAAATCTGACCTTGTCATGCCTCTGCAGTAAACATGTTCTCAATGATATGAACATGGAAACATGCATCTTTTCATTGTTAATGGTGATTATGTTTTGAATACCTTTGCATATTTTCAAAGAGTCAATGACATACCAAGCAGAGGGATATTTATTTTTTATTGGAATTTTGTTTTGCGGTGCACAGCATTTGAAATAGCTCAATTTTGTTCCAGGAACACTGTTCTGGTTAGGGTAATACCACACCTCACAGTAAACCTTTTATTGGAACTTATCCTGCAGATTTACTCAATATAATACTTCCCAGAGAAAGATGGTGAATTCATGTATTCATTAATTTTAATAAAATGCCACATCAACAGCCTAAAAAATATCATAAAGTAAATATTGGCTTTGAAAAGGGACTCTTATCAAGAAGTGTATTATTGAATTGGTAGGTGTATACGTTGAACAGTTGTTACTTTTATATCACGTTTTTCCCAATATGTTCACCCTTTCAACACTGGAGGGCAGTATGTGCATGATGTAAAATATGGAAATATAACAGCAGCAGCCTTCTCCATCCATGCTCATACTGGACTATATTCATTATGGAATGTATACCGTTTGCTCTACAGGTACACATAAAGCCAAGGCCATTCCTGGCACACAACCAGGTTGAATTGAGGCCAGATTTGGCGATTATGTGTAAAATGTTTTTTTATTCCCCCGTCTTTGCTTTGAAGTTATTAGGACACTTAAAATGATAAAAGAAATATATATAAATGTCCCCACTTCTAACTTAAATAGCGTATACCTTACCTTACCGTTCCATTAAACTGCGAAAGAAAACACCAGAAACCGCAACCGTTATGCCAGGTAAAGTAGCGAATTGCACACCTGCCCTGCCTAATTGGAACGTTCTGTGGCTAATGTAGTTAGCATTAGCTTCGTTTAAGGTAATGGCTAGATAGCATGGTTGGTACTAATGTCAATGTATGTAGTACTTTATACTTGACTGTATTGCTTTTGTGAAGTGCGACCTTCATTTAAAGTACGTCCTCAATAGCTATTTTGTTATTGTCTGTTTGAGCATTATGTCGGTGTTTAGTTAGGCCTATGCCCCCACATCAAATTTCCTTCATTACATTACATGACATTTGTTAGACGCTTTTATCCAAAGCGACTTACATACATTCAGTAGGCTACTGTGGACAATCCTCACAGGAGCAATTTGGGGTGAAGTGTCTTGCCCAGGGACACAACGACATGCTGACTGCAGTGGGACTCGACCTTGCTATCCCCTGATTTGAAGTCCAGCACACTACTCACTGAGCCACAGCCTCCCTTCATAAGTTAATAAAGTTTTATGGAATTGAAAGCCTGATACAAGGTGGAAGTTAGCTTAGTGTCTACAGTATAACCGGGTATAATTAAACCTACACTTCTTTGAATGTGGCCAACTTTGAAGATGATACCAAGCTAAGTAGGAGTAACTATGTAGCTAGTCACCATCATTTAACCGAACAAAATGCTGCTTTTACAGTATATGTTTGAGCAATGTAAAACAAGGGAAATGTGCATGTATTTGGCTACTTAGCCATAGTAAACTAAGGTGCATTTTTCTCAGTTTTTGTGGTAAAATTGTGATTGAAGCATTCTTGCAATTCACTCATTGTGACTTTTAGTTGACTTTGTTATAATTTCTTAAATAATTCTGGGGCTATAACCAAACCTACTGCATGTTTTACAATGGCGTTTCTATTTTACACCAGAACATGATTACGTCCTTACCATTTTAAGTGTTTCACATGTCTTTTTTTCACTGTTTCCTGTTTGTCTTGCTTTTAAATGCCTACAGGAGGTGTGAAGTTGGAGCTATGATGAACTGATCTTGGACTTGAAACATGAAACATTCTTTAAAAACCTTCTGGAGCTGACGAAAGGGCCGATGGGATTATACACGGCATGGCCAGCGAAGCAAGGGCCAGCATTTCCTCAGCCATGACACAGACAGATGCATCCACCAGGATCTGGACTGATGGGGCCTTCTTTGGAGGTAAGCAGCGAGCCCCATGCTGCTCTCGTCTTTAGTTCTCCTACGAATACTAATTATATTTGCATAATTGGTTTTAGTCCTTTAAAGGGGGAGCTTGTTAAATATTTCCCCCCCCCCATTTTCACCTACAGCTAATTTTAGCTAACAAGGTCTGTCTGAATCGGAACTGCTTTGTTAAAAAAACGAGGCATTAGTGGTGTAGACTTCAGAGAGCACTGTCAATTGATCTTACATCTTGAAAGAATGAAGATAACATTTCAAATGACTTAAAACCGCTCCCGTGATAAGCTGTTGTGAATGTTTCTGTGCACTGCTGCTGAATAGCTTTGAGCAGCCTTTTTTGTGGAATGGCAAAGAGAGGCAAAAAAAAAACTGTGACATTTTGTTTTAATTTCCAGTTGATTATCTGTGATTATGCTCTAAAACAGCAGACTCGCACCCCTCCAAAGAGAAAGACTGATAACGTTGAAGGCTGGGAATTAGAATCACCAGAAAAGAGAACGGCCTGGGGAGAAGCGTCATGTAATGTGCTTTTCCGTATCCACCCCACGCTCTCTCATTTCTGCCATTTGAATATACACAGAATTATTTACACCTTCAAGGCAACTCGACTGAACTGCACATCAGTCAATTAGTAAATCAGAAATGTTCTGTGATTCCAGTTTAGCAATGAGTCCTTGGCTCCCTCTGGTCCCCCCTTTTTAGTCTCCCATCCTGACAGTGACAAATTACTCCTCTGCTTGGCGAGATTGAAAATTAAAAGCATTTAAAGTTGCTCATGCATTTATGCTAATGAGAAATTCAGATATGATTTGCATGCGAAAGAGGCTAGTCTGAGAACTCATCATTGCCCCCCCCACCACCACCTCCAGCCTCGCATTTCTTTAGGCTCTGTCTTTTTTCCTTTATATGTGAGTGTAGAAGAAAATGTAGTGTGTAAACACTCTCTAAATGTGACATCTTATATGGCTGCGTTTCATTACATACAAAAGTGTATTATTGCCTCTAAGAGGGTCTTTGTACAGTATTTATGATGGCACCCCCCTATAGCCACTCAGGCAAATTGGGTCATTGTGTCTGGCGTTGTCACATCACACCACAGGAGGAAACACTACGAACATAATGACATTGTGCAGTTACTGCTCATTCTGGCTCCTGTCGACATTTGGATGGGGACCGTTAAATCCAGGATGTACTCACTTGTGTAACGCGGGCAATGCAAAGTTTGAATTATGAACATTATTCGGTGGACATAAGCTTCTAAAGTCTAATATTAAAATGTTTGTTCAGATAAAAAAAACGCTTTGTTTTGTGATAAACATGTGCAGAACACTTTGGAGCCGGAGGATTAAAACTCAGGGCTGATTTGTTTCTCCCTCTAAGCCCCATCCACGTCGTCTTCTTGAAATATCAAAGCACACGCTTCCTTGAATTAGTTTGTTCCACAGTAACTAAATGATTGTAACCTTGGAAACGGGATGCATTAATGAAGGTGGTAAATGAAATGGGACTTTAATTTGTTGCAGTGTTCTTAGCTGAGGTGAAATGGATTAGCTTTGATTGAGGTGTGAGATGAAGAAGGAAAGCGCTGACATGACACTTGTATTTGTCATCATGTCATTTCAAGGAGGATGCTGCAGCAATTATAAATATGGGTACACAGCAATTAAAAGCGGTACCATTCATTAATAATTTTCATATTAATTTTTCAGTGGTCGCTGAAATGATTGCCACTGCATACAGGCTTTCCAATTATGCTGCTTAATTAGAAATGTCAATATTAAGAAATAATTAAACTGGGGAATACATTAAGGTTGTCAGGGACACTTAAAAAGTTATGACCATCACTCAAATGATGTTTTCTCTAACATGTTTTGCCATGATTTATACGTTAAAGATGAGACTTTGATCAATGTGTGATGCAAACTACACTGGATGGTTAGTAAGTGGCATGATGTTTATTTTCAGAGGCACTGTTCTCAGAGTCCATGTGGCAAATGCAGTCTTATTAAGAACTTTGTTTGTCTCTTTTTTGCAAAATGCAATCTCAAATTAAAACATGTATTAATGTTTGATTTGAGATATCTTGTGATTGTTTAAATTGCTTGCTGGATTGTTCAGTAGTCACTTGCAGTTAGTCAGTTAAATCATAAACATGTAATTATCTTTTTCTTCTGCAATGACCCAGTTAAGTGAATTTGTATACAGTACATTTATTATGATAATTAGGTGTGTTCAATAACCCACAGAACATAATGCGATCAATTAGATATTTAGGTGCGTGTACTTTTGATTTGGCTTGTGTTGACCTTTTAAACTAGTTCAATAGAAATCATTATCATTTATGATGATTTACATTTCTTGTTACAATAATATATGTATGAGTATTATGGACCTACTTATTGCTTTAATGACAGTCTTCATTTGTAAACATGATACATTTTATTTAAATTGCTAAATACCTAGCTCTGTTTTGAAAGGTTTTTGAAAGTTAAAAGTTAGATTTTCTACAACCACATTACATTATTTGGTCATAAACTGAGAATGTCCTTGTTCATTGTCGCTCTAACTCAAGCTTGATTGTCACAGTGCCCCATTCAGTAGATGTGGAGTTTATCTCGATATTTAAAGCATCCTTGGCTTGTGTTTATCTGAAGAGGCATTTTGCATGGCCTTTTGATTAGGAACACCTTTTCATTCCAATAGAGATGTCACGGGAAGCTGCATATTGATACTAGTAGATTTAAAGCAGGCTAATAATCAAGTGGAGCCGTCACCTGTTGACTGCAGTGGAGGCGGACTGAAAGAATGACTTGAAAGCATTTTTACCTCAAAGTGATGGCAGCCTCTAATGATAGGATTGGTTTTGGCACAGCACTATGGCCACGTTGCCCCTCAAAGCCTCGTGTGACAGCTCTTTAATTGGACCGCTCCGTTCCCTCCGTGCGATAAAATGTTACTAGCCCAGCATTGCTTGACTTGACTGTTGGTATAATTATCCCCAATACACTGTAATAAAATCAAGCAAGACAAAGTTGATCTCAAGTAATTCTCTATGTCTATTTATGAAAGCAACTTTATGTTCATTTGGACCTTGATATCCCTCTTACTGAATTATTTCTCGCCCTAATAAAGTGCTTACTGAGCGCTCATGCATGCAGGAGAACTCTGACTCCTCTGTTAGAGTTGAAACAACGTTTTGTGCCCGAGTTGGAAGCTAATTACTGAACCCATATCCAATTACTTTTGTGTGTTGTCTCTAGTTCTTCAAGTATATAGCAGAAACTGATTTTGACGTGTGAGAAAATGAACTCCTCATCACCCAGTCAGTGTAAACCGAATGTGTACATCACATCTGGACTTCAGTGGGAGGTTCTATCTCTGACCTTGATCCTGTTTACATCTCTCTCCGTCCGTCTTTTCCTTGTTGTTTTTTGCATCCCCCGCTGGACGCAAAGAGTAAAAAGACCCTTGTGAACCGAAAGCCTATATCAGTCGAATGAGAGAGAAAAAAAAGTTGGTGTTTGTGCGCGTATGCGTGTGTGTCTCCTCTAGCCTGCGGCTGCAGATTAGCCATGAGAGCCAGAGGATCGCCCCCGCTCTCTGACAAATGAGAAAAGCCACAGTGGCCCTGGCCAAAGTGACAGGCCAAATGGAAGCAATTCCTCCCGAGGCGGGGGAGAGCAGCTGTGACCGGGGCCCGCTATGCCACTCTACACAGGACCCTATGTGTGCGTGTGTGTTTGCTGTGTATTGGCTATATATAAGACAATTTCTCTCCTGGCACTTCCTCATGAGGCAATGTGTGTGTTGCTGACCTATGGGAAACCCCATCAGTGGCAGACCACCATGCACCTTTACCTGGGGGGTTAGGGTTTGCCATGTGTGTTTTTCTGACCCTGTTCTATTCTGCCCCACGCTCTATGGGATGCATCAGTGCGCATTGGTAGTCATGGGCCGTGTTATGGGCTTTTTACATTTCAATTTGTGCCAATGTAATGGGCCCTCTTCACATAGGGTCATTTCCTCTTAAAGGCAGTACCAGAGCCTCACTTCAGAGCCCTGTGGATGTGAGTAATGAACACTGAGCCCTGATGGATTAAATACTACCCTGCTGAGATTCACTCTTTCTGCTGCCGTTGGCATAGTGACCTGCTCGGAAAAAGACACTTTAAGGGGCAAGGGTGGCAAAGAGTGATATGAGTCCCAGGCATGGAGAGAAATGTGCAGAGTGTTTCCAAATCATCGATTTTTACATGTTGCCTTTTAAGATCTGATTTACAAGGGAGACATGGCGAAAATAGCAGCATCACAGACTTTCAGAAATTAACATGAAAGAACATAGATTATAGTAACATGATCCGATAGACGGAGACTTCCTGGACTCAATAGATTTACCCATAGCTTTAAACTGGATCAGGGTTATTCGGAAGTTCAAGATCAGCCTGTAGATTATCCCATGCAGTAGGTGCAGAAAAATCTTCCTTTCTCATTTCAGTTTGGACTTGAAAAAACAAAACGCTAAAAGTCCTGCCAACAGACAACAGGATTTTTAAAAGTACAATTTAAAAGAGAAAAAATAAGAAGGTTGCGATTTTACCACCAAAAGTAAAAAAACAAAACAACAACAACAACCTTGTGTCAGGCAGCGTGCAGAGTACAACAAAATGGTGAGTAAGAGATACACTGTTTATAAGGAAAATCCAATCCTTTTGCAAAACAATCATCAATTGAAAACCCAGGCTATGTCCTATACACACACAAACCCAAGACATGTCCTCTATATATACAGCTCCGGAAAGAATTAAGAGACCAATCCACATTTTTCTTAAATCCCGAACTACATGTATGGCAGCCATAGCAAAAAACACAAGTTGTGTCATTTATGAATTAAGATCATGTTCCCGGACAAAGCTTTTCTGGTACTCCATTAACTGCTTATTAAAGAAACTCAAAAGCCTTAAATAAACAGGACCAATGGTTTTCCAGTGTTCGAATAGGCCTAACAAATGACTGGTAGAAGATGTATAGCTCGGGGTTGGAGGCTGTTCCCACCAGTGTGTTGTATTCTGCCTCTAGTTCAGTAAGGCTTTCTGTCAAGAGATATATTCAAACCTGCGTCTACACAATGTCTTTCCTTCTTGTCTGTAAATCTCTCAGTTCTCCCCTCTTTCTCTCCCTCACATCACCCAGGGCCAAGTGGATCAGGCTTCACTTCGACACAGCCATCATAATTACTCCACGGCGGGAAAATCAATTACAGCCGAGCACCATTATTTCCAGAATGGAGCTAAACATTAAAGTTTAAAAAATCCAAATTATTAAAAAGCCATGCTCTCAGGGACACATACAGAATATTTACTGTTAACAAATAACTTAATAACTTCACTCTGAATTATTCATTCATGGCTCCCATTGGCTCAGCACGACTTGTCTCATAGTTAATTTCCCTGCCTTTATACATTGTTAAATATGTATCGCTTATCCTACTCTATTGGAGAACTTGTCAAATCAGTTTTGTGACCTTATTAGAAATTCTGAGCTGCAGTTTTTGGTGTTAGCTCATTTGAATATGCTTGTCTAGTCAAATTATGCTGTTTATAGACAGAGGAGTTTTCTGTTGGTCATTATGATGATACAGTAGGTCACTTTTATTTAAGGAATGGTTGTCATTGAAGCAAACATGTCCTTAAGTCGGCCTGGTTTGACTCACGTTTGAGCTAATGAGGTGGCTCTGATTGGAGCACCTAACAATCCAGCAATCATGGGTCATGTTTTTGATGTGTTTTTCTGCACCAAACTGTTTGTAGTTAAAATGTGATTAATCAGTCTTGCTACTTGAACTTGAAGTAGAAAATCATTGACATAAAACAAAGGTGGGTAGGATCGCAAGAGTGCCTTTTAGACAAAACATTGGCTCATGATGTTGCTGGTAATAAAACTGAAAATAGATTCCTTTTAGCTCTTTTTTTAGTCTCTTTAACTCGTAAAATCAATATGGCCTATCCAAATTGTTGTGTATTTCTTGGTTTTTGATGCAGATTTGCAGCCCTGAGGCTATATCCCGTCCTTAAGCCAATTGCTGCTGATGGCACTTCTCATTCCTTACCTCGGGGTGTGTACACAGAATATCACCAATGGGATTTATTTCTAATTGGCATTTATGCTCAATTCATGTTGTTGGGCTCTCACAAGATTAATGTTATTGCGACTTGTTCTAATAGCCATTGCAGCAGGCGGCATTTATATGTATATCCATTACAGGTTACACATACAGTAGTCCATGAAATGCAAATACCACTCTGTACACCCTCTCCGCTGTTAAAGGAGGAGGATAAATGGAATGTAATGGGCCGGGGGAAGATTGAGAATAAGGAAAGTAAAGGTGCTTGCTCTTTTGGCCCCTTCCAGCTGAGTGAATCAAAAACAATGTGGCAGAACCTGAAATAGTTTGCAGCTTTAGAAAAAGTCCCCGGGGGCCGTAAATTGGCTCTCAGAAGAGGGAAAAAGAAACAATTGCCCTTTACCTCCGAGGTTGCATGTCATCTCTCTGAAACTCACTACTGGGCAGATTAAGGTCAAGTAGACCATTCCCCCCCTCATTCCCCCCCTCTCCTCTGAACGGAGCAGAGAGAGGGCGAATGAAATGATGACATGGAGGGATTGAGCGAGGGAGAGACTGGGATTTTGAAGGTCTTTGAAAGAGGTTTTACACCTATCCCTGGTGGTTTTCCTTTCTCAGTCCAAGAGCTGTGTTGATAATGGCTACTTGTCAAAGAGGATAACCCACCTGCTCGTTGTAACTCAGTCCTGCTGCTCATAGCCTTGAGTTAAATATGAAAGAACCGCAATTGGGGTTAGTCGTAGTCCTGCATATTGGATGTTAGTGGCCCCTTAATGTAGCTCTAAAGGGGACACTAGTACACTATTGAAAGGGACATTACTGTCTGCATCCTGCCCTTATACTGCATTCTAACCAAGCTGTAGGCCTACTGAAATACAACTGGCCGGCCTCCTCAACAATTGGTTCCTAACCAGTGTTTCCCCTACCATTGTCTTGGAGGGGCGCTGCGCCCCGCCAACGGAGACCCGTGCCCCCCCTGAAATTCAAGGTGAATTTTTTTTTTTTAATATATATATATATATAGCACCAAATTGCAACTAATCTATATCTACTGTCACTGTTCACATTGAACATGTGCTCTTTTATTAAATAAACTAAACGCTTTCATTTTAAGTTGTGAGTTTAGTGTTTGTGACCCTAAGAAACACTGATGCATTAATCAATAACAACAATAGTCCACAGCTCCTCTCTCTGCTCCAGAGGATTTAAAAAATATATATCCCAATGCCACCCCCCCGCTCAGGCAGCACCCCTAAAGCAGTAAACCTAGGGGAAACACTGCTAACCTTTATTTATATATATATATCAACATGTGTTCATTTCCATTGATTGATTTAGGATGTGATTTAACAATCGTGTAAAAGTATTTATTGTTATCTACGTATATTTGTTACTTTATTAAACAATGTTTGGACCATTTTGCATTCATACTACCACCTTGGAATGGAAGAAGCTAGACATTTGTTTGTGTTTCAAAGCTTATATCAGTTTAACAAGTTATACTTTTAGCTGTTTTTTTTTGTTTTTTTTACCATAACTGATTCTTTTTAGATTTCTATTTCCACCATTTATCAAAAACTCGGCTCGCTTGCTACCTTGTTCACAAACGCTCTCAATCGTAACATGTTGTGTTCATGTGTCAAAGCTCAATAAGAGTATGATTTAAAAAACATCAAATCTGTTAAGCTACCCTGCACTCATCCATGTACCCAACATTTAGCAGTACCCCCTGTTTCACGGTCCTAAACCAAGCTGACCCTACATTTTGGAGAACATAAACCAATACGACGCTAACACCATATTATGTCATTAGGTACTCACTCGTCACAGATGATAAATCAATGAAACTGAAGTGGCAATCCTGCCAATTGTAATTACCGAATCAATTGACACACAATTAAGTCTTTTGTTTCAGTGGATTGTCCTGTCAATCAGGAAGGAGCCCCTGCACAGTCGGTAATGTGCCAGTGAATGGCATAACATTTTGCCTTTACATGTCAAGGGCACAGTTACGAAGTCTGCCGGCAATTAAGAACTATAATGTGCAGAGTAGAGCACGGCAACAAAATAGGCAGCAATTTCTTCTGCTCCTGTTGAAATTATGCTTATCAGGTAGCTCGCCTCAGCAAAGGTGAAGGGTCAGCCCGAGCAGGCAGGCAGCATTTCTCCACATAATTGAGAGAAGTTTGGATTTAATTGTATAATTAATCTTGTCGAATTAAGTTACACAGAAGTCCGACCCCTAAATTAGGCAGTCTGGAATATTTTAAATTGCCTTAATGTGAAATCTGGCTCCAGAATGCACTTTGTTCCCTCCTGATGGTACGAGGCAAGTTTTTAGCCACGATGAACACGGAAAGCTGTAATAACCTGTTAGCAGTTCTTATCACGTTGTTCCTTTTTTATATGATTAATTCCCTCTGAAAGTAATTGCAATTTCAAAGAGAGCCTCGTTTTATTGTATAGCTTATTGTGGGCCAGTGAAGAGGAAATATAAAGGCAGAATTCATGGTTATGCTCATCAAAATGAATCTGAGTTTTCTATGAATCTTTTTGATGAGGGTTTAGTTCTATAATTATTGTTTTCTTTTTGTTGATTGATTAACATATTCAGTTTGTATTTAATATGACTCCCTCTGTGTGCCAAATGGATTAACTTGACTTCAATACCCTGCTAGTTATCACAGTAGTGAGGCGATGGTGTATCAGTGATGGTTGCTTGGGGCAACAAGCCTAAGGTTGACATGTGAACTAGCACCAGGCCAATGTTGTTGAGAAAGAATAAAGAGAGCATCCTTTTCTGTGGACTGGACTCACCTGAGCAGCCTTATTTTTCTAAGTAAAGCGTCAACAAAGTGATAATTAAAAAAATCTCCTTAAGGATTTTATCTATTGACGATATGACTCCCAAGAAAACCACTTAGGGCTTCTGAAATAAACAATATCATCTTTCATACGTTTTAGTTTCATGTTTTAATTGTCTTACTGTTTGCGTTAATACACAGTATAAACCCAGGACTCTGTAAAGAAATAAAGATACTGAATGGATTATCAAAGTCAAATTAAGACTATTGAATTGAGTTGAAGCAATAATGCAGTTTCACCTGAAACTGTGTTCCTCTCTTAAATCATTATACACCGTATTGCTGATGATCAGGCCATGCTCTATTTTGGTAACTTCAGTAGCAAAGTAAAGCAGAATTCTGACATGTAATAGATTAAAAGGCTCATCAATACATCATATTAATCATTAATGATAATAACCGCTAGTGTCAGCCATTAGAGAGACCAAGGCTTCCTCTCAGGAGGGTAAACGAGCAGAATGTGGGATTCAGACTTTTCTTTTTCTGCTTCCACAGGGCAGAGATTCATTTCATCCACCAGTAGACAAAGCCAACATTAAGGCATACTTTATACAGAAGATGCTTAGATGATATCCTTGAATATTTGAATGTGGATGATGTATCACTAAGGAGCAGCTGTGCAAATGTATTTCATAAACATGAAGCGGTTTTAATGACATTGACAGTTATACATGTAACTCTGACCTGTTAGTGAATAGCATTATGTGAGTGGAGCTCATGGCCAGCGCTCTTTATCAAAACATGCTGAGCTCCGGCCAGCTTCTCTCTTCTATCGAGTTGTACACGATGATATGATACTATAACCTTGTAATAAATCCAAAAGCTCAAACTCCATCTCTAAACAAATGAATGCACCTCACAGTATCTCAGCCAGATAATCTTGTTTCAAGTCATAGTTAGGAGTGCATCTCACAGCAGTCACTCTCAACAGACTTTGCAGAGATTAGAAACACTTGAGTGGAGATTGGTTTGGGAGGAGGTAAGCCAGCTGAGGGTGTCACTGGGGGAATGGATACAAAGTCTGGAGTAACAATGAACTAACAATGATCTGAGATGTTGATAACGCCAATGTGAACATCACTAGTTTGTCCTTTGTATAAATGTAGATAGTATGATACTATGGTCAAATAATCTGATGAGATTCTGGGAGTGTGTTTACTCTGCATATATGAGTATATTTTCTATATATATTATTTTTGCATTTCTGTTGTGGACTCAACTCCAATGACATTTGTATTTACCGCAGTATGGAAATGAGAATGCACGTCCGATCGCAACAGCCTAGAAAGTGGGAGGCCCCTGGGGTATTTGCCGGCATAATTCTCTTCTTAACACAACGACCTTACTCTGCTGTTGTTGTCAGATTTAGTAACGGCAGACGCATGAGAGGAGCTGGTAGGAAAAAGTCTCCTTCGGCTTGTTCGAATGCCAACTGTGTGCACGGGCTTTCAAAGGGCCCTCTTTCATGTCTGTGACGCGTTGCTGTTTCTGTGTAGACGGCATCTCGGGAAGAGAAACACTACCACAGCACAATGCTGCTGTCACCCAGAATACAGATGGAGGATCTGCCCTTGTGCACTTTCCCTGAAGTACGTACTTGCATAGATGGCTCTATTCTGCACAGTTGTGTGTGTGTGTGTGTGTGTGTGTGTGTGTGTGTTTTTGTGTAGTGTGCTTTCTGCAAGTGGGGAGTCGACGCCTGCTGCAGTGGAGTATTCTGGAGTGTGATTATTTTTAATGCATGTTTCTCTGCTACCAAATTGTGGCAGGTATCTGTGCGGATTGTAAAACTTTCTGAAATAACACAGGTTTTGTTCTGGTAGAAATTATTGATGTTTTTTTGTTCAGATGCTGTACCTTCCTCAATTAATCGTATTTTAATCGTATTTTAATCGCGATTACGATTATGGCTTGCAACGATTACGAAAACAACATAATCGAAATAAAACGATTCTTTTTTTATTATTATTATTACTTTTCTTTTTTTTTTTCAAATAATTTTGTTTGGGTTTTTCAGTTGAATTATACTTAAAGTTCAGGGTAATCAACTGTTAAAAACATACTGTTCAAAAAAAAATTCTCCAATAAATTGATGTTTTCAAAGTAAATGGATATTCGTTTTGAATAATCGTGATTATTACAATTATTGACCCAAATAATCGAGATTATGATTTTTGCCATAATCAAGCAGCCCTACCTTCCTGTCCCTACAGAAAACACCAGGATGGCATTTATGATGTATTGGAAAATGTTCTTAGTGTACAACATTTAACCTTGAAACTCGCATGATATTTTGAAATAAAGGCACTTCTCCCTCTGCAACAGTCCATTGCAGCATACTGTTGTGAAATTGAATCCAGTTGCTTTTTTTAGGACTTCCACGCTGTATTTGGTTTCTGCCTCTTTTCCCAATGCGTCTTTGATTGTTAAGGGAAATCTTGTGAAATGCAAATGGGGCCAAACAGAATGTAATTGCTGCTGTGTGATGATTACGAGGGAGAACTAATGATGTCCCAACACTGGGGTCAGGTAGGGTTTAATTAGAGGAGGCACAATCAGTGTCACTCCACTCTCTCTCTCCTGTTCCCGGTGCCTGCCTGGTCCCGTGCCAGCTCGCTCTTCAAGAGAGTTTAAAGAAAATGGGCTGCTGATGTGAAAAGAGAAGGGGGGGGGAGGCAAAAATGAATGTAGCTAAGGTCCTTTGTTCAGAACCGACCTGTTTTGGAAATGGAGCCCCCTAAGAAACATTGGCCTGCCTGCAGATAAAGGTGGAGGTTAATGAACAGAGCAGAATGGAAAAGGTTGCCATTGGTGCTCCTGAAAACATTGGTCCACTGTGAGAAAAAGCCCTGTGATGCGTTCAACTACAGCCATACCCAGCTGCATGTACTCTTTAAGCAAAATGAAACAGCTCCCAAGCTTCACTGTGATCATGAGTTATTGTTTGGCAGGAATATGTTTTGTAACCGAGCAGATTACTCAAACAAGGAGACCAGATTGGACAGATGAGTGAGACCAGCCAAGGAGAATAGCTGTGGCCAACATTCCTGATTATCCAATCAGTGCTCCAAAAACATCAATTCCATCTCGTCAATAGATAATTAAGAGGGATAATTGGCTGGCTGCGCTCTGAGCAGACGAGGACTGCTGGTAGAGCTCCATCCCTTACCTCAGCATCATGCACACACACAGGAGACATCTGGCCACAGAAGGTCAACATCTGACCAAATAGGAGTTTGTTTAACACAGAAAAGTGGAGGTACTATTATTTTAGCGATCCAAATTGATTTTGAAATTGAGCATGTTTTGGAAATGTACGCACAGTAAACATTTGCAATCATTTAAAGTGGTTTTTCAACTCCCTTTCCCTCCTAGCGTTTCCAAGTAGTATTATCGTTGGACCCGCTCTCGCCAAGATAACTAGGATAGCTTTCCGTCTTCCTCAGAGCCAATAACACAAGACACACTGCATCTGTTTCCAAAAAACTGCACAATTAAGACCCCGATTACCTATTTCTGTGCGTTTATTGTTAAATAAAAACAGGAACAACCTACTTGTTCAAATATCGCAAGCAGTCATACTGTCAAAATAAACACCTTTAAGAATCCCAAAGAACTAGTATCCCTGGTCTCATTGCTATGATAATGCAGAGTAGAACATCTGGTATTATTCATAAGAACGCAGTTTTGTTTCTTAATAATCTAGCTTAGTACAAAGAACGTTTTTTATCACTCGCCACCTTCAACTTCGTGGCCTCCTCAGTCAACACGGCTCTTTTGCCGGGTGGATTTTCCACAGTAAACATTTCTCCGGTTGTCTGCCACCCAGTGATAGCTCCTGTAAGCTAATTAGCTGTTTCCTTATAGCAAATGCTCTCTGGTATGCAGTCAGTCATGTAGTGTAAATGTCCAGGGCTTTTATTGTGAAAGGATAATCAAGACCTACTAGCAAGCAGAATTGGATTGTAAAGTGAGGCTTATACAGAACCAATCTTAAGCCCTTGCATTGTGCAATCACATTAACTTCATTATGGTAAGTTAAAGCAAACATGTTGTCTGTTGCCACTTCAAAGTATTCTCCATTGAAGAGTGGGGTAATATTAAGCAAGATTATCTTTTGAGAGTGGAGACCAGTAGGCTGTTCCACATTACCATCCTTTCAATGATGTCTCTGTTGTTTTTAAACCACTTCTAAGGATCATCTTGCTCGGCAACTAAAGGCCCATTTTTACTAGGGCACCACCTCACCCTTTAGGAAGCCAAAGGCATATATATTTTCTCTCAACCGTCTTGCTCTGAGCTATTCATCCCTCTTAGATCCACGAGTGTGTGTGAAGTACAGGCCAGCAGATTTAAACGGACAGGGCCAGAGATTTAAAACATTGACCTGCCCGATCTCAACAGCTGTGTGCTAATCCATTCCATTGCTCCGACTGTCCTCCTGCTTTTTCTTGCTCTGGTGAATAGCAAGGTCCTTAATGTGTGAGATCAAGAGGAAAATAAGGCTCTCCAAATGGAATCAAATCACACGGAGGAGCTTCCCGGCTCGCAGCGAAAGGCCTCGGCAGCATTAGGGCCAGAATAAGACAGAGCAATTGGACTGTAATTCCCTTTCCAGCTATTAGCCCGTCACAGCTTGCCGTTTGCTCGGTTCGCTTCTCACCCCCCCCCTCCTCAACCAACCGGTCTTTGATTAATTCATTAATTCACAAACAGAAGCTGAATCACATCTCAGCACTCGGTCGACTCAAATTAGATGCAGGGTTACAATCAGTCCCTCCAACCCAAGACTGATCCGACAAATACAAAAATCCAGCATTACTGAGTAAATAGATCTCTGTCCATTCGGCCCGATAATTTGTTGCATTTTCATGTTTTATTTATGCTCAGCGAAGCTGCCTGCCCTCATATATCACAAACCCAACGAGGCAAGGCGGGTAAGGGTGTATTGATTTGGGTTGACTGTGCGCCCCTCCACACAGCCCTGCCCCTACAGCCACTGCTACGCCCCTCGCAGTTTGTATTAGTCTTGAGCTTTTTGCCCTCTAGCCCTTGTGCATTGGCTCTCATTCAATGGTCCCTCTTCTTGGCTCACACAGGGCCCAATCCCATTCCCATGCATTCAATATTCCCATTATAAGCTCATTAGACTAGTCATTGTTTTGGGCTCATTAATAGGATATCCATCGCCTTAGACACCTCTGAATTACCATGTCAGTGTGGCCCCTTTCAGAGCATCAACAGCGGGGGGATTTGCAGCATTGTGTGAGAGTGTGCGCCTTGCTCTCGCGCGTGCCACGTCGCCCTTGAGTTTGCTGACATGCCAGCCCCTCTAGAAACCTGCTGACACACTTCATGTAGATACACATGCAGCCCTACATACACACACTGAAGTCCTTCCTCCTCAGCCTCAGTTTCCCCGCCCACTCTCTCCCAGAGGCTTGTCCGTCAGTGATGCAGGAGACAGCCGAGCAAGCGGGCGGGGGGGGGCTGGGCCTAGATCAAGGTTTTTAACATGCGAAGCAGGTCCTCCTGTGCGTACATATTGATCCTCGGAGGGCTCCCAGGCCCCTTTTTCCCTTTCTTTCCCTGGCAGTGGAGGCCATTCATCACCGAGGCCATGACTGGAGAGCTCAAACAGCCGTCTCTGTCAGAAAATGGGCTGTGCCGGGCCGTGCTGTGCCACACCGCGCTGGCCTCTCTCATCAGGAGGGATGAAGCCTTGACACAGGGACTCATGGCGTGATCTGTTCCTCTCACTCTAAGGAGCATCCACACCGTGCTGGCCAATGCACAATCACGCCTCGATAAGCTTCTCCTAACTGCTGTATGAGATTGCAGTGTTCTACTCTCACCAACATGTTTTTATCGATTTTTAAAAAAGAAGAAAAATGATTAAAATAGGATACCAAGCAAGCTGTTTTGCTCATTGGTAAAATGAACTTGTCTCGGACAAGAAAACAATCCATTTTAAATGTTGCCCTCTTTTGTACTGTAGGTCCATTTTTAAATCTGCACTCAAAGAGGATGTATGAATCTCAAATATCCAGGTCATGTTTATCTCTGACATCTTTCCCCCCGGCTGGTGATTTATGCAACTCCCCTTCATTCTCTGCCTCCTGCCACACCTAGGTCCTCCCCCACACCCTCATGTTTGATTGATAGTGACTTTTGACGCCATAGGGAGACGTGCATCCCAGCTGAGCTGCCGAGGCTGGAGCTCCAGCCTCGGCCTAAGTTTGGGCCACGACAAGGACAAACAGGGAGAAGGACAGATGGTGGGAGGGAGCAGAACGGAGCATGGCCTCGGCGTCAGATGTGTTTTAAATAACTTTGACAGAGGAGTTTGAGCCGTCTCTCAGGGCTGGAGCTAATCTGATGTGAGAGGATGCCACACTGAGGCTGATAGGACACAGAGATAGAGCAGGGGAGGGAGCGGCAGAGGGAGGCATGGAGGGAGAGAGAAAGGGTAATAGAGGTGCTCACTCAGCTGGTGGGAAATCTGCCCTCTTCATCTTTTCATCTCTCCAGCCTCTCTCTTTCTCACTTTTCCCCTGCCTCCCTCTTTCAGTTATTTCCATTTACCACCAAGCCCAGGCTCTTCTCTCTTTCACACTTTGCGTCACGCTCCCCCTCGCCTCCCTCCATCTCTCTCCCTGTCGTCCCCTTCCACCATCTCCCCCGCCTGACCGCTCCCTCCCTCTGTCTTTCACAGACGATTTAGGAAGTCACAGCCTCTCCCTTCCATTTATGAAATTGCTCATGTTATTTCCTGCCCAGAGCCCCCCTCCCCTCACCCCCCTGTGCCCATCTCTCTCATAAGTCTTAGTGGATGCATCCCCTCTCAGCAGATAGTCCCAATCCTCCATCTGCACACAGCCGAGTGGCCAAAGCTCTAAAGAAAAACAAAAATTCATCCTGGGGGTAATATTCTCAGACAGCATGACTAGCCCCTGACACCACGACTCGGCCATAACACTGAACATCCATTCTTAATCCCCAACCATGGCCTCTTGTTTACCTCATCGCCCTCTGGCCACTGTGGAAAGACACATGCTGCCCCATTTTTCCTGTGGCTGTGTCTTTTTTTATAGGTTACTGTTCTGAGGCCGTCGCTGTTATGAGCTTTGTCCGAGTACTGGTATAGTCAGAGAGATTTACAGGGCCTCAAACCAGTTTTTCACATAATATTGAACCATTGCGCCTGTTTCAGTGCTTTTGAGGACAAAGGTAGTAGCAGTATATCATTCTGATTTTTTTTAAATACATACTTAATGTACTTAATTTGGATTATGTAAAGAGGGATTTGGGTTGAATTGAACTAAATGTTAACCCTGCATAAAACATTGAATGATTATTTTTGGCTGCGGGACTAGCTGTAAACACAATGTGTTATCACATTATGCCGTTATAGAGATAACCTATTGGTAAACATTTACACATATTTACACGGCTGACATCCTGGTGAATGTTAATCAAACA
The DNA here is from genome assembly GCF_902827165.1 of Trematomus bernacchii. Taxonomy (NCBI): domain Eukaryota; kingdom Metazoa; phylum Chordata; class Actinopteri; order Perciformes; family Nototheniidae; genus Trematomus; species Trematomus bernacchii. Next base: position 11,048,414 of record NW_022987313.1, on the reverse strand, counting down.
TGCAGTCCTCTTTAAAGCCTTGTTTTGGTCTCCACCAACTACTTAGTGAAATGGCGTTTCAGCTGCTTAATGTTCCACTCTGCTAGCTATTGACCTTCAATCTGTATTTTGTTGACGTGCAGAAATCATACAGTGGATTTATCAGAGCTTTACCTGTAAACTGTAAATCCAAAACATTGAGCTAAAAGTAGCTAATACACTCCAAACACTGGGTGGAACTGCAGAATCTGGTGTGCAGGTTTGGTGTTATAAAGTAATTAGAGCAGTTTTAGATTTAGTTCACTGTTAGTAGTTTGAGATAATATTCTTCTAGACCATAACACAAAAAAACACTAAAGTCGCCTACATTTTTCTGGTCTTATTTTGACATCCTTGTTGTTTGTCACACTTCTGGACATGGATAATCTACTTAATGGGTTGGCTTCTAAAGGCTACCCTCTAGTAACTATGCTCAGCATCTCCAAGCTGCTGTATTGAAAACACAGAGATGTTATTCATATCGTTTATGTTGTAGCATACAGAAACAGAAGATTAATAATAAACACTGTTGCGTTATGAATGAAATCAGGTTATTTTAACCATGTAACCATAGTGAACTGCTACCTTATTCACAGTAATTGGGTGTAATGTAGTGTGCATAGTGTGCATGTAACCTTTCACAATGGAAAGGCCCCATATGACTAGGAATGCAAGGATGCGTGTGTGCCTAACCTGTGACTGTGTGCATGCAGGCACATACAAATGTATTTTTTTCAAGTTAGAGTGTGATGTAGAGCAGAACAGACAGAGAGCCAGACAGAAGGAAGTAGGGAATGAGCGTCAAATGGTGAAGGAGAAAAAAAATATCCAGGGGAACCTTGATGGTGCTCGGCTTGATGCTGATGGGTGAGGGACGGCAGCGCCAGGGAAAGGAAGAGATTGAGTGAAGGATGTGTGTGAGGTGGGTGGGGGTAGATTGTGGCGGCCTGTCCTTGTGCCTCCTCCACTCCTCTCCTCTCAGCCTGTTTCTGGCTCATTACCCCCTCCGCCAGCAGACTTCTCCCTGGGCGGCAGGGAAAAGAACTGTCCTCTGTCGCTCTCACAGACAGCCGCAGCCTGAGCGCTGCCCTGCCCTCCTGATATTAATCAACACACACACTCCCGCTCACACACTCTCCCTAGCAAGCTCCTCTGACGGACAGGCTGGTGGGCAGCCGTCTCTTCTCCCAGCCCTCACTCGCAAATGAGACATCTAACCTCTTCGAGATGCAGTCGAGGGACAGGATATTAGAAAAGTTTTATTGGGAGGAAACTTTGTTTTTATTATGTGGTCTTGTGTGACTGGCTGTGGGAGGAGAAGCCAAATGTGTGCTTGGTGCTGCTGTGTGGCTTTATATTTCCCCCGAATGTTTTTAAAATAATTCTAAAGAAATGACTGATAATTGCTCTTCATTATTGACGGTCAGCTAAGATTAATATATTTGACCAAAGATGGCTTTTGTGTTTTTGATGGACAATCTTTTGCCCAAATGGTAAAAAAGGACGCCTCGCCACAATAAAAAATGTAAATACACTAATGTAGCCTACTGTTACTGTCCAATTGATTCACAGGTTAAATACATGGACTAACACTGAATCTAACTTATGAACTATATTTGTATTAATAATGTTATTAACCGCGGGGAAACTGACCCAATACTTTTTAATCATGACCAACTGACATCGATTTAGATGTTTCATTAACATTTTAAACTGCTTAAGGATTATAATTCATATTTATGTGGTCAGAAAACTAATAATTGGGACTTTGAATAAGGAATAATGCGAGGCTGCATAAATGAAAAACTCCGACATTGGGATCAGGGCCTTGCACCAATGTTAGACCAGCCGTATATACCGTTTCAGAAGCTGACAGAAAATGCTGAAATATTTTCATTTTTCAAATATATATGGTCATAAAAATCAGGGTTTGAGCTGGTGGGAGCTTTGTTACCCTAAAAACAAAATGTCCAAATGTGTTCATGATTATTGCTGGAAAAGAGACCCCCCTTTAAAGAAGCCAGAACTGGACTCTTAATACACATGAGTATCTGCAAGTTCAATCAATATACATCATTATACTTAATAAAATGGCTAGTGTAGATGGCTGACTTGCTCTTCATAGCGCCGTAGTACACTCTGTCGGTTCTTCCCTAAAGATATTCCAGAGCGCCACCCCCTCCCCACCTTACCCTCTTTGCCCTCTCTCAGAACCTGTGCCCGCTGACAGTGTGCCAGGTGTGCCCATACCCAGGAGACGTGCCCGGTGTCACCCACATTGGCCGGGAAGAGGAGGGAGATGCAAGCTCGGTGCACAGGATAAATTCATGGCGGGGGGTCGGGGGCTGAGAAATCCCTGTTGCTGGTATGTGTGACATTAGCTGGCTGCCTTCCCTCCTCTCTGGGCGAAGCTCTCGGCCCCGGCCCTGCCTTCACACGCTGACTGCGTATGTGAACCGGTGTCCGAGTGACACATTCCCTGGCAGGGAGCCAGAATATGAAATGATCGTATTATTCACGTCCTACCTTTGACATTGTCTGTTATCTGTGCAGCAGGAAGCGCAGACAGAGCTATATGGCAGTACTGTCCATCTGAGGTGATGTGTTTTAAATGTTAAGTAAAGAAAAACCCAGGAAATGTGTCTTGTTAGCCGCTGTCATTCAGGACGGTCCAGTTTGTCTCCTGGTTTGACGACGTGCTAATAGCTTAGCTTCCACCGCTGTGCTGCCGTCTCCCGGGTGTTCCTCCAGTCTTCCTGTTCTGATGAGAGCAGCTGGACACTGGGGAGTCTTCGTCTCCTTTCTCAGGCAGACTATGCAATTTAAACCTGCCTCGGGCATGTAGATATTACTCCCCGGCGAGATGGCTGAAAATTAATGGAAATTGTTTTAGTGGAATCATTATTAACATTCTCCTTTGGATGCCCTTTTGTCATCTCAGCCCTGGTGCCTCTTCCTTTTTTTTCTCACGCTAATTTATGCAGCGGTTGACATTCCTGTCGGTGTGTGAATGTGCTGGGAAATGTGAATAATCAGACTAATAATTGTTAATTGCTCCGTCACATCAGTGGGCAGATATTTGGGCAGAAGAAGACTATCAATCATGCATTTATTTATCTTATTTGGATGTTGTTTTCCCTCTCCTCTTCATTGCCATCATTTCTGGTTTTTAGCATCCAGTGTGATGTGATTTTCTGCGGTACAACTTATACACAGGGAAAGAGGTATTACAGTTTTTCCCCTCATGTTTTTCCCCTGGTGAAAAAGACTTAGTTGTAGATGTAGCATAACATAGCAGAGTCACTCATCTCTGGAACCAGGAAATCACATTCCCTCACACATACGACTCAATTTCACACCCCAAGCTGGATTAAGAGGACTCTTCGCTCAGGGCCTGCGCAGGAAAAAGGGTAAATATCACTCTTGTTCCTGGTGCCGGAAAATCCGCTATTTAAATGGGGGGAGTAATATAAGTGACATTTTCCAGTTCATTATGCAGCCCCTGACCTTCACGATGTACGACTCGGATACTTCCCCGGCGAAAGGCGAAGACTGGTTCTCCGTAATAGGAGATGTTTGACCTTGTCAGGAACTAAGGGGAGGTCAGGGATGAAGGAGGCTGTAATCGGCCCGAGAGAGATCTGAGTGGAGAAACACCTGCTACAATGACTCATAACACTGTAACGCTCTATAAACAGCTGCTTAGCTGGTTTTAGTCAGATTTGCAGTTAAAGAAAGAAATAGAAATCCAATAATTTCTTGACACAATTTAGTACAACTTTTTGTATATTTTTTAAAGCGATAAAGCCTTTGATACATCATGTAGATTTCCGATACGCAGGGATAATCTATATTTGTCGAATGTGAATTACATCATCTGGTCTTCAGATTTGTGTTTATCTCCGTTTGTTGCCAAACTGTTGAAGCTTATCACACATGGATTCAACTAATCTCCAACTGGCTTTTTGCCTTTACGCCCAACTGTACTTTAAAGACTCCTCAGGATTCCAGATAAATACACCGCACTCAGTCACCAAACGTAATAGAAAGTAATCATATCGGGAGTCTTTCATGGATTAGGCTGTTTTCAATGTGACTTATAATCTCTTTCATTTGTGTGAACTACAATGATGTGCACTGGGCGCCTGGCAGAGATAATCTTATTACCCAGTTGGCTTTTGTTTTCTGCTGCCTTGCTTTTATTCTCTATTAAAATATGTTGCTGCATTATACATGCTAATTTGTGGCTGGGCATAATTGGGGTCTTGCTTTAAAAAAACCTCTCCCCTGTTTGGTAGAAGATTAGGAATTTCATCTTCAGGATTATGTATAGAGTACAGTGAAAAGCCCATGAAATAGTCTTGCGTTCCATTATGCTTAAAGCCACTCAAGCTTATTAATGTGAAAGGAAAATGTATTATTCTCCACACAACGGCATTGTCATATGACAAAAAGATGTCAGATGGCAGCTTTTGTGATTGATGGGATTGGTCGGCTGATTAGTTCTTGTCCAATCAGTTTGCTTCAGGGATCAAATTCATCAAGCCAATGAGCTTTCAAAAAGACAGACAAATCCTGGTTATTCTAGTTCAGTGTGTTCTCAGGATTGTTAGAAATAGCCTAACACCCTCTGTCGAAGCTGCAAAAGCAAGAGCTGTCAGATCTTCTATACCACTATAATCAGAAATGGAACAGCAGCAAAACTAGCATTGGACACCAGAAGCGAGAATGTGAGGCGGATAAAACCCAGCAACCTCATTGATCACTGGTGGCTTTTCATGAGCCTCTGATGCGGAGAGATCAGAGCTTCAATCTTACTATGAAATCATATCTCACAATGTGAAATGAATCGCAGATCTGCTTTAAAAAAATGTCAAAGAAAGTGCAAAGAGAATATTCAGATGTCAGTATTTCTGCCTCGTTCACCTAGGGGTCTAATAAGTGATCACACAGGAAACGGGGAATCTCTCCCCAATAACGGCAAGCTGCTTTTGATTTTGTGTCAAAACATATTTAAAATTTGAACAGTGCCGTCATTCCTGTGGCGCGCCTCTCTCCGCTTGTCACGGGAGACGTCACGGCACGCCGCTCCAAAACACGAGGCTCCTTTCATTTTTCTGTCTGACACGTTAAGTGTGATGGTACAAAGAGGTTCCATTTTAATTGTTTGGACAGATCGCTCAAGGGAGAGGGGCTTTGATTTTGGGTGTTGACAGAATAGGCACAAGGCTTGCTGAGTTGCTTTGGTGTCTGTCTTGCCAATGCTGGCAGTGCACTGTATTGATCGTGATAGGCTGTTTTCCTCAGGCCGCACTTAAGCTAAAGGCCAAGCTTTCGCCAACCTATCACAGTGGCTATTGTTGAGGGAATAACTATAAAGTGCTATGATGCAGCTATGACTAGTTATCGCTGCACCCTTTTGATTTTGTGCGCAAAATAATCCATTCAATCAAATCTTGACTCTCAATCAATTTTTATCAGATGATCTTTCAGATAGATATTATGAAAGCTATGCAGCAAGCGCGGTGACAAACAAGCCATTGATCTATAAGCATGAGTCAACTGTATGTGTAATATCTGTATTAAATAAGACGAATGGGCACTTGAGCTGGGCCGTGCAGGCACTTTATGAAATAGGAGTATACTTGGATGAAGCCTAGCGAGTGGTGAGAAATCACCTGTTGATGGGCTGTAATGTAATAGAACATTCCTTTTTGAATGGGCGGGAACCATAATGTCACACAGTCCATTAATATTCTCCTGCTGTGCCCACATCTTGGCTCTGTGCTCCGGGGGAATGATTAGGGAGACGGACAACGAGGCGATGACACAAGAAAACAACTTCCCCCACCTCCCTTCATCTCCTCCCCACCCCTCCCTTTTCTTTGCCTCCCTTCAACCCTTCAACACAACAGCCACAAATTACCCACTTTGCTTGCAATATTATCACGGCTGATCGTTGGTGTCCATAATTAGAGTCTTAGTGTCGTCTAGCCTCCATTAGGCTAACAATAGAGCATTGGAACAGGGCCACTTTGGGCAAATAACATGTTGAGAACACTTGACTTTTGTGAAGAGATAGTGAAAAGCATCCAAAGCCATTACTGATCCAAACAGCCGTGAATGGTTCTGAGGCTCTGTGAAAGCCGTGAATAGACAGACTGTGGAATCATCTCTGTCGCAGAAAACAGCCGTATACACGGGCGAAGATGCATAGGATGCAATCACAAGCAGAAACACAGACACACGCGTCTGTATGCTCAAACGACAGTGACAGTGTTTTTCCCTTTCTGTGCACATATTCCTTTGACAGAGACGCAAATACAAATATCATCAGGCTGCACGCTGCAGCCTAGTGGAGCTTGTATTTCAATCACACAGCGTCAGATAGCTCGCTGCTGACTTTCCTCCCAGGCTACGGAGAGAGAGAGAGAGCACTCTGTATTCTGAGCCGAGTCCCCGTTTGATCTCCGTCATCGCCCCTCTAAGACATCATTGTGTAACACTGTAAAAGTGGACAGCTTCATGGAGTGAAGGAAATATCAAGGAAGTTATTCATAAATATTAGATAAGATCAAAACAGCCAGTTGCTCTCAGACTCTGAGCTCCTGGGTCAAGCCATCCACATCTCTTTGATTTGTATTTCTTCCACTCAGGCTGTGCGGGGAGGATGAGCATGCATTGAAATTGAAGGCCCCCCTGAAAGAGCTGGAAAACGGGAAAAATATGAAAAAAAAAACACCAAAGCAGTCCAATCCTGTTACTTACAAGCCACTAATAAAACACAAATCTACTGTTTTGTTTCATTTCTGATCAACACTTTTCATTATTCATAATTCTCTTGTTTTGATTACCGTCCCTAACGCACAGCACGATGAACCTGTGGAGATTAATAGGCAGTGTTCTCCAAACTCTTCCTCCTCTCCTCCGGAGCTGACACAAATTGGTGAAATATCACTTTGATCATGCCTCCTGAACAACAAACAAAACACAAACCTAATTAGCCTAATTCAAAATCGTTCCAAATGCTTCTGTTTTTTTCTGAAAGCCTTCCTTCTCTGTGCTGTTATAAGACAAAACTAAGTGAGATGGAGCAGTTTCAGTTTTGTACTTCTTTGTATTGCATTTGTGTACTACAACGGGTGGAAATTCTGACCTTAGATATGTTACTTGACAGAAGCCAGGGGGCACCAATTGCAATAATGCATCAGTTCTCTTTCCTGAACCACAAGCCAGACAGCAAAATAAAGACAAACTGCTTTCAACAGACTAACTAGCCATAGTAGGTTTTTCCATGTGGGATAGCTAGCTATGCTGACTCCTTTGTTGATGTTAGTCATCCCATCTGGGCACAAATGTGAGGTGGCAGAGGAATCAAAGGCTATATGACTTATGGCACCACTTTATTTAAATCGCAGTGAAGAATGAGTGTAGATATATGCTTATGTACTTAGTATCAACCAGATATATAGTCATGCCTGGCTTCATATTTTGCAAGTCCTGTTGAGATGTAACGCAATCAATGGATCTAACCAGTGCTGGAAGTAAACTTTACTCAAGTACCATACTTAAAGGTAGGGTAGGTAAGTTTGAGAAACCGGCTCGAGATACACTTTTTGTTATATTCCATGGAATGCTCTTAACATCCCGATAGCAATGAATATCTTAAGTGCTTTGACAAAAAATCCATAAAAAAATGTCATCTGTGGAAGCCGTAGTACTGTAAAAAGTACGACCAATCATTTTAGCTGGCCCGGCTAAAATAACTGGATGGCCTACCTGCCTGTCAGCCTTCCATCTGTGCACAAACTTATCTCGTGCCCTCATTGGTCATGTGCGCGTTCGTGTGTGTTGGAGGAGGGGCTCTGTAAGGAAGTGGCAGATTTTCTCCGGTTGTGTATTTTCAAATTCTAGCGATCTCGAGCCGGTTTCTCAAACTTACCTACCCTACCTTTAAGTATTGTTTTGACATACTTGTACTATACTTGAGGATTTCGATTTTATGCCACTTCATTCTATAAATCCACAAATGTTCCTTTTACACATAAAAACACTTGATATGCTAATGTAATATAATGCAGCACTCAAATACTAATCAACCCAATATTTAACAAATAATAAATAAAAAAACATAAAAATGCCATTTTATATATTTGTTATTAATATTAAGGATAATTGAAGGCGGTAATATAATAATCTATAATATAAAATGTGAAAATAGCCATTCTGCATACAAAGAACTATTACTTTTGATACTTTGAGTATATTTACTTAATAACCGTTCTGTACATTTCCTTAGGTAACATTTCGCATACAGGACTTGCAATGGAGTATTTTAAGACTTGTATTTTCACCTAAGTAAAGGCTCTGAGTGTTTCTTCCACCTCTAGTCTTAACTATAGTCTTGATGATCACATTAAGAGGCTCCTATACCCACTCATGAATATGCTAAGTCCACCGTGAAATAAGCAAAGTGCTCGCCTGGAGCTGCTGCTGCCACTAAATAGCTGTAAGAGTTGATGCATTCCGTCAATAGGGACTTTTCCAAGGGCAGCAATGCACCAAAGCTATATACAGCATTTGAAGTGTTCACTCACTACAAGCAGCATGAAGTCTACCTTGCAATGCTAGCGGATTAGCTCACGTTGCCTCGCTAACATATGCAATGACTGCCGGCGAGCTCTTCCCCATTAGGTTTGCACATCAAAGGCGGCGGGAGAAGTTCTTCACAGGCAGTTAAAAGTGGGCTCAGTGTGGATCTTGTAAATACCGTCTTTGAGTCTGTGCCTCTCGGGGGACACTTCACACACTCCTCCAGTCAGGAGAAGGGAGGGAGGGAAGGAGAGGAGCAGTGACAGGCATCAGAGGCGGGGGGGGGGGGGGGGGGGGGAGAAGGTGGGGGACGTTCCTGAGAGCCCAGTCCCCTGTCACCTCCAGGATAGGATCTGTGGATGAAGAAAATCACTCTCCTCTACTCTCCTCTCCCCGTCTGCATCTCATCCTCTTCCTCCTCTTCACACTTCACATGATAGCTGACGGTGAAAGTAGAGCATGGCTGTTTTCCGTTTTTCCTTTTGAGTCATGTTTTTCATAACACATAAATAGAGCATGCGGCGTCCTGGGAGTTGTGTGATTCTGTGTTTCAGTATACACGCGGACACAATAGCATCCACTCTTCTCAAGTGTTGTTGAAAACATTTTATCCATCATTGCCGTTTGTAGGGCTCTGGTGAGGCCCTCGACTCCGCAAGGAGCAGAAGAAATAAGATGAGTGTTTTGTTAGCAGCCACACACACACACACACACACACACACACACACACACACACACACACACGCACACCGTACGCTCCCAAGCCCATCGTTGCCTGGTTTTTGCAGACTGATCAATGCAAATGCTGTTATTTACCCAAGCCTGAAATGAAAAGACTATGGATCAATTTGATGCACTTCCATAGGGTGTGTGCACAGAATGGCTGGCTGGCTTTTTTTTGTCTAGTCTACACCCCCCCCCCCCCCACACACACACACCCCCCCCCCCCCCCTTCCTCTCCTTTCTTAGTCATCCATCCTTCATCTTAAACCAATCCCCCCCCGTCAACATCACTAATGCAGAAATATACTACCATGCTCTCTCTCACGTACACAAAACATCAACAATGCATTCTCTCCCTGCACGCTCTCTCTTCCTTTCAAACACACCCACAGTGTGACACTGGGGCTGCATCCGCCTGAGCTGTGTGAGAGTGTATCTGTGCGTTTGTGTGTGTTTTGGGCTGACCCACTTTCTGTGCTTGGCCGGGCTTGTGCTGCTGCTGCTGCTGGCTGCTGTGCTGCTAGGGGGAGATCCCTGCAGACTCCCCCAGAACAGACTCCAGCTCTCCTCCTGACAGACACTCACCGTGGCATGTTATCCCCCGTGCGGATTGGAGACCTCTGCCTCTCTCTCTTTCTCTGTATATGTGTGTGTGAGTTTCAGATGCACCTTGACGCAGATTCACAAGTGAATACTCACAGAATGACTCGCGCAGTAACAGCATCCTCACCATAGCAAACACACAACACTCTCTCACACACATATGCAAAGCACATACCATCCCAGATCTGTATATTTTTAATTCCATCCACCCTCCTCCGGCTCCTCCTCCACTCTTCCCTGTGTTTGTCTGGAGTTATTGTTTCAATCTTGCTGCATCAGGGGGCCCCTGAAGGTTATAAATTAAACATAAATGCAAATGCGCTGAGCCATTGCCCTCCTCCACCTCCCTCCTCCTCCTCGCACACACGCATCCTCGCCATTCAAACAGATCAGTGTGTCTGCGAATTAATAGGAGAACAGTGGGCTTTTTTTAATGAGCGAGGGAGGAAAATTAGAGTTGCAAAGCCACAGCGCGCGCACCAAGAGCTGCAGCCGAGGCAACGGCTTGAAAAGCCCGGCGCCATCATAGAATATGCTAATGCTCCAGGTCCCCTCTCTGTCAGCCTCAGTGTTGCTCTAGATGAGATCAGAGCTGAGGCTTTGATCTGGGGCGCTGATGGGAGCCAGAATCGTCATGTGCACAAAGTACAGAGAGCAGGAAGGGTGTGGATGAGGCTTGTTCTAATCAGAAAAGGTGCACACAACCACTGATGAATCTCTAACATGAAAGAAATGCTCGGATCATTTAAGGAGATATCGTTTTGTCTTTCAAACACACACCAACAGGAGTCACTTTTTTGTCACCTACACATTTTCTTTCTCTCACGCATACAAGGAGGGTGTAAACATCCTGTCTTCTCGGGGTGTCCTATAGATAAATAGCCATCTGGTCTTGTTGATGCTATAGGCTGGGCCTGAGTACACTGAATGGTGAACGCCATGGAGACTTTGTAGACCGACCATAACAACGTTATAGCTTTTATTCTCTGCCATATGGGCTCATAAAGGCAAACGGCTGGGAGAGGTTTCCAGGGATGTCACTCTCTTTTTTTCATTTTGAGTGAGCTTCTATTGGGAAATGTGGGATTAAGCCTTGCTGTAGCCTAATGATATTAACCACGTTTTCTTTTTTTTCATACTGATATTAATATTTGTGTATGCAGCTGTCCCACCTTCTAACTAAGGTAACTTCAGTCCTACTGAAGGTGTTCCTGTTTGTATTTTTTGTAATACATTTATTTATTTTGTAAAGCTTGTACCAACACTGTGTCTCCAGCAGGGGTCTACCCATTGTCATGGCTTCATAGTGAGTTCACACTGCACTCAGTATAAGCAGAGTGAATTGTGCCCCCTTGTTTTACCATTATGTGTCCTGCAGCAACAATTTGGTGTTAAAAAAATAGGGCCATCACTACCCGGTCATCACCATTACTTAATCATCATTACATCTATCACGGGCATCTTCGTTGTCAATGTCATCATTGCATTTTGTTTCCACCAGTCATAATCATTATCATGGCCATCCTCAGCACAACTCTCATCCCCAAATCCTTCTCTTCCCACCCCTCCCCTCCTCCCCTCACCCCTCCTCTTTCATCCACAGCTCCCTCTGTTGATCAAATGCATCTGATCTCATCAAAGCAGACCCTCTGCTCATTCAAGTCCCAACAGACACCCCAGCTTCTTTACTAAGCACTATTTTACATTTTCATGTTTGAATACCACTGATGGGATAGCATATCTTGTAGACTTTGGTTTTGTGTGGTCCTACACAGCAGCCTGGGGTTGATTTATTTTCTTCTTTTTCTCTCTTTTTTATTTCATTATCATATCAGACCGACTCCTCTCTGATAAAGTAAAGCCAATGAAGGAAATTAAAGAGTGTAGCCTTTTATTCAAATAGGACCCTAATGAAGAATGGCTTTAATATTCATGATATTCATAATGCATTCCTATGGAGGCTTGCAGTGAGTTTATAGTTACCTACTGGTACTGAATGACCATTTGTATCTGCTGAGACAAAGACTGAGCCCCTAGACTTTTATATAGTTTTGATATTTCCATGGTTTACTATTATTACACAATTGCTATCTTTTTTTGTTGAAGAGGAATGTTACTCATTTTCAAGCTGGGTAGAATTGAATGCTGTGTATAGTGAACGAACTCTGTGGTGATATTCCAACATTATAGCTGCTATAAAGTGAGATTACATTCCTATTACGATGGCAACATTATTGCGCACAGCTTGTGGTTGCGTGTCCGACTCCTGTCAGAGCTGCAGAGAACTGCCTTGAGCCGAGGGACAGAGAGGGTGGGATGAGGGAAAAGCTGGTCTGGATAATAGTGGAGAAACTCGCTCGGGTAAACTTAACATCTGCTGGTGGGTTTATGTGAAGAATCCGTGTGGACCAGGGGAACAGTGTTCGTGCGTAAAGTGGAAATGCCCGATCTGTCACGGTCATTGTTTGTCTAAAAGTAATATGTACTTTGAACTCAAGGGAAGGGGTCAATACGTGGCTCTCTGAGCTGCGATTATTAAAAGAAATCCGGATATTTTAAAGACAGGAAGAACACGAATGTCATGTAGAATTAATACAGTCATCAGTATATCCTTTTTATTGTAAAATTAACCTTCAAAACATCGTAAAACACACAGAAACATCAAAATGCAGCGCGCGTAATGGCTCGATCCAGTCCGGATTTTCCATGCGATGCGCGTCGGAGCCCTGGAGGTGGATAAGCTGGTAGAGCCCGCTCTCTCTCATGCCATGCTGGGCCACAAGGGCTCCGGGAGACGCTGCTACATATTACCGAGAACCGGGATGGAGGAGAGGCGGAGGGGGGAAGAAAAAAAAGTTTCGTTTAAACCTGGCAGAGAAACTTTCAACATGAAGCCTCACTGACGCACCATTTCGACACCACCACCAGAGCTAGAACAAAGCTTGCTTTTCCACTGAATACATTTTCCTCCTCCCAGCTTGTGTTTTTCTTCCCTCTTGTATTATTCTCCGTGCGTGCACGGCTGGTCGGGGCTCGCTGTCATTGCGCGCTGAGATGTTGGAGTGACCATGGCTGCGCAAGTTGCATCGGCTCCGACCAGAACTAATAACACAAATAAGAAATTGTCAAGCGGTTTGTGTCCGGAGCTCAATTCGGGGAAATCAGGAGGAGGAGGGTCCGTACAGCGGACTGGACCGATGCTGGGCTCCGGAGATGGGACTCTGAATAATGTAGACCATCACCGCCGAAACGAGCTCAACATGGTTCATTCAACTTCCACGACTCACAACGCTTCGGACGGCCACGACAAAGATGGGAATAACCTCACGTCCGCCTCGGCTTCGACTAATTCCTCCACTTCCTCGATGGAAACGGGTTTGATTGCGAACCACAAGCTGAAATGTGTGGGGAGCGGAGATCCCCCTCAGTCTCAGCCGCCGCAGCAGCAGCAGCAGCCGCCGCAGTTCGGACAATTTGCGCCACATCAGCAGCGACAGATCCAAAGTAACAACACCGCCAACAACAACGGCCAGGGGCCCCGTGGGGACAAGGGGATGGATCACCAGCACCACGGCGGCAAAGAGAACCTGTTGGGGGGCCAGGGAGAGCCACAGCAACACATGCCAGGAAAAGGTGAGGGGGAGCTCACCTGTAAACCCGCGGAGAGGATGATGGGTACCAGGTATGAACACTCTAACTTGGGGCCAACTAGTAACAACTCTGAGTTTAATAACAACTATTACACTCCGAGGCCTTGTTATGAGCAACATGGCGGACAGCAGCAGCAGAGCAGTGGGATGGGGATAACGCACTCTTCGGCACAGAACAGCATGGAGAACTCCCACGAAGCGGGGTACCAGAACAGCCAGTACAATCAGTACCCGGCGTACAGGGCAGGCTACGGCGGAGGGGCCTACGGGATGATGGGCCCCACCGGAGGCAGACAACCTGGGAACATGATGATGGGCAGCAACTCCTCAGCAAGCCACAGCAAGTCCCCTCTGGGAGCTGCTTCGGGGGGCTTTCAGAGGTTCCCGGGACAAACTCAGCAGCAGCAGCAACCGCAGCAGCAGCAGCATCCCTCAGGGGCCACCCCGACTCTAAACCAACTGCTGACGTCCCCCAGCCCCATGATGCGGGGCTATGGCGGTGCATATCAAGACTACAGCGGCCCCACGGCGCAGCAGCAAGCAGGCATGGGCCTAGGGAAAGACGCGGGGCCCCAGTACGGAGCCAACTCGGCTCATGGATGGGGAGGGCAGCAGAGAAACCATCCGCAAATGAGTCCAGGGAATGGAGGGCAAGGCCTCGGCAGGGCTCAGGTAAGTTTCTGGAAACTTCATTAGTCAGCCAATCAGTGAACTTTGGTTTTTCTCCACGCTGGTGTGTCACTCATTTTTACAAGGTGCTGTGTGTGTTGACAACAAATAGGCCCGTATGCCCCGGACATTACCTGTGGTAGAGTGTTGAAGTATGTAGATCATTTCAGGAAAATAACCTTGGTTTATATTTGTATCAAAGGGATTTTATGCAGAATAAATACATTTTTTTTAAATTGTAGGCAAAAGTGTAAAATATAAGACCTGTTGGAGATTTAACAAGACAGAAAAAGGGAAGATAACGTAAGCAAAACATTTAGATTCTAAAACATTAGCTTCTTGATTTGGCTTTAAATGAGGCTGTAATTACTGATAGGCTAAATCATAGGCGGTGACCATACTCATGTTTTTATAGATCATATTTGTGTTGTTCACCCTCCACTTTATTTCTTTTTTGATGAGTTTTAAAGCAGCATTAATGTTAGAGAGATTCAACTCTGCCGACGTGGTGTCAGACACGTTGCGAAACGCCCTGTTTAGAGGACGTGTTGTGTTCGAGGTGCTCGCCGAACAAAGTAAAACATGCCTTTAGAATATGTAGATCAACGCTAATTTTAAACGGCAACGTTCTCTAACAATTCTCAACTCTTCGTGTTTTGAAAAATGAACGGACACCGTGGCCGTGCGAAGAAACAGTGTGTCCCTGTCCGCGCGCTCAGTCTCGAGCTGGAGCATGTCGGTGCGCCTCGTATTATTCCCATGCAGCTCGGGATTTGAATAGTGGAGGTAAACTGGCTAAAAGCTCTCCGCACTCCCAGCTCACAGTTGACACCCAGCCTGCCATCTGATTGGCTCCCTGTGGTCCCGCTGGGCAGACTGCACTCAGAAAAAAAAGGAGGATACTTGCAAGGCTCCTTGGCCATGGCGTTGTAGTGATGCTGCATTCATGTCTGATGGGAATACTCCAGACTTGGAGGCCTTCCAACGCAATAATTGAAGTTTTATGAAGGTTTTGGCTGATCTGGATAATTATTCTCATAATTCTTCCACACTGAAAAGATGTACAAAAACACTTCAATGTCAGCTCTTAATGACAGAAAGGAAATCATGTGTGAGTTAACATTTTAAACTACTTTTTCTACTTGTATTCTTTGTTGAAGAATATGTTTTTTTAAGTTATTTGTAATTTAGCATTTTAATTATAGTTTTTGAAAAATTGTCCAACACACATATCTTAAAAATGGGAAGTTAAAACATAATATAATTGTTGCATTGACATTTTGAAATACAAGGGAAAGGTCCGTTTTTGTGGAAACCTTTTTATTCAACAACCCTGTTGGCTAACCTCTGTTAGCTTGAGGTTGAATGCCTTGCATGAGGGCACCCCAGGTAAAACTAGAAGAAAGTATTCCTCCCCCTGTTTTTGGGGGCTGCACTCAGGGGTCCCTGGGTGTCCCCAAACCTTGTGCTGAACACCGATGTGTCAACAGCGTGCAGACAGGGGAGGGAGGCACTGCCAGCTCAGAACTCTGCCCCAAAACAAAAAAGCAGCCATTATTCTGCAGTTGTTTTTGATGCACTAAATTATTCGTACTGCAGGATGGCACATCTGGACGACTGCAGGGTAAGGTGGTTGAGCAAAGCTTATACTGTCTGCAAAACAAAAGCAGTTCATTAGCCTACATTGTTTCAATCAAAGGCAATTTGTGTTGGATGCTGGGGAAATTAAGTGAATGTTTTAGCGTGGGAGTGTTTGCTGCTGTATTGATTGTATCAAATTATGCACTGATAAAATGGTCACTAGAAACCTACAGTAAACTCACTCCTTAATTATTACTGGGTTTGTGCAAACTGGTTATTAAGAATATATATACCATGGAGACTTATAACTCTGATAACAAATCAGTATAGGTATATTCTATACTATTTATGTTCAGCTTTTTAGTGAGTATATATCCAACAAACCAGCTCCCTGAACAAATCTTACATTTATCATTATATACGGCAATTTCTTTTTTTCAGTCTGCCACTTCAGGATTGAGTGCGTGTGCGACAGTGTTTTTTCCTCAGCTCTACCTACATTTCAGCAGCAGTATATTCACGCTACAAAAGCCCTATGTTTAATTCATATTTGGAGCGGCAGCAGCGCACTGACAGGCTGTGTGAGAAAGGCGAGCGGTGTAGTGCATAATAGTGCCTCCAAATTGGCCCCGTGATATGCCTGCGCTTCACTTCAGAGTGCGTTTGGTCGGAGCACGCCTCCGTCACCTGTTGGCACAGTTTCCCCTCTTTCAAATTCAATTTCCCTCCCCACTGCCTCTCTTCAGGAGCAAGCTGTGAGCGAAACGAGTGCACCTCATTTACACCGCTGTCCCCCCCCCCCACCCACCTCACGCTCACTTGTCTGGCCGCTCACCAAAATAAAGACAGAACCCTACTGTGTTTGTGTGTGTGTTGTGCATGTGTATACACACCAGAGACACATGTTATTTAGAGGTGTGTGTGTTGAACCTGCTCTATCATCAAAATCACATCGTCCTATTACAAATAACTGAGGCCTATTTCATTGACAAATAATAGAGCAATTTTCAGTGTTCAGTTTGTGACCTTCAGCCTCATTGTGTGTTTGCATGTTTGGTAACACGCCAGCTGTTTTAAATCCATGCTGTTTCAGCTCAATGTGTGTTTTCCTATAGCAGCAATACACTGCACATGTGCACTCCTAATGACTTAGGCTCACATCATATGAAACAGCATATTCTGTCTCAACCTATATGTATAACAAGGATCTGTCTGGAATCTACTAATCAGAAGACATCACAGACAGACACACACATATCACACACACACAGAACAATACAAGTAATTAGTAGATTATAACGAGAGCGTCGGAAATAGCGTTGTTGCTCACATAATTGCAGCAGTAACTCGTTTAAAATCTGACCTAATAAAACAAAAAATAAATGGATATCTACGGCTTCCTCTAATTGATCACTATTATGCTCGGTGTTTTGCCTTTATTTTTTTTAAAAGTGTAATCAAAGCTCAGTAGTTCTACATATCAAAGACGAGAGCCAATCCCATCCTTGGTTAATGTGCTTACCTTGAAATGATTCCTGCTCGCAGTGCTCTCCAGTGCATACTGTTTACATTTCTCTCTTATGAATTATTAGTGTGATACGAACAAAGACTTTATAATAGGAGCAATGCATCAATGTCACATTGTATTATGCGGCTATCTCAGGGAGCCTTGTGCATAGTGATGGGCCTGACTGTGGCTGCTGGAATTTAATTTATGGCTCATGTTCTGCATCGGGCAGACAGCCCACGGGGTCCAGTCAGGTGTGTATGTTTGGGGGGCTTTTTTTTTTTAAGGGTGGTGTTTTGTGTGTGTGTGTGTGTGTGTGTGTGTGTGTGTGTGTGTGTGTGTGTGTGTGTGTGTGTGTGTGTGTGTGTGTGTGTGTGTGTGTGTGTGTGTGTGTGTGTGTGTGTGTGTGTGTGTGTGTGTGTGTGTGTGTGTGTGTGTGTGTGTGTGTGTGTGTGTGTGTGTGTGTGTGTGGTGTGTGTGTGTGTGTGTGTGTGTGTGTGTGTGTGTGTGTGTGTGTGTGTGTGTGTGTGTGTGTGTGTGTGTGTGTGTGTGTGTGTGTGTGTGAGACTGCTGAAGCCCCTTCGTCAGCACTAAGCAGTCCAAATGTAACCCCGCCTCTCTCACAACGTCTCTCCCTCCCTCCGTCTCTCGCTCTCTGATCCCTCCCGTCAGTCGTTTGTTTATGTCGGTTTGTTTACATCTCTGTCTTTGCTAGCAAGCGCACTGCTGATTAGCAACACTAGAGTTACATTTTAATTTGCTCTGTTGCGTCCGATAAGAGCCCCGCACAGCTTTTTTTTGTAATCTTCCTCAGATGAAACACAGAGCCTACGTAGGTAATTGGCAGGCCGGGGTTATCCCTGGTCTGCATGCGGTTCCCACATAAACGCCAATTAATTCAGATTTTTTGAAGAAATATGAATTTAAAGAATAGTCTGTCCAGTTGCATCACCAGACGTAAATTGGTATTATAAGATGGCTTAATAAAATGCCTTTTATTTTCCTTTCTGGTTGCACCATGCACTCTCAGCATCCCCTGGAGTTAAAGGTTGATTTGTAAAGGCCCTGAAGAAAGGATTTAATTACTGTGAGCGGCCGCTGATTTGGTGTCAGCTGTTTCTCAGCTCGGTCTTATCCAAACTGCCGGTGTCAGGAGGAGGCAGAAAAATCTAAACCAAAGCAATTTTTATGGAAGAAAGTTAATTGTGCATATGGGAGAATTTGACTTTTCCGTGTGGATGTAGCTTTCAGGCTTTGATTTGATATTCATTTCAATTACATTTCTCAACCTTGTTTAGTTTGTGTCAGCAGTGGAGAAGAACTATACCATGTTATAAAACTACAGGCGTCATCTGGCATTCTGGGATTTGTAGAATACATTACAGCTCTGTTATTTATTTAGATAAAGAACCTACATGTACGTGTGACCACAACTTTCTATTTTTGTCTCAAACAGAATTATGGATCTAATAGCAATGACATTTTAAATAGCTGTTAGCTCTCTTTCTATTATCTGTTCAATTTGTTCAGTGAGAACTACCACCAGCAAAAGGGAAGTCCTTTGAATATTTATTAATATTCGTTAATTCAAAAGTGCCGCTATGCAGCGTGAAAACTGAAACAAAGAAAAGGTATTGGCAGTGTTAATATGACCATGTAGTCACAACTTCTGCAAAGGCACAGTTTTGACATTCTTGTTTGTAAAAATATTGCTTTTGTTATATTAGTTATAACCAATGCATTCCTGTGGACAAATGGTTATGTATAAACATTGATTCATACACATAGTTTTGATTGTGTAATTTAATCAGTTTCAAGACTTTCTTGTGATATTTTATTGGATTTTTAGTTGTCTTTCTAATTCCAATAGGTCATGATTTGCATCTATTTGCAGAGACTCAGCTGCTGCCTGCTCTGTGTAAACAGGCGGAGTATAGGAAGGCCAGAGATGTAGAGATGTAGGCGATATTTGAAGTGAGTCACATGGAGGGCTGCTGACTTCTGAGGAATGGTCCTGGCTCAGCTAACAGAGACAGAGAATCAGTACTGAACTCTGGAAAAACGTCAGCATAGTTAAATCCTCTCTCTCCTGATCTCACCCTGCATCAGCCTTGTAAAATTTGCACGAAAAAAAGTAGTATTTACGAGTTTTTGGCCTCACACACACACACAAAGATATTGGGTTTCCTCCCCCAAGTAGTGTGTGTGTGTGTGTGGCTGTGGCTGGCAGGGTGCCAGGTATTATGGCAGTGGATGCTGTAGTGACACCCCCCACCCACCCCTCCACCCTGACCTTCACATATGCTAATTAGCCATGTGGAGCTGCAGAAAGGAAGGAGATTTGTTTTCTTTTTCTCAATCTTTTTCTTTCTTTATGGCATTTTACTACACATTATACTATATACTCACTAATAAACAGATGGTTTTCTTTTAACTTTCACAGCCATGTCTTTTTTTGTCTCTCCTCTTTTATCTGCCTCATGTCCCTGGCTCTCAGTAGCTAGCTGGGTCTCCCCGGGGACCAACAGTCAGTTCAGAGGTATTTAGACAGACAGCGTATCCTATCGAATATTTATACACTATAGTGAACAGATCTGTGTCAGCGCTGATACACTGCCCTGCTTCTCTCCTCTCTAGCCCGCAGAAGAGGGAATGGAAACACAGTGTCCGGGTCAGTCCCTGTAGAAATGACTCATTTTGTGATTGCAGCTATTAATGCAAATTCAAAGAGTCAGCGTGACATTTTTAAGATCCAACCATCTCCTTCCTCTTTATATAATACAACTAATAGTCTGATAGTTCAGCTTTACAAAAAGAAAATAGAGGGTGATAATTGGCGAATTATTGTCAGAATTCCCTTTTTTTATTTAAAAGAATGGAGGAGAGTTTTGGGGCACTTTCTTTGTCAGTGAATATGTATAGTATTGGTTTAGTCTGCTGAGTAGATAATCCACTTATAACAAAATGAGCCCATTTGATTTGTAGATAGTCACAGAGATTTTGACATAGAAACCAATGTGAAATCCATAAAGTGGGACTTCACGTGTGAACCTCCACCATCCTCCCCTCCTCTTACCAGCCTGTGAGAAAATCATCATCATCATTATCATCATCATCATCATCATCACCATCATCTGTCACTTTTCCCATCAAAGCCTCTGTTTCCACACTGCACACGGTGCGCTCTAGTCACACGTCTTGCTGTTTTGGTTCGACTTGATCCTAATCAGCGCTGGCACAGTGGGACCATTCGCTCAGCTATAGGAAGAAAAAAAAGGAGAATACAACCAAACGGCACCAGCAAGGCGCTGTCTGTCGCCTGTGAAGCGCAGAGGGACAAAAATAGAAAAACGATGGGACACGGACGACACAACGAGTTTCTGTTGATGGGTTTTGTCTGTTTCTTCAGGTTGTTTCTTTTCCATTTTCTCTTTTTTTCTCCTTTTCTGTCACACACACACACATACACACACACACACACACACACACACACACACACACACACACACACTCGCACACACTTAAACATACCGTTACTGTGTTTATCTCTGTCCTTTGTGTTGACTGGTCAACCATGTATTTCCCCCGCCACAACATATTTCATCTTTTTCCTTCTTAACCAAACTTAAGATTGTCCATTTCAGATTACTATGGGTGTGTGTGTGTTTCTGTGTCCGAACATCGCTAGTGTTGTTGTTGTTGTTGTTGTATTGATGATTTATAGACATTGGTCAGACACAACAGGACACTCTTGGTCAATACTGGCTGAACGCTACCTAATTTAGATCAAATTTAGGAAGCAACTTCACACCACATCCTCCAAAAACACACACACACACACACACACAAACACACACACACACACACACACACCACACACACACACACACACACACACACACACACACACACACACACACACACACACACACACACACACACACATGCATATTGGCTCACTGGAGAAACTGCATGTGGGATACATGATATGGCCGACCTGAGTTCCAGCCACTCCTTGGACACAAACCTGATGAACTGGATTAGATATTGACAACAGAAGTGAACTTTATTTTGAAGCTTAAATGTCGTATTTCTTTAAGATGTTAATTCCTTCAAAGGATATCAATACGGTTGGCAATAGCAGATGTTTGCTGTTCACAGTTAATCTCCCTGTGCAACTGAGCCTGTGTGTGTGTGTGAGTGTCTCCCTACTCAATGAACATCCATAGTTACTGTTGGCTAAACATGCAAAGGTTACTGTAATGTCAGACACATGCCAGAGGGGAGTGTGGAATACCACATTAACATAATCCATAGACAACCGTCCCTTTTACAAACACCACTGTGCCAGGCCTATCGCCGCCGCGCTGCAGGAGCACATGACTGCTACGCTGCGTGACACTGGATGGAGGAACTCCAACACAGTGGCACTCTTACTCTTCCAAGGAAAATGGCTGGTTGTCAGTTTTTGGCATGACTTGCCAGGACAAATTACAATGCTTGAACCTGAAACCTTCCTCCGCTCTACCCAAGGCAAGGGCTGACAGCTTACATTGCTCACACAGTTACAAAATGCGGAGGTATTGTTGTCTTGTCTGACCCGCTGGCCTCTGGCTGCATGTGTCAACAGTTTGTTGTGTACTGTGAGAACTTCCAACAACTCAGTGGGCAGAGGCTGGATTTGGCAACAATTTGTTGGAATAACACCCTTCTGTGGGGGTTATTTTTTGTGGGGTTGAATATTTCCCTGACCTCTTCACTGCAGTGTATGGGACTATGAGAATAGCTTTATAAGGCCTTCACGGATCAACATATCCACAACTTAGCTTTAAATGTAGCTGTGTTTACCATTTCTTAAGCAATTAGGGATAATCTTTCTAGCAGAAATGAATACAAAGAAACTGTGGGACTAATATTAAAGCATTCTGTGTTAATTAGATGTTTTATGGTGGTTAAGGAGGATGTTGGCCTCTCACCCGCTGGGGCTAGAGTCTGTGCTGACAGTCGGAGTGATTGTTTTGATAATTATGTGTGCATAAGACCGAGAAGAGGCTCTTACTGCATTTGGAAAAATACTTTCTTTTTTATATTTACAGCTTGGTTTGTCGGCGCTTTCAGTGTTGTTCTGAGGGATCCATTGTTTTCACTCGCATAACGGTTATTTTAATTAGTCTGTCTTTGGAAATTCCCTGTGTGTGTTGTGGTTTGTGTTGGACACTGCAGCCTCCCACAGCTCCCAGACATTTCTCAACTTTTTTTTTTACACGTTGGCTACGTTCCAAAAGCAGAGTCATGCGTGGAAAACTTCAGCAAGTTCACATTTTTCATCAGCATTTTAAAGCATAAACAACTTTTCCATCTCTCGTTTTCTCTGCTGTTCTCTCTCTCCGCCCATCTTCCCAATTGTTTCCAAGTCTCTGTCTTTTGGATGCTAGTTGTGGGTGACCTTGGCTGGTGACTACAGTGCCTCTACTCATTAAGTAGTAAAGATGAATGGTTCCATTATAACAGGGGGAAAAAACGAGCGGGGCCAATTAGTGGTAATTAACAGCGGAGAGGGCGAAGCGCTCTGGAGGGCACCATGACCCGCACTCTGGAGGGGCAGAGGGGAGCAGGGCGCATGTATATGGGGGGGGTTTAAGGCATATATGTGCAGAAAAATTAGTATTGGATAGGTGTGAAGTTGGTGATAATAGGTGTGTGTACTGATGTAATGGAAAGAGATGTATTCCTGTGTGTGACGGAAACATTACTTTGTGTGTTCAATTTTTGGTAGAGTGTGTGGGGTAGGGCTGCCCAATAGAATTATATTATATGGATATTGTGATTTGAGACTTGATATGGATTTCTTATGTCGTTATATCGCATAAGTGTCTTTTCCTGAAGACAGTATTTGGTTTAATGTGAAAATAAATATATTGCTGTGGGGCTGCGAAGAAATCCTGGCCTACAAAGATATACAAAAAACCCATTTGTATTTGGTACAGATACTAATTTCAAAATGATAATTTTACATATCATTTTCAATGATAATGTGAATACTGTTTCAAACATGATAACTCCCTCTTATATTTCATATATCGCAATTGCGTAGTTAGTTGGTGCAGCGCTACCAACCGGTAGCCATTCTGTTATTTGCCTTTACCCACTTAGCTATTTTATCATCATACCAGATGATTTTCCATCAAAAATATGTATATGTAGATGTAAATATTTTGTGAAATCATCAACTGTTAACACTACAATATCATTGCCATACCGATATGGTATCTGATCAGAAATATTGTCTATTATATTTTCTCCATATCGCCCAACCTTAGGTTTTAGTATCAATATGTGTCCCTCGATGCAATGGATTTGTTAATCAACGGGAGGTCTAAGTTTGTATATGTGTAACCAGGGTAATGGGAAATTGCTTGTGTGAATATGAGCATAATGGTTACATGTGGGTGTTTATGTGATGTTTAAGATATACGCCTGTTATATAACGAGGTGCATTGTAATGCAAAGCTGTTGGTGTGTAGCATTGAAGGCATTCATGCATGCTGACATATTGGAAAATCACTGGGGAAAATCGCCACGTTTGAGCATATCGAGGTGATTGGAGGTCAACAGCCGGCGACACCTCTCTTTGACTCCTAACCCGTGATGTGATGCCCCCCCCTCCTCCCGCCCGCCGCCCTTTGGTGTGGCCAGGGAGCTCGTTAGGCAAAGGTCTGAGAATAAAAGGCCCTGAAATGCCAAGCCAATATAGCATCAGCGCTAATGAACATTTTGTGATGATTTTTGTCCTTAATTGGGGATTTTTTTTTTGTGCTGATCTGCAGTATTTTAACATCTCAGCATCAAGGAGAAACTCAAGGTTGTTCACTAAGAGACTCTTACTCTCCCTCCGTCTCTCTTTCACAGCCGCTGCACTTGATTTATTCACCCCGCCTACCTCCCGGTTTTTATCAGTTCTTGGTTAAAATTGTCACAGTCGTGTAATCCTTTGGGGGCCACTATAGCTAGGAGACACACACACCACGTGAGTGAGCACTAAGGTGTGTGTGTGTGTGTGTGTGTGTGTGTGTGTGTGTGTGTGTGTGTGTGTGTGTGTGTGTGTGTGTGTGTGTGTGTGTGTGTGTGTGTGTGTGTGTGTGTGTGTGTGTGTGTGTGTGTGTGTGTGTGTGTGTGTGTGTGTGTGTGTGTGTGTGTGGGTGTGTGTGTGTGTGTGTGTGTGTGTGTGTGTGTGTGTGTGGTCCTGGTATTGGCGGTGAGGTGTTTCACCAGTAGGTAGAACGGGGTCTTGTGTCCAACATGGAAATCCTGGCAAGTCAATAAAGGGATGTTCAATATAAGCGGGAACAAAGGCTGTGTGTCACTTTAACAGCCATGTTAGAATTGGCATTTAGTGACAGAGAGCATTTGTCGAGGCTGGAGATTTTTTTTAAAGGTATTTTGCAAAGTGCTGGCAAAGTGCTGCTTTCAGGGCCCCTGAAATTGCAATTCCTAGTAAATGGATGGTTTGAGGAGTATACAATGTATTAGAAGTCAATTGTGCATGGGAGGGCCTATTTTCCATATCGCTAGTCGAAGTGTGTTACTGTGTGTGTGTGTGTGTGTTTGTGTTGCATCTCTGCCTTCGTGGCCCACACTAACGCATTGAGACTGCACATGCCCCCGCTCCATCTATTCCCCTGTTGCTCCAACGTCTCTCGGCTCCGTCATGCACAGGTTTGTCTGTATGATAAGGTTGATGGAGGGGGGGGGGGTCACTGTGGGGGCCACTACGTACATTACAAACCATTACCCATAATGGCCTCCTTCCCCACACCCGGCATATCCATTCCCTTTCCCTCTTCTGACATTTATTTTATGACTGCTTACATATCAAATATTTAAATAAACAGAATTGGGGGCTTCGGCTGAGGTTTGCCCGGGAGGGGAGTTGCGGCTGAGGGAGAAAGGGGATAGATGATGACATTCATTTCCGAAACGAGGAAAGAAAAAAAAAAACAAGGTTGGGTGGAGGGGTGGTGGTGCTGAAGGGTGGGAGGAAAAGCAGCAGCGGAGAGGAAGGGGAAGAAAAAAATGCTTCGCTTGGCTCCAATCAAAGCGGGCGGAGGAGGGCGGCGGCGTGCTTTTTTGCTTACGCGTGGCAGCATCGGTGACAGACGGTTGTGTATGTGCTTGTGTGTACGGGCGAGAATGTTTATGTGTGTGGGGCTCATCCGTCAGCATTTCCCGGGGACGGGGGAAAAGGCCCTTGTGGATCGTAAAAAGCAGCCCGTCGTGCTGAAGCAATATCAATTGCGCGGCAACCGGCAATGAGTTCAGAGCACAAGGCAAAGTAACAAAGGGAGAACAAAAAACAAGAAAGAAACTAAGTGTAACACAGCAATGAGAGGAAGGACACAGGGAGGGATTGAAGGTGAGGAATAGGAAGATTTATCTCTTTTTTTTTTCTCTTGGGGAGAAAGTGGGTGTGAAGGGGGGAGGCAGAGTAGGAAGGGGATAAGGAGGAAGGTGTAGATATATGTAGAGAGACAGAGAGTCCCGGGGTGCAGGCGGCCAGTCTTGTGCTGGCTGGCGTCGGTGGGAGGCCCATTACTGTCAGGCTAATCTTAAAATAATTAATTGCGAAGTCGACGCTTTTTAAAGAGTATTGTAATTGAATCCTAAATTAGGCTTGGGAAAGGGGACGCGTCCTGCTTTGCTGCAAGTCTGTTCCCATTCTACATTCACACACACACACACACACAAATAGACATAAGTGGGTTGTGCGCACAGGCGGGCAGGAGGGGAAAAAAAGACAACAGGCGAAGGAAATGCTAATGAAATGCATATTTGGGGAGAAAGGGGCCATCTATAATTTAGCTGTGCTCTTTGAATGTGAATGATTTGTGTGCAAGCGCTGTGATTTATTTTTGTTGTGCAGAGGGATAATTCTGTCAGAGTAGGCTTTATTCTTGTAAACAAATGTGGGGAAAAGAGCAGAATAAAAGTGGAGTAATAAAGTAAATAGAATGGTATGAATACATTTAGCTACTGGCATGAATCATTTGTATAGGGGATGGAGGGGTTTGATGAAAGAGAGATGACAGATATGAGCGCTGTGAGATTGCCTGATGAAATTCTGCGCTAGCCTCCAATTCACTACTTTCTGGAACTTGTTTTCATTTTTTTGTGAGTTTTCTTTTTTTCTCTCATGGATTAGTGCAGTGTATTCCTTTCCCACGCACCCACACAAGTAGGTAGAGCGAAGCCTTAACAGGCACACGCCTAACATGCCCCTTATAACCCCTTCAAGGCCCTTTAGCACTAACCTCCGCACCAAGGCTCTGCTTAAAACAAGCAGCTCAATGTGCTTTCACTTACACACGCTGCTGCCCACATGGCTCCTGCTGGATGACCCCTGCAAAACTATAAGCTATAGAACTTTCTGGATCAAAGCTCCGGGAAAGGGGTCTGCCCTCCATAAACGTCGGCCCTGCTCCATAACTCTGGCAGGAGCCATGGAAGAAAGATGGCACGGGGTGCGAGGTCAGGGAGACGTTTCTAAAAGGCAATAATGGAAACTAGGCAGTCGACACATGCTTTGTGTCCAAGATAAAAAGTAGAGAGACTGCAATCATGTGTGGAATATTTTAGTAAACTCCAACTTATATAAACATTGAATGTCATAGCATTTACAATGCAATTATTTATAAAGGGCTTGATAATACCTACTATGATATAGCTCAGCGTTGACACACAGATTACTTGATTAAGTATCTAAACGGTGTAGTTGCTTATGTATTTCCTGTTATGCTACGCTGTACTTAAATCTCACCTCTGCCAAGTTCCAACACATAAGAACCAGTTGAACCGCTCCTCCAACATGTTGGCCCTTGCTGCCGTTCACCCCAATGCACCGCGCAGTTCAGGTGCAGCTTTATTGTCATCTGTATTAAAATCCAAGTCAGAAATGGAATACAATGCAATTCTTCAGCTCTGGCGCAAGAATCGGGCGGCATCAGTATGACAAATCAAACGTTCCTCATGCTGTTTTCCAAATGTTTGAAACCTATTCAACTCTTATTTGGCCCAGCTCTGACAGCTATTAACTTGGCTCAGAACATCCCATTTTCTCCTGGCTGACTGGGATGAATAAAAGCGGAGCGGACAATATTGTGGTCTAGCTGAGCACGGCTGACTCTTCTGTCTCTGTGATCCCTCTATCAATAAGGAACACAGGCCTGTCAGAAGGCCTGCCAACTGTCTGGCTGTCCATGCAGCCTGCTCTCTACGCAACATCTGGACACAGATGGTACGCACTGATCGCACACTCACACACACAATACTTATACACATGTTTTGCTGATTCTGGCAGACTTTCATAGACATACTGTTCATTTACAGGTTTTTGAAACAGTAATTTGTGTGTGTGTGTGTGTGTGTATGTGTGCCTCCATGCATCCACAAACATATTCAACTTACATATTTAGTGCTTGACATGAAAATTCCAATCTACAGTGTAGGTGAAAACATACAATACATTGTCAGAATCAGACACATGGTGAAATGTGTGTTACTGCTAAAGGATCCTTGGGGTCTCCTGGGAAATATGCACGTCTCTTTAATATGTCTGGCCTTTAATAAAAACCTGAACATCAAAGGTCGGTCAAGGTTCAGTGTGTAAAACAACTCATGATCAGGGTACTTATTCTGGCCACAGACGTGTGCTTGCTCTGATTTAGATACTCTGTGTGGTTGCATTATTAATCAATTCTGAATTAGTTACTGTAAGATTTAGCTATCGTTTGATTTGATTTTCTCATATAGTAAAAATATATGAGGATGATGAAAACGAAACTACTAAGGACCAATACCTGACAGCCAATATTTATGGGGTTCTGGTGTGGCCAGCAGATATCCAAGCTAAGACTTCTTGGTGCGCTGCTCCAAGTTCACAGTTCGATTAGCAAGTGATTGTTTCACAAGTAGCCTGTTATAAAAAATATGTAAGCTTATAAAAAGCAAAATATTCATCAGACGATGGCCAATGAGCTCCGGGATTGCATTTCGGCCACTATGTTTTTTAATTTTTTCTCTCCTCACAGAATGTGTTAACAAAAGCCTGCTTGAACGTGATTGGTCAGTTCGGCTTGGACTAAAAACAGACACTACAGTAGACACTTCTTATACCAATGCCTTGTGCTATTACCTACACATTCTTTATATGAATGTACGGTCTATTTATATACATTATTTTCAGCACCATGTACAAATCTCAATATGGTCTTTTATAGTATTCATATGGTCTGGCACATTCAGTCCACCGTAAACATGGCTGCCCTGGGGCATAGCAATAATGGGACTGAATGGTGGAGTTAAGTGTGAGTCAGAGGTGTGTATGTGCAGTCAGGGCAGGCCATGCATCAGGGCTCCCACAGGCTCACATTGATCGACCCAGTTCCCCCCCCCACCTCATGTTCCCAGCCAGCATCAGTGATTGATTCCCAGTCAGGGCCCTGGAGATGGGAGGCCTGGCCTGGGCTAACAGAGCCTGGGGCCTCCCTGAGGATGACCTGGAGGGACTGGGGCGGGAGGGAAGCCTATTTCCAGGGCCCCTTACCCAGGTGGAGGAGCCCATTTCTGGGAAAGTCTTCTCAGCGGGGTGCAGGAATGGAGGCTCACATTCATTACGGGAGAAAATGAAGGCCATGTCTGCTGCTGCTGTGACCGCTTTATTGAGCTGTGGGGAAAAACAAGTGTGTGTTTGAGTGTATGTATGCAAGAGGTGAGGAGATATTGGTGCATAGGGGTTTGGGGGGAGTGAATACCACCTTAACATGCTTTCACACAGTCCTTCATACACACCGACACACTGTTCTATTACCACTGAAAGCTGGAATACATTTTCTGTTTCCACTTACAATGTTCAAGACTCTAACCTGCTGTGTTCCCATTCACACCGAACACCACCGCCGCCGCGAGTCAACAAGCCCCTCTCCATGTCATTTTACAGGCGATAAAGTGACATAGAGTAAAACGGAGGGGGAAATAAATTATATGAAAATCCATTTTTTTCTAATTAACTTTGTAAATTTCCCGCTGAGCTATCAGACGTGGGGGCCCGCCGTGTCGTGCCGAGTCCGATAATGAAATCAATTTGGTTCAAATTGTTTCAGGTGACTTTTAATGAGTATCTAATATCCGCCTGAGGAAGGAAGGTCAGGATATTTGTTTGTTATTTGTGTTTTTTTTATTTAAGTGATGGATCACTTGCAGGACAAACATGGATGGTTTCACCCTGGAGGACTGGGCAGTGATCCAAAACAAACAGCCTGAATATAAATCCTTGTTTTTTTGGTAGGAAGCCCCCTATAACTGCACCGCGGGTATGACCTGCTTTGACAACTTGCTTTTTATAGATACTGTATTATTACTTCTTATTAAGTGCTTCATGAAAGATATTATTTTTTTTGAAATATTACACCTGGGTTTCAGGAAGAGAATCAGGGAGGAAAGTTGGAAAAGAGCCTAATAACAGGGACGGGGGCTTATTGTGGTTTTTCTTCAGATGAAGCTTTCATAATTGACTCTGCTCCCTCTCCCTCAATGGCCAGCCTCCCAGCCTGAGGAGCTCGTTAAGCTTTGCCTTACAGGGAAGACTAATGGATGGCAGAGAATGCCCCCTCAGGACCCTTTAGCATCGTTTCCGTTGGTCTGCTCACTTAGTATTCACTTATGTATTTTCACCCTACTCTGAGCACAATATCATGAATAACCATTGCTAATTCATAAACACACTTGGCGATACGGGACCTCGTTCATAATTATCCAAGCTGCAGAAAAGCAGTTCCTCTCCAATACCATTCCATTAGCAAAGGTGGTGATTTCCTTGAATAAGGGTGGAATCTAGCCTGCATATTTAATAGCAGCATTTCAGCTCGGCTCGGGGGGGACGTGGGAAGCAAAAGGGCAGCACATTTACTCAAATAGCGTGTTCTTTCTCTCTTTAGGGCAGATGGGAGTTATTGTTCTTTTCCTGTCCCCCTTTTTCGCTCTTTCATTTGGTTGTGTAACAGCATCTCTCCATGGGGTTCTGCGGACTGGGGAAGTGCATTCCTCTCGTTCCACCACGACCCTTATATGACATTTTTTTTTTTCTGCGGCCCTCTGCTGTCCCGGGGTTTGCGGCAGGCAGGAAACACACAGGACTGAGCGACAAGAAAAGACTTGGAATGTAGCAGGGCTTCAGAAACGGTGTAAAAATAGGCTAGCAGCGCCGCAAGAGGTGCTCTCCCTATATGTATATCCTGAAAGCATTTCATTTGCATTGGTTTCAAAGTGATAGTAGTACCGCCACACCGTCTAACCTAGAGGCTTTTCAGTGGATTTTCTTCCGAGCAGAGACACTTTTTTCAAGGGAAACACTGCTGGTTTTCAGCAAGAATGTTAGATGATTTAAAAACACATGCTCAGCACATGAAAAACACTGTGAATGTGTTAGGAGAGAAAGAATGAGGATCTCTGACCAGACTTGAAAAACACTACAAAATGTCTCTTGGAAAAAGCTTCTTGCTTTAACTAGAACTGGCGCAGGTTAATCTTCTTTTTATTCCTTAAATAAACGGGGGAAATCAGAATGAATTTATTCTTGGACAACTGCATCCTGGCAGGAGATTTGACTGGCAAATTTGTGGTCTGTGTTCTCCCACACTCAACTGTTTGCAGACGATCGCATTTTATTTGTTTTCATTCCCTAATGGTGTTTCGCAGTCTTGTCAGCCACGTCTTGTTTTGTCATTGAGGGTTTTCTCTTTTTTTTCTTTCTGTCCCTGACGCTTCTTCAGCTCTCAGTCTTGGCGAAGGAAAAGGGCTCCGACGACCCTGCGACCCCAATCTCACTTGAGACAGATGAAGCAGCCTCTCTCCTTCTCATGCTCCCTCCCCTCTCATCCCCCCCCCCCCCCCCCCCCCCCCCCTTGCTTAATGACGTCTTTGTGCCCGGGCCGTGACGAACCGAACGCTCGGGAACTTTTTTGCACACAGGCGGGGGCTGGAACGGGTCGGTGTGTTTCCGAGCACCCTGATGTGCGTCTGTGGTGTAAATATTGGTGTCAAACTCAGAGGGCACACCGATCAACAGCTCCGAGGACGACGCAGGAGAGCGAGCAATTATGTGCATTGCGCCAAACACAAAAGCACGCCAGTCGGCCGCACAACAACAACCTCTTATCTGGCTTTCTTTCTTTTCACAAAGAATCGCATCGTTGCAGAACATATACGTTTCCTTGTGTCTCCTTTGCGGCTGTCACTCCCCGCTCCTCTCTCTCCTCAGATCATTTCATGCTTCTCTTTGCTAGCCAGCCTGCATGCCTAGCTGCCCGTGCCATCCAGGCATATTGGGGCTGGGGGAAGGCAATTTGGATCTGCCCAGCTCCCGGCGGACCAGTGCTGCTCTTCATTCATTACCAGACTTTTTACTAACAAGGCGCGCGTGCCGAGATGCCGGACGAGATTGCGTTTTAAGACATAATTCACCGAATTTAGTCCTCTTAGCGATTCAGCGGTCACATGGGAGCGCCACGATGCACACCGCTCAGCTACTTCCCTCTAGCTTACACGATAAGTTTTCAGGATGGGGGTAACTTGATAGGAAAGATCTGTCAAGGCTAAGTGTTGTGTGGTGTTAGTTAAGTGAAATGAAGTGATGGACCCATACTAAGGAGTGATCTATTCCTCCCTGAGGCCCGGGCAGCAAGGAGTTAACAGCTCCTCTCCTCTCCGCTTGATGACATCAGTATTGTCTCTGCATCCATGAAATTAATTTTTCTAATCTTAGTCAGCAGGAGCGGGGGAATTTGCACACATTAATATGGAACTCGATCTGTACTCGCCCACTGCTGCAGTCTCCTCTTTCTCTCTCCCCCCCCCCCCTCTCCTATGTTTTTCTCCTTTCCATCCCATTCTATTTCTCCTCTGTTTGAAACAATAGGGCCCAAATGCACATCCTGAAATGCAGAGGTTTGTTCTGAAGGCCGGGGCATCGCTGGGGCCCCATAGTGTAATAGGAATGGGCGAGAGCTCTGCTGCGTGGTATAAATAAAACACATAAAAGACAAGGCTGATTGTCCCAGCAGACCGACCGGCTCTGGCTGCAGCATGTTGATTCTCCTGAGACAGACGCAGAGGATAAAGAGGATCCATTGACAATAATTATCCTTATTTGTTTCTCCTTACAAATGCACACAGGCTCAAACGCTTTCATTACACAGGTATAAAAAGCCGGCGTTCAGCAGTAGCTCCTACAAGAAAAACACAAGATAATCAATACCCAAAAGGCATCTTGGGGCTAATTTTCATACACAATCAGGCTTGATGCGTTTTTCTATGGTGATATTCAGAACCATTTTCACATGGCAGTAATTTGCACAATGTGATTGCTGAATTGGTTTTTATAATATAATGGCTGAAAAATATGAATCCTGCTATATTTGTAGACTGAAGCTAAGTACAGGGAGCTTTAGAGCGCCAATACTCACTGCAGCTGCTGGTTCTTTGGGATTTCATAGGAACTGTTGCCTACCCAAGTCTGTTCTAATCTAGACAGAATGAAACCACAAGGTGATATGACGGATCATAATGGTTGAATTGCTATTTTGGAGGTTCAACTATTTATGTAGCAGTAACCGTCTCTCAACAAAGCAGGTTGTTCATCATTTTTATTGCAGGGGAAAGAACAAACTGAGGATTTGAGTGGAAACATGTAAACAGGTGCAGTCAATACAGTTGCTATACATGTGTGTGAGTCTGTGTGTGAGCCTGTGTGTGAGCCTGTGTGTGAGCCTGTGTGTGTGTGTGTGTGTGTGTGTGTGTGTGTGTGTGTGTGTGTGTGTGTGTGTGTGTGTGTGTGTGTGTGTGTGTGTGTGTGTGTGTGTGTGTGTGTGTGTGTGTGTGTGTGTGTGTGTGTGTGTGTGTGTGTGTGTGTGTGTGTGTGTGTGTGTGTGTGTGTGTGTGTGTGTGTGTGTGTGTGTGTGTGTGTGTGTGTGTGGTAAATAACCGGAATGAAGGCCTGGTGCAGACAGGTGATGATTTGGGCATCTGGTGTGAAGGACGAGGGCAGCAATAGCCACAGGGACAAAGTGTGTAAGTGAGTGTGTGTTTCTGCGCGCCAGCCTTGTTTGGAAGCACTTTCATTCCCCACGACTGATAAATCAAAAGAATTTTTCGCTCATTCAAAATGAATTTGGAATAATAGCCATTTACCAATATTGTTTTATGTCTGTTTGATCCCAGTGTGTGTCTCATAATCCACATCGCCGAGCCTTTTGTGTCGAGCATTTTGTCTCTTTCTGATTAGCAACTTAGAACATTAAAGCGAGAAGGAATACAATCATTTTTTTGCAACATAAAAATGTTGTCGATTGAGCTCAGAAAAGCAATTTAGCAGGTTTCACCCCACAGTAATTTCACCCATGTTCTGTTTTAATGGCTTTGTTTTGCAAAAAAAAGAGAAAAAAAACCCTCACGAGAGTCAGAAAGCTGGAGAGGAGTTCATAAATTGAATTTTAAATTTAGCAGTTGAATTACTATTGTCTCCCTTGCCTCCTCCCCTTCCTCCATTGAATGGCATGCCCAGATGAATAAAAGTGAAAAACACATTTTGAAGAAAATAAAAAACAATTTCTCTGTATTCCCTCAAGTTCTTTATCTGCTGTCCCTCCCGGCGCAAACACGATTCACTTTGTGTCATATTCCTAATTTTTTTTCCTAAGTACAGTCATTTCTCTGAGGAGGGGAACAAAATAATGTTTCAATTTTATGAAGAATTGTTGTCGGGGCTTTTTTCTTTATGCCTGGGGTTGTGAGGGAAACGGTGGGCATATCTCTAGGAAAAGATAGTGGGCTGAAATCTCATTTACTGGAACTTGTCATGAGAGTAGATATGAGGCTCTGTTTGGGGAGGCGGAGAATCATTTTTTTGCCTCCGTGGACAGGTGTGGATAATGCCATGTGTGGAAGATGGAGCTCTATCATTTTATTGAGGCCGTTTTATTTAAGAATTTCCCACAAGTGCGGGAGAGAGTGGGAGAGAGATGAGAGGGATCAACAGTGAGAGCCGCTGCAAGATTCTACTAATACACTTTTTTGTGCCTGTGTGTGTGTGTGTGTGTGTTTAATGGAGCGTCCACTTGTGCAATCCCAAAACTCTGAAGTTGTTTTCTGTGTCCAGTGCCTTTCTAAGTGCAGCAGTTTTTTGTATATTATTTTGCGTTTACACTTGGCAGCCATGTGAGAGGATTTACTTGTGTAGCGCTCAGCAGTTTTGGCAAACGGAGGACCTCTCGAGATGGATTGGTGAACTGGATGGAGCCGGGGTGGGTGTGTGTCCCGTATCACGAGTGGCACAGTGCCCTGGATATTTAGAAACTGGAGAGTGTCGCCTTTTTGCTTTTTATTGCTTAGTGGACCTGTGTGTGTGTGTGGGGCTGCCTTGTGAGGGTGCAAACATTTGAGCTGATCATGTGGTGCCCATTGCTCGAGAGTCTAGAGGAAACACCATTATTGCTACATTAAAAGCACATGACCAGAGTCAAATTTAGCCCATCCAAAAATACTATTCCTTTGATATTCAGTTGGTTTGACTATTTGCAATTCTTAGTTCAGACGCTGTTGAGGACTTCATCTATTTTAGTTGCTGTCAAAATGAAGTTATTAGGTCACTCTAGTTCCAGTTCAGTCAGGATCTTCATTGTTTTCCTGAGCAATAAGTAGCCAAGAAAAATAATATCAATCAAGAATTAGAAATGGAAGTATATCCATCATTATTTCAAAAAGGATATTCATAATTTTCTTCCGAAAACATTTTATTTTTTACGGGTTTTACACTACATTGGCTGATAACTGTAATTATTCCCTAATGTGCTTCACTCTAATGCTGGCAATCATTCTGTCATTAGGTGTCAGATTTGTCCAGAGCTTAAATATTTCATTTTAATGTCAGAGCTGCTTGTGCACTCTTTGACTTTAGCAACACGATGCTTATTAGCAGTTTCAAATATGAAGGGGGGGAGGTAAGTAGAGAGTACCGAACAGGAAGTGGACTTCAAAAAATGCATTACACACAGACATAGCAAATGTTTTCTATCTTTCTTAGGATTAGGCTCTCAAAAATCCTGGTGATGCAGACCTTTGCAGGATAACCCCCCATTCTCCTCCATGCTGTTGAAGAACTTTTAGACACCCCAGAGTACTCATTTCTATCTCTCTTGCACGTGCTCTGGTTTTCTTTTGCGATCCCTCTCTCTCTCTTTCTCCTTTGCACTCTGTGAAATAGTCCAATGTACTCCACACACATGCCTCAGTAGACAAAACCACTCTAAAGCTAGAGCGGCGTAACCGTCCGCACGTAACCCGCTGAATAAAGTGCTCCCATCCCCTGACATGTCTGCTTGATATTAGCCCGGCAATATGAGGCAGCGGCAATTTCTCCTCTGCGCTAGACGAGGTGATATTGAGTTGGGAAGAGGAGAGGGAACTGAGGAGGGAGCTGGT
This sequence comes from Trematomus bernacchii, assembly GCF_902827165.1. Classification (NCBI taxonomy): domain Eukaryota; kingdom Metazoa; phylum Chordata; class Actinopteri; order Perciformes; family Nototheniidae; genus Trematomus; species Trematomus bernacchii. Next base: position 11,012,543 of record NW_022987313.1, on the reverse strand, counting down.
GGTGGAAGAGGAGAAGGAGGAGGGGGGTGGGGGGTCGGGGTTAGTTAGAGATGAGAGGAGACGTGAAAGTGTGTGTATGTGTGTAAGAAACAGTAGGAACAAAATGTCATAAATCACACATGATCCTACACGGCGGAGACAAAAGGGAGAAAGCATGAGAGGAGAGATAGAAGAAGAAGAAGTCCACATTATCTGCCCCGGCACACAGACAAACACGTCGCTACGGGTGACGGATTATCATTAGCCGGACGCACTGTACTGGAATTTTCAGATGGCTCACTGAGACCCAAAACAACCTCTTAAAAAGACTCTGAAATACTTACAATGGGATAAATCGCCCATGACACCTTCTCTTTCTTCTCTTCGATTGTGTTTTGTGTTCATATAAGAAGCTAGCTCCGAACTTCGTGTACTTTGACTGCTTCGCTGCCTTGAGTTCCCTCCTGGGATTCAAACTCCAAATGCCTCGTCACCATTGTAATGCACAGTTTGAACCCCTGCCATACTCTCAACACTTAAGTGTTTTTGTTATTTGAATTCAGAAGAGCATGAACGCTAATGTAATTATCAGTATTCCTGCCAGTGAGCAGTAAGCAACGACATGCAAGCAAGCGAGCGATCGCTGCGCGGCGATTAGTGGCACGGCTGGGCTGTGGTTGTGGGAACAAGGCCATTTATTGCTCTGGCTTCCCATCGCTTTAAACAACATTTACAACACTTTTAAAAAGCCTTTCAGACATTAAAACAAAGATACAAGCTGTAGGTTTTAATTAAATCATTATATGTTGGCCCTACTCCAGCAAACGTAGCTCCTGATAGCTTTACGCAATAAACATCTTTGCTTACTTAATTCCATTTGTAGTTCATTTATGACCTGTACACTTTAATTTAAGGCTTTTGCTCGCTGTACTGTTATAAGATAAATCAATGGCGGCTGTGGTTTGTAGTGCGTGCGCTAAGTGGACTTGTGTCCAACTTGGCAGACTCTAGATGAATTATTAACCAATCACGAAGCATCGTCGGGAATGAATGTAAATTATTATCCAATAAGAATAGCATATCATTAATCCCTCTTTCCCCCGCTACAGGTGTCCTCCATGGACTTCATGGCTATGAAGCGCTCGCAGCTGTACAGCATGGCCAACAATGCCTACTCCAGCCAACAGCAAGGGGGCGGGCCTTACCCTCCAAACCAGCCATACACATCGCCTCCTCCGCACAGATATCCAATGAGCATGCAGGGGAGGCCTCAAATGGGCATGGCCGGGATGCAGTACCCTCAACAGCAGGTATGTTAACAAACATTTTCGTGCAATTCATGAATAAGCCCCCTCCCCCCTGTGGTGCTGATCCAGATAATTTGTAGCTGGTATTATTAGCGATATTGCTGCGGGACATTCGCTTCTCGTGATGGAACATTCTCCAGTGGTTTTCCCCCTCAAGGCTTGGCATGTTCAATTTGAGATCCGGCCTAAAATTCCAGGCAGCACATCTCTCATGCGCCGGCATGTGGTGGTGTCACTCCTGTTCATCACTCAGATTCCCCTCAGACTTCCACTGGAGCGGGATGGGTTTGATGCTGTGTGTGTGTGAGTGTGTGTGTGGTGGGGGGATGGGGTAGTGGTATGGAAGTAAGCATGTCCATTCTTCTTGGACTAGGTGCTTTAATATATATTCATTTGCTTCTGAACTGTATTAGTGTGCTTGTTTGTTTGTTGATTTGTTTTGTTTGTGTATGCATGTCTGTTTGTTTGTGTGTAGTGGAATGCTTTCTGTGTAGCCAACACAGACACACACACACAGCCGACCCACGTCACAGTCTCTCTGTGCAATACAATAGGCCTGTGTTGGAGACAATAGCGCTTCTGTCTGCTTTATTGAGTCTTAAGTAAATCCAATTTGGACTGGAAGATGTGTTGGAGGGAGAAATACAGGGAATGTATGCGTGTGTATTAATCTGTGTGTACTATATGTGTGTGTGGGGGATATGTGTGTCCCACATTTCTGGCAGATCACAAACTTCTTCCGTCTGACAAATCTAGCTCCATCAGTGTGTAGTGAAACAGCAGTACTGAGAGCAACAGTGAGAGACGGGGGAATGTCCCTCGCTGTCAGTGCCTGCTATATTTAGTCAGCCTGGTCTGCTGGCCTGGACACCTCTTATTGGGGCGAGCGAGCTTCCACACATAGCAAGTCCACAAAGAGAGAGAGGGAAACACAGATGGACTGACAGCTAAACTTCCTACATTGTCTTAGAATATTCTCCAAATGTGTGTGGAATGCTTTTTATTCATAAAAGAGTTTCTCACCTTTAATTAAATATGTTTTGTTATATGGAATATGTTTTTTTTAAGAAGAGTCAACATTCTATATATATATTTTTTATTACTGTATTTATTTTATGTTTGTTTATACTATTTTAGTTATGATTGTTATGAACGCATATAGCCTGTACACTCAAAATCAACACAAGCAAAAATAAATAAATAAAAGAAGGCTAACTTTATTTATTTTAAAGTTTCAATAGAGAAATAGACGGCTTAAAAAGCTACAAAATATGTAATACATTCACAGCAATAACTAAACATAGGCTGAAGCCAGGACCACTCACCTTTATCACTATACCAAAAGAAATTAAACAATGATGACATCATCTGCCAAATAGGTTCAAATATTTAAAGCTGTAATTGACTCTATTCAATTCCATTCATTTTGTCTGTCTGGCCACGCTGTGCTCTGCAGTCTTTACTGAGACTTCATTACCCAGACTGCAGATCTAAACCTCATCTGACGCATTTTGATGATGTCAACACACTCTCAGAACGAGCATTATTGAGGAGGCTCAGGGCTTTCGCAGCATGAAATACACACAATTGGGAGTGAGTGGGGGTGTGTATGTGGAGACAAGCTGTGCATAGAGAGTAATGACGTACAGTCAGTCACGCACAAAAATACATCCCTGTTCCTGCTCCGTGATGAAATCCTCGGGCATATTAAATAGCCCGAACGTAGCGCTATGGAACGTAATTAGTTCAAATAGAATTAGTTGTTCACTCTGGCTGTAGCCATGGGAAATGCGCTTCTAAAGTTTCTAATTATCTGGCTCTGGCTTTAAAAGCAGCACCACCGCATTGCCTATCTGCAGCCGGTGAAATCTAGCTCACAGTAATGAGTTCGGAGGAGGAGGTTTAATTCCACATCCTCAGATGAGCGTAATGAGCCTCACCTACAGAAAAGCGGTCAGGGGTCTGATCGGGGGGGGCTGAAAACGAATGCCCCAGATGTGCACTGCATAATATACTGTATATCGAGTCTTAAAGTGACTAATAATTACATTTCAAGAGATGCAGCAAACGCAGTTAAGATGGACATAATTGCAGCTGTGTGTGTAGGAGGATAAACCCCCCCCCCCCCTTTCTTAACCTCACATGCTAAGAGACTGCCCCAGGATCAGCCGCACAGAACATTCCCACCGTCTTCTTGACTGCGGCTGCATCAGCAAGGGGGATTGTGGGTGATGTAAGACACGGCACACACAATTCCCCATGATGCATTGCGCTTCAGGGCTGAGACCTCAGCTTGTTACAGCCAAGCATGCTGGGATGTTGCCAGGCAACGTGACGTCAACAAAGATATGCGTGTACGTCTATCTCTGTGATTTCCCCAAGACTGAGTGACTGTGTGTGTGTGTGTGTGTGTGTGTGTGTGTGTGTGTGTGTGTGTGTGTGTGTGTGTGTGTGTGTGTGTGTGTGTGTGTGTGTGTGTGTGTGTGTGTGTGTGTGTGTGTGTGTGTGTGTGTGTGTGTGTGTGTGTGTGTGTGGTGTGTGTGTGTGTGTGTGTGTGTGTGTGTGTGCATGTGTGTGTTTGTGAGAGTGTGCATGTGTGTGTTTGTGAGAGTGTGCGTAGTGGGTTTTAGCAGAGGAACAAAAGGTCCTCTTTGACTGTCTTTCATTATTATGATTAAATCCTGCTGAAATTAAGCCCCACTCTTGTATTAAATAAAGACTCCACAGTAATAAATGTCATCCACTGGAGGTATTGGATATAGAATAATGTAGGAATGTGTCTCCGTCCTATTGACAACACTTTCATATCGTGGAAATGTATCTTTGTATCAGCTTGGATTTATGTTACTTGTTCACTTACAATCATCATAGGTATTTTAAATGAAATCTGGCCATACGTTTTTTTTGTCTTTAGCCATAACCCCAGAAGAATAACGATTACTTGAATTTAGTCAAATAAGACATCAAATCCTCAACAATTATTATTAAACAAATTTAAGAAAAATGAAAAAAAACAGTATTTGTTTTCCTGTTAAATCCACAGACCTCTTTATAAACAGCTATTTACATTATTTTCTGCCAGTAAAAAGTCCCTATGAAAATTGTTGACAGCAGAGGAGCAAGGCTATTGTTTGATGCGTTTAGCACCACAAACAACTTCATATTTACCCCCTAGAATCTGGGGATGGGGTCAAACATTTCTGACGACTGATGACAGATTTCTGGTGACAGATATCAGACCAAAACACACGGCAGCATATTTTTGTGTTTGTGTGTGCAGGACACTAACATCATAAACACAATAGGTAGCTAGACTCTACCTTTCATTACACATCTATGTAAAATATACTATATCCACACAGTGAAATGTATATATTCAAGCACACTACATGCTGCATTGACACGTTCACGTATCCATAAAAAACCATGTGAAGGAAGCTAGGAGCCAATACAAAGACCTCTCTTAAGATTAATTTAAACACTGTGACTCAACTGCTACCTTAATATTTGTGTTTACAGTGCTATTGGTGTACATGTAAACTGTGTAATTCTTGAGTCCAGAAATATTTCTTGGGAACCTTTTAACTGTTAAGCCACATTTATTGAATTATTCACTGTAGCTGTGTCTGTTTCCTCAGTCACACATATACCTGCACAGAGAGTATGCACATGATCATACATGCACTCTCACACACGCCGTGACACATTCTGAACAGTTCATTTCACTACCAATTAGCTACTCTCCTCATGGCCCCTTTCCTTGATCCAGCCATAGAAGGCAAGCACAGACACTGATCCCACTGTTGATGTCTGAGATTTAAAAGAAAAACCGTCCTACTAGCCTCCAGCGAATACACCTAGAACTTGCATTAGGTGTAGTTAGCATTTTGCGGCATCTGCATGCATGTGAAAGAGTGCTGGTGGAGAGTTTAGGTGATGTGTGTGTGTGTGTGTGGAGTGATGGGAGCCAGAAAAAACACATCAGCTTAAAAAAGAAAAAAGGAAGTGGAAGAAGGAGGCTGGTGTGTTGGAGACACGAAGAAAAGCGTCTGTTAGGGAAGTGGAATGAAGTTGAAAGCAAAAAAAAAAAAAAAAACCCTAGCCAATTCTTAGCGTAATTTCCTGTGATTTCAAAGTTGGCAGACAAGAGAGGAAAAGGAATTTGAAGGAAACATTAGTGTTTGATGTGAAAAGAGGGGAGGGGTGACGGAGGGGGTATCCTGGAAAATGAAAGAAAGGGAGAAATAGAAAAAGGAAGGAGTGTGTATGTGTGTGTCTATATGGAGAGGGGAGGGGTTGTCAAGGAGTCAGCCAGAAACCATTAGCAGTGTTGGCTGTTTGTTCCTTTAACACTCGGCCAACTTAATGGAAGCCAAGCATTTAAAGTCAAGTGGAAATGTGGCTCAACTGCTGCTGGTCACTCCACACGAACCACAACCCACCTTCACAACAAGCATGCTGTCCTTCTCTACTTAGTATAAATGTGTTTAAGTCACAGTTTGCTTACACAGATTTTCAGGAATCCTCTTTGTTCAGTAGTGATCAGCTGGTAAAGAAGGAAGGAAGAAATATACATCTGTTTCTTTCAAAAGCCTGCACTCCAATCAACTGGGCAAGCTGTGTACATTCCTGAATAATAGGCAACATTTCAAGATGTCTTCCTCTTTATTCACTTCATGTGTTTACATTAATTTCTGCATTAGAACATGTTTTTCAAATTGGTTTTCACAACAGCTTACCACTAGATTAAAACCAGTGTCATGCAACTGTCAGTATAAAATGTTATGGCTGTTAAATATTGCTGTAGAGAAGCACTGTTTTCAATTGAATTGTAATAACAAAAATCCCTATAGTTGTTTTGTCTTGTGGTTTGCTAACAAAATAGGCCTTTGCGCTTCAACATGTGACAGTAGAAAAAAGCACAGGTGTTAATATTCAACGTAATGATGGCTGCATTCCAATTCGCTTCGGTCTCAGGGTCTTGGTATCATTCATGCTGATTTATGTCCCACTGTCCTGGATTACTGAGACACTTGTATAGAGTGGAGCCATCATTAGTGTTATTAGTAACACCTGTGTTTTTCCTACCAAAGACACTGAAGCAGCTGAAGGGAATTCAGCCATCGTTAATTCAAATATTCACACCTGTGTGACATAACTACAGTAACCAAGTGTCTTTCATGGAAAATATTGATTGACAGGTCTCTTTATACCTAACCAGAATAATGAGACAACAAGCATTTAACTCAATCTTTGCCTTTGCTAATGATTTGTGAGTACTTATCATGGCCAGAAGAAATAGTGATTGGGCTCTTAAGTTACTACTATAACAAAAAGCTGTAAAAATCCGTCCAAACATCATCTTGCTGACGATCGACTTCAGGGAGTTAGATGGGTAATTTACGACATTGATTGAGCCTGGGTGGGGGGGGTTCCTCACTAGTGGAGAGAGCGAGGGCCACTTGGAAGCACTTAGGGGCCCCGGGTGCTGGGGTTGTCTCTGGGGTTAATGCAGCCAGCGCTGCTGCCTCTGACGGATGGCTGGGAAGCCCCAATAAATCAGCCCCTCTGCCAGGAAAGATGGAGCGAGAGGAGGGGTGGAGGTACAAAGGGGACCACTCCAGCCTCGACACCACCCTCCCCCTTTTTTTTAAAAAAAGGTTCGCTGTTCAAAGTACACATCTGAACTAAGCTGATACACACAACACGCACTTTCTGTCTTTCTTCTGCACAACTCCAGACCATGCCAGCCCACGGGACACTGGGCATTTTTACCTCACACTTAAAAAAGACATTAGGGGAGAGAGGGACAGAGAGGGGAGGAAGTGGGGGGTAAAGGAGAGGAGAGAAAAGGATTCACAGAAAGGAGGACCACTCTATAGAAAGTCTGATTAATTAAGAGTTCCTCTCTGGCTATAGAATAGATTAAGTTTCAGGATCAATTAATTAGCAAGCTAGCCTACGCATGTCAATGGCTCTAATAGCCTGCTCTCATTTGTAACTTTTATTACCCCACTGCTGTGGAGTGGCTCTCAGCCAATCAGACTCCACGTGGATGCGATGTTACGTTGCCATTAACTGGAATGGGGGGGGGGGGACTCCCCTCCCATTTTCACACAGCTGCTGAAGCAACACTGTCAATTATATAAATGTAAAGTGTGTGTACGCTAGATCACACATCAATGAAGATGACAAGACACAGAATGGGACACGCATTCTGTGTCCTATGTATAATATATATTGTGCTATATGTGATATGATTCAATGGATTTGTAAGCCATTAGTGAAATTACAAAACAAGCTGTCAGTCTTTTCTGTTGCATTAGTTGTATGAGCTCCAAGCTCTGCATCATTCTCACGCAGGCAGGTGAAGTGATGTTTGAATTTAATATCATTTAGTGTTGAATGCAGGCAATCGGTGTAAAACGTCAAGAATAAATAGTGTTTTTGAGAGATCCAGGCCTGACGCTCTGTGTCTGCGGCGCTCTATATGTGCCTATTGATAAGATAAAAGGGCAGAGACATGAAAGTGGAGCGAAACTGAGGGGGTGATGACGAGAGGGGAAAGAAAGGGATGCTTTACGTCTCTGCCGAGTTAGTGGGGGATTAGTCGCCGCTCTAATTGGCTCAGCGAGAATTCATCTCGGTTTTCTTTTTAGATTAGATATAGATTTCTACACAGGTCAAGTCTGCTGCAGCTTCTGCGTTTCTGGGCTTCATTTGTGGAGCGGAGAAAGTGAAGAGACGTGACACACCATCAACTTTTGAAAACAGATCTGAGGAGGCTCAGATTGGCATGATCAAGGTGCTACCACATCCATCCATTTGGTGTTAGATTGGTACGAGGAGAGAAGATGAAGACGGGGCTCAGTTTTATAGACTTTGGAGTTTAACTTCAAAGTACTTCAAAGTCACACTGAAATAACTTGAATTAAGGTTGAGATGAATTGTATAAGTTACCAACACTTTGGCGTCACCTTTTGAGATGAGCACTAAGGATAATAAATACCGTACATAAAAAGTCTCTTAGAAAAATGCACTTATTGAAAAAATACTTTAAACATACTGTAGCCTTGAGCTATTTTAAATTCCACTACACCATCTCAAGAGAATAAACTAGTAGGTACTAGTATTAACCAAACATAATGAACACTTCTGGAATGTTAAGTTGAAAGAAAGGAGAGAGACAGACGGAGAGAAGTGTTGAATTCTTAAGTGTGTTACAAAATCTTATATTGATCCCATTAGGTTTTTTAGATATTTTGAATATAATGTGTTGAAATGTGGGAAATATATTTTGTCCAGACACCGGGCTGTCATCCAGAAGATCCATGTTAATTTCCTTTGTGAAATGTATCAGTGTTGACTTTTTAATTTACGTCCAGAATGAGTTAACATACTTATTTGAGGCCAAACCATGATCTCTTATTTTTAAACCTTACCAGGTTTTGTGTTGGGTTTTTTCCTTTTTTATATACAATGTTATCCATTTGTTTGAAACAAATTTTACAGTGACTAGTTATATAGGTGACTATAGCCTAGCAATGACACAAGCTGGTTGGACACAATAACAGAAACACCTTGCATTATAGTGCTTTATAGTTCTCTTTCAATATCTTTTATTTTATTTTCAGGTGAGACAATACAAAAAACATTAGGGACAACACAACAAAACATAATAAAACCAAGAAACAATAACAACAAACAATGACAAAAACAGACAAACAGCAACAGTAGCAACCTAGTACTCCAGTACTTTACAGTTCTAAGTCAAACCAACACCTCATAAAAGTTTGAACAAAAACCTATACTTCCAAAGGTGTCATGTTAACATAAGCCTACCTGCCTGTAACCCTTTAACCCATCATCCTCACATCACCAACTCCTGCTTCATCTCTCACACACCGCCCCACTCTGACCCGAAGGAACTCCACAATCCATGGAGTCACTGTCATTTAGCACAGCGGCACCTCGGAGCGTCAGCATCCCAGGAAGACAGCCTCACAGCAGGGGATGTCAAATACCAGTATAATCTGCCGCGCTGATGTCGACCGCTAATGGTGAACAAGCGTGTTTCAACTAGAAGCCCTCCCTCCCTCCCTCCCTTTCTCCTTCCCTCTTCCCTGTTCAGATGTAATTGACATGAATCCTACACAAGTTCGAGCCTGTCATCGCAGCGAGCGCTGAAAAACGCTGGAATGATTGATCAAAAAGACATTTCAGGGCTATTTTGCGCTGAATTTTGATGTTTACATGTGTCGCAAGCCTTCCTTTCTTCTTTCTTCCCTTTGAACTTTAATGATGATTATTTTGTATCTGTCAAAACAGAATTAAGTTCAAGTTACCTCTAGTATCAGGTAGACAAAATGTCCAATATAAACAATCAATACATATTTCAGGTGATTATTGATCTATTTACCATTTTCTTTGTGGGAAAGCCTTCAATAACTCAACATCTGCACCCTCTCTTCCTCTCTCATTCAGATCCATTTTTGACCCCCCCCAATGAATCACATTAGCTGTTGTTTTCTCTCGCTCTTTCTCAATTTCCCCTCTCTCTTCTGTCTTTCTTGGCCCCAGATTGGGGTCAGGAGTTTAGTAGGGGAAAAACATTTGGAGCCGATGGCACGGGGCCCAGAGCCTCTCGCAAAAAAAAATAAAAAAAGATAGAAAAAATAAATCGCTGTTCACACACACATTACGGAGAGCATTAACCTGCCCTGCTCTGCCTCTCCAAATGTCTCCATTACGGCTCTGCTTGGAACAACACAGGCAGCGCTAGTCGCAGCCAGCCATCAATTGATGTGAGCAGAAAACGGAGAATTACAGTGAGGGGAAAATAAAGAAAGACAGACAGGGGGCAGAGAGCAACGTTTGGCAGTCTTCAGAAAGGAATCAGAGATGAAAATATAGAAAAAAACACAGCCTGTGTGTCTAACAGTCGATAGCTTACACTATCTGCTCGCTTTCACTCGCCGTCAACACAATGTTGATGTTATCACAGGGTCGATAAGTCACAATCTTTGAATAGACAGGCTTGTGTTTTCATTTGGGAATAAAAACTGCGGTTTATGAAGTGCTCGATGCTTCATACATTGAAAGTACCAGACAATACATCTGGAATTTGTTTTTCTTTGTTGAGTGTGATAGTGTTTCTGTGTTTACATTTGGCCCAAATTCTGGTTTCTATCACACCACGATTGAGAAATATATCCCTCACCCTTTTTGTCTCAGTCCTCCAAGGGCAGCTCATTCCTTAAGGTATCGAGGGCTTCCCAATGTATGAGGGAGGGGGGGGGGAGATATCTAACCTTGCGAGATGCGAGGATGATGACGGGTATCGTTATGCGTAAACCCTCTTCTCTTGCCTAATGTTTAATCATGAGTCTGTTGATGCTGATCTGTCCCACAAACATAAGGACTCACCTTCACCTTGTATCGCAAACCAGGCTGTGATTGGCTGATCTTATCACCGCACAGAGCTCAAGAAGCTAGTTTGTTTTGTTTTGGTCCTGAGTGTGATGTGTTGTCAGCTGATCAGAGTTTATATTTACGCTATATTGCCAGACACTATCTTGTTGCCGTGATAGCATTGTGTTCAAAAAACGTACAAAGCTCATTGTAGTATTACATCTAATTTTCTAGGATTTGGTGACTAACTAAATGTTGTCTAATGCAGTACACAGGTGTGTTGGAATGAACAAGTCAAGCAAAATAAAAGTTTGCAAGACAAAAACGTTATTAGAGTTTATTAAAGTATTATATTATTATTATAATTATTATTATTATTAGTAAATATTCAAGTTTATTATTTATTAAGTTATTTATATACATTTCTGGTCATGGATTTTCTTAAAAATCACAACGCTGAACAAAAGCATATTTTTTCTAAAGTTAGCTGCAACAGCCAATCAAACAGGTCGCTTAATGTCGAGCATCGAGACAAATCCCACATTTAAAAATTCTTGAATTTAGCCAACTTGTTTACAATATACATCCATAAAATATAGATCCATATAATACAAATGAAATGTTTGTTTGTGTGAAACAAAAGAAAATAGTTACACAAATTTGTTTTTAATAATGTTTTTCTAAAATGATACACATCTTTTATACAAAGCGTTTACTATAAGAAAGATGAATCAAGTTTATTTTAAAGATGCATTCACCACAACAATTTATTTCAAGTAGATACATTCTTTAACTTCAACCCAAATCATTTCTGCAATTCTGCCATATATTATTTGAATCAATTAGTCCCCCTCATTTTACAACAGTAGACTATTTTTTAGAGGCAGAGATTTTAAGGAGTGATAGACAGAAAGACAGCAGGAGGAAAGGCAAGATGCAGGTCAACTGAAAAATGAGACAGTTGGATAATTTAAAAGCTTCAGCCTCTTATAGCAAAAATGCTTTAGAGAAATATAAGAGGCGAGAGTTATTTTGATAACGCTATACTTTTTTATCCTTTGACTGACAGGTCTGACAGCTTTTCCTCCCTAACTGTTTTTACCTGCTACGCTTCCTTACTCAAATATCCTTTGATTATATGCCTTTATGTTAACTTTGAGATTCACTGAAGTGCTCTAAAGTCTAAATATAAAAGAAATCCAGTTTCCTTTTGCTATCTGTTTACAAATGCAATTATTTTAATGTTACTGTTGTATATTTACATAGATCCTGTTAGTCAAGTTCTGATGAACTGATGTGAGTATAATACTTTCTTTAAAGGCAGTTGTCTGTTAGTATACAGAAACTTCTTACAGTTTATTCATCTTCATATTCTTCATATTCCTGGCCTCTTCCTGTCCCTCAAGCAGGTTTTTATTGATTTATTTGGGACGATTGTTAGGAAGAGTTATTTTCCATTTGCAAAAAATACTGAAGAAAAATATCTGCCATTTGGACAGACACACTTAACGTGCAACAACACGTTTTTGATCGATATATATGGTTGTACGATTAAGTCCAAGCAATAAAAAACATGTTAACTTGCTGCCAAGCTACTTAATGAAAGTTGAATGGGATTAAATCTAAAAATGTCAGTTTGAATCGATGACGTTGGGCTTTCAGTGTAATGCATGCTACTGTTAGCAAAACCGGTATAGGGTATTACAGCATCCATCAGTTCCTGTGCAGGAAATTATTATAACACAGTGCTAACGGTATTCTTTCATATATCTTCTATCAGTTTGCACTACTGACACATGCTGGATTATTTGTTATTATTGTTAATAACTACCTGTTTGGGCATTTCCATCAGGGCCAGGGTGTGGCTTTTAATAAGCACTATTTTCCCAAAATGTATTGCCCACAAAACATTTATTAATTAATTAATTGAAAATATAACACATTTTTGGTGGTTGTGGAATGACCCTAGGAACATCTTAGAAAACAGACAAACAAAATAAATACATCTTTGAATGCGTTCAAATGACATATCAAAGTAAATGTTTGATTGACATCTGACAGCAGTGGCCTGGTACTGTATCATTTCAAGTTGAAAACATATAGTTGAACAAATATGTAGATTTTGATGCATATGGCTTTGTGACTGCTGAAATAATGCGCTGTGGAAATTAACACTTTTACTATGCAGTATGGTATTGGAAGAAAGAAAAGGCAATTTATCTGTAAAGCTTCTTTCTGGTTAAAAGCATTAAGAAACAAAATGAAACCTTTTAGAATCTGACTTTTAAATACATTTAAAAACAGCGACTTTTCTATGTTCCTTCCTTTTGCTGTGTGTATTGCATTGTGGGAAAATAGTTTCCATTAAGTCATACTGGAAAATAAAAGAGAGGCATTAAAAAAGTGAGTTTTGTTTTGTCACTTTTCTGCTTAAGCCTCCTTAAAATCAATGTGTAGATTGCAAAGTACCGCAGCTGATTTACCCCGGCTCGTTAGTGCTATTTGATTAATTACATTCACCTGGTGTTCCTGGTGCCAATCTGAACTGCATTAAACGTCTCTCTGCCTCCTCCATACCTCCTCAAATGATGTGAGTATAAAAGAACTTGAAGCTCTTTGGCGTCTTCTTCCTGTCTCCATTCGTCTTCATCATTATTTCACATTACCCTCCTCTAAGACTCTTCTTGCTTCCTTCCTCTGCTTCTCTTTTACACTCGTCTGTGTCGCTCCATCCTCCCCACATATCTCTCTGTCTGCCTCGTGTCTTTATCAGTCTCTCTCTGACTTTATCGTGTGAAACATCGCTTTCTCCATCCCTTTAAGTATCTCAGTCTGTAACGCCGCTCCTCTATCTCCCCTCTGCCTCTTATCTCTCCATCTCTGTCTCTCTAAACATTTCTCTTTGCCACCGTCTCTTGGTCTCCTCACATGTCTGTATCATGTTTTATGTTGTTGCTTTTTACTCTTTGTCAGCTCACCTGACTCTTTATTGCTTATAACCCTTTCTCTTGCTTTCTTTTCCATTTCTAGCTGGCTTTTCTTTGGTATGTAATGGCCATCTAGCAGGACAGCATGCTGATGCGCTGCCTGTCAGTGTGTGTATGTGTGTGTTCAGGGGTCAGGGTTGCGGCTCTGCTTAGCTCACTGGTTGGCTGAACCCATCTGTCAATCAAAATTGCTGACCTGTGATCCCGGTAGCAGCCAGTCGCATCGCCTCTTTGACAGAATTAACAAAATCTTGTGTGTTGCTCATTGGCCCAATTGAATAACACGTTTTTAAACTGCTGATTGACTGCTGATGACACACACACACACACACACACACACACACACACACACACACACGCACACGCACACGCACACGCGCATATGCACACACAGGTACCTGCGATGGATGAGGGTTAGCATCGCTATTTATTGCCCTCCGTTTGCAGAGCAGGAAGACATTGTCTGCCTTCGTATATGATTCTTGTTTTGATAGATTTTTGATTGAGTTCTTCTCTGTGTTTGTGTCTTTGTATCTTAATATGCCGCCAAGGCTTTTGTTTTCATCACACTGTTTTCTACAGTTTATGGTGAATTATTTGCTTCGCAGGACGTCTATTCTGCGTCATCTCTCCCTACAGCACCTCACATCTGTTGTCATTTCATTACAGACATTTATTTGACACCGTGTGCCTGCCAAGACACTCTGGATAAATCACACTGTTATTTTCTCTGCTTTCACACACCTGAGTGGAAGGAAAAAAGGCAGAAAATTGTCTTTTTTTCTGCATCCAGCAGTTGTGTTTATTGGTGTAAGCAGCGGCACAGCGAGTCTGTTTATCACTAAGCATATTTTCAGTCAAAGGGAATCAGGTTTCAGTGAGCTGGTGTGTACTCAGTGGGTACAGTACATTCATACAGTCGCCCCCAGCGATCAAACAGAAGCTGCGTTTGAATGGCTCTTTCTTCCCTCGCAAAGCCACTGTGACAGGTTGCTACTTGTTAGACCTCCAGTCTGCCTGCTGTCTCTGTTCCTATTGACTGACTGACTGGCGGTATTTGGTTTGTCTCCATGACTGTCTCCACTGCTTGCTTACCTGATTGCCTACACGCACGCATATCTGTCAGTATCTGCTCTTAAATACACTATAGTAGTGTATATATATGTAACTATAAGTAGGTTATAGGTAGAAAAAGAGCTTGTCATAGCAGCAATATCAGAAGTAAACCTTTCCAGTTGCTGCAACCAACATATATTTACATCTTCATTTAACTGCATATTATTTTCCTGATTATGTCTAAAACATTTCAGAATATAGTAAAACAGTGAATCAAGTCCAAGGTAATGTCTTTCTGTTTTTTCAGTCTTAAACCCAAACATATTAAGTTTTATCACGAAATACTGTATAACTGCCTTTCTGCCATAGTTGCATGAAAAATTACTTTGAATGATTATCAATAATATATTGGAAAAAGGTCTATAGAATGCAGCGTTGTTAATGTTATAAAAGACAGCTTGCTTTTTGTGCTCTGACATGGCAAAGAGTCTGCTTAAAAAAAGTATATTGTGATCCATTAAAAAGGATATGGATCCAGTGAATTCAGTGGTCACAAATTATAGCACAACTTCTTGAATTTTAAAATCTTGAGAAAATAAAGAATCACATAGCATTACACAAAATGCTTATTTTTACCCAACCAGGCAGTCACGGCGGATATAAAGCAAAGAGAGGCAGCAGACGTAACATTGGTGTATTTGAGCTTTCTTGTTCCCGCCGCTTGCTATCTGTGTCCCAGGTGTATTTTTACATATAAAATCTCTGCAACTCAAACTGGCAATTTTAAAGACAACAGAAACTGATGTAGTTTATTATTAATTCATTAGCTTTCCGTGCTCTCTAACAAGGTTATTTATAGCTCCAAGAGGATTTTTTTGGAGGCAAGAAAACCTAAAGAGCTGTTCTCCATTACCCCTTTTCTGTCTTTATCGCGGCCTACCTCTATCTATTCCTCCGTCTATCTGTCACTGTCTGCCCCTATCTGTCTGTCTGCCTGTCATTGTGTTTGTCTGAGAAAGGAACCCACCCACGGTTGTCTGGTCTCGATCTCCATGGCGACCTAATCCTCGCCAATCCCAGAACAGTAGTGTTCCAGTTGAGACCCACTGTGTGTTACAGCAGCCTGTCATCACTGATCACAGGATAGAGTCGCTTCTGTTTTGTCAGAGTGCCTTTGATCCACAACTAATGACGTGTGTGTGTGTGTGTGTGTGTGTGTGTGTGTGTGTGTGTGTGTGTGTGTGTGTGTGTTGTGTGTGGTGTGTGTGTGTGTGTGTGTGTGTGTGTGTGTGTGTGTGTGTGTGTGTGTGTGTGTGTGTGTGTGTGTGTGTGTGTGTGCGCGCATTTGTTTGTCTTTATACATTAACAAATCCCCACATACTATACAGACGACTTGAAATCATATGCTGCATTCATTTGAGTACTGTGTGTGTGTGTGTGTGTGTGTGTGTGTGTGTGTGTGTGTGTGTGTGTGTGTGTGTGTGTGTGTGTGTGTGTGTGTGTGTGTGTGTGTGTGTGTGTGTGTGTGTGTGTGTGTGTGTGTGTGTGTGTGTGTGTGTGTGTGTGTGTGTGTGTGTGTGTGTGTGTGTGTGTGTGTGTGTGTGTGTGTGTGTGTGTGTTGCCCTGGCCTGCGTAATGAATCCAGTAGTGCTGTTGGCATGAGCGGGGCCATGCTATTAACCTCTCTGCCAGCTAGACTGATCTCACCCTGTCTGTCTGTCTCATCGGCCTAATGACACTCTCACACTCTGAGCACGCACACACACACCCCCCCCACACACACACAGACCTGTCCTTTCTAATCAAATTTTCATTGAAGTGAAAAGTATTCTACATTGTCCAATCATCTCTATTCAGAGTGTCAAAAAGCTTCTGCCAGCATGGAGAGAAGATTTCTTTCTCAACACCCACTCAAAGGAAGTTACTCTTCAAAACTATTTCTAACGTTTTAATCTCCACTTGCCCTCTACAGCCAGAGGATCACATTTCACTGTATTTTACACCAGCCACCACTTCAACAGCGCTTTTATGACTGACCGCGGTTTTCTCTCTTTGCAGTCACAGTAAAACTACGATATGGATGTGTGCTCTTTACTTTTGATCTGACAAGACCGTAGTGTAGTAGTTCCGTAGTGTAGTAGTTCCGTCACGTTGTAGTCCCCTAATATCTAATATCATCATTTGAGATATAAATCTCTCGAGACTTTTACTCTGCCAAGCCTGCCAAAAGAAGATTTAAAGAGACATCTCAAAGCTTGGGACTCGGAGCAAAATCTGGAGGTGGACGATGAGCCTCACACACGCCCCAAATTACAGCCTGTGTGCTTGTTTAATGAGCTTGTGGTAGCACTTTTGGTCGTCAATAAATAAAAAAAGCAATATGACATGTTGGGAGAAAAAATATGACATGAAAAATGCTGTCAAATTGCTTCACCAGTAGTCGTAAATGTTGTTTAATAGTCTGTACTTAGCTTGTGTGTGTGTGTGTGTGTGTGTGTGTGTGTGTGTGTGTGTGTGTGTGTGTGTGGGCATGCTTGTCTGTGTGAATGAGAAAACCCCAGCCTCCGTAGGAATCCTTAGAGGAGTGAGGAGCACCTGGCACTGTCTGTAGTCATAACAAACGACAAGAGGGGATTTAGACTACATTTGCATCGGTGCCAGCTTGTTACACGCACTCCGTGTTCACATTCATTCTCATAACCGGCGTGTAATGTAGCGTTGGGACTTGGCGTGGCTTCGCCCTCGCGAGTTAGTTCTTTAACTGCACTGCCTGGAATGCCCCGGCTCATCCATGTGTCCCTCATTAGGGTTACGGCCTGGGACGGGCCAGCGGTAATATCCAACACACCTCATCCCATCTGTGAGCAGAGATAATGTAGAGGAGGATGCATTTGGCAAGCCAGAGGACATACAGTTAGAGGTTTCTGCAGTGAGAGTTCATTAGGCGGAGGACTGCTGGAAGACGGGTGTCAGCCTGGTCTGAGCTAAATTAAAAGTGTTAGGTCAGGGACAATCAGATGGATTGGGGAATGGATAGTGGCCAGTTTGTGTTGGCCAGTGTGAAAATGTCCAAATATAATTTCAGATTATGCTTTTGACTATTACAGTACACCATCGAACTTGCTGTGATGCCTACTAATGTTACTTTTTTGAAGGGAACGTTTTCTTCCACCTTAGCCCTGACCTTAATATCTCCCCTCTAACTGTCGTGTGATTGGTTGTTTCAGCAGGTGGCGCCATATGGACAGCAGGGGATGGGGGGCTTCAGCCAGCAGCAACAGGCGGGGCAGCAGGGGAACCCTCCGTACTTCAGCCCCCCCCAGCAGACCCCGCCAGGACCCGCTCAAAGCCCCTACCTGCAGCCTCGACCACCCCCCCCAACAGGTACTAACACCAGCTCATCAGAGCCAGACACACACTGTGCTGTATGCCGGCTGTAAAATTGGCCAAGACATTCAGCTGTAATCAAGCCCAAAGGCCCCTTGACATGCCATGAGCAAAAAAATTGAAATGATTACCATAACTCAAGACAAATTATGAATAAATATATCAGATACACATTGATGCGCAGATGTCACTTATCACATCAGGAATAACATTTGAAACATCAGCCGAGAAAGGGATTTCATCCAAACATTTTTCCATTGGTTATATTTTAATATTTTAGTGGTGCTGAAATTGGAAAGATCATCTTTAGGGATAGAGTGTGTGGGTGGTCCAATATGTCTGGAGTATGTGGTCCCATTATTCCCTCACATTATTTATAAGAAGGTATTTTAGGTACATATCACTGTGTGCTTCTATATATTGTCATAACCTCTCAGCTCTCACACACACACACACACACACACACACACACACACACACACACACACACACACACACACACACACACCCACTCTCACACTTACAGAGAGAGGACTTAAAGTGGACCTATTATGCTATAGGCCTATTGGAAAAATATATTGTAGGGCCATACCTATACAAAACATTTCTGTGAAGTTTTTTGCTTAAAATACCAAACAGTTCACCCATTGTAGCCATGCCTCATACTGCTCATACCCCTCTTTTGAAGCCCTGTTAGAGAAACGCGGATGTTGGGTCCTTAGCTTGAAAAAAAAAAAAAGAGGAGGCGGAGCTAATGCCTGATCAGAATTCTACCGGAGATAAAGTTAAATTCTGCTGTGATAAAACGCCATCCTGTTCTAAACCACATCAAGGATTAGTTCTGAAACAGTATGGAGCTCAAATGCTTTTTCTCTTGCGGGTTTATCACAAAGTGAGTTCCTTTTTTTATTTCCTGCTTTTTAAACACATGTGCTCTACAGTACAGGTTAGCTCTGAGTGTTAGCGAGGCTTGCTAATGTAAACAAAGATGAGATTACGTCCAAAACACGTCAGGCATTGTTTCTGATAGCAATTTTCTGTGGGTCCGCTGCCGATTTGACGTCAGATCGGCAGCAAATCTGTATCAGCTCGTTGTACCCCTGTTTTTAAAAGATTTGGGTACGGAGGAAAAGAGAGAGGGTTTTATTTTCTGACGCTGCGTGAGTTCCCCGACGCACCGGGGACACATATTTATGTATAAAAGACATCACAAAGTGCATTTTGCATGATAGGTCCCCTTTAAATGCAATTCGAGTTCACAGTGATACAGTATAAACAAATATTGAAAATGTTCTATGCACACAAACGTGCCTGTGCAATCCCAGAATCCTCAGTACAACAAAAGGCCTGTTGCACAGCTTTGGATTGAGGCTCGTCCTGCCAAGTTTCAGTATGTTGTTCTGTTGAAGTTTTCCATCGGGGATCTGGGTTCAAGCAGTTGTTTTAGAGTTGAGTGAAGGCTGCCCATGTGTTTCCCATCCACTCTGCAGCCAGAGGGATCTATCCGCCTGCATGGAGTGACTCTGGTTAACAGCCTGTCCCGGGATAGGAACAGATTAGAACAAAACTGAGCAGGAAAAGAACAGTACGAGACGGGAGAGATTACAGATACAGAACTGGACAGGAAGGGAAAGATCAGACAGAACAGGGAGGGAGAGTCAAAGAGTAGACGATGCAGAACTGGAAAAGAGACATGAGTAGGGATGGGTATCGAGAACCGGTACTAAGTCAGTACCGGTACCCATTTGGACGGTATCGGTATACCGTTAAGCCGCTGGACAAACGGTGCTACTATCGGTATATGAATTACGCTACTTCCTTAGTTTAAACAATTCTGGTTGGTTGGGAACCCTCATCCCGTGGGACGTATCCGGTTTGAGTACCACTCTGAATGGCCACTGTGAATGCCACTCGTCATCTCTCCTAACAACGCTCTTATTATTGTGAGACTCCCGGGGGCAGACCATAGGGGCAGACGCAACATCTTGCAAGAAACAGCGTCTCAAGGCTTCTTAACATTTAACAACCTATTAATGATGCATACCCACTTAACGGGAAGAAACTCAGCTAACAGACGATATTAACCATGTTACCTACACGGAACAGAAGTCCAACACCAAGAGTCTAAATCAACACTTCGCGAAACGGGCTAACGGCTACTTTAGCACATAACTGGCAAAAGCAATCTTTTCTACGTCATGTTATCTGCACAAACGACATATCACATGAACGCTGAGATTCCACAGATTCCATAGGTATAAGTCTCATCACTGTACGACCACAACTCACAGAGCTAGCAGCCAGGAAAGAGCAAGAAAACAACTTCAATTTACGTAGCCATGATGAAAATGATGTCTTACCTTTGCTGTTTTGTGATCAAAAGCTGTGTTCAAGGGCATACAAACGGTTAATGCAATGTCTCTGTGTAACTTTAAAATGATTACTGATAATCCATCATTTCAATTGTAAATAATAAACACAATAAACGGATTATAATGGTTAGCCGACTGGAGCTTCCGGTTTAGGAGGTGCGCACGCTGCGTCTCGTTTTAACTGAATAATGGTCATGTTTACATGGATTTATGAACTGCCCCTAATTACCGCCCTTCCAGAGACACACTGTCAAACACACTCATACCTGCTTGGTATGACATTGAAAAAGTTACAATAAATAATAAATACAAATAAATTACAATAAAATTACTGTTGTTTAATCTCCACATCTTGTAATCATGTCTATAATTTTGAGCACCAAATTATTGAAAACTATCGATAAGAGTATCGAAAAATACCGGTATCGATAAGCAGTATCGGTATCGGTATCGATCAAATCCTAACGATACCCATCCCTAGACATGAGTGAGGTCAAAAGCAGTTCTGCAAGATCAGCATCAGAATGGTAGTTCATCAACAGTGGCGTGAGAAGTCAACGTCCAATCTTTGTTTGTTTTAAGTAAAAAAAATACAGTTTTTAATTTCAAAACTGAAGAGACTGTTAAATGGAAAGATACACCACCATCATCGCAAGCTACAACATAACTGCTGCTTACATCATTTAACAATCTAGAAGGTATGATTGGCACTTATTTTTCCTATAACACTTTCTTTACTTTGGAGGCAAGACTTTAAGTTGCATTAGAGTGATTGCTACATTTGCTGTATACGCATTTCTCTTTCTAGATTGTAAAGACATGTTCATGCAAAGACTTGCAAACTATTTATTTTTTTTTTTTTTAAAAGCATCCTTTATTTGGCCCAGATCCCTTTTTGGTTCACCAATGTGAGTGGAGTGTTTAAGCATCTGCACTAGTTGAGGCCATTAGGCAGTAGGGTAGTCGGATCTGTCAAGGTAGTTATACTGTGATTTACTGAGATGAAGTTAAACCTTTCTTTAGACAGTCTGGAATAATGAGTACATGAAGACAAATAGCTAAGCAAAAAGCCATTGAGAACACAAAAGCAGGTTGTCAAAAAATAAAATCGTTAGTCTTGGCATAGTAATTTTCACACTGAGTGAACATTTCAGCCACATGCCTTTTGTCTCTCACAAAAAAAAAAGCACTTACTCTTATTCCCCCCCTTTAACATGCTCACAGACACAGACAGAGCTGCCTACTGCACACACATTATTCCCTCTAACTACAGTAGGAAAGGCTGAGATCCATGGCCAGGTTGACATTTCGTGACAGTAATGGTGTGTTTTCATCATTGCTGATGATGCGGCACCAATTGACCCTCGCTGACATTTACACACCAGGTAGTTGTGCCCCAGCTCTCTGATTGGCCAAAGCCCTGTTTCACCTGTGCTGATAGGTCCCATATTGGTTTCCATGCCAACTGCTGTGGTGACCAAAGAGCTGCTCTCCCTTTGTTTTTCATTGTTAGGCATGCACGCCACTTTAAGGGAAAATGTTTCAATCAGCACACATGGTTGTTAACGCTGCATAAAAGCCACAATAACTTCAGCAGCCACTGCATCAATGTTGCTTCCCGCTGTCTTTACCTTTTAATCAAGAAATCCTTCCTATGTGTTTCAGCTATATAGCATTTTATATCCCGGCAACACAGCAGGTGATGTGCCGACACCTCCTGATTCCTGTCTATTAGCCATCAAACTAACTAACTAACCAACTAAATCCTCTCTTTGAATAATAAGCTTCCATACATTTTTATGTTTTGGCTTGGTGTTGGAATTGACTTTTAACAAGAAACCCTGCTATTAATGGAGAAGAACAGTCAATTTACTTTCAATGGAAATGTATAGTTAGTAATAGGCTATGTCTCTCTTGCAACGGTAGGTTTTTGGAATATCAGTGTATTTTGCACACCAATTCCATCTTTTGTGACCAGCTGAGAATCCAGTTCCAGCGACCACTCACTTTATTTCAGCAGTTTTTGTTCAAGTATTTATTGAAAATACACAATATTGATCATTAATACAAACATGACATTTTACACATTAGAAAAAGAAGCCTGTGTGCTGGCATTAAGACAACGTTAATTGTTCATCGATTTAGCAAGAGAGGAATTTAGAGAAGCAAATAAAACCAGAAAACAAAAGAACACATTTAAATAACAATGAAACCAGGACTCTGTTTTAGATTTTGGAACCAAGAGTAAACATGTTTGGAAATTAAACTTAAACACTGCTGTTGGCCAAGATTACAAGTAGGATATTTGGTGTCTTTTCAGCTCAGCAATGTTTTTCTTACATTTTTTTCTGTGTGTCTTTCCATCAGTTTTTGTGTGTGTGTGCCTGTGTCAGTGTGTACACAAATCAGCCGAGTGTGCTGCAGCAATTCTGAGCTGTGAAAAGGTCAAACGGCGACCTTTGTCTGTGATTCTGGGCTGAAATGAGACATGATGTGAGCCGCACGGAACGGATTACACACACACACATACACACAATTGCAAGCGCATGCCAGATTAGGATGTCATTGTGGTTTTGACCCCAGTTTTTTGACCCTGCATTACTCTGCTGAAAAGTTCTTTATTTTGCTCTTCCTGCGCTCTCCGCAGTTCCTTTCCCCCACTCCACTCCCATTAACCCTAGCCAGAGGACATCCTCCAGTTGATGGAACCATTCCAGCTGCCTTTGACACAGAATTTGCTCTGCAACAAAACGCTATTAGCTGGTTTTGTAACAAATCGAAGTGAAAATGCCATCTTCCTTTGAGTCTATTGCACTGCTGTGACCTCATCCGATTACGAGGAGCAGAGCAGGCTAAAAAGACATTTCTAAGACATCAAGGCTGATATGGAAAAAAAAAAATATATAATAACATCAGGGAAGAAATGTGGGTGGTTTTCTGCTTTTTGAGTGCTGTGGGTGTTTGAGAACAGCAGATATTTTATTATTTTATTTATTATATATATAAATTGATGAGTGCGAGTTGAAGTTTGCAGAAACACTGTTACAGTACAGTACATTCACTCATATTAATGTATTGAGATCGTTTTAACCTCATGCAGTTCTTTGTTTCTTATTAGTACACTTACATGTCACTTTCCACAACTGCTTTTGAATCAACTGTTAAACACACTAGAAACAAATATATTTAAATGCCATATAATGGGGCCCCCTTTTCTTGAAGTATATTTTAACAGACCCTATAAATACCATGACCCTGATGTTTTTGGTCTTATTGTTAGCTTCAATTACAGCGTGAGACACATCTCTTAAAAGAAAAAAATCAGTGTCCTTTTTTCCTCTTGGCGGGCCATATTGCACTTGACTTATAACGGATGAAGTGCATTATATTTTGATACTGTCTACCTCATAAAAACGAAAATGAGAAAGCTGTAATTTCAAGAATTTGGAGATTCTTTTTTTATGGCATGTTTGCTTTATTGGGTAGTATACACTAGAGTATGACAGGATACTAAGGTGGGTGGGGGGGGGGGGGGGGGGGGGGGAGGTAAAATGCAATGCTGGCCAGCTGCCAGCCTTAAACTCGTTTTAATGTTGTGAGAACATGGTGCTGGCTTTCATCAGCTATTCCATGGGGAACTCACTATTTAATATTTCACCAAGACAGTGTGGCAGTTGTTTTTCAGAGCGCAATAACATGTGTCAGAATATGGCCTTGACTTCTCTTTAGTATAATATAAACTGTATGGTTAATTTGTAAGAATGTGTGTGTATAGTAAGGGATTTGACTGCTGGTCTTTGAAGAAGGAAGTTATTCTGTGGCATTTACTTCCTGTAGTGAAACCTTCCTATCCACTCTCCCCTGTGAAAACTGATCCCACCGGTCGTTTCCTCTATTGGCCTTAACTATTTCCTCTTCCTGTCTGAGAGTGGGCTCTGGGGAGCTCAGAGCTGATTGGAGGAGACACGCTCACTTTACAGGGACCTACATTGAAGGAAGCTGATTCATTGGTTTGTATTAGTGATGCTCATGAGCACAACCTCACATGACCTTCACGTGGTGTGAACTAAACAACTACAGTACCACGAACTGGCAGTTCAAGCTATTTTACTTTTATTCTGAAAATAGAGTAACTACTGAATGTGGGCCTTTTATATGACAGAATAAAAAGTACAGGCCACTGGAATGTTATCATATTCTGCAATGAAACCATAGCATATCTTTGCTGTCCTCTGAAGAACCTCTAAAGTGCCAGATTTCTGATGAGAAGAAAACAGTCAGCTTTGTAACACTGCATTTTGAAGATAGTACAATGTGTTTGTTATGAGAGGCAGTGGAATTTGTACAGCAAAAAAAAACAGTAGACCATTGAAGTAATTAAAATAAAATACAAATCACTACATTTGGAGAAACACTGGACATCAACAATGTCCATTGTGTATATTGAATGAAGTCTGCATATTTGTCCATCAAACACGTTTTATGTAATTGGCTGTTCTTGAGTATTTCTATATCACACAATCTTCCTGTGTAGGGGATCTCTTCCCAGTTGTTATGGGACTGTTGGTGTTAAAATGTTGACTTGCTAAAGTCTTTAAAGGCTCTTCTATTTTTGACTTGACTGTTAATTATTGATGAACAATAGAAGCACCAGAGAAGTAGCTAAATGGACCTTGTGATATGATTGTTTTGTAAACTCCAGTTTCCAAAGTAAAGAACTTTTAACTTAAGAAAACAAAATGTATTCTCTCATTACGCCCATTCTATATTCTAGTTGCTTTAAATGTAAAAAAAAGATTAGTAAGAAAGTCTTTGCAGGTCTTTAGAGGGAGCCCTTTATAAACAATGGGTGCCCTATACTGGCACATCATCACCTGGCTCCTTTACCTCTCCCTACTTCCAGTCATTTCCTATTTCCTGTCGGTCACCCCCCCCCCCCCCCCACCCGGCTGCAGCAGCAGGCCCTTTCTCTCGCCCTACGCCACCCCCGCTTTTAATCACACCAGGTTAATTAAAAGGCCGCCGAGCCTTTCTGCAGCCTGCCCCCCTGGCTTTATTACCCCCTCGCTGTATACTTGCTCTGCTGCCTCAGTGCACACACACACACACACACACACACACACACACACACACACACACACACACACACACACACACACACACACACACACACACACACACACACACACACACACACACACACACACACACACACACACACACACACACACACACACACACACACACACGGAAATGGGAGCTCACCTTGGCAAAAGAGGTGGAGGGGAAGTTGAGGGGACAAGACAGAGGAAATGAGAGGCAGGAAAGTGTGTGTGAAGTGAAAGCGAATTGTGTGTGTGTGTGTGTGTGTGGGTGTGGGTGTGCGTGCGTGCGCGTGCGTGCGTGTGGGTGGGGCGCTCAAAGTTCAATGTCATTAATTGGTCACCATTTGAATATTAAGTGAAGAACTCTGTTAATTAACAGGATAATAAAAGTGCTGCTGGCTGGAAGGGGGTGGACAGAAAGAGGGAGGGATGGAGGGAGGACAGGCTGCGGAAATGGAGGGCATATGGTGGGAGAGGGGAGGAGGGAGAGAGAGGGAGAGAGGCTGGGTGCGGGGTGATAAGAGGGAGAGAGAGACGTCCATGGGTAAAGGTCTGGCAGTGGTAATTTGCAGAGAGCTGCGTTAATTGTCATAACCTTTTAAATGGCAGAGTTTATCGGAGTCCTCTAAATGTCCCTGCGTATCGCCACGGCAACCCTGGGCCTGCCGCACTCCGATTGGCCACCGCTGACGAGCACTTAAGCTTGATGAGTTTTCAGGCACAAACTAAATGATAAAATTGAAAAAAAAACTATATATGCTGTATATGTCAGCTAGGGTTTGTGTGTGTGTCCCTGTGTGTGTATGTGATAATGTGTCTGAGACGATGTTTTTAATTTGGTGTGTTTTTTACCTCCACGTTGACTGACACTCGCTAATTGCTCGACTAGAATCCGCCACAGTTTTTTCTTTTCTTTTTCAGTCTTCTTTTTTCCCTTTTTTGATTTATGTTTGTTTTTGTACAGCCGAGCTGCAATTCAAATGCAAATGAACGAGAATGGGAGAGGTGTTTTTGGAACGGTTAGGACAATCATAATGGCTCAGAAAAAAAGGGGGCCCGTAGTTAGCGGCACAGCACCCTGGGGGCCTAATTTAGCTGCCATTTGTTAGAAAATGCCGCTACATTTGTTCTTGGATACAGACTTCACAGACAGAGAGAGAAAGAGAAAACACCAAAAAGGAAAATGTCAAAGTCGAGCTTGCCAACACACATCGCTATTGTTCCTCCGTGCTTTAGCGAAAGTCATGTGGGTGTACACCAGTTTGGGTGGATGTCCTCTTTAACTGTGAGCCAAAGCAATTGAAGTGACTGGGCGGATGGGGGTGGTGGTGGTGACGGGGACTTGCGAAGAGTGTGTGAAGTGAAGATGGTACAAAGACTGGCTCTTATTTGATTAGCCTGTGTAGAGGAATGAGAATGAAAGCCCTGGCAACGGCATCTGCAGCTAACACTGTCGGCTCCATCTGACATCATCCCTGAGGGACGGCCTGCGCACGTATCACTGTGTGTTTGCATTACTTTCTGTGTCTGTATTTTTTATTATATGGGCAATAGCTAATAGCTGCTTTTGACTGTGTGTGTGTGTGTGTGTGTGTGTGTGTGTGTGTGTGTGTGTGTGTGTGTGTGTGTGTGTGTGTTGTCCTGTGTCGGCGCTCTGGTCCTCTCTTGTAGTTTCTTTGTGCTAAAGGTCAGGGGGATTGCTGAGATAGAATCCAATCTGAAGGACACAGCACTAGAACAGGCCCTGCTACAAATGGAGCTATTAAGGCTGGACACACACACACACATGCACGCACGCACACACACACACATACACATACACACACACACACACACACACACACAGCTCTTGGATACATAGGCACACACACAGGAATCCTCGCATACACATAGCCACACGCAGCAGCTGTTTCCATTCTAATGGTCACCTTTCCTCTTGATGATAATAATAGACTGTACCCTGGAATAAACGGCCATCATTTACATGGCGTCCAACCAACACACTGTTTCAAAAGGCACTTGCCGCAGAGGAAAGTAGGTCTGCCCTGTAATATATTTACAGCATATCTGACATAGTCAGAATGTAACTGCAATGTTGTCCAAATATTCCGAAACGGATCAAAAGATGTACGTGTCAAGAGAACACGAGAGACGAGCACATCATAACCAAATGTTGATTTGTCACATTTTTCAGAACACGGTGTAGCCGGCGCTCGCTGCTGATTGTTGCTTTAATTACGGTTCAGTCGGTCTGATTGGTGTGAGCATGTGTGCGTATCTGCAAGTCTGAACCGACGCCTGTGTGAACGCGGGGTGTTGAATATGGATGGGAACCGCCCCCCCCCCCCCCCCCCCCCCCCCCTCCAGCAGCACCAGCACCGCCTCTCCCTGATGCAAAGAAGCTTTTTGTACATGTCTGTAATCGTTTCTTCTTTAAAGCTTGTTTTTTTTGGCAGCTTAGATGAATGCAAAATGAAAACGCCGCTTTTAACTATAATTACCTGTAGAGAGCAGAGTATACACACGTAAATAAAGACATGCATATACACTCACATCCTCACCTCTGTCTGACCCACCCGTCACTATGTCTTCTCCCAGAGAGTGTCCCAGTTTATGTGAGTGTGTGTGTGTGTGTGTGTGTGTGTAAGATAGAGTGTGTGTATGTGCCTCTCAGGGTCTTGCCAATGGACATCAGAGACTCACTGTCCTTGGGGTAATGTGGCAGAGGGTTGTGGTCAAATGCTTCATGTGAATGTGTGTGTGCGTTGAGTTAGTCAGGGTCTGGGCAGGGGGGGGGGGGGGTTATGGGCTTCTCTCCTAAATTAAGCTTAATTTTTAATGAATATTAATGGCATTAGCGTCAGATTTTGTGGAGATGTGCATCTGCTAAGGTGTAGCGGAAAAAGGGGGGTGACTAATTCATTTGGTAGTCATGAGGAGAACGACTGGAGACGGGGGGGATGGAGAGGGTGAAAGGAAAAGAGGACGAGTGATGGATATAAATAAAGAGATGGGGATGGAGTGTGAGGGATGTGAGAGGTGTGGAGAAAGCAAGAGATTAATGAGGAGAGCGGATGGACAGAGAAGGAGGCGATGCTTCAGACTGAGAGGAGAGGGGGGGTGTGAGGGAAGGGTGGAGCAAAATATAAATGTTATTAGCAGTGGTGTAAAGTAACTATGGCAATTTACTCAAGTACTAATACTAATAATAATACATTGTATTTCTATAGCGCTTTTCATAGACTCGAAGTACTGTGCTTTAGTACATTTTGGAAGAAGTTGTACTTTACTTGATTTAAATATTTTCTACTTGGACTTGTACTCCACATCAAATCGCAAATTGTGTACTTATACATGTATTTATTACCTGAAGTTACTTTGCAGATTTGGATTAATGATGACATATAATCAAAACTAAAATACAACTTTATTTAAACCTGGAGTAAATTCACCATCCACCCTGCAGTATACTTAGTCATTACAATTAGCTGCACCTTTACCAGCTAAACACATTAATGCATCAATAATTATATCAAAACATATGATATATATTATTCTGAAATGGGCAATCTGCATAATGAGTAAGTTTGTTACTTTAAGTATTTTTTTTATGCTAATACTTTAGGACTTTTGTAACAGAGTATTTCTACGTAAGTAATGACCCGAGTACTTCTCCCACCTCTGGTTAATAAAGAAAAAAGGTATGAAAATCAAAGCCAACACAGAAAAGAATAGAAGATGTGAGCGGAAGCTGCTGAGAAATTCATTTGACCCCTGTATTAAAGGGAAAAGCAGCGTGTGACGAAAACACTGCACACAAAGTTTTTAAAAGCAACATAGCCCAGAGCAAACAAAGGCGGCGGAAAAAAGGATTAAAAATCCAGCATTTTTATAAAAAAAAGTACAGTCTCAAGTCACACACATCTTTTTCTCGCTGTTTGTAAGAAAAAAGATTGCGACAGATGTCAGCCAAAATCAGCTTAAAGTAATGGCCATGAATTTAGCTCCTGCTGCTTTCTGTTGTGTGTCAAGTGGTGGCATCAAATGAAGCCGCTCGCTGTCACCAGAGCTTCACCGCTTGTTTTCTGAGGCAGTCAAACTCACAAAGCAGAGCAACATTTCACCTTGCTCCCTGCTTGAACACAGAGGCAGAGAGTGTGCAGTGCAACCAACCAAAAAGGCTCAGTACAACATTCTTAAATTAGGTGTGAGCCGAAAAAGAAAGAGAGTGTCAAATTGGTTGTATGTCAGGGTTGGAGGAAACTGTTTGCTCAAACTGGAGAGGGTTTTGTTCCATAGCGCAATTGACTTTTGACCGCTTTTGTTTCTCTTTGACAAAGTTTAACATCATGCTGACAGTACAAACAATAATTTAGACTACTTTTTATAGAGTGCAAGTGTAATTTTCCCTAACAGGCAACGCACTTCAACATCTCTGCTTCCAGATCATTGCACACTTAACGGAGAGCCGAACGAAAGTAATGCAGCGATTTTCTCCGAGTTCATACGAGTCTCATATTCGAACTAAGTCAGCACTGACAACACGTACCATGACCGCAACATGTCATATACTGTACCTCTACTCATAATGTCCCAACATTTTTGATCTTTTGAAGTTGCATTACTTGTTTCCTGAGTTATAGTGATGTGCATTTGTTGTTAACATATCCTGAAGGTTGCCATGTCAGAGTTTCTAAGTTTAGAAGCGAGTCAGGTCTAATAGTCAGGTGTTGTTGACAGGACAAAAGTAACAGATGTTTATTTCATATGCTTTCGCCCCGTGGTCAAACTGTATGTGTGTAGCGGCATTAATTAAACATGATTAGTCATATTTCACCAACAGAATACATAGGGAAGCATGGGTGCTGTGTGTCTTTGGTCTGCACTGTTCCCATGAGGAGAACAAAAGTTGGTAGAGTAAAACATTTGTATTATATCCTGTAAAGTTGTTTGAATCTAAAGCACTTATTAACAGTTCCTACTGTTGTAAAACATTTGATGAAAGTAAATAATGCGTTTGCAATAACATATTGACGGACATTTTTCTTAAAAACGTCAACATTTGTTTCACAGTTTAAAAAAATAACACCTGGTGCAGAAGACACGTGTGAGATTACAATGAGAGATGTTACAACACTAGTCTGTTACATTATGTTTCAAAATGAAGTTTATCTGAAAAGTGTAACTTCCGTACTTGCCTCCCCCTGCCGTCTGCCTCCCGTTCCTGAGCGGATTAACACGCCGCTGCAATATTGATTTGCGTCCGCATAAAGCCTCCCCAGCTCTATATATTACACCACATTCAGCAGTCATCTATTCAATCAAATCTAATATTACACTGCCTCTCCACACAGCTGTCTAATAGTATTTAACTCACAGTTTGATTCCCGCATTCCCTCATGTACTTCAAACGCTTGCCTGCAATATCCTTCATTCGTTTCTACTATGCCAAGAAGAAGTCTTTTGAAAAGCACGGAGGATGAATGAGCGTGTGTGTGTGCGTGTGCGTGTGCGTGTGCAAAGAACAGATTAGCTGTGGCCTAAGGCTTAAGGTATGGAGTGGAGTGTATTTTAGAAGCTTCTAATTTAGCTGGGAAATGGGATTTTGAGACAATGGACTGGAAAAAACTCAAATGAAAGGATGCACTCGCAGCACTCCTTCATTTGCCTTCCCTCACGCTCGCTTTTTCTGGCCTTTTTTTCTCATCTCTCCCTCTCCCCCCTCTCCTCTCTATCTACTCTGCATCTCACCTTGTGTATTTCTCTGTCAGCATCTGCCCTCCCTCCTCCCACTCGCCGTTTCTCTCTCTCTCTCCCCCTCTGTCCATATTACAGTTGACAGCGATGATGTAAGAACGTGAGTGTAAACAGTAGTATGAGGCTAACCTCACTTTGACCCACTTAAAACGGAAATCCCCTCGAGCACACACACACACACACACACACACACACACACACACACACACACACACACACACACACACACACACACACACACACACACACACACACACACACACTACAGACTCATATGCCTGAGTAAATATTGGACTTGGGTCAGCAGCCTCTATTCTGTTCTCATTTCACTGTGTGAGCAACTGTCTGTCCATGTGTGCATTTTTCATCTGTGAACAGAACTGTGCACGTGTGTGTGTACATGTGTGTGCATCACTATTTTGTCCTCCTCTGGCCCCCCTCCTTCCCGGGGCCTTTATTTACCTGTGGAGGTGTGTGTGTGTTTCTGAGCCGGGTTTCAGCTTCAAACAAGACTTCCGACCATGTAATAAAAGCCCGACGTTTGGCGTGCGTCCAACCTTCCCTTGATAAACACAGGGGTGTGTGTGTGTGTGTGTGTGTGTGTGTGTGTGTGTGTGTGTGTGTGTGTGTGTGTGTGTGTGTGTGTGTGTGTGTGTGTGTGTGTGTGTGTGTGTGTGTGTGTGTGTGTGTGTGTGTGTGTGTGTGTGTGTGTGTGTGTGGTGTGTGTGTGTGTGTGTGGTGTGTGTGTGTGTGTGTGTGTGTGTGTGTGTGTGTGTGTGTTGTGTGTGTGTGTGTGTGTGTGTGTGTGTGTGTGTTGTGTGTGTGTGTGTGTGTGTGTGTGTCTGTGTGTGTGTGTGTGTACAAACACAGGGCTTGCCCAGGGCCCTGACGAGGAAACTAGCGTGGCTTTTGCTTTTAAAATAGCACCTCGGTCCTTTGCTGCGCTCCTGTTGTTAAGAGGCTCTGCACCCACACACTTATTGTATGATACGTGATCCAGATATCAAATCACATCTGGGTGAACAGGGTTTCCTCTGTCTTATGACAAGGTTAAGGAGATGTTGCTGGTTCAATTAAATAACAGAGCTGTTGTTGCAAGGTTATTGCTCGTTGTTTTTATTTATTTGACTGACTTTTTTCTGTGATTTTTAATGAAAATTATGAAGGGAGTCCAGATCTCTGAAAAAGGTGACACACATGAAACATTACAATAAGACAATTCAGTCAAACAAAGTAGCATTACATGCAATCATTTTAAGTAAGTGAGGAATTTTGTATAAACTTTTTTTGCGTACTTGCTTAACATTCAGCTTTACATTTTATTAAATTAATACATTAATACAAATCTCCAGATTGTGTGTGATTTGGATTTTCTTTTCTTGCCAAAATCAGGTAACTTTTTCTCAATTAAAAACTGAGATATATTTATTAGATATAATTAGAACTTTTTTTACCTACATAAATATCACACATTTTAGAATATTTCATTGCATTTTATATACATGTATGTTCTCTGACGTGTTCTACGTGTTTCCTACAAACAAAATGAGAAACTATCAGTGAACTATCTATTCACTGATAAACTCAAATCATGATATCCTAAAGGACTCGAGGTCTCAGTGAATATAAATATGAGACAGAAAAGCTGTTAGTTAATATTCAGTGACCTAGCGATGAACAGCAGTTTTAGTTGTCCACATAAACTGAATAATTTCAGGAAACAAAGTTATTTAACATTTTCTTGTATTTTTTTAATTATTGCTTTACTGATTTAATTGGCTATTAATTGAAATATGGATTTGAAAGAGGGACTACTCTAGGGCAATTAAGGTCAATACATTCCCTTCTCTTAATACTGGAGGATTGAATACATTCACTTTTTGTCTGTGTGTGCTCAGCTGCTAATGCATCATGCAAATATATGTAAAGTAAGTGTGTCTAAAATATCAGATTTCATAAAGAATATACAAAAGTACGGGATTGGTATCATTCGCCCTGGAAGCACAAATTGCGACACCTTTAATGCTCTAATAATAGATCAATTTCCCATGATACATCTCTTGCAGTGAAGGATAATCTTCAGCTATAAAATGATATCACCTAGCTGACAGGGATACTGCCCACCTACTACAGTATAATCTCACAACAGATAAGGAATCAAACTGTAGGGGAAAATGGATTTTGGAAGTTAAAACTTGAACACACCTGGTATGTGTGTGTGTGACATGTACACGTGGCAGTGTGTGTATGTGTGTCTGGTTGTGTGTTCAAGCACTCGTGTGTGTGTGTGTGATCTCTTGCCGCGTGTCGCCGATCAGTTATCGCTAATCCTTCCACACAGAGCTCTTTAACAAGTTGCCATTGTGCTGTCGACGCTTAACATGATGGAGGAACGACCTCCGTGGTGAAAGAAAAGAAGAGCGAGAGAAAAAGAGGGGGAGATACAGAGGCAGGCAGAGGGAGAGGGCAACACCTCCGACAATAGGGAGAAAATTGGTTTACACTAGATAGGCTTGTGATTACAGAGAGAAAGAAAATGACTTAGATTGAACAATAGGAAGGAGTGTGTGTATTGGTGTGTGTGTGTCTGTGTGTGTGTCTGTATGTGTGTGTGTGTGTTTTTCTTTTTTTTTCAAGGATTAGTGGGTAGTCGGGCCCGGATATCGTTGAAATGAATTGGTGGTGTGCTGATGTTTGCGTGTTCAGAGGTTTTTGTACTGTCGTGTGTGTGTTTATGACACTATATGACATATCTAATCAAGAATCCCTTACAGAACTTACAAATATTGTGAAGAAAAAGTCAAATGAATCCTATGAATTTATTTATAAATAGAAGTGGCTTGTCCCAAAACAACAACATGACACTTTGCCGACCCGCGCTCTCTGTCTGTTTGTGTGTAGGAGGCCCAGCAGGAGACGTATGGCCCTAGGGGTCCAGCCCCAGGGAACTCTGGGAAGGCCAACAACGAGGATGGCGTCCCCCAGGACCGCCCATCTAGTCTCCCGGTGAGTGACAGCTCTGAGAGACCTCATCAAGCCTCAAAGAAACAGTTGTTTCCTTGTCTGTCTTCACTTCCTGTATTTTTGTTGTAAGCTTTTCTGTCCAATCACATTCCTCCGCTCGCCTACAGCTTTTATCTCTGGTCCCATGAGAGACATGGATTAAATTGCTCATTTCAGAGTGTATGTCTGTGTTTTGACTGGCGTCCATGCCCAAGGCGAAAAGGCCACATGCATCAGCCTGTGGTCGGAGCATCCTGCTCTCACTCACACGTACACCCCCACACACACAGAAGCATATGCACGGACACAGACATTATTGCTAATGCGCGCGGTCACACACGCAAACCCACTCGCAGTTGGCATTTAGGCGAGCTAAAAAATCTTTAAGCAGGTTGACTGGAGGAGTAATTGAGAAGAAATGGCGAGGCCAGGCTGATCTATGAGGGGAGAGAGGAGTGGGCCGCTCCAGTTTTTTGGCTAAACTAATCGTTTTTTACTCTCCATCATTTCTCCCCTCACAGCTCCGCAGCACTTTCAAGAATAGAATAAATAGACATTTGCAAATGGTCGCAAATATTGGCACTGCTTGAGGTGTGTGCCGTTTAATTTAGCAGATACTTTGGAAGAGCCCCAGGAGTGGAGGAATAAACTGCTAGAAAGGATAAATTAGGTGTATGAACTGAAATTAAGCCACCCTATTTTCCCATAGACTGCTACTGATACATAGGTCTGTGTTTATTGGTCGTATAAAGTACGATGACAGTTGATTCGTATTAGATTCAAATCAGCGGCTGATTTATGTGTCATATTTCTAACTGATTCCTTTTTGTCTATCTCGCTCATTCACACCGTCTCTCCATCTTTCTCAGTTGTTCCCGCCTTAACAGCAGTGTGTCATCCGTTTTATCTTGGCATTTTTTCTCCCTTTATTTTCTTTCATTATCATTCTCCCACACTCTTTACCCTCCCACCCCCCCTCTCTGTCTTTCCCTCTAAAGTAGCATCATGAAAGCTTTTCTTCTACCCTCGTGCTATAATGAGAAATGGCCTTGATGTATCAGTGTGTGGATCCGGAGCGAGAGAGCACGGCGAGGCGCGGGGGCCGATCTATTTGAACCGCAGCCGATATCACCCCATATTCCCTCACCCCTTTAATCCTGGCGTTTTACCCCTTGGGTTCTCCGTGTGTTTTTCGCATCCCATCCAAAGCGCATGGCTTACCGAGATCCTAATCGGCGGCAAGTTTTGATGAGAGAGAGACACGCAGAGCGAGAGATGGATAGATAGAAGGGAGAGGAGAGAGAAATTGCTCTGCGTTTGCCAGGCTCTTCCAGCAAGCTGTCACGGCAGAGATGTAACCGCGTTTTTTCCCCCTCTCTCTTTCTCACTCTCTCGCCGGCGTTTGATGTCAGATCTAAAGCTGCTGTCATCTTTTCTCTCCCCTTTCTCTCTGTCAGGAGGGAGGGAGCGCGGGTCGGCAAAGTGTCATGTTGTTGTTTTGGGACGAGTCTGCTGTGTGATGTGGCTGGATTTTTGAAGGGAGACCAAAGGGAAAAAGTGCTTTAGTAACTTATCACAAATGCAAGTCACAGCGTCCCATGGGTCTTTTAAAATGAAATCTATTGGAGATACAGCATGGCGTGCATTCCATATCACTGTACAGTATCTGTGTCTTTAACACTGCCTATAGTATAAAATCCATGCTCAATTAGTAATGCACTCAGCACTAGCTTGTTTTTTAGCATTAGCATTGCTGTTCTACATTTCCATGTAGCTTTGGCTCTGATGCTAACATTTATGTACTCAATTATGGCATTAAATGATGTTGGTTGTTTTCACAGTCCTTCTCCGTATTAAGGAATCAATGAGGGAGTGGTGTTTTCATTGCATACCTTCCAGTTTTAACAGCTTCTCATGTTCAAAAAGTTGTATATTTTGTATCTACTGGCAGCTTTGTCAGTTTATCATTTTAAAATAAACTGGCATTCTCCCTCTGATTTTCAAAAAAGGGTTAGCATTTACAGTTTAGTGAGTTTTTGAAAAAAGCTTTTTGTTTTTGTTTGCTGAAACTGTCACTATATCCAAACCGGAGTGCATTAGATCGATAATCCTATACATATAAACACTATTATATCTATAATATAGATATTATCTTATAGATAGATACAAGACTATCTGGCCATCATGTTGAAAACAGATGAGCCAAAACCAAGCAGCTCCCAATGACTGGGTCATGAATGTTATCATTTTCTAATCAAGCTGTATACTAAAATATCTCTGAAAACATGATGCAAGAAACAGACAATGCAGTAAGAGAATGTTGATATTTGATCAGCACTGCCTAGTTTGACAGTTAGTGATGAAATATGTTGTTACTAAATGTAGCTCCAACAATATTCGTGTTTCCCTTACAGTGTTTTCATCCTCTTTAGACTTGCCCTAATATAGCTGAGCCTGTGCTCCAGTGCCATAGAATAGTGGAGTCAAGAGCCAGAGCAAAGATCATCTATTGAAAAAGATGAACCACTCGGTAGTGAAACTTTGGAGAAAAGTTGCCAGTTCCTCTGAATAAATGTTCTCCCTTTTGTAGTTGCAAAACAAACATTGAGAAATGTCAATGTGAGCCGAAGGTGAAACACTTTTTTTGGTGCATACTTTGTTTATTATTGATTATTCCGCAACAAACTTGATAAGTGTAGGTCCTTTTAAAGTGACAAAGCTTGTTGGTTACTTAGCTGGAGCTTATTAGCTTATTTCCATCTTGTGCTGCAGTGATGTTTCTGGTACATGAATATAGAGGATATGTAAGGGCTCTGTAGCGCCCTCAGCCCTTTCCATCTTTTACCTAACATCGCTAAGCACAGCCAGTTCTTCCAGCACCACAGTGAGGTGAGGAGCCAGGGCTTTCATACCCACTGACCCCCCCCCACACACACACACACACATCCCCCCTTTAGTACACCACCGCCACCCCCGTTCCAGTCACTACGTGTTCCCTGCTCTCCGGCGCTCCCCTGACAGCCTGCCAAGCTGCCGCACAGCCTCCCATCCTCTGGGACATGGGAGAGGATGGCCAGCCATGTGGAAAGAGAGAGAGAGAGAGAGAGAGAGAAAGAGAGAGAGAGAGAGAGCAGGAGGGTGAGGTGAGAAAGGAGGGGGGTGAAGAGTATAAGAGAGTGAGTAAGATAGAGAGAGTGGGCGTGAAGCGGTGAAGTGAAACGTGGTTATCTTTTTGTCACTTGTTCAGGGTGAGGGATGTTGAATTCAGGCTATGGGGTTCCAGCAGCGACATGTTATTCACACTAGCACACACACACACACACACACACACACACACACACACACACACACACACGCACACGCACACGCACACGCACACACACACACTGAAAAACTATTTTGTATGTCTTTAAGTGCTCATTTGCCCCTCCTTCAGGAAAGATTCAGAAACACTATCTCTCCCTCGCTGTCTCTTACTTCTCACGCCGGTCCACCTTGCCCTCTGTTTTTGCGAGTGTTAGGTCATGAATGATTGACAGGGCACAGCTGGAGAGGCCTGCCCCCCCTCCACACCCCCTCCCTTCTCTCCCTCTCTCCCCACGGCCACACTCACACAGGCCTCTTTGCTCACAAACACACACGCATCACACACTTTGATACACATTCTGTCCTCTGCGAGCCATTTTCACACACCAAGTGTGTGTGTGTGTGTGTGTGTGCTCTCTATCAGAGCATGTCAGTCAGGCTGCCTATACAGTATGTGCTCTCGCTCTGGCTCTCCCCACTGCTGTGTTTTATTTTAGAGTCCCCAGGCAGGCAGACAGGCCAGCAGGCAGCGCAGAGTAATGTCATCCAGCAGGGTTAGATTCAGCCTCCACATTAGTGCACGGGGGGGGGGGGGGGGGGGAAGAGGAGGCAGAGGGAGTCAAGAAAGCAAAGAATTGCAAGGGAATGATGGGTGAGAGAGGGGGGAGGAAACTTGTGGAAAGAAAAATATGTCCCTTATAGTGGTTTGGACATTCAGTTTAAATACAAAGATCACATACAAATGATTACACATATATCTTTAGAGAACACTCAAATTACGCATTAGCCGCCACACCAAGTTTTTTTCCATGTTGTTTTCTACTTCAAATATATATTTGGAGCATGTGGAGAGAGAAAAAGAAGGGTAGGTGGGGAGAGGGAGGCAGGGAGAAGAGATGTTCTCTGGACCCTGCTGCCTATTCTTAGAACCGACAGCACACTGAAGGCCACAGCAGCTCCAGCGCTACGAACACACTGCGGCTCTGAGAATAGGACAGCTAATCTGAAGCCAGTTTCACACTGTGGTGCAGGGGAAGCTCCTGGTCACACCAGTCTTAAACCTCAAGACGTATTCACTCAAATATGAGTAAAAATGATTGATTCACTCTCCCTTTATGTGTTGCTGGACCCTATGTGCTCCACAGGACTCCATAATGTACCATATCATTTGAGATTTCTGTATCAAACTTGCACTATTTCTCTACACACTCCTGAAATGTGCGACGAATATAATACGTGATTCACCTCCGGCCCGCTGCACTCCAGACCCAGATATCATGACACAGCGAGTCAGAGGACCCTGGCTTCATTTAAAATGCAGACGGACAATTTTTCCGCTTGTATGCCAGCCTGTTTTCATTTGCTCCTCATGAATCATTTAGCGCGCACACACTGTTTCATGTACACGCGTCGCTTTTATTCGAACCTCAAGAGCCCGGAACACGTGTTTTTGCCGGGGCCATACCATTTGTTCCCAACGGCCTGAAAACACAGACGTACAGGAAGGGGAACTGATCGGCGGTTTAACTTTCTCTGGGTCTTTCATCTGCACACATCTACGCCATTGTCTCTAGTCTGGATAATTCATCTGGGATTATATGTGCATTGGCAGCCATTTTGGTTATGATTAGGTCGTTTCTAAATATTTGGACTTTGTTTGTTCGTATTGTAGCAGCTTAAATGTCTTAAAGGTGGGGTATGTAATTCACTTCAGAAACACTTTTTGTTATATTCCATGGAATGCTCTTAACATCCCGATAGCAATGAATATATTAAATGCTTTGACAATAAATACATTAAAAAATGTCATCTGTGGAAGCTGTGGCGCTGTAAAAAGCACGACCAATCATCTGAGCCGGCCTGGCTAAAATAACTGGATGGCCTACCTGCCTGTCAGCCTTCCACAAACTTATCTGGTGCCCTCATTGGTCATGTGTGTTGGAGGAGGGGCTCTGTAAGGAAGTCTGAAGGAAGGGGCAGATTTTTTCCGGTTGTGTACTTTCAAATTCTAGCGCACTCGAGCTGGTTTCTCCAAAATGACCTACCCCACCTTTAAATGTCTGCAATTTTGAACAGTTTGAACACATAGAAGTCCAGTTAGAAATGATCCAACAAGAGGCAAGTCATTATTTCCATCCAACCTCCATGTTGACAAGCATCTTTGCTGCTGTTCTTGAGCAGGACACTGAATCTCTACAGCAGCTGACACTGCACCCTCATCCCCTGTGGAGGAGACACTCACCAAAAAGAGAGATTTCCCTACAGGGATCAATAAAGTGTGTTTGCTTTAGCCTGAAGGCTTTTGGTTGTATCTTATGGCAAAATGTGATGGCTACACACTGTTCTACCAACTGGGAACTATGCTGGCCAGTGTAGGCTGTTAAAGCAAACTGGTAACACTAGGATGAGCAGCAGTGGTACAGAGAGAGAGGGGGGGGGGAGGGCGGAGAGGCTCTGCAGCTGCGGGGGAGGCCATGTTTATACCCATCCAGCCCTGACAGCCTGGCCGAATGAAGCTTAGCACAGCAGAGGGAAGTGTGTGTGTGTGTGTGTGTGTGTGTGTGTGTGTGTGTGTGTGTGTGTGTGTGTGTGTGTGTGTGTGTGTGTGTGTGTGTGTGTGTGTGTGTGTGTGTGTGTGTGTGTGTGTGTGTGTGTGTGTGTGTGTGTGTGTGTGTGTGTGTGTGTGTGTGTGTGTGTGTGTGTGTGTGTGTGTGTGTGTGTGTGTGTGTGTGTGTGTGTGTGTGTGTGTGTGTGTGTGTGTGTGTGTGTGTGTTGTGTGTGTGTGTGTGCGTGCACTCTGTCCGAGCACTAGTCTTACACACTTACCTACCCCTATGCTTACACATGCGTACTCCCCCAGTGTGTGACAGGCCTTATGATTTGAGAGTGAGGGGGAAAATGGAGAGGGATGAACTTGGTTAAGAAAACACCAGTCCTGTTCCACTGGCGCCTCTCCACCAGAGGGGGGAGATAAGAGAGGGGAAGGAGGAGGGGAGAGAGAGTGAGCGATGAGTGACCCTAGAAGGAGAGAAATGTTTCCCCCCTTCATCTTTTTTTTTTTTTATCCTTTGCCCAACAGTTATTCTTCTCTCGCTGGTGGCTTTTGTCAAATCTTGTTTCTTTAACTAGATTAGAAAGACTTTAGTTAAAATTCAGGATAAAAGAGCACAAAGATGTGGGGAAGCGCACACACACACACACACACACACACACACACACACACACACACACACACACACACACACACACACACACACACACACACACACACACACACACACACACACACACACACACACACACACACACACACACACACACATCGATCTGTAGTTCGGAGACAAGCAGGAACATCTTTTTTTAAAGGATAATTTAATTAAAACTGACTGAGCATGTGTTGATATTAGCTTTTGTGTGTAACCATTTTGCAACATATGTGTGTGTGTGTGTGTGTGTGTGTAGATGTGTGGGTAAGCAGTGTGTATGTATCACTGTTTTGTTGTTGTTGTGTTTTTAGGGAAACAAAACACACATCAACACCGTCCAAACTGTCCTCCTCGTTCCCCCGCGGGACAGTCAACAGTGTGACAGTGTGTGAAAGCGAGGCCACTGTGTCGTGATGTTTGATACACACAGTAAATGAACATGACACTCTGCGTGTTTTACCAGTTTGGAGGTGTTACATCCGATGTTGTTCTTAAAATACGACGAGTTCACTCAGTTCGCTCTGTTTTCTATTTCCCTTTGATAAGGCACTCTTTCATTTTGGTTTTAGAACAGCTAATATATATTTCTTCTCAAGTGCGAACTTGACTTATAGATTTCATTTTCACTAACCGTTAACGCCAGATATGTCCTTCTGGCATATACCCTCGGTTATAAAGGAGGATTTCGGTCACCTCATTATTATTTAAATAAACAGTTAAGATGGCGTCAATGTTATTGAGCCAATATGAAGTGAAGATTGGAAACATCTATTCTATATTCAGTAGTAGTTTGAACATGGGAACGCCTTCTTTTCAAATGATATGTTAGTATATGAATCTATTTCTCTTCCTCATTGGGTGATTCTGATGATTGAAGTAACACATATTTGATCATTGTTCACTCTTTAATTTAAGCAGAGCAAATGAAAAATAAACTAAGAGTTGCCGTACAAAGAAATAATAAGTAAAAGGCTACATCATCTCCCTCCTTCCTTTTCCTCCCTCTGCCCTCCTTCCCCCTTCACTCCCTCTTCTCCTATCTTCAGTCATCCACTTCTAACCTGTCTGGGTTTATTTGTATGTCTGGACCCGGGTGCCTGGCCTCCCAGCAGGGGTAGGCAGCGAAGGGAGCGAGGGAGGGAGGGAGGAAGGAAGAAGTTAGCAGAGGTACAGAGT
This sequence comes from Trematomus bernacchii, assembly GCF_902827165.1. Lineage (NCBI taxonomy): Eukaryota > Metazoa > Chordata > Actinopteri > Perciformes > Nototheniidae > Trematomus > Trematomus bernacchii. Next base: position 10,970,491 of record NW_022987313.1, on the reverse strand, counting down.
GAAGGAATTGAAAGGGGGATGGAGGAGGGAAGCAGCCGTCAGAGGAGGGGAACGCTCTGTCATCACCATGGCTCCCTCTGGCTGCTGGGAGGCTGAAATTACATCTGACTTTGAAGTTAGGGGCAGCAACACTGCCACTGTTGCTATAGTGACAGGAAGTGTGTGTATGTGTGTGTGTATAAACTCCTTGGGAGGTTTATTATGCATGATCCACACTGTGACTTGTCCTGATGGCATTACAGTGCTGTTAATAATCTACTCTCATAAGATACCTGTGCTTTTAAACAAATCCAAGCACACGAATATATCTAGGAATTCATGCTAAGATGCATTCACACACACACACACACACACACACATACACATACACACACACACACACGAGCTCACACACGACCCATTTCACAGCTGGATTCAAACTTCACGTCGTGCCTTTTAAAGATTAAGATAAAGTTTTTCCTCTTATTATCTTTGAGAAGGTTTAGCCGGCTGCACACTGCGCTCACAGGCAAATGCACACGCAACTGTGTGTGAAAAAACACACACATTATGCACGCACACGCAGAGTTGTTCAGATTGCAGATAGCTCTGTTTGGGTTGTTTGAGCTGCTAATATTCCACTGAGTCCTCCAATATTTATGGCTTTTGTTTTCAACTCTGAGCGCGGCGAAGAGCATTTTCAAAGGTAATGTAGATGGACAGATATACAGAAAGACGGATGGATGGATAGACGTATAGATGGATAGGGAAGAGGGAGAGGGAGGAGAGGTATATGGAGAGATGGAGAGGTTGAAAATAATGTTCCATTAATGCAGAGCCAGGCTCTTGCTGAGGGCCCAGCGCCAATCTGCATCTCCCTACAGTCTGCCTGCTATACATTTTTCATGAACACTGAGCGAGAATTAGCGACGGATTGCTGCTGCAAATCGCTTCTCCTTGGTCGGGGGCCGATGGAGAGGGAAAGGGAGAGAAGTAAAAAGAGAAAGAGGAGGATGAGAGAAAAAGAAGGAGGGAAAAGTGAAGAATCAAGGACGGGGGGCGGGGGAATAGTGGAGAACAGAAATATTGACTGAAAGGGATATGAGGAGAAAATATTGTTGCGGTGTGGTGTCCGTATACAATGTAAACACTTATTATGACAAGCATATATACATAACACAATACAGCCATTCTAGACTGAAAATGAATACACACTTCGCCCACCTTAACATCTAATGTATGTTGCTCCTTTTATAAATCCTACCTGCACTGGAAGTTACTTTTCATGTTTTGTTTTCCATGTCTCCATGTAAGGAGAGGCAAAATGAAAAAGAACATAGTACCTACTGTACAAAATCAAAAAACATCATCCGCAGAAATTATTTTGACATAAATACTTAAACACTGAAAAAGCAAATGTTAAAATTGGTTTAATTAATCAGTTGTTAATGATTACAGACTCAGTAGTGCATTTCCCAAAAGTTTGAAATGCTGTATAATCCCCTCAAAATTAGGGCAGCAGATTAAGATGTTCTCACCTCCAGTCCCAACATGTATATGGGTTATCAAAGCTCACTACTACATTACCCATAATGCACAGAAAAGCATTTGACCTTCCCTGCCTTGTTAACCCCCCACACCTTTCTGATAGTCAGCACAATTGCCAGGGTCATCAGAGACACACAAAAGACGGAATATAACTGTTTCTATTTACAGGATGAGTAGGACTCTTTATAAATAGTAAACTTGCCTTTTGAATCTAAAACATGTGGAATTTTTCTAGCGTTGTTCAGTGTGGTCCTTCCTCCTCTCCTTTCCTCCATATTTCCTCTCCTTGGCCTGTGCACCATATAGTTCTGACCCCAATCCCAGCCCACTCTCTACAATCCAATATAGCCTGCTTTCATTTTCCACCGGTGGCCTTGCACTGCCATTACAGACCCTCGCTGACCGGCTGACTGACTGTTTGTCCACCTGCTCTTTGTTTCTGAAAAGAACAATTTCCCCAGTCTGAGTTTGGCCTTCTGAGATTGGCATTTGTATTACAGTAGGTGGGTGAATTGCACTCTATAATATTCCCAATTCCATAAGGGTAAATTATTGCAACTACCATTCAATACAATATCTCACCTGCCGTTCCATAAACACTATTATTTTTTTTATTTTTTTACAATGGTATTAGTTATTTTTCAGCATTTAATTTCAAATATTTTAAGACACACAATCTATAGTACCATCTCCATGTGTTTTTATGTCCAAATAGTGTCCCAGTCCTGGCCCTGAATGACCCGATGTTCAGTGTCGTTCAGTTTTATTCCAGAGAACCTAAGGCACAGTGTTATCATGTGCCTGTCCCTTGCTACAATATCACTGCTTTATACAGGCCATAGGATGGATCCAGACATGTGTGTATCTATATTGCTGATGAAAGAGAAACAGCTCTTTGACAGAAAGGGAAGATGTGTGTGTACATGTGTGTACGTGTGTGTTGTGTGTGTGCAGGGCCTATTATTGCCGCTGTAATCTGCTCTCTCCTGCCAGCCACGGTTATTACAGTTGTCGATATGGTGCTCTGGGCTTTTACAGACACAAGCAGCAAGACTCAGTCTGGGCGCCCGCCAGAGTGTGTGTGCGCGTGCCAAAGTGCTTTATATTTGTTGCTACACTTGTGTGTGCACATGTGTGTGTATGATCCTCTGCCCCGTGTGTGTTTGTAATTGAGCTCCCCTCTCATGTAAAGACCGGTTCAACAGTGTGTTAATTACTTATGTTACAAAGTGTTTGACCCGCCATTGTGCGCATTGTCATATCTCCAGTGTTTATTTTATTCCTGCATGCATGTATGCATGTTGAACGTGTGTGGGGCCCCATCTTTGCTTGGCCAAGTTTACAGCTATAAAGACTTGGTGCTTCACTGTTAATGGGTTGAAGAAGGGGAAAAAAACAGCGTGGGAAGAGAGGGAAAGGTTTCAGTGTCTGGAAGGGACTAGAAGGAGCATGAGGGAGAAAGTTCAGGGTGCGGAAAAGTGTTTTTGGTGGGAAGGAAGAAGGCATGTAGGTGTGGAGGGGTTTTCTCCTCATGGTGTTCAGCTCTGACTGTTTCCTGTTGTTTAGTCCTCCTCTACTCTTTACTGCCCTGCCAGCGTGATTACTATCGGGGCTTGGCAGTGGGTAACAAAGGGACACAGACAATACTTGTGCAACATTTTGCTTTTGTAACACTGTCGTACATGCATAAGCACACACACCACGAGGGTCAGCGATGGCCCATTTTCCCAGTCACACACACTGCTCTTTTGAAAGAGTACGACCATCTGTCCGATTTGGCCAAGCGATTAAACAAATCCTCCTTCTCTCTCTTCCTCTCTGTCTCCCTGTGTGTGAGTGTGTACTGTACGTGTGTGTGTGTGTGTGTGCGCGCCAGCATTGTGATTGAGGTCTCCTCACATATCAGCAACCTGTGACCTCCATGGGATGAAAAAACATCTCCCATGGTGTTTGTGTGTACACGTGTGTGTGTCTATTCTTTGTGTTTTTCTGAAATAAAACTCCCATCCCTTGACGGATGTACCACACTAGAAATTAAGAAACAATATGCCTTCTGTTCAGAGAAAACATCTTGTTTTTAATGGATTCTTTATGAGCTCTAATTCATGGAAATGTTTCAGTATGTTCTGAGTAAGGTTCGCTTGTTATAATTGATTCTTATTAAGTTTTAATTGTTGTTTCTCTATGGACTGAGTACATTTTAATTGTTTTGATTATTTCGTAATGTAAAAAGAACCCCTGAGCCCACATCGCCAATACAAACCTGGTGACTTAAAAAAAAAAATACTATATATAAAGCAGTCCGTCAACAAACACCTCTTCACCTTTTTGGGGCCACAGTGTCAAATGTGTAACATACCACAATAATGAAATACAGCTTAAATAAAGTTTAAAATATCTATGTTGTGCTGACAGGTTAACCTTAAAGCTTTCAAATGACATTTGAAGAACCTTTTCCTGCTAATACGGCTCTACTTTTCCTTTTTTATTTTAGATGTAGGTTTTCTACGTGTAATGGAGTATATTAACATATCACACTACACCCCTTTTGGTGGCCACATCCTACAAATCCTTCCCCAAAGATCTGAGAAAGAACCAAAGTACTTCCCCCACTGCTGACCAGAAGACAAATGTCCATTTATGCAGCCAGACAGCAAAGTGAATCAGAGGAATAACAAAAACATTAGTCCTGTTTAGACAGCGCAGGTTCTACACACACAACCCAACACACACACTCTGTGTCGGGGGTCATTTTGAAAGAATCTTGTGGTAGCTCTGCATAGCATTTGGGCTAATGGCGTGCCGGGCGCTTTCTCCCAGGTCAGCGCATCCATTAGCGGCCATATTACTGCCACATAATGGCTTATTGGTTGGTGGGAAAAAAATTACCAAAGGGCCAGGACGAGAACAGAGAGCGGGAGAAAGACGGAGAGATGAAAAGAGAGGGAAATAAAGAGATGTGTCTAGCAGGGCCTCCGAATTGAGTTACAGCTGTTATGATTTGTCGTCTCTCAACTCTTTTTCTCTCTGTTCTTTTTCATTTCTTGGTTCCGCCCCCTTTTCCACCCTCAGGGCTTTGGGAGGTTTTTATCTTTCTAATGAGCCGTATTTGTTTTTTGTCTTACCTCATTCGTTCTGTATGGATACCAATATGTGTCATACTGTCAAGCCAGTGTTTGAATCTAGCATGTGTGTGTCTGAGTGTGTGTGTGTGTGTGTGTGTGTGTGTGTGTGTGTGTGTGGACTGCAGCCAAAGCAAGTGGCGCAGAGTGTTCACGCCAGTGTTTGGCTTGGCGTTGGTGGGAGAAGTGGTTGCAGGGGTCAGAGTAGTTTGGCACCGCGGCTGAGGTTGCCGTGTTGCACTCGCAGCCTTATCGATATGCAGCGCGGTGGGTGGTTTACACTTGACTTGATTGCTTAAATTGGTTTGACACATTTGCAACACACACTAACACACATGCACTCAGGGTTACAGCAGTTCCTGCCGTTCAATGGTTGCTCTGAATGTTTTGTTGTTGTGATATTTTGTTTCGCGAATGTGGGACTCTGCACTCTTCGGCTCAACTTTGCATGAGTCATTCTGCTCCTACACACTCATATGCATATTTTGTAAACACACACATGCACACACACACACACTCACATATATAAACAGTCAGTTTGGAGTAGGGAGAAGTTTAAAGGTGATCCTCTGTTATGAGCAAAATGTATAAATATGTATAAGACGCAGATCGTGGTGCTTGCGCTCACACACACACCAATGAATTGTCTGTGGGTCAGTCAGTCGCTGCAAGTATGTATATCAGTGATATCAGTGACTGCTTGGCGGTAACTCAGCGAGCATGTGCCTACTTGCTAATGCTGGCGTGGCTTGGGTAGAACGTGTGTTTAGATATGTGTGTTTGTTGTGTGTGTGTGTGTGTTTGTGTGTGTGTGTCTGTGTGAAAATGATGTGGAAATCAAATTCACCTTGAAGTGTCCTTCTCACTCCCCTCACCACCCCCGTATTTTTTCCTTCGTCTATGCTTTGAACGCACTGCAGCACTCAGTTCAAAGAGGTGTGTGTGTGTGTGTGTGTGTGTGTGTGTGTGTGTGTGTGTGTGTGTGTGTGTGTGTGTGTGTGTGTGTGTGTGTGTGTGTGTGTGTGTGTGTGTGTGTGTGTGTGTGTGTGTGTGTGTGTGGTGTGTGTGTGTGTGTGTGTGTGTGTGTGTGTGTGTGTGTGTGTGTGTGTGTGTGTGTGTGTGTGTGCAGGGTTTGAGATGGAAAGAGGGAGAATGAGTAAGAGCTGCCCTCATCTAAGTGTGTTTGTGTACATTATATGGTCGTTTGCAGGTTGATCTTAATTATTATTTTACTTTAATACCGTATGTGTATGATTACACGTCACATTTATATTTGGTGTATTGCTGCGAGCGCATGCATGTATGCATCTTCTCACAAACACACAAAGGTCACCCAATGGTAGCAATTGACAGCTTCAGAACGCGCTCAATATCTGATTTTCACAGTTGACTTTTGCACAGGACAATCAAACGTGATTAATGTCTCCAGTGCTTAGTATTCCGCTCCGGCTATTAGACAAGACATGAGAAAATGAGAGGACAAAAGGGAAGGATAATATGGAGAAGAAGGAAGGTAAAAAAAATAAACATGTCTTTCTAGAGGTGTGTGGCGCAGCGGATAGAGCCTTGGTATGGGGATCAGGGGGTCACAGGTTCAAACCCCACTGCAGTCAGCATGTCGTTGTGTCCCTGGGCAAGACACTTCACCCCAAATTTCTCCTGTGGGGATTGTCCACAGTATTGAGTATGTACTGTAAGTCGCTTTGGATAACAAGTCTAACAAGTAACATGTCATCTAGAACATAAAATGAATGAAGGGAAAAAGATATCAAAGAGGGTGGACTGACATTGGGAAGGAAATGATGTAAGAGGTGCTGGGCTTTATATATCTTGGGAAATAAAGCCAGAAAAGCCAGAATAGAGACGAGACATCTAGAAATATTCACATCCTCACCAGGCCAGATGGATAGTGTCTCTCTCTCTCTCTGGTCCCATAGAGGCTGGTTTTAAGAGGACGCGGCAGCAGGGCAGGAGACAGTAAAGGTCACATCGTCTTTCTCCCCCCCCCCCCCCCCCCCCCCTGCTCTTTCCATCTCTGAAATGATTTCCACTCAAAACTTCTACTTCTGTTTTATGGAGAATCGTTTCAGCTTGGCATCAGAATACTTAATGACTGACAAGGGAAGTTCTCAATCTTGTCAAGCCAAATCCTAAAAATCCTGTCAAACAAAAACATGGCTTATAAGATGTTTTCATGTTGTGCCTTTCTTTAGTCCTCTATTCTTCAATTTCCACTCTTTCAATTTCCCTCTCAATTGTGCCTTTTAAAATTCTCCCCGTCCCTTCCTCATCTCCTTTTTATTTCTCCTGATCCTGATTTCCTCCTGACCTCTTATTTCCTGTCCTCCTCCTCCTCTCCTCTGTGACTCAGGAGGCTGAATATCCGAAAGGTCAGTCCTGGCTGACATTTTCCGCGGAACCTCATTGATTTCCGCTTCGCGCTTTGTGATTGGCTAACCGAAGCTGCTTCCATTTCCCACCAATCCCCTTTAACCAGGAAGCCAGCCAGCCAGCTGACCCCTGGGTCAACCAGCTCCAAATAGCTTTTTCTGGAGCGTTACATTCTTGTTTGCTCTGTATTTCTGCTGCAGGCTGAGGAGAGAGGGAGAGGAGAGAGGGATGTATGAAGGAGAAGGATTAAGGCTTAAAATGGAAGTTTACAAGGCCAATGGTTCTCATACCCTGGTTCAGGGTCTCCCACGCGTCCTTGATATGGCTCCAGAGGGCCCCTGGCAAAACACAGATTTATTTAATTTTATTGTATTCCACCGGAAAGTCCATATTTGAGTTTAACCCTCATTCTGTTATCATATATGTATCTCTATAAACTACAGTATAGACAACCTTAATAAATATATAGGTTTTATGGAAGAATGTAAGTAGTGGGTAATAAGTAGACATTTTAAGAGATTTCCCTTCCTATTTTTCACTGTAAATCAAACTGCGGATGGAATTCTAAACTCTACAGAAAGAGAAAGTGACATCAAATGAGAATATAGTTTGCCTATGTGCATCTGAATATTCACTGCTTGTGTACACCGTGCCTGATGCATGCTCTTGGTTTTGCACAACACATATCAGAGAATTATACCTCTATCTCCGTCTGCCTCTTTATCCGTCGGTGTTTTCTTCCTCCCGCCCCTCCCGGCTGCGCTGCTTCCTCCTGCAGAAAATGCCGTCCTCGCGAGACGGCAGCGTACGAAAAAACGCTGGTGGAAAATGTCCGGACGCACAGGCGTAAACAAGCGGGCATACAGCTCTCAGTCTTTCTCTGTGTAGTGATAATGTGTTCCCCACGCTGTTTTTGTTCTCATGCTAATGAAGTGGACCGCATCGGTAATCACTTTCAAACCCTCAGCCAGGGAAAAGGTAGAAACGGCAAAACAAAGGCTCGCACAAAAGGCTGCTGAGCTGTGTGTGCGTGTGTGTGTGTGTGTGTGTTTGTTTGTGTGTGTGTGCAGAAGTGGAAATAGAAAAAGAAGTGGATGTCCGTTTGAAGTGGGCTTGCTTTTTGTCTGTATTTGCACAAAGCACTAGTACACTTCCAACCTCCATGACTGGCTGCAGGGAGAGGTCAAAGGTCACTGGCTCCAACTAATGAGATGTGTATGTGAAATGCACAATTACAGCCGAACAGTATCCTAATTCATCAGTTGTGATTAAATGGGATAAAACATGGTGTTAGAGCTGTCCAATGCTCGCAGCGTTTTTCCCCAGCAGGCACGTTACGCTTTCTTACATGTGCTGGTAGCTTTTGGAGGCATATATGTAGCCTTTTGTGCCCCCCTTTAAAAACCTTCCCAAATGTCAGTTTTCATCTAAGAGTCTTCATCTTGCAGTGAGTGTTGGACAGCTGCTGCAGACACAGCCTCGCTTTACCTCGTTTACTGCGAAGAAATCAACGTAAAGGTCCAGTCAGAGCAACGTCGCTCAGCAGCTGCTGTTATGGACTGAAAACTCACTTTAACCTTTCTCTAAAATACAACTATTCTGTCAGGGTGTCTAAAGTTGGCACATCTCGTATCAACACTGTTTTTCTTTCCATCCACTGATCACTACAATGTTATAAAATGAGCTGGCACGAACTGCAAGCTTTGTACTGCCAGCCGTATAGAATTAAAGAAGTGCATCTTCTTAATGTCTATCATTTAAAGGTTGAATATAAAAAGGAAATAATTGAAACACATTCTATCCTGCACCATAAAAAGAAAATGACAGATCCAATCGCCAGCAGGTTTTGGTCATAAAGCCCATCGCGGCAGATGAAAGAACAGATCTAAACTTTCATTTCCTGCTTAGTCTCTCTCTCTTTATTAATGGTTCCTCTCCTCTTCCTCTTTCACTCATTGCACCTTTTTCTATTTTACAAACACGGGCCAGCTCTCCTCCGGGCTCCAAGTTTAGGCCATAAAGCTGAAATGCTGCCCCCGGAGAGCTTTTGATTTACTGGAGACCTGGAGAAGAGGTTTATTTAGAAAATGCGTTGTTGCCAAATATATAGTTTATTTGTTTGAAACACTTAAATGTGTGATGTGTGCGACTATCCCTCGTTTGAATGCAGTTTTTCTGTAACATGTTGTTACGCCTTTGTCCTGGTTGCATGTTAACATATGCTTGTGTACTAGTGTTCATATGCCTGTGTGTGTGTGTGTGTGTGTGTGTGTGTGTGTGTGTGTGTGTGTGTGTGTGTGTGCCTATGTCTGCGTATGTGTGTGTGTGTGTGTCTGCGTATGTGTGTGTGTGTGCCAGCTCTGACGGTGAAAGACATTAGGCTGCAGTAACAAGCTATTGATTGAACTGGGCGGGAGGCTGCTGCTGATCTCATGGAAACGCTAAAACAGGGAACAAGAAACACACACACACACACAGGGATGTGAAGCAGTACATGCAAAGTACATTAATAACAAGATATAACACCCACCAAAACAGTAACCTTCCTTGTATTGATGTTTCTGAGCCGCACTCCTCAGAGATCTCTTGGGAAATCAAACTGCTTGTTGTTGATGTTGTGTTTTCTGTTGATAAAGTTGAGTTTTTCCTTTGCTTTGCCATGTTAGCTATACTTGATCTTAAAGATTTCATATCATAAAAAAACTCCCCCTTTCACTGCTTGTGCACTTATATTTCGGTATATGTTCAGCCAACAACCCACAAACTTTGAAATAAGACAACCCTGTCAGTTCTTTGCGGGCTTCCTCAGTCAGCAAACGTGGCGTCAACAAGCTATCCAGATTTGGTTCCCATTCTGATGTGACATGCACGCTTGTGAAATGATATCCCCCATCTACCGTGTCTTCTTCTATCACCACCTACAACTTGAAAACTATCCTTTAAATGCATTACATTTTTCCTCGTAAGCCAATCAGAGCATGCTAGGCTTTTTCGGAGGCGGGGCCTTAACGAGACAGGCTAAAACGGAGCATTTCAGACTAAAGGTGAATACAGGTATATTTAGACAGACAGTATGAGATAAATATGTTTTTTTTCAACATGAAAGCAAGTAAACAGGTTCTAGTAGAAACTCAAAACCAATATATACTCGTAAAAATTGGCACAACATGTCCACTTTAAGTTCTATATCCCCACTTCTTAATAAATATCACCTCTTTGCTGCAGAAAACTCACCCCAGTAAATCAGCATCTCTTTTTGTGTTTTATAACGGCAAAAGTAACACCTTTGATCAGCGCAGTCTCAGTGATTAGTTATAAAAGAGCACCACTGTGGACATTTATTTGTAATAAAATGCCACTATGGGAAGCTCCTGTCAAACATATCTGCCTTATTTCTACCTTTGGGTGCAAACTAGAGAACCTGTTAACAAGAAAATCATCCGTGGTTTGTGAAATATTGATCAATGTTTTTATTAACATTTCTGTCTGAAAATACATTTCAATTTGGAGTGCCTACAGAGACAAATACACAGTCATGACTCTCAATGGCTCCCTGCTCACACACACACACACACACACACACACACAGACACACACACACACACACACACACACACACACACACACACACACCTGCTTTGCTACTGGCGTGATGTTGGCGTCCCAGAGGTAATTAGACTGAGGCTGTTGCTGCCTGTGCTACCACAGCTCAAATAACTGGACTGACTCTACTACACTTGTCTGGGGGGGAAAACTGTGTGTGTGTGTGTGTGTGTGTGTGTGTGTGTGTGTGTGTGTGTGTGTGTGTGTGTGTGTGTGTGTGTGGTGTGTGTGTGTGTGTGTGTGTGTGTGTGTGTGTGTGTGTGTGTGTGTGTGTGTGTGTGTGTGTGTGTGTGTGTGTGTGTGTGTGTAGGTGTGTAGGTGTGTGTAGGTGTGTGTAGGTGTCTGTGTGTAGGTGTGTGTGCCACATCTCCCTCCAGATGTACAGTCTGTGTCTATACATTATTGTGTTTATTGCAGGTGACACATGGTTGTGTTTGTACCGCAGTAGGTGTGTGTCACCATGATAGCTCCTCCATAATCCAGACGTCTAGCCTTTCATCTACATCAGTGTGTATGTGTGTGTGAGTGTGTGTCATCACCTGCTGGAACACACTTGTTTTGACATCACTCTGATCTCCGTGATAAGCCTTAACAACGGGAGCATATATGATCATCTTGTCTTTGACACTCTCTCCCTCAAACACACACACACACACACACACACACACACACACACACACACACACACACACACTGATGTAGATGAAAGGCTAGACGTCTGGATTATGGAGGAGCTAACATGACAAGGCTGTTATCTGTTATGCTCTTTATGAATATCACTAGATGGTCTTTAGGATAGATGGCGCAGGCTTTGATGATCGCTGTGTTACCAGAATGACATTTTGGCAGTTGTGTACAGTGGGAAAAAAAAACACGGCAACATAATGCGCTGAGCTCAAACACACACGCACACATCGCACGATCACAAATGTAGGGATTTTCGTGCAAGCTGTCGTCTTCTCTCTCACTCACACACACAAGTTTTGGGGAAGAGCATGCTGCCACATCTCTTTCGTTCTAGCACACACACGCAAACACATACACACACTCAGTACACAGCTTAATGTTGTATTTTGTGAGCGGTTTGAAGCCGACAAAGGTTAGTTAGTTCGACCTCTGCCTGCTGTATTAAGCCTCTTTTCCGATCTATTGGAAAGGTAAAAATACACAAACGCACACCACCTGGAGGCTCAAATTAGCGCTGTAATTGGGATGATTTTTGGAGGAGAGTAATAAAGAGAAAGGCAATGAGGAAGAGAGGGGGGGCAGAGGGAGAGAGAGACTGCTTTTCCCCCCTCACATGCTGCATTTCATTTTAAATTGAGCTTTCTTCTCTCTGTTTATTTCTGATGGCTTTATGCCACTAGACACATGCTAATAGGATTTCTGCTCATAAATGAACTCGGCTCTTTCCTCCTGTAGGGCCGTCTCTGCTCTTTGACCACTCACTGTTCAATTATCGTTTTTTTTTAAGTTAGTTTTATTATTAAATGCAGTATGTCCCAGAGTCTCACGGTTGAAATGCGGTTTTCTAAAAGGCTTCTCCGCTCTGCCGGGAATACAATTCTGAAGGGGGAAATACTGAATCATTGTATTTATTCATTTATGAATTTATCTTGAGCACTATTGTATTCTTGTTTTTTTTAATTCAAATTCCAAATCATCCGCTGTATTTTGGTAGTATTGCAGAGCTGCCACAAGCAAGTTTCTGGTTTCCTGACCTTGAAATGTGCTTTTCTTTTTGGTTCTCCTATTCTCACACTGAATGCAGAGTGTATGAGTGTATGGTGCAAACAGGGGAGTTGTGATTGGAGTTTCTGCTGCAGTGTTGGTAGTTTGGTGAAAATATTTGACATTGCCTTGAAAAAAATTGAAACAAAAAATTACATATATGTGAATTAAGGTGGTCCTTAAAATTGAAAGTCGGAAAGTTTAAGCTCCAACCCCCAGAAGTTTAGCCTCAGTTGCAGCACCGTGGCTGCTGGTGTGGCAGCCCAGGTCGATGAGGGAGGGGTACATGTTGCAGGTCGATGAGGGAGGGGTAAATGTAGTCAGATTGAGGAAAAAATTCACCAGGAGAGTTTTCTTGACTAATGGAATGAATTCTGGGGGTTGGAGCTTAGACTTTCCGACTATCAATTTTAAGGACCACCCTACGTGAGGCTAAACTTCAAGGTTGATGAGGGAGGGGTAAATGTTGTTGGAATTTGAATAAAATTCACCAGGAGAGTTTTCTTGACTATCATAACAAATTAAAATAAATGAATTTGAACATTTACATGGCACTAAGGACCACCCTAATGTGAATATCTACGAGTCAATTTGGTCACGGACACACTTAAAACATAAACAACTATTGTCGTTATTGGCTAATAAAGTAGAATATTCCTTTAACCTGATTATACCAAGAATGCTTCTAAAGCAAACCAAACAGAACTTAAGATTGATCGCTTTTAGTTTATAAAATATTATATTTAGAAAAACATAGATGAGTTGGTCAAGCTGGCAGCCTATGTACTGGGGCTTGGTCCCCATGTGGAGGACCTGGGTTTGGCCTGGGACCCAATGGTTTGTATGGTTATCTGCAGAAGTGTGATGCAAGGGTTCATAATGTACCGGGGCCTTTATTCAAGTGACAGTATTGAATGAAAGAGGGGGGCTCTTTAAATCTACTACATTATGAACCCTTGCATCACACTTCTGCAGATAACCATACAAACCATTATCTGTTCAATGCTAGCCTTCAGAAAACTCACTGCGCTGAATAACTTTCTATTGAATGTCACTACACTTCAGTTCCATAATACCACAGATTTCATAATGAGTAGCAGTTCATTTTGGGTGCACCTGTTTCACCTGTGTGCTTGTGTGTGGATGAGTGAGTCTGTGAGGGATAAAGAATGTATGTTCCAATCGCAGTATATTAACAAGGATACCTAGTACATTCAGTAGGCCCAATCCACGGGGCTGTGTGTTTGTGTGTGCAGAAATACACCAAAGCTTACTTCCCTCCTTCAAAATGGCAGATCAAGGATTTCTCTCAAGTCAATTTGGAGAAACAGAGAGAGGGATAAAGAGGAAGAACGCAGCCACGGAAAGAAAACAAGAAAGTGGATAAAGAATGAGAGGAAAACTGCCAAGCTGTTTGCTCCCACCTGTCTTGACTTGAAAGAAGAAAGAGGGAGAAGACAAAGAGTCGCAGACGCCTGGGAAGACTTGAAAAGGGGAACATAAAGGAGAGGAGGAGGAGAGGAAGACAGCAGATATGTGCGCAGCCCCAAAAGGCACGTCGGTGTTCAAAGCCAGAGCGCTGGAACAAGCAGTAGCATCGACTTCATAGAGTTCAGTCCGCGGGTAAACGACTGGGGTGGAAGGAGACGTTTGATACTGGGAGCGCTGGAAGGAAAGCATCGCTCATTACACACATCCGAGCCCAGAGACTCACCAAACCACGCCGCCATATCTGAGGGATCAGGATATGTAAACAAGACGCAAAGTTATCCATTGGAATAAATGTGTCTTCAGCTGATGTCATGTCCTGTGTTCGGAAATGTAATGTGAAATGTTGTTTTAGAGCGTTCTGTAGGAATATCGTTAATGCAGTAGTCAGGGAAAGTGTTTATAGATGTTTATATATTGATATTAACTTTTAGGTAGATTTAAAGCTAAACTAATATTGATATTCTTTTGGTACATGTGTGTATTACTTACACAAGACCTCTGGTTAATTCAATGTAAAAGGTATTGTACTGCATTACAGCTGTTTAATATCAATATTAACAGTAGTTACAGTTGTTTATTAACTCCATCGAGAAACCTTTTGGCTCTGTACTGCTCCGTCTGTTTGTTATTCTGTTAGCAGGGTTACTGAAATATCATAACACTTGATGGAAGGGTATGGCTGTTTCTCAGCAGATTGGAATCATGTGAAAGATGTGTGCTTGACCTAGAAAAGTTGCGTCAGAACAACTCTGAATAATGTTGTCTTAAAGTTCTGAGCAATCGTATACAACACATCTTTGTAGCTTCCATGAAGTGTCCACTTAGTGTGTGTGTGTGTGTGTGTGTGTGTGTGTGTGTGTGTGTGTGTGTGTGTGTGTGTGTGTGTGTGTGTGTGTGTGTGTGTGTGTGTGTGTGTGTGTGTGTGTGTGTGTGTGTGTGTGTGTGTGTGTGTGTGTGTGTGTGTGTGTGTGTGTGTGTGTAGATGTAAGAAGAGAGGTATGCGTGTATGCCAAAAAGTGTCTGTATATTTCCCCACCATTGTCAGTCGGGTGTGTGTGTGTGTGTGCTGTGTGTGTGTGTGTGTGCGTGTGTGTGCAAGCGAGAGTGCAAAAAGTGGAAGAGTTCATTTGTATATGAGAGCATATGCTTTAAGTGCTTTTATCTTTGTATTTGTATGCGTGTGTGTGTATTGCTGTGTGTCAGGGGCTGTGTCACAAGTCCACGATGCATTTTAGTTTAGCTGTTTAAACAGGCAGCTCCTCAGACAGCCTTGCCTGAGCTGCATAATAAAAGGACCCCAGTCCATTGAGTTTCCTGCTGCGTTCAGACACACGCCGACACAATGCAGTCTGCACACACACACAGCCGCTCTCCATTGTACTCTCTCTCTCTCACTTCTCCTCCTTCATTTTTACATTTCTTTCATCCTGTTGGCCTCTTCCTTTTTTTCTGTTTTTGAATCTTTTCTTACCTAGAGTATCACCTTTTGATTCTCTAATTTGTATAAGTAGAACTTTTTTCTGTCTCAGGCCTGATAAGCTCATCCTCATCTGTTATTGGAAGGACAAAGTATTCATATTATGAACCCACTGAATCGATTACAGAATCAGCCAGTGTTATTTCGGGTCAACACAGGTCGTTGGAGGCGGTTAATAAGTATCGTCACTATCAAAGAAGCCATGTCTTTCTGTCCATGTCTGCCTCCTTGATACTGCTTCCTGTTCCTCTCCATCTCCTCACTGTCTCATTAACATTGCTGTGTCCTCCTTCCCTTCTCTTTGTATCCTTCATTCTTAACTGAATGTATCTTCCTGTCCAAATTCAGCAACTTCTTTCCTTCCCACTCATTATGTCTCTGTCTTCCTCTGTCACCCTCTTTGTCTCTAGCACACTCTCCAGAAGACGAGAACGAGTTAGGATGGAGGCAAATGAAGAGAAGCGAGGAAAGGAAATTCAGCCATAATAACTTTGTCCTTGCACTTAAAAAAAAGGCTGAATATTTAAATGATAAACTGATGGAAAGAAGAAGCCAGCAGGGTGAGAAAAAAGAGGACCAGGGAGTGTAAAATAGGAGGAATGAATGACAAGACTGGAGAGAAAGAAAAAAAGAGGGAGAATGCCAAGTGAGAGAATTATTAAAATGTCTTTAGGGGGATGAGAGCGGCAAATCATTTTCTAACACAAGAGGAAGAGGACCGGCTCAAAAGAGTATTAGCCGAACAGAGTTTTCAAACTGCAAAGCACAGAACTGATGGCGGCGTTTTTACCTTCCAAAAGACGAGCGGACGGACGGGTGATGTTTCGTGTGTTGAAAAAGCTCAAAAAGACAGCGACTGCGCTTTCATCTCTTTCTTTTTTTAGTGTTTCTGTGATCTCAACTCTGGAGGATTTCGTTTCTGCGCTTTTGAAATCATGTCCCCGTTCCCCTCTCTGCTTTGCTTTCCTTCCTTCCTGTCGCTGTGTGTGTGTGTGTGTGTGACTGTGTGTGTGTGTGTGTGTGTGTGTGATTGTGTGTGTGTGTTACACGCCTGGCTAACAGTGGCAGCAACACAGATGTGCTGATAGAAATCCAGAGGCTAGCAGCAAAGCTCTGAGGGACACACACACACACACACACATGCATGCATACACACAGTGTGACAACAGGGACACATTCACCCTGGGAGACTGAAGAAGGACATATTATAAAATCCCTTTGAGACACAGCAAAGGCACACACACACACACACACACACACACTCCATGGAAATATAATTTAGAAGAACATGTCAAAATGTATCTCTGCGGTTTCTCAACACCCACAAGGGATGTCAACATTTGTGTGTGTGTGCGTGCGTGCGTGCGTGCGTGTGGAAGATAGGGGCAGAATTGACACTCGCGTCGACGGTTGCATCCCACTTCACTTGCTTTCAACCTCATTGACCTCGTGCTGTTGTTTTTTTCTGCTGCCATCATGATAAAAATCACCCCTCCTTGCTCATCCATTTTAAATCCCCCCTACTCCAATTCTAATTCACTTAAAGGCATAGATTGTTTATCTTCCCATCTGAAGCTACAAAACCTCCCCCTTCCTTCCATTCTTTACCTTTCACTCAATCCCTCCCTCCCTTTTCGACGACGCTCTCCATTTTCCTTTTTAATTTCTCTCGGGGTAATTAAAATAAGAGCAAGGAGATTGAAAATAGGAGAAAAGAAAGGGAGGGGTGAGGGAAGGAAGAAAAGGGGGAGTTTGAGAGGTAGAGTGACAGGGAATGGATAGAAGAAATGTCTGTGTGGACTTTTTTCTACCTCTGTCGCTCTATTGGCTAAGCTCAGTGCCTGTCATTGCCCCAGCCAATCAGTACGCTTCTCTTCCTCTGCTTTCCCCTCTCTTATGTTTAAGCACTCATTACACTGTTCTTAGTTCTTGCCATGTATTTGCACAGCTCTCCGTTTTATACTCCATCACTCGGTTCATCCCTCCATTTCTATGGTAATAATACTAATTCTCTTCCTCTCTTTCCCGCTCTGTCATGTGCAAACACAGTCATTATGAGACTGTGAAATCTACTGTGAATCTCAAAAGCACTAATGATCCAACAACCACTTACACAGAGCACATCTTCCTCTCCCTCTCACACACACACACACACACACACACACGCACACGCACACGCACACGCACACGCACACACTTGCACAGTAAAGTGTCACCAGTGTTGGGAAACATTCCTGGGAATATATTTAATGATATGCCAAATGCCTGTTGTAATGTAGCCATGTTAAATTCATGAATTGCATGTTTTTTCATGGAAATAATTGTATGCAAATGCTATGGAATGTATGAGTAATTACAATGGCATCATTTTGCTGATCGCATTATAATTACGGTCTTTCTCTTTCTTCCTCTATGTCTGTGTCGCCGTTGGTTCTTCGTCACATAGGTAAGTTATTTTACTTTAAAGTTCATTCTCTTTTTCTACACTTCACTATTTTAAGACAACAAAGAGGGTCCAGTTTAAGACATTTCATCATTTTCAAACCTTACATTTATATCGCAAATCATTCAAACAGCCTTCACACTCACACATAGAGCATTAGCTCAATATGAATACATTGTGGCATTGAACCGAACATTAATCAAGTTAATCTGATCCTCATTTTAGCTGTACAAATACATACACATAAAACATCATTTAGGTTAAGCTTGTGCAAAATGTACTTAAATGCACTTAAAGCTCATGTGGTGGTCTCACCTCTAAATGATACCTACAAGATAAACTCAACGTGTTAGAATAGGACGTCTTCTCTTCTCTGTGTTTGAGAAAAAAAGGTTGGGGTAAAAAGAAGGCAAGAAGAAAGTTAGAGGGGGATGAAAGAGAGTCGAGCGCTGCGAGGCTTTCTCTGATCGCCAAAGAAGAATATGCCTTTTCAGATGTTCTTTCCCCCGCTCTTCTTGTCCCTCTAAGGGCCCCGTAGCAGGCCTTATCTGAGAGCCGTGCATGGCTACTCATCTCTGACACACTGAATATTCACCACGAGTGTGTGTCTCCACATTATTCACACTAAATGCCTAAACGTTTCCGTGTCTGTGCTCTTCAGAGGCGTACGGTTGAATGGCGCTGCCGCTTGACATTGAGGACACATTGTGAGACTGTGAGAGTGGCTGTAAGGGACGTTTGTGGGCGCTGCGTTACAGATTTTGCTGTCATGTGCCATCGAGGATTAACAACGTGTTGTGTTTCGGCCACTTGTGGATGAGAGAGATGTGAGTTAGCTCATGTGTCTCCTGGCGATTGCTTTGTACAGATATGATCAATTTGGATGACATCAAGAAGATAGAGGCTTATCAGATAACATTATTACCGTAGGTCTGTATTTTTTACATTTTATTGTGACGAAGACAAAGGAAATACTCACCTTATGCCTTATATATTTCTGTATTTTGTCCAAACAATAATAACTTCATAAACTCACAATTTCAGAAAATGGTATACTGCTGTTTCAAACCCCTCCCCATAATCCCAGTATTTAATTCACCTTAGTATATATACACAAAACCCCTTATCTATCTATTTGTTTGGCTTAAAAAATCCAGAGTATTTACTCAAAAAGTTAAAAAAAACTCACCATTCTGTGTAGGTCTAAAAGTAGAATTTAAACTTTCCCTCGGGTCATTTAAGTCCTCACAATCTGAGTGAGACCAAGAACAACAACTCAAAAGCCTCAGGTTTACTTCATAGGAGTTGTTTTTTCGTCATTTAAATCATTGCGCTCTTTTGAGTAAAATAAACCGTATCAACTGTGCCCTACATTATCTACTCAAAATCTAGTTTGATGCCCTTACAAAATGAAGCGTACATGGTATCTATTTCAGTTTTTTGGCCGGATTAGCCTGAATTGAAGAGTGACGGTGATGAAAGGGGAAATCAGAGATGAAATGCGTAAAGGAACATCAAGCCAGATTTGAACCTGCGTCTGCCTCCACAAAAACAGAGCCCGTATACTTGGTGCCTGGGAAACATTGAAAATATTTGCACTAGTTGTTGTTTTTTGTCCCTGCTGCTTCCCAAGTCTACGTTTGTCAGGCGACTCCACCGCAGCATGCTCTACCTGTGTTTGAAGTCAGCAACGTGAGAGGCTGTATGTTTGTATCTCTGGGAATTTGAGGATTTGCTGCAACTACTTATGCAAAAATGGGGGAGCCCTTTCTTTTGAATAGTTTTGTTCTGCTTTCACTAAGGCTGCTTGTGTTCTGTAGAGAGGCGTACAAAGATGAAGGCACTTTTAAAAATAAGCACTCCTATGAAAATGTACCTTAAATTGGACAGTTTGTGCTGTTTTTTCATAGAGGATATCAGAAGCTTCTCTGCAATTTACACATAAATATTTATTTATATTCATTCTTGTTGGTGCTATGAGTCCAAAAGTTTGATAAATCATATGTGTGTAGGTTTTATTAAACCGTGTTGCATTGCTGACCCTGCGTTTTGAGCCATCCCCCGAAGAGATCTAACCTTAAACCCTTTCTCTCCCCCCTCAAAACCAAAATCAATAATCTAATGGAGAATGCAGGACCATGGCTGTGACTGTGTGTGTACGTGTGTGTGTGTGTGTGTGTGTGTGTTTGTCAGTTTGGTGGGTATTAGTGTCTCAAAGCACAGGGCTAGCCATACTGGATATTGCCCCGCGGTGAAAAGAGGGATTTGGGAAGTCTTAATAGCTGAATTTCCCCAATGCTTCCATGCCTTTTTTTTTTACCCTGTGAGGTGTGAAAAGAGCAAATAGCTAACCTTAGCTTTTCTGCAGTGGGAGTCGCCAAAAAGCACCACAACTCTTTCCCTTTCCAAAGACACAATCACTTACCCACACTGAGAGAAACACATATATTCTTTCACTTATCTGTCAGCGTGTTCTTGTGATGGTGTGAAAAATGTGTGATTTGGTGCTTCTCTGTGGGGTCCTCGTCACCCCCCCCCACCAGGACACCTTCACTGGATTTACTGCGCTGTATTAGATATTTGCTTTGTCCAACATCCCGGCAATAATGCACAAGCTTTGGGAATATCTCTCTCCCATTTCTGGAATTGGTTCTATCGCTCTTTTGCACCAGAGCTGACACATTATTTTGCCCTTCCCGCACTCTCTCCATTTCCCCCTCCATCAGCTCTCCTCTCCCCCCTCCCCAGCTCTCCTCTCCCTCCTTGGTTCATCCCCCCCCAGGCTAGCGGAGAAGTTTGGTGCCCTTTCCCTGTGTCTGGGGTCCTGGTTTAGGACAGAGAATCAGTCACAGTTACACATATTAGATTAGAGAAGAGTGGAAACCAAATTGCCCTCTCCTCCTCTTCTTCTCCTCTCCGACCTCCTCTCCTCATCTTCCTTCTCCTCTGCTCCCCCACATCCTCCCATTCCCAAAGGAGATAGAATGTCATTGTCCTCTGATTTCAAAAAAATGTCCGCTGTCTCTATATTTTCTCCAGCCGTCTGTGTCCTTTGCCTTATCGCCATGATTTGGGGTTCCAGGGCCAGACGCAACAATAGAAGGAGAAATGACTGTTTGTTAGGGCATTGTGAGGTCAACAGTGTCTTTGTTTTCTTGCCTTGTTTATACTCAAAACTAAAATCTTTAAAATGTAGTATAATTAATAGCAAAGTGTGACATCCATCTTATCTTGAAACAGACCTTTTCATGTGTGTTTCATTAATTTCCTGATCTGCTTTTCCTCGTACTGCCAATTTAACCCAATGCTAATTAGCTAACTTCAATCAAAAACAACGTTGCCAGCTTTGCTTTTGGCTTAGGATTAAGCTTTAGGTTTAATAATATTGGTGAGTTTATTCTGTTACAGAGGAATCCCAGTCTTTATCTTAACCTCCATCCCTTTATCCTGCCATTTTTCTTCCCTGTGCTAATCACCCCATCTCAGCAGGGAAATGGGAAGCTTGACTTTGACTTTTACCTTTGGATGGCTGTACCTGACACAAGGGCACTGAGCCAGGATATTAACTCGGATTAATGTGCTTTTTTTTCTCTGATATATTGCCTTATGCCTATATTTTATCCCACTCACCTTTGTGTTGTGAATCTGTCACTTTCAGGGCACTTCCCTTTGAAATGCAGTTGTAATTATAGCCATATATCAACCTAATACATTTCAAATATCCTGAGTAATAAGAAAGGAAGACCAACAAGGCCTCCAGATGACTCCCAGTACTCTTCTTCATCCACAATCAGAACTAATCCAACCATTAACCTATCACAGTGAAGAGAGAGGGACCCCCCTAACACACACATGCACACACACATGCACCCACACATGACTGATGAAGACATGTTCCCTTTCACCTCTCTAATCTCCTACACTGCACATTCAAGCACACACACTCCTCTGTTAAAGCAGCATGGTCAAAGTATATGTGTCATGCTGTTGAACTGAACACTGTGTAACATTAACCCTAACCACAACATGTCCTCCGTGCTAATCGCTATGGACACGTCTCCATGTTTGTCTGCCGAAGAGGCCTAACACCATTCACTCTGTTCAAATTGAAATCATGATATGACTTGAAGACAATGCTCAAGCCACTCGTGCAAACACATGAAATCAAGTGGCACAAACTATGTTAGATACTTGTCACCGACTCAAACGTTCTCATATTCAGACTTTTCAACATCATGTAGCCTTAGCTATTTTTAGGAGCACCTTCTCCTCTAAGGTTGATTTATAAGATTGTGTGCACCATATTTGTATAGATTGGTGAAACTAAAATGAAAAAATAATAATGTTCCTCCATGAAGTCCATTTGCGTCACAAATTATGAATATTTTACTCTCTCAATTCTTAATGCAGTGGTGGAAAAAGTATTCAGATTCTTCACTTGGGTTAGTACTAATACACTGTACTAATACACTGTACTAATACACTGTACCAATACACTGTACTAATACACTGTACTAATACACTGTACTAATACACTGTAAAAACATTTTAATTTCAAGTGAATGTACTGCATCGAGAATGATACTTAAGTAAAAGTATTTAGGGAAAAGTATTAGGAGTGAAAGTACTCATTGCAGAATTTATATTTTCCAATATTTTGAAGCTAAAGCTGCACATTTCAAATTCTGAATTTATGAAGTATAAATCTGTTAAATAAATGTGGTGGAGTAAAAAGGTCAACATTTCATTCCAAAATGTAGAGGAGTAGAAATATAAAGTAGTATAGTATACATATATGTATTGTATACCTGTGGTGTTTATTTTTATTATTTTATTATCTTTGCTTTGTAATGCCTGTTGTAAAATGCCATTATATAATGTTTTTACTGTATTTATTCATAAAAAGTCTTTTAATTTGTTTTGTAAAGCACTTTGAATTGTCGCGTACAGAAAAGTGCTATATAAATAAACTTGCCTTGCCTATAAAACAATAATAATAGGGTAGATAGTTCAAGTATCTAAAATGTGTACTTGAGTTGATGTACTTAGCTACTTTCCACCACTGTTTAAATGTGTGGTTACTTAAATACGGTACAATTGCAGCAGCTATTAAGTGTGAAAAGGAGGTACTGGTGCTCTCAGTGCTGCCTCAGTGCAGGATAACAGCTCTCTCTTTTGTTTCCACTGTTTTCTTTCCACTGTGGTTATATCAGACCTATTTGTGTCTTTGTTTGTTTTTGTATATTGTCTTGCAAAGTTTCCGACTTTCCGCTGTTGTCATGTTATCTGATACTATCATCTCCAGTCAGGCTGCAGAATGCATCGAGACACCCTCTTGTTGTGGTTTTCCTTCCAAGTAATGGGATTTCCCTTTTTTTGTGCACTTGTAATTTGTTAGGCCAAGGGCAGTGTTGTATGGTCTGCAGGCTGTCCTCAGGCAATGTGGGCTCTGGCCCGAGGACGCTCCGGTTTGCTTTCCTTTTGCTCTCGCTGCTTCAAAGCTTTGTTGTGATACAATCAGAGTGGGCACTGGATTTCAGCTGATAGTGGAATTAGGTGGCTCTTTATTTGGATTCGAATTAGAGGGGAACATTGACCTAATCGTGTTCTGCACACTGATTTCTTTACGTTTGATTTAGACCAAATATCACTTCTTCCTCTCTTGCTGCTGTGGCTCCATATTGAGCTACATGTTTGTGTATCATGTGTCTTGGAGCCTAATTGAATGGGCTCTAATCAGAGATGGGCTTACTCTGAAGGGGCCGCCCAGGCATCGAGCCATGCCAGGGGCCCCCGAGAGAAACCAGCTCGGCAATAGGAGTACGACGCCCCTCTCCACCTCATACTGTGCTTCATTGATCACAAGAAATTGGAGAGAAAACCAAGAAGAAGATATGAGAGAGAGCAATATGAGAGG
This sequence comes from Trematomus bernacchii, assembly GCF_902827165.1. Lineage (NCBI taxonomy): Eukaryota > Metazoa > Chordata > Actinopteri > Perciformes > Nototheniidae > Trematomus > Trematomus bernacchii. The sequence continues at coordinate 10,946,789 of NW_022987313.1, read as the reverse complement.
ACTAATTATGGGGTCTGATAATTTGCATCAAAGATAATGAAAGTCTTGGACAGTATCCCAAATCTCTCCCGAGCATTTGTAACCACCAACCCCCCTCCCCCCACTCTCCGCTCCTTTCTTTTCTCTCCTTCTTTTCTTGTAATTTCCTTGCGCGTATTCCCTGAATCCCACCCCCCCCCCCTCTACCACCTTCACGTCAGTATTGAAATGCCAATACATCATTTTAAAGTAACACCTCAAAATGAAGTCATATTTCAGCATTTAGCCCCGGCTATGAAAAGTGAACTTCTCGAATGTCCTTCCCTGGCCTAATGGACCTAGAAATCATTCAGCCATGAACATTATGCTAATACTCGCTAAGCTCGCTCTCCCTGCCTCCTTTTGTGAGTGTCTGTCATTCTATTTAGCCTGATAAACAAGTCTGATTTTCAATTATCTCTATTCAAATGAGGCCTGCGGCAGTATTTGCTTAGAGGCGTCCAATGTGTGTGTGTGTGTGTGTGTGTGTGTGTGTGTGTGTGTGTGTTTGTTTATGAGTGTTTATGAGTGCATGCATACATCCAACTGACAAGAGTGCTTCTCAGCTCTCTCCTTCTTTTTCCAAATTGCTTATTTGTGCTATTTATGTATGTGTGCGTGTCCAGCGGGCGCGTCTGAGTAAGAACATTTTTGCATACGTGTAAACACAGTCTACCTGCGACAGGATGCATTCAGGGTATTCCTCGTTTAGTTTTATGGAGATGTTGTAAAGCTAAGTGGCGCTTTCTTTTTTTACTACCCACTTATAACCATAGGGACTTCTCTTGTGGGCACACACAGGCTGGAATAGTCATACAAACACAGTACTTAACTGGTTATTGATCATGTGTCGTTACTGTGAGTCGGTCGGACAGACAGTCTGACCTAAACCAAACAGTCAGATAAGGGAAGGACAATTAAAGCAGAACATGATTCATCTTCCTCCCTCTCTCCCTTTCTGTCTCCCTCTCTCCCATTTCTAAGAACCTTTTCTCTTATTTGTCCTTCTTTAACCCCACCTTCCTCCCTCCCTCGCTCCCTTCCCTCTCTCTGTCCTCTGTTTATGAATTCCCCTTGCTTGGCGCGGCGGCCGATGGAGAAGTTTTTAGTATGCAGCCTCTCTCAAGGACAGAGCCTTGTTAGAAAGCCTATTGAGCTGTGGAGTAGTAGCTGGCTGCAGCCCGGCAGTGGACTCAGTGCATCTCTCCCCCCCTGCATCCCTCCCTCCCTCTCATTAATGATGTATTAGTTTATTAGGCGCTGGATATTGGGTCGGGGACCCTGCGACGGACTTCATCACGGCAGAGCTGCATGGAGAGGAAACACAGCGAGGGGGGATAGGAGCAGGGAGGCAGAGACGCATACAGATGTTCAAAGACTCGCTCACATGCTACACACACACATAAAATAAACATGCTCCAACATAATCACACATGCACACTTCTGTGTCAGTATTCATGAACACGAACTACTTACTCCGTTGTGATTTAGTTGGAGTGGCTGGAAAACAATGCCGTGGATACATGGAAGCCCCGGTCACCTAGAGACACAAGGTGCTTTCCCATAATGCCTCTGCTGTCTGTATACGCTATCTGCCATGCAAAGCTATGCGTCTGGCACTGAGGAGCAGTGATCAGGGTTTGGTTACATTTGCTTGCAAATGCATAATGCAGCAAGCAGGCTCCTGTATAATTCATACAGAGCGATATTGAATTGTTACTAGCCTTTACTTTTCGTCGAATGGTATTCTTGTTTTTGTCTGAATTGCTCTGTCTTCTTCAGTAATCCTTTCTTTGTTTCTTTTCCTTACTTCCATATTTTCCCCTTTCTTCAAATTTCAATTAACTTCATTTTAATTTCCATTGTGCTTAAATTTCTTTTTTCAAATGAGGCCTTTGGCGGTTTTTGTATGGAGGTTAATTTTTTTCCACTTGTTATCTTCCCTTTGTAATTACTTCCTTTGTTCCTTATTTCTAATTTCTTGCATCTCTATTTTATTCCCATGTTCTTCCCTTTTTCTCGACACCTTTTCCCTGCATCTTTACCTCTGTTCTCTAAACGTCCATCCTTCTCCCTCGTTGGCTTATCTCCCCCCTGTAGCGGTCCATCTCCGTCTCTCTTTTTTCTGCACGGATGATTTTGTTTACCTACTTGTCATTGCTGAAGTGCTCACTCTCTCCGTTCGGCTGAGAGATGTGTATGCACACACACACACACACACACACACACACACACACACACACACACACACACACACACAAAGTCTATGATGTATATAAAGAAACACATATTAGCACAGATCCCAGACCCGATCCAAAGTGGGCCTTGAAAGCCAGCCAGCCTACAGTCTTTACGCTGTGCTTTTGCTCACTATTTCTCTCTTTCTCTCCAACATTCACACACACCTCACCCAAATCTTTTTTTAATGCACTATCGTTGCTACAGCGCTGTCCGCCCTCGCTGCGAGAAGAAGAGTCGTATTTTAGACCTACATGGAAAGCTGTGCACTTAGAGTTTGGCTATGGCCTTCATCTTGATGCCAGGAGACGAGAGAAGCACTAAGAGAGTTGTGTGTGTGTGTGTGTGTGTGTGTGTGTGTGTGTGTGTGTGTGTGTGTGTGTGTGTGTGTGTGTGTGTGTGTGTGTGTGTGTGTGTGTGTGTGTGTGTGTGTGTGTGTGTGTGTGTGTGTGTGTGTGTGTGTGTGTGTGTGTACGTGCGTATCCAGATAATGCTGCGGGGTATAAATGCTGCTCTAATGCTGCAAGGAAGCATTTGCGGTTCACTGTAAATAACACAATTTACAGATATTTGTAACATCAAAAGACCTTCTTTTCACATCTGAAGCATCTGATTTAACCTTCGTTGCATGATGAGATGATTCATTTCTCACTGAATTCAAATCACATTTTCACCAAAGCCCATTGAGAGGTGGCAGTATGCTCTCGGTGTATCAGAAAAGTCAAACATTTGAATTCTGGAAATTCCTAAAGGGAAAATTAAAGAATAAAACTCGACTTTGTTAAAAAACTACTGTCAAGGTACCGTTGAGCAAGGTCACTTTAAAGAGTATATGTTTGGTTCACATTAGATCACGCCTCAAATGGAAAATACAAAATAATTCAATTTGGTAGTAAGTGTAAAGTGATATAAGATGATTGCAGACAAGTATGAATTCAAAGCTGTTTTAAAAGCATTGCTGGAAAAAAAAACATTTTGTCCAAGCTAACTGACATAAATAAACACTTGTTTCTACAGCAAGTCACAGCTAAGAAAAAATCAAGAAGCAAGCAATCCCATAGATTATAAAGACTCAGTTCACCCAAATAGCAATCAAACACTACTTTACCTGTCTTCTAAAAATGTGCTTATACTGAAGAAATGAGTCCCTGAGAAAATGTTTGACAGCATGTTCGGGATATGGAAAAAGATGTAGCTGGTGACATTTTTTTATGTGATTCTTCAATTCTGAGGGTGGTCAAATGAAATGCTACCTCTATTTCTATGAGGTAGAGGCTGAAGTGTCACGGACGGATGTCTTAAAACCTTGGCAAAATAAACTAGCTTCATGGGTAGATACCAGCAAGTGAGAAAATATGTGTTTTCTTACACACTCGGCGCAGGTGTACTCACTTATTCTGTCTGATCAAACCTCTGCTCAGGGGGCAGGCAAGTGGATCTGCGTATACTGGAAATGATATGATGTAATAAAATTATATTTTGCAGTGAGAATACTAAAGCTGTAGGTTATCTCACCAAACAGGTGCAGCAAATGCTTACAGGGTGGGAAATGTCAGTCAATCACAATCAAGAGAAGAGGTGTAATCAGACACCAGTGGAAACACCTGTGCAGGTGAACCATGATGATGCCTTTCATTTGAAATAACCAGCACTTAAATTTGCAAATGTTCCGTCTAAATAGATATTTTCACAGAAGACATACGGGAGGCAGTAGAAAATCATAATTATAAAACCGATGGTGGCTGAATTCCATTTGTTGGTTTCAGGGTTTTGGTATTGAATCAAATCAGAGCCACATAACTTTTATTATGACAAGTTAAGATGTCTGATGTGAAAAAGGTCTATCTTTTAAACTTTGTTCCAAAATAAATCTTGTACATTTAGTTTTGATTGAAGTGTTTACATGCTACAGTTTACACTGTGCTAGCTACCACCTAGCTAGCAAGCTAACCTGAGATATCCTGCCTCAAGCTAATGTTTGGTTAACTTCATGCATAGCAAAACATTCAATAAAAGTTTGCTTTTACAGGAGCAGTGTTAAGAGTGTGCCGGTCAGTCAGTCAGACAGCATTTTGAAAAGTAATGTCGTTCAAAGAAATAGTGTGCTACTGTCGTTCATGGTGTTCACTGTGACGGCTGCTGCTGTCAGCTCTTCTTTTTCACCCTCTCTCCCTCTCCCTCTGACACTCGCTCACACAGAAACCGTCCGCTCGACCCTTGTGCAACACGGTAATTCCTTCCCGTCTCCCTCCTGTCTGGAGAGAGCGTTTTTTACGGCAGCACAGCTCATGTTTGCCAATGAGCCACAGTAGCTAGCTACCCAGCCGTATGCTACAGAGATGCCTCACTGACAAAACACTATGGAAGACAGACAGAGAGAGAGAGAGATCACACACACACACACACACACACACACACACACACACACACACACACACACACACACACACACACACACACACACACACACACACACACAATCAAACATGTACTCCCATGAAAACATGCATGCATATACTTAAGCATCTTTAATTGCATGACAGCAGTTGCTCACCGATGTGCTGCATAGTGATTCATTTATTTCAAACACTGAAACAATAAGCTGTGTGTGTTGTGCTTTAGTTGAGCTATGTACTGCTGCTGCTAGATTGCACGCATCGCTCTCATCAAGTATTTACCGCCTATTCTTAGGAGAGGATGAATTGTAAATTGCTTCTGGTATTAAGGCGACAGTGTCTCTGCTTTAGCGTTGGAGGACTATTCTCTATCTCCTGTCTCTTCTTTTTTTCTCTCATCAGACAAACATTGGGGGAGGGTGTGGGTTGGGGGCTATTATGCCAGAGAGTGTTGTGTCTTATAATGTCCACACACACACATACTCAGTCTCTCCTTCTTTATTTATTAGTATCCAGTGTGTGTCTTTCCCGGCCCCCCCTGAATATGCAATGAAAGCTGTGGGGTCACTGGTTCCCACTCATTTTCATAATCTGGTGTACAGAGGCAGAAAGAGAGAGGGAGGGACGGAGGGAGAAAAGGCCACAGAGGAGAGTTTCCCCTCTCTGCATCTTCTGTTTCTCTGTGAGAAAGATGCAGTTGCTCGCTGTCCCTGCCAGGCAATAGGACGCTGGGAGAAAAGAAAATGGCTTCCTTTCACATTGGAGTCTGAGCTTATCGTCAGTTTTCTTCTCACTTTCTGACTCTCTTATTAATCATCATAACATCTAAACCATTATTAATGCTGATATTTAAACTGTTGTGAAAAGCGAACCATGGTGTCCCACACTGAGCTTTAATGTCTGCTAGCTCAATGGTGCTATTTAAGCTAGCAGTACAACTCAGTCTCACGGCATTTCGTGTTATAGCCACGACATTTAATTTATTGATTCGTGTTCACCAACACAATTTCCCCCTTTTTTTCGTGTCACACAGAACGATTTTAAAAGCAATGTATTTCTATTGGTAGTATGTTTCGTGCCTGCACCACGTCTTTTTGTCCGGTCAGGTTTTGGAAGACCGGAAGCTGTGTGGTTCATAAAAACATGTTCTTACTCAATATCAAGCCACGATAATTGTTTTTATTTTAAATCGTATAATGTCTGACTTTTTTTGCCGTCCGCGAGGAAAAGAAGTGGGGCTCAGAGCCTCAGAATACTGAAATCTGTATTTTTTAAATCTTTTTTTCCTTCTAATTTGTTATTCTTTTCTAAATAACACACTGTTATTTACTCAACAATAACACACAATTATCCTTGTTTTTATTTATTTGTTTAATTCTATAATCTCGGGATTTTTTGCCGTTCCACAGGAACTGAATTTCAAAATAAAGTCACCGGAAACAGACGTAGGCCTATAAGGGACAGTTCGAGCATCATTGCGATACACACCCACTGAACTGATTACCCAAGATCCTCAGCTATGGTTTAAGCTCGGTGATTGGATTGTTTAGCCGCAATGCACGTTGGGATATGGTGTTTATGCAATATGAAATCCGAAAAACATTTAAAAAAAAAAAGAAAATAATACTTTAATCCGAGTGTGCTTGCTTTTCTCTTTGAAAGTCATTACATAACGGCATTGTAATACACGGTTCGGCTGCATTAAATATTACACATCTGCCGTAGTTCTTTATTTATAGAGCCCTGATTAGAAGACTTCTGGACAAACTGGAAGAACTGCCACCGAAACTGAATACGTGACGTGGATCATAAATATATCCGCAATTAAACAACATCTTCAATTTCTTTTCACACAATACGTCTCCTTGCAGTATCAATACTAATTCGGCTGACTTTTATATTTGATCCAATTGGTAGATAGGCTATATTTACACCATAACGGTGCACAGCTGATAGAAAAGGACTTGTAGTTTTTAAAGATATTACTGATTTTCTTTGAATATAAGAATGTAAATACTGAGTTGAGAGAATAGTCAGGGGATTTGGGTGATGGGAGACACATCTATGGAATCAGAATTTCAATAGCTTACCATTAAATGACGGATATACCTTTCTGTCTATGATGTTTTACAAATCAGATATTAATGTGTAGAACTACAATATGTGAAATAATATAGCAATATCCTGTAAAATTATGTGAAAACATGAATAAAACTACACATCTTCAGATGTTATACATACATCAGTGTCCTACACTAATAATACAAAGTTATTATGGCATTGTATGCTGTGTGTACCTTATGTGTAACATCTTTAGACCTTTCCAACTCCTCAACAGTTGCCTGTCTTTGACTGTTGCAGGTGTAGGTTCAAATATCAAAAAAATATATGTGTGGATAACAAAATACATCCGTCATGAACTAAGCTGGAAACTTATAATAGTAATATAAAGTATAATTTATTGTGTTAACATTTTAAACTTGACAGTTTTTTAACCCGCACCGCCTAGTGGTTAAGGACAAGTTATGAAATGTAATGTTATAGAAGGCAGATATCTCTACGCTGAGCAACTCACACAAGAACAATTGTGATAAATAAATATCGCACTTAAGTTTTTAAAGCTTTTTTAGTATTAAGCTACTTCATATAAGACAAGGTGTATCATTATCCTGTTCTGCAGGTAACATGTTGTGATCTATTTTAGCTGAGATCGTCACGATTAGGCTACAGTTAATCGTCTGACCCGTAACACTTAAATTGTATCGAAATGCCTTAACCGTCTTATTTATTCATGTATGCACCCACTTGAGTTTCATTACCGCTGTTGTTTACTTGCATGTCCAGAGGTGGCAAGTGATAAAGATCTATATAGACACACACACACACACACACACACACACACACACACACACACACACACACACACTTGCCTATTTTACCCACTCCCTTATCTCTTGGTTTATCTATCCATTACTAATTCTTTCATCCCCCCCGGTCTCCTCTTCTGTCTGTTTCTTTATCACGCTTTCTTTTCTTTTTTTCTCTCCCTTTTTACTTTCAGCCCTCCATCTTCCCTCCCCTACTCTTTTTCATCCACATTCTCACTGCAATCTATCTAGATCCTCTCTATGTTGTCTGTCCTGGGAGACCATGGATGCAATAACCAGAGCTGTGAGAGGGTCAGTCCGTGTAACCTGCACCTGGTGGTATGAAATGCGTCCTCAAATGCGTGTCAAACCATTAAAGCCAAGGCCAGTTGTGCAGGCTTAAAGCGTAAGAATGGGAAAATGGTCGTGTGCCCTCCAGATATTTTCATGTATATGAAGTGATTGTAAGATGCATGATGCACAAGGCCACAGCTGCAAAAGACTCATGCTTCCTCATGTCCCTAGTTGACAAAAGATAACAGCTGAAAGGCAGGTCTGAACAGGTTTCATACGTTCCAGGGACAAAAAATTACCTCAAGTCGCCAAACAAAAACAGAGAGAGTGAGAAAAGTAGTCATGAGGTTTTCTCACACCTGTTAGCCAACGCCGGTCGCATTCTCTGCATTCATGCTTCACAGCGGCCTTAGATTCCACTTAAATTCAAAGTATTAAATCTGTAATGGTATATAGAATTGGTATTCGCTTGACTGTGGAAGTGGGTTTGGGGAAAAACTGGCGGAAATTGAAAATGAATGTGAACTGCATGATAGTCCGCCTGCCTTCCTCTTTGCTATTGTTCACGATTCTTTGGCCTGCCTCCCTTCCCATGTCACCGTCTCTCCTCCTCCTCTCTCCTTCCTCCTCTCTGTCTCCCTCTCTCCAGATGGATTTGACTCTAACTGGCCTTGGCGCCCGTAATGAAACCAAATCTATTTAAAGCCAAAAGCGATGCAAGTTTTAATTTCCTATTCCAGACTTAACCTTTTTGGCTGCGCTGCATTTTCACATCCACTTAATAACTTTTTACCCAGCACTCTTCCTCTCCCCCTTCTTTCAGTCTCCCCATCACTCTCACTCTCTGTCGCTTCCTCTCCTCCATCAACCCCCTTCAATTCTCCTCTTCCCACCCCCACAACCCTCAAACCCCCCATTGCTCTCAGTGGCGAGGCACAGGCTGCCTCTTCAAGGGCAATATCTGTCAAATGATTCCCCTGTGAAATTAAGACAGAGGCCATGAGAGAGGAGAGAGAGGGGGGGGGGGGGGGGGGTTAGAAAGAGGAGGGTGAGAGGGGGATGCAGGAGGTGGAGGGTGAGGAGTAACAGGAAGAGCTGGGAGTGTGTGTTTCTGTGTGTTAGGGGGTTATTCAGTCAGGTGGGATTCCTCCTCGTTTTAGTCTTGACGAAATCAATCTCATTTTACTGAAGAATAACTAAAAAAGAAGTTCAAGATAAATCTGGCAGCCCTTTAAAGTACATGTTTGAAAAAAAAAAAAAAAAAAAAAGGGACGATCCGGGAAATGAAAGGCTTGGGGAAAAAGGAATAGAGACAGAGTGGGAGATGGGAGACTGCTGGAGAAAGAGATTTTCTCTTGTCTTTTAATGACCGTGGACTGGCGCTGTGTGAAGATTCCCTTCTCTTGTGATGTGCGGGGTTCTGTTTACACAAAATGAATGAATTGAAACAGATCATTTTAAGTGATTTACTAAAAGCCTCGCATAATCCCCCGTCAAAAAAAAGTCCCATTACAACATTTTTGAAGCAAACTATACAAATGTAACCACAAAAATCTCTGGGAAAATATCTGGAAATAAGTGATATTATACAAACATACACATCCATAATCACTGAGCTGAGATGACACACATGTCCATATAAGGATATTAGAGCACTATTATAGCTTCCTGCTTGCTTCGTGTTTTGCAGTAATTATAACAGTCCATGTCAGCAGTGTGAATCACATTATGAAACGATCAGCAATGTTGGCTGATCCCGAACCTCTTATATTGTTTAAAGTTAGATCACGTGCTCCTCTGTGCTCACACCAAGCACAGCGCCATCTCCTGTCCAACTCCACTATTACATCCGGGGGAACATTGACCACTGGAACCCACCTCCACAATTCAGCACAGCAGCTCATGTGAAAACAGACACTTTTTCTCCCACTGTTCTCAAATCAACTTTACACTTTAAACTCCTGCTTTGCATTCACACACATAATGAATTGCTTACATCTAATTATTCAAAATCTCAATTATCAGAGCTGATAGCCTCACAGCGCACCACGAGAGCTTAAATTTACAGCCCTATTCCGTAAATGTCTAAAATGAAATTAACTTTTTACAAGGTGTCATCTGTGGCTTTTAAGTGGTGAAATTGAAGCCTCCCTCCCCTGCACACACACACGCACACACCTCATAATGAGAAGCCATTATTAGGCCGTGATTGGAGCCAGGGTGCTGATATTAAAAGTGGCAGGAGAGGCAATATCACCTCAGTGTCTAATACGCTAGTAGATATGTCATATATTTTAAGACAGCTGCTGCGCTATTTATAATTAATAGCAATTTAGTTCCAGCAAAAATTGGAAGACAGCTAACAGAGGGATCTTGTTCCATTAAGTGCAGATTCAGAATCAATGTCAAAGTGACATTGTGCATTTTTTTTTGAGTGGGTGGTCCAGACTCTGCAGGGCTTATATAAACACCACAAAGCCCATATGGTGTTCAGTGTGTTTTGCACGGAAGACGATTTCTCTTTGATTCCGTGTAAAAATAAGTGCAGTACAAACAAAAAAAGAAATTAAGTTGGCCTCTAAAGACACATGAATAAAAATAATCTGTCTTTATTCTCATGCCTCCCAGTCATAAATCACTCCTTCCCCAATGACAGCCTCATACACGGCGTATCAGTGTGGCAAATGGCTCTATCTTATAATAGCAATGTAGCACATAGCAATATTATCTGCTGGGAAGTATTGTAGTGCATGTGTCTCAGCGCTGTGCCCCGGAGCGCTAGCCAGATTACACTGGCCCAGCGACAGTCTTATAATAAGACTCGCCCATTAAATCATATCAGCACTGCTTTTTATAGGCCAACACCTCAGCTACGACACTATGAAACTGTCTATCACACAAAAATGTGCGTGTCAGTTTGTGTGTGTGTGTGTGTGGCAGAGATAGTGTGTGAGACAGTCTGGGAGGAGACGCGTGTGTGTTTTACCAAACGGTGCTGGCGTTTGAGCTGCTTGCCGCCTCTTCTGACAGCGTTTCATCTTCTCCTGTTATTAGATCAGCCTCGCGCCGCTGTCACCTCTCCTTTCCCTGTGCTTACATCACACACGCGCACACACACACACGCCCCCGCACACACACTGCCGGGGCGACCGTTGGCTCATGAACTCTGCGAGGACGTTCTGGTTGGTAAGCTGGTCTGTGCTCCATCAGGCTGGAAGAGGGAGAGCATCCAGGATGACTTTCCATCTCCAATCACAGTGTGAATATGCAAACTGGATGTCTGTTCGGTACGAGCGGTGAATCTGGATGAGTGTGTTGTTGTGTTTAAATGCCTTCTTTAGGTTTTATGAGAGGTTTCAGCTTTCATGTGTCACAATTCTGTCTCCTTAGTCCTTATCCCTTGGATTAGGACGATTTGAGCATGCAAAATGTTTCACAAAAAAACAACACCACAGATCCCATCATGCAGCAGGCTGAATTATAGACCAATTCAATTGATTTCTGAGTTTTTATGAGAGAATGTCATCAAGAAGAACGCATGATTTTGTCCATGCAAAAAAAAATTGTTATTCCTATAAAAATACACTGTTTTGAATGTAGCCGAGTATTATCAGTATATTGACTCTTGCACATTTCTAACATTAAAATAACCTTTATTGGATTCTTTGTTAAATCGAGCACTTAAACAAACAGAACCAAAGCAGTTAACTCGCCAAAGACCTTTCATAACAAAATAAGTGGATCTGAATATCTCTTTTTTTATTGACAAACGTCCCCTTGTCACTTACTGTGCTGTTAGTACCTTTCTGACTTTACTCACCGCAGCCTCCTAAGAAGAGCTGTCATGTCACATTTGTCATCTCTGATGGATGACGTCGGTATAAAGCTAGGCAGAGTTAAAGAACCGATCCCACAGAAGACACAGCAGAGCAGCTCAGATTCTTTTGGACAAATTAGATTGACGTGTTTTTGTTCCTCGCAATTTTTTCCGCTGCCCTCTGAGGGATGTTTTTTTTTTGTTCTGTTGCATGTTTGACGCGGCTTGCTCGATTGCGGCAGTGCAGCGGTGAAGTTAATTCAAAGGGTGTATGTGTGTGTTGCTTCTTGTTTTTCTGACAGCTTTGTGATTTCTCTCCATATCCTGATATTTTAGATTTGCTTGAGTTGTCACTTTTCATGACATTTCTCCGTGTCTCACTTTGTCACTTCTTCAAACTGCAGAATCTTGATTCCTCTGTACAGCGCTGCACCAAAAAGCCAAAAGAAAACGCATTTCTCGAAAATCTTATCCTAGTGTACTTCTTAATTATCTGTAATTGTCAAGATGCTGCTAAAATCGCACATTTAAAGTCAGGTGCATTCCCCAAAATTAATCAGTTGATGATACATTTCCCAACTCCAGCCAACAGAAACAAACGATCCACACAGTGGGGTTTAATTGAAATGCGTAATTGCATTGTTACTCACACTCGTTCTCATGCTAATGCACCCCCGCACACACGCAAGCATCCGCCTCCCCTGTCATTTACACACACGGACCTGCACTACACGTTAATACTGTGCACTCACAGCTGAGAGACAGGAAGAGACACATAAACTCAAACATCGACTCTTAACACGGCAACATGCTGTACATACAAAGTGATGTAGTATACACAGGTAGACCAACAGAAGTCTGTCTGACAGGCAGGCACACACACACACACACACACACACACACACACACACACACACACACACACACACACACACACACACACACACACACACACACACACACACACACACACACACACACACACACACACACAGCATCCCAAGGCCTCTCCACATCTCGGTTAATCCAAGCCGTCAGTCAGTGCTCCGGGGCCTGGATGATGCCGTTTGATTGTAATTGCAAAAACCGGAGGCAGACGAGGGAGAGCCAGGGATGTCAATAGACAGGTGGAGGGACTGAGGGATGGATTCCTCCTGCCTACCCACAAGTCCCTGCTCAGCACGCTGTGTGACTTTGTGTCAGCAGTTTGTCTTGTGCATAGCTAATGACGGCTCAACTGAGGGGTGGGCTGCTGCTCTCGTTCGATCTCTCTGTCTCTCCATCCTCCGGTCTTCAGCCGAATCTCCGACAAATGAGATTTTGCCCGAGGTGGATGGACGGCTGGTGTGCGGAGCGAGGCCTCTGTCTGCCTGCCTGTCTGTTTGTTAAGAAATCTCACAAGCCATAAAGGACCCGGAGGTTTTTCTCCTCGCTAACCTCCCTTATCTTTTCTCCTCGCCCCCTTCTCTTCAGAATCCTCTCCCGTCGTTCTGTCTCTCTCCTCCTGCAGCACCGTCTTCTCATTTAAGATGGAGGCCAGAATAACTCACGGTGAATTGTTTTAATGAAGAAACAGGGGGTAGGAGGGAGGGGAGGGTACAGAGGGAAAAGAAAGAGAAGGAGGAGAGGGCAAGGGCATCCAGGCACACTAAGCAGCAGGAAAATTGGAGAGATGAAAAAAACAAACAATAGACAGAGTGGGTTTTGAAATGAGGAAAAAAAAAACAGCTTCTCCAATTAAGGAGAAGTTTTTTTTGTTTTGTTTCTTTGGTCATGGACAGTCAGTCACACTTGCTTTTGTTGAGTGTGTGATGAATTACACCCCTCCACTGCTTCTCCTCTGCCTTTGTTGTGGTGAAGCTCCAGCCGTCTGTACCTCCTACAATATTTTTTGCGCTGTGAATTCTCCATGCCTGTTTACCAACCGGGGTTCTTTTGAACTGGCATAGAGAAATGGCTTTTTGAAAAGTCTCTTTGATGGTGAGCCCAATTTGTTTTCACCGCTAAAAAGTTTGTGTGAACGCTGTGAGATGTGGGCTGACGTCGAAGCCGGGGCCTGTCCTGAGAGTGCTGACTCTCTCAGCGTGTGTGTGTGTGCAGCTTGTATAATTTGATTAACCTGAAATGAGAATTGTATCGCCTCTTTATTGTTCCATCAGCCCACTGTCTCCATAATTGTCTGTCTGTCTATTTGTCTAAGCAATTACAAATCCATTTGAACAGCAGCAAATGTGTGGAATAATGATGTAACATAAAGATGTCTTTATTTATATTTAAGGACATTCTTCTCTTCTATCACACTTGCATACTCTGCTGGAAGGTCAGAGGTCAGCTGTAGATGGCATTGCCAACTTCTTTTCTGCGGACAAACACAAGCAAAAATGAGCTAGAGGCTACCAGTTGATGTAAGTTATGTACATAAAGGATGATAAATACAAGCTGAACTGAATACAATACCCTTCCTTTACACTTTTACATGTGCTTTTACTGTGGATATAAAGTAGTTTTATGAAAGCTTAAACCAGTGTTTAGAATTTAAACAGTCATCAACAGTCATCATACATGATAGGCGCCAAGTAATTCCATATAAATCAGCATCTGTAATTTTCAGTGACTTAGTAGTCAGTAGTAGACTTCATTTTATTATTGATGATATTAGATAGACATATTTTATCCACTGAAAATGCACTTTAAAATGCTCTGAGTAAACACCTTTCATTAAATGACGTCGCCATGTCATTTTAATACGATATGACCGAATTTTAAGTTCACACAAACATCGTTAGGCGGGGCTAACCAAGGTGATTAGGCAGCAAGCTGCCATATTCTATACATCCTCCAGCTGAAAGACAGACTGTGAACCAGGCGTTAATTCTACAGCGCAGTACCTCTTCGGAAACACAGATCAGGACCAGATGTCTCTCAGAATTTCACCAATCACATTATTGATCAGTGGCGGGGCTGATGGATTACCGAGGCAGACGCACTGACAGGCGGCACGTCCAATGGGGGAAGAGTTTTGCAAGGCACCGATCAAACCAGACCTTCAAACCAGACTCCCCCCCCCCCCCCTCCCTTCTTTTGATCAGACTCATTTTGACATTGATGCATAAGTCTCCGCAGCCCAGGGCTGGCTGGATGGGAGGAAATGCCACAGATCTAACGAGAGAAGAGGGATGGGGGATTAAACAGCGAAAGACACCCACTTTTTGAAAAAGAAGTCAAAAGGAAATCAATGTTTCTTCCCTCTGCTGACAGGGTGTTTAGGGATGCTGCCACTCTTGTGTTTTCTGCAGTCTTTACTCTTCAAAAGAAGCATTTTGGGTTTGTGTTTAAACCCGTTAGTCTGCCCCCTCACCTACTGAAGTCCTGTGTGGAGGTTAAATCGATACAAATCATCACTATCATCCCCTGCGCTGTCTCCCCCCCCCCCCCCCCCTCCCCATCCCCTACTTCCAAGCTCTAACTTCCTTTCTTTATTTCTCGCCACTTCTATCAAGGAGAAGTGAATGGCACGCGTTTCATCTCTCCAAAGCGACGGTGGGCCTGAACCACCACAGAGGCAGCGCTGGCTAACATTGAACTGGATTGGGTAGAATGAATACAAAGGCAAGAGGGAACAGAAAGCAGCTGGGGGAACACAAAGGGATGGAGCTGCAGATGGGAACTAACCTTGCCTGGGTTTCTCTGATGTTCCTTTAAACACACCCACACACACATACCTCCACCGCACCCATTACTGTCAACCCCTCTTTCTCTCTCCCTTTCTCTCTCTCAAGTCATCCTTTTATTTGTCATGTTCAGAGGACAGTACCAAAGCATCTGAGGAATGGGAGGTTACAGTGTATTAAAGGAAATGTTGTTTCACAAAAATGGTCATTCCCCTTTCAGCAGGAAATACAGAGGCTGCGTAGTTACTGCACTTCAAAGCTGCCCGGAAAACTTCCCATGAAACGACTTTGATTGTCTGCATCTAAAGGGGACAAGCTGGGGAACTTCCCACTGGTGCCTCGGCAAAGCCTTTCTCACGTTGTTCTAGCTTTTCTGCTGCATATAAAAAGAATAGAGTATGAACTTATAAGCTTATGTGGAAAAAATGCAGGCAGGCAAAAAAACGTGTTGCTTCAAAATCACATGTGTTGATGGATAATCCACGCATTTAGAAGAGATTGAATATTGAATCTGAACATTTCAATTCTAAATCCACAAGAAGAATCTGACCTTAGACACCGATTGCTGGCATGAAAATCTAATTCCTGATTGTGCTTATTGATCCTAAACTCTTGAATCTCTCTTAGATACAGCAACACTGAAGTCATTCGTGTTTTTTTAAATGGGAAGAATTAACATTTGAGAATTAATGTCATCCTGGAATGAAGCACGTCATTCAAGTATCCGTTTATTGTCATTGAAAGTCCTTTACTGACTCATTTTGATGAAAGATAACACATGGAAGCAATGTTTTGGGAGGCAAGTAGTCTGAGGAAGCTGGTACTTGCAAATGAGTGAGGAGAGGGGGGGGCATTAGAGAGATCCAGGGAGAAGTTGGACTGGTTGTTAGCACTGGTTGAAGTGAAGAGGCTGCAGTCGGGTGGACTGTCTCCCTGACGCACACATACATACACACACATACAACCCCACTCACAACCCCCCACCCCCCTTCGCTCCTCCAGTGGCCCTGTCGGTGTGCCAGGGCGGGTGATTACCGACGCTCTCCCCCAATTATGGGCTGATTATTCCGCCGCGCTCTAATTGACTGGGGAGATATGCAAATGGCTGTCATTTGGGATGATAAAGGATGCGGGTGCTGGATGCCCCCTGCATTATTTAGCCTCGGCTGTACGCAGCGTGAAGGATGTGGCGTGCGCTTTAATTGCTGAGGAGAGAGAGGTTAAGCTGAACGAGCAGCTGAATTAGAAATGAGGAATTTGGGCCCTTTATTTATTTCTTTAATTTTGCTCCTCATCTTCCGTCTCTCTCTCTCTCTCACACACACACACACGCATATGTACACACATTTCTCACACACTCATGTCATTTTTTTCCAAGTTTTCTCTTGGCTGAGTGGAGAGGTGGGGTGGGGGGTGGGTGGCAGGATGTCATGTTGGAATGCCATAAATAAAAACATTAGTGGAACCAATACGTGCAGAACAAATAGGGTGTGTGTGTGTGTGTGTGTTTGTGTTGGTGTAAGAAGAGGCTGTGAGCGGTCGGCTTTTGCATTAAAGTGTGTGAACAACCTTTGCGGACTGATGGAAACTTTCCACAGCTTAAACAACAAGTAGGCCTGTCTCGTCTGCCTCGGTAGAGCTGCAGTTTAAAATGAAAGCAAATATAAGTACACACTTCCAGGCGATATAACAATGACCCAACTCAGCCGTGTGAAAGGTCGGGCTGGTGGGCGGGTGGAGTGTTTGGATCTTCGACTTCAATACCTGGACACACAAAGAACCCCAGCTTCCATCTTTATCCTGCCACTTAAAGGATGTTGTTGGAAAAACTTTGCAGTCATCGTTGTTGCTGCAGAAAACAGTTGGGGGGCATTTAGTGAATAGGGCCCACCGGCTAAGAACTCCTCGCTGCTACAGCTTGGCATATTATCAGGGGGAATCGGAGTGAAACTCAACACTAATCCCTCCGGTTTGGAGACAAGCAGCGCCAGATTTGGGCGTATTTAACAGCTTAGGGGTAATAGGGCCTCAAACGTCCCTTTGAATGCGTCCCGCCCCATATCTCCACATTATGAGAGGCTTAAGAGCCGGGGCAGTTATCACTCAGTGAGCCCCCTATCTTACAACAAGCAATAATTGCTAATGCGTTGTAGTCACTGTTAGCATTATCACCAGATTTAGAGAGTCTATCGGAATCCTGAGTCAGGTGTCCAAGCCTCTGTTCGACCCTCACGCCTGACTTCAGGACCGCTCTTAGTTTTCTCCCCGCTCAGTGCTGCTGGTGGAAAAACAGAGAGCGCTTTCTTTTCCCCTTATCGAGATGCCGCGGCATTATCAAGAGATTGTCTGGGCTTTGTGAAGTGTGCTGAAGCAGAATTGAAAAGAAAAGCAGAATTGCTTTTCAGTGCTCCTCTGCACAACTTTGGGAAGCCCTGAACAGTTTGTTCTAAGGCTGCTTTTGTTCCGGATAATAAAAACAGAGACAGAGTAAAAACATTGGCTTCAACAAAGTGGCTTTCCAAATAGTGCGGAGTGTTTTTCAAATCACTAAATAGTTATTTTTAAATAACGAGCTTTTGTTTGACCACTGTCTACATGCAATTATTTCATACTCACACCGTTTCTACACTGGAGGTGTAGCATGAGCAGCACATTAGCAGAGCAGCAGCCTCAGTAGATATAAAGGAAGTAGCACCACAAGCACTCAGTTTGATTTCTGCCAAAGAAATAAAGGGCTTGTTGGATCGGCCCTAAGTTTCAAATTAGGCAAGATTTAAACACCTTCAATATCTTATGATGTGTACAAGTAGAAAACCATGCATGCCTCCGAGGAGAGACTGTCTAAAAGTGCACCCTGTTATCTCTATTTGTATGATTCATTGCACTGGGACCTGAAATATGGTAAAAAAGATGGTAGGCTTTTTGTCTCTGGTTCGAGTGTGGTCATTTGCAACAGATATATTACAACTTAGTTAGTTGCTAACATTATTACCCTGAAAGGTGCTTTCACTTCATGGAGGCTACATGGCTGGTGTTCAATATCGAGCCCAAGTGCCTTCAAACCAGTAGATAAATACACCCTGACCTGCTTGGAGGACAATGATGTGTAATGTAGTCCAATATACTCAGATAAACAAACATTCTCAATTCTGTGTTGCTCTGTTTATGTCCTCACTGCTGCTTTTGCATGGTCACTATGTTCCATCTCTGAGATGGGACAAACAGATAGTGTGCCACCTGTGGCTGTCTCTAATAGACTTACTGGAAGACAATTGGAAACTTGACTCACCCGAGAGAACATGCAGCCTCCAAACTCGTGGCACAACCCAGACATTCATGGGAAGGCATGCTAGCATAATTGAGTGCCTGCTGGGTGCTAGCCTAAAGCCCACATGGGTTTCTTGGCGGGCCTGAGGCATGCCAAACATCTCCCCTTGGTTAGCAAAGAATACCCTTGCCTGTATTTGGAGTCTCTCTGAGTGAAATGCTCAGTGAGGAAAGGAGGCACTAGGCAAAGACCCTCAGGAGGTGGCAGGGAGTCTGTTTGAGAGCTCTTATCTCCACACACACTGGCTCATACATATACATGTCCCAGTTTGCACACAAACAGTCACATTATCTAGCAAAGACATAACCCGGTAAGGCATGTTCCCACATTCCTACACAGAATTATTAAAGCAGTGCAGGACTGTACATTAGCACGCACATTTTGATCAGCATTTTACAGTGTAGTGCTTAAATCTTCATAATTTCTATCAATCATCATCATCACCAATTATAATCATCATTTTGGTAGACACTCCAGCTGATTGACATCAAAAAAAGAAATGATGATGTGGGTGTTGTGTTAAATCTCCATCCCCTAAGTCTCTCTCTATTTCTCAGCTCTCTTCTTCTTTCTGTACTTAATAGCACTTAGTGAAGGGAATTACAGTTGGTACTCTACATGGGGCATCGCATTAAAACCCTCTTTCACACATACACACACAAACGCGCGTTCAGCAGTCCATTTGGATTCATTTGCATGGCATTTCATTTGGATTTTGCCTCAATCGACGGTTAGGGGGGGAGGATAAAAAAGCATCTTTGTGTAATAGCATTTCCTCTTAGTCTCCAGTGCTCCATAAAGATAGAAAACACAGCGGCCGGAGTCGATAAATGAGTGCAGTGCTACCATGAGCAGACCTGTCCCTCAGGCCTACAAACGATAGCTGTTTGAGTTAATTACAGTTTACATCATCATATTTACCCCGAGAACAGAAACAGAGATTAAAACTCTCCTCTGAGCCCACAGAGGTGTTATTTCTGTATATACTGTACCACAGTGAAGTGCAGTATAATCGTCGCTATGAGTAACATTATAATTCATTTTACTCGTGACCTGCGAAAACATAGCCCCTATATGGACACTTTGGTAAAAACTTCTATACAGCACAACAGTGTTGATAGAAAAATAACAATAAAAGTGTAGGTCAGCGTCTTTTCAAGAGTGTCTTTAGACAAAACTGGCCTGATTTTATATTCAACCCTTTTTCGGCTGTAATCGTTCTACATACTGACCATGAAAACATATTTTCCTAATGCAATTCCAATGTAGGAGATGGGGGATATAATCCACAGCCTCAGTCGTTTTAAATATGAATTCTAAAGTTCAGCCGCCGCTAATGTGAGGCTTCAGCAGTAGGACTATATTGGAAAAAATGTCCCATTTGTGTTTGCCCCGACAGTGTTCCTTTTATCAGTTTTATTTAAGGTCTCAGTTGACCCAAACCATAAAAGATAAATACAGCATGTTCTCACTTATCTCTAGGAGCATCTAGTCATGCAAATATTTTCGGCTTTATTTGCCTAGGCTTTGAGATATCTATCTCAGATTTTCTGCAGCTGGAACATTATTTTGTGGTGCCCGCAGCATTGAAAAATTGACATTTTAAATATTCAACAGCAACAGGATTGTCCAAAGACAGATATAGTCCCCATGTAAACTGCGGTTACAGCAGTTGTGATTTAGAGAAATAAGTTTTGAAATGTGTTGCTTTAAAAAAACATGAATGTCATTTTTTTATGTTTTGAGCACAGCAAACAAATTATACACACTTTTAACTAAGACAGAAAAACAGATATCTCATGACTTGGACAAATAAAATAAACTTTGATAACGATATTTAACTTTAAACTATTGCATTTTAAAATATATTTTCCATGCACAAGTATGAGCACAGTTATGTCACTATATAAGGGAGCTGGTACCAATGCTGTTTTCCTCTGGCAGAGAGAGTTGATATTTCTTTAACAATTATCCTGTAAATGAAACATATTAATCAAATATTGATGTGAATAATTCCTGTCAACTTGTAACATCGGTACTGCAAAGTGTATCTTTTGGTTCTGTTTAGTTTCAAGCCTTAAGGGAGGTTGTTTTTGAGTGTTACCACTCACAGTGCTCAGTGGCTGTGTTTGGGTTTGTCTTTCAGGCTCTAGTTAGCTGGCTAGCCATCTGGTGCAGAGCCTTCAGCCATACAATCCCTCTGACTGGGGCACACAGAGAGAGACAGAAAAACAGATACCCGATGTGTGTGTGTGAGAGAGAGAGAGAGAATTATGTAGCTAGTTCCTCCAGTCGCTCTCCTTTCCTGTAGCCCACAGGAAGCTGCAGTCATTGGCTCCTCCCTGTCTAGACAGAACTACATTTGCTCTCACACTAACACACACGCTCGATCTACCAGAGCAACTTTGATTAATTCCCAGTGTGAGGTGAGAGGAGACAACATCAGCACCATGGTCAGGGGAAAAAGGCCAACCGTCTGCTGGATGTTACAGCTCCCTGCTTCACACCGATTCCTTATACCCTGTCGCGGTGTGTGTGTGTGTGAGAAAGAAAGAGCAGGTCAGAACTATGAGTGAGGGACAGGTTGGTGAGTGTGTGTGAGTGTTAGTGTGCGTGTTTGTGAAGCTTCATCTATCCCCTCGGCCGCATCAGTGCTCAAGCATGTCTCTCTGTGACAGCCCATCAGCCTTTCACACACACACACACACACACACACACACACACACACACACACACACACACACACACACACACACACACACACACACACACACACACACCACACACACACACACACACACACACACAGACACACAGACATACGCACAAACAGAGGCGCAGTAAAGACGACAGTGCAGGCAGGCGCCAACACCAGCGAGGTGAAGGGTCACGAGCGACTGCTTCCCCAATGTTGTGTGAAATGTGTAGATGACAGTCTCGGCCCATTATGTGCGTATACACGACTGTATGTGTGACCGTCTTGAGACGGGTGTTGGTGGGGGGGGGTGGCATCTCAAAGTAACTGGTTATTATCACCTCAATATTTTTCTTATTATGACAATTACATGCTCCAGGAGCGAATTAAGCGATACAGGACGCCAAGCGGGAGTGGTTGACAGCTATTTGGAGACTCAATGCACAGAGCAATTTGCAGCCCCGAGCCAAACAAATTGGATTTGGGCCACTTTGGATCAGGGCCCCAGATTGTTGGGCGTTTGGATCGTCCGACCGCATGCCTGCCTGGCTGGTTAGCTGGCTGGCTGGCTTTGATTCTTTACACATGACTATGTAGCATAGGGTTAGCCAGGTAACACAGTGCTCCATGGCCCTTGACGAGAATTAAGTGTACATGTGGAGGAAGGTTGTGTGTGTTGATAAATGCATTATACTGTAGGTGCATCGTGAAATGACTTTTTTACGGTAGTTTTTCAGCAACCATAAGTCATAACTGTGGGTTTATTGGGTATTTACAATTGACATTTTTATAGTCTGCGGGTGTTAAGCTTCCCACCCTTTCATGTTATTATTCTGCTGCCACTTTTTTTGGTCTTGGGCCACACAGCTGTGCTCAAGTGTGTGTATAATCCAAATGAGCCTAACAGCCTCTAAACGAATTACTGGTACACATTTTCCCACCCC
Source organism: Trematomus bernacchii (assembly GCF_902827165.1). Lineage (NCBI taxonomy): Eukaryota > Metazoa > Chordata > Actinopteri > Perciformes > Nototheniidae > Trematomus > Trematomus bernacchii. The sequence goes on along the minus strand of NW_022987313.1, from coordinate 10,924,521 downwards.
TAAACTGCCACTGGAAAAGCTGGCAACAGCACCCAATTAGGTGAAATGCAATTATTCCCATCCATTCACACAATTAGCCCGTGGGTTAACAACCTAGCCGTACGTCGGGTTAGCTCTGGGTGTTTTGGAAAAGCCATCGCCATGGTTACACCCGCTCTCATGGTAACCCTGCTGTGTCAAATGGCATGCACCTGGGGGCAGCAGGTCGGTTTGCAAATAACATTAAGCCCTATTGGTTGAGGCAGCGCGTGACATCACTCGGCTCAGAATACTGGGTGACATGATTGGCTGAGACAGGCAGTGGTACCACGGGTGAGAAAGACAGAGGGAGAGAGAGCGGAAAGCGAGTGCCCCATGTGTTCAGCCGAGCGAGGGTAGATAATGCCAGGCGACAGACTGGCAGGCTGGCAGAGCGGGTGGGCACTCACAGCGGCATGATGGGAAACAAAGGCTTTGTGTGTCACCGCCGAGATCGCATTAACCAAAACAAGCAGCCGTGGACCGACTGCCACACTGACTGGGTTGTCTGTTCCACAGGCTAAGACATGCATGGATAGAGAGACATGGGAGGCGCCAGGCTCACTTTCTTTATATAAAAGAACATGGGGCTAGGGTAATGAGGAAAAAGTACAGTGTTTGCTATGTTGACATTGAATTGACAGTGTGGCAGAGCTGCGTAAACTCAAAATAAATACCATATTTGTAGCCAATGCATTCAAGACACGATGGGTTAGCAGATATTTCTAGTGCTCTTATGTTGCCAATACTTATTATTTTATTTGAACTACTAGTGATTTTCTAAGGCAGAGTGAGGCTGCTATTAATGTAGCTTTTATAGTATGACACCAAACTAGACTTTATATGAAAAACAATAGGGAGTTGTATATATTTTTAAACAATTGTGACAGTGACATCTCCAAGAATCTGAAGTGTGTTTAGTGTTTGATGAGAGAGTTGAGGATTCATGATGTTTTTCGCTAGTGATGTATTGAAGCTTAAAACTAATTCAATCAAAATGATTATTTGTTCATACTTATTCTTTTAGTTTTTTTTAAATAATTATGTAATATTTAGTTTCAGTTCACCAGAATATTTTTCACTGATTGGTTTTCGGTAGATGTATAGTTTGGGTTTTGGGATTTTAAGACCCGATGAAAGCTTTATATGACATACAGACAGACAGACACATATCATTATGGGGTGACAGTCAGGGTTGCACAGGACCCAGGTGGGACGGGTCAACAGGCCTGACGGAGCAGGCAGGATCAGCTGGCATACACCCGCAGCACCAGCCAGGAAACAGGGGTCACTTACAGGTGACTTCCCCTTATTCAGCTACAGCTGGGACACAGCCGCTCGTCTCTACATGTGTGTGTCTGTCTAAACGTGTGTGATGTGTAGTTAAGGGTCAGCCATCACATTGCATCACATCTGGTCTTCTCTTTACCTCCACCAATCTTATATCTATCATTGCTGTCTTAGTGCTTTGGGGCTGCACACTTTAACACTTTATTCAGTATTCTGTCAGCAGTATTAGTGGGGATTCCCTGGAATCAATTCTGGATGGGGAGTACCTACTAAACACACACACACACACACACACACACACAAAGTGCTGTGCTCACCACAGGGAATGAAAAGTGTATTATGAACTCACCCTTGGTCTGGATGAAAGCCCACTACAATTCATTTTAGCCACAGCAGCCACTGTAAAGTAGTTTCTTTTTATGTAGGTAATGTTTTTGCTCCTCTGCCAGATTAAGCACTGCCTCTATGACTGCAGATACTTTATCTCAGTGATTCAAGTAAGAAAGTTAAAAACAGTTTGGTACATGCTTTTAAACTGCACTGCCTTGCAAAAGCAATGGAAGTATTGTGTGTATTTGCCTCATGTGTTTCCCTTGTTCTTTTTTCTTCTTATTTTCAAGCAGCTCTTTCACATTATGATCCGGTCTTTCAGCCAGTCATATGTCAACCGTGCGGAAATAGTTGAAATAGTGCTGATCTATCATGACATTATATGAGCTCACGTTCAAATGTGCCACCTGCTGCATGTCACAACATATCAAATGCTTGGGTGGGCTTCAGAGACACTCACTGTGCGTCCTCTTTTCTGTTCCAGGATCTGTCCGGCTCCATTGATGACCTCCCCACTGGGACGGAGGGGGGTCTGGGCTCCGCCGTCAGCGTGGCCGGCTCTTCCAGCAGCAGCACCAGCAGCCAAGGGGAGCAGGGAGGGGCCGGCAACCAGGGACAGTCCCCCTTCTCCCCTCACGCCTCCCCCCACCTCGCCAGCCAGAGGAGCGGGCCCTCTCCGTCCCCTGTGGGCTCCCCCGCAGGCTCCACTCAGTCCCAGCACTCGCGCTCCGGCTCCGGGCCCATCTCTCCTGCCAGCGGACCCCCAGCCAACACCTCTGCACCAGGTACGCTTTCCATTAGCGCCTCTACAAGTATGTTCACCTGCATCTCCATAAACTGATTTTATCTTGATGGAAGATGCAACTTGTAGCATGATAACTTCATTAGTGACATCCCCACAAACAAACAAGACTATAACTGACAAGAGGAACACACACTGCACCGCATTTTACATTGTCTACCACAGTGTTAGGTTCCCTGGGAAATTTGCAAAATTGCTTTACAGCTTAAAGGGGAAATTGCTTTGTGCCACCAAACAAGAGTCTGCTGTTTGAAATCTACTGAGAAAACAATCACAAACATTCCCCCAGTCAGTGACGTCTAATGAGGTGTATTGCCTTTGACAGAGAAATAAAGCAGCTGCTGTGACTTCACTAAAAGGGGCGGGGACAGAAGTTTCAGTTTCCAGTGATTCAGTTATGATGTGCTTTTTGAAATCTTTAATGCAGTACCGTTAGTCAATGTGTTGCTGCTGTAAGCATTTCACAGTTTTCACACCTATAATTCAGCTTGACCTTTCCATATATTTTTGCTATTAAAAGCCCTAAGCCGGATTTCATTTGTTTTTAAATATGTGCATTTAAAGAGGATTTTTAAAAAGGTCATGTAGAAAACTGACCCTGATGCAGAATAGGTATTCACGTTTCAACAAACAACAACATGGTGTGTTTTGCATTGCAAGAGTAGATTGCAGGAAAAAAGGTTTTAATAACGAAACAGGCTAAATAAATCAGCCCAGAATAAACAGGAGGTGTTTCTCTGTTTTAATCTAGATTTCCTATTACTACCCATAATAATATTGTCCATGTAAATCTACATACTGATGGCATATTAACAAACCCTGGAGTGCAGAGGCTGATAGCTCCATGGTGATTGGACTGCATTTTTAAAGCGCTTTTTCCAGTCTTTGCAACCTCTTAATTGCGCATCACTTGGAACTGCTACCTCACAAAAGATGTTACTCTAATGATATTACATGCCCATACATTACTGCAAATATCCATGTTGAAAAGTATACATTTGCGGCAAGAACACAGAAGGCAGTACAATGGGAAAAAAACATAGGAACAATGAGGAAAGAAACTTGACCATGAGATACAGATCCTAAACAACAATTCCTCCATTTCAGGCTAGGAATTTAAACATTTTTAACATAGCAGAAATAATTGGGTTTTAAGATTTTTTTTGTAAATTTGGAGTCTCATTTAGACGGAATGATCCAGTTTTGTGCCAAGTGTATTGATACAACCTTATTTAAATGTATCAGCACAGGAGCACAGAGGAGTTATTTGCTTGGCAGCACAGTCAGGGTGCATTTCACTGTTTTGCAGGTGCTTTGGGAATCACACGTTTGCTTTTTGTATTATGTGTTCAGGTTTAGATGTTGCAAACATTGTGAAATCGTTTTATTTTTATTCGCCCCTCCTTGGGTGTTAGGCAAGCACAGTTTAACCTCTTTTTAGAGCTGTGCAGATGACCTAAAGCATAAAGGTTGACACCACACTGGTTTAATAGCTTCTCTTTTTTCTCATCTCCAACTCACCATATAATCCTTCCAGATCAATTTTCATTCTGCCAGTTTGGACAGAGGATGAAGCTGAGTGCACACTGCACCAGAAGACAAATAATATCAATCCAGCATGTCTAGTCTTTGATGTCTCTGGCCCATTTGAAATCCTAATTCAGACCGCTGAAGAATATTAGAGCTTAGTGCGGAGCACTTCATTGAATATGTCTCGTTCATTTTCCTCACACAGTTTTTGTCCTTGCATAGAAAGGATTTGTTAAGTCTTTGATCGCAATGTTGTAGAAACACGTCTGTTCATTGCAGGGGAATTTTGATAGAGTCCATCTCCCCTGTGGCTCGCACAAGTATTTCCAACATTTACTAATATTTCCTCTCCAGTCTGAGTATTAATGAATTGAGACTGACTGGTAGTGGAGGAGCTCCTATCTGATTCGGAGTCTTATCTAAGATATGGCAGGCCAAACAAGACACCAACAGGATTATCAGACAATGCACGGTGTGTCTGTCTGTCTCCTGAGGCCACAGTGCAGCACATAACCATTTAGATAAACACTGAGCATTATAAAGCAGTGTGGATTTGATTTGCCTCAGACAGGCCTGTGAATGTGTGTGTGTGTCTTCGCCTGGCCTCCCGTCATCCCTCCACCTCTCTGCCCGACTGCGTGGCCGACCGGCGCATCAGCATGTCTCAGGCCTGTCAGTCACTCTGACAAGGCGGGGCAAAGTGTCTTGAGTGAGATCCCGATGCCAGCTCCTCCCCCGCACCTCCTCGAAGCCGCTTACCAGAGTGATTGACGCTAATGAAAAACTGGGACAGTGGTTTTTCCAGGCGCCCGTGCCAAGAATCATGACGAGAACCCGGGATGAGGCGGCGAAGACGGGAAGCGAAACTGATCGCTGGGACGTGATTAATAAGAAAATATTAAAAAATATTCCCCATGCCAAGTAAATGGTGATAAAGCGTGGAGCAGTGAGTAACATCTGGCGTGTTTTAGCGGCTGTACTACAATCAGTTTGAATTAGATCAAGGAGCAGCCAGCCTCAGAGAGACACAGGAGAACTAATGTGGTTAGCACACATCTGATTACCAACGCTCCACTTTCTAACACTTCATCACAAGTTAGGACACTTTGGCTAATGTTGTCGTTTTAGTTTCTTACAAGTCAGCGAGGGAGGGGAGGGGGCAAGAGAGCTAGCAACAAACAGCACTGTGTATTTGTGTGTTGTTTTTTTTTATCCTCAGTACTCCCACTTGTGTTACTTACGAAGCCATAAAAAACCTTCTTCATTATTCAAACCAGCCGTGTGAACAACAGTGTCCTCCTAATAAACAAAACATTATTAGTCTAATTAATAAGCGTGAAAAAAACAGTTTTTATCTGCACTAGTATGGCTCCAATCAAGGAAAAGTCACAACAACATATCTTGTGGCTGAAATGCATTCTGGGTGTGCAGGTCCCTCTATAATGCATTCTGTGGCTCTACTCGCATCAAAATCTATTGTTTACTTTTATGTTTTAAACTACAATATAGGTGTGTTGTAGTCCCATGGTCATATTTTGATTTGATTTGTTAGTTTTTAAATGTTGTAGTGACAAGGTGTGTGTACGTTACCACCTGCATTAGTTTATGGACTTTGCCACATGTCTACCATAATAACTATGCAAAAGTGGTTTATGGGTAAAGGGTATAAAGAAATGACTTCAAGAAAAATATTGCTATACCAACCTTTATAGATCCAGTCATTTTATATTTGCCTATATTTGTGTGTGTGTGTGTTTGCGTGTTATTCTGTCACTGGTCAGCCTCAGTCACAGGAGTGATGGGACATGTCACACGGCTGAGCACTCGCGGGACACACGTTACCCTTGACAGCGGTCGGAGGAGAGCAATTTCATCATGTCATCCTTTCACCTGGCTGTCACACACACACACACACAAACACACAGGAGGCATACATAACAGCGCAACAGCACACAACCCTATGAACCGTTTTTGTCATGGTTTCAAGAGAAACATATATGGCCATATAAATAAATCACTTAAGCCTATATGTGCTCGCTTATTTGGATGAGTGACAGTGTTGTCTGTGCGTGTGTGATTGTGTACGTGTGTGTGTGAGAGAGAGAGAGCCATGCAGAGAGAGAGAGAGACAGATTGCCAGCCTGTCATACACCCATATACTTGCACAAATCTATCTTGTCGGAGCTCCACGGCACGCCTGTGATTCCCTCGTCCCCTCACTTCTCCGGTTCCTTCTCCTTCCTCGCTCTCTTTCTCTCTTTCTTTCTCTCTCTCCCCGTCTCTCCATGAAGCAAATCCAATACACTGTAACATTATCCGGGCCTCGCCTTGCTATTTGGATTCTCTCCCGGAGCCAAAAAGGCTCACACAGGGCCAAATTGATTTTCCTGTTGCGCTAGATTTGTGACAGTCGAGCAGAAATCACATTGCTCAACCGCCAACCTCCCCCTTTTGCTCCTCCACCTCATACACACACACACACAAACACACACACATCCTTCCTCCCAGTGTCTCTGAAGCAATTCGGAGTGTTCTCAGAATATTTTTCTCTTTCCATGAGACATCGGGGATGGGGCGAGCATACATTCATCTTTCATCTGGATGGATGTGCGGCTGAATGCGGCGTCGGAGCTTCCATCACTGACTGCAAGCTTTTAGAGGGAGGGGGGGGGGGGGAAGTCGTCCAGTCAAAGTGCAGAACACAAGGCCCTGAACAACTTTGGTGCAAAAGTTAGTGTCAGTTGCTGCAGCCACGAAAACGAATCAAATACGCCGATTTCTTTTGTGCTTGGTTTCTTAAAACTCTGCATTTCCCGGATATTTCTAAACGGTGTTGTGTATGTTGTAAGTTTTGAGTGTGTGTACGTGGGCTTGATCGATGTTCGAAGTTGTTGCCAGGTCAGTATACTGTGACCTCCTGTCAGCCTTTGTGTGTCTGTCGCTTTCCCCCTGAAACAAGAAGAAGCCATATCTACTCCCACACTGAACCTGATGCATACTGAATGAAACTTCACAAACAGAAACTCAGTTGTCATCACTATTGCTGATAGGATTGGGCTTCTTAGGCCAAGAGATCCAGACACAAAACAAACTCTTCTTCGATCCAAAGGTAGTGTTGCTCCATATCACCTTTAGTTGTTCAGTTGGGTGAAGATCCTATATAGTAGCATCCTGAAGGCCGTTACTAGGAAATAGTAATCCGTGTATTTATGCCCCGTTATCAGATCTCCTTCATATTTGGTGGTATTTATATTTCTCTTGTGTGCCTGGGTTTGTTCATTTGTGCCTGTGCGCCTGCCTGGCTTTGAAGCAAAATCACAAATACTCATCTCTCCTTCCTCTCTCTCCACCAAAGTCCTCCGAGGTCCAGTTAACAGTGCCCGCCTCTCCCTCGCCCCCTCTCTCTCTCTTCACCCCTCCAAGTTTGTATTTTCTTCTAAAGAGGTGATTGGAGCTTGCAGGCGAGCGCTCGGGAGAGTTTAATCTGTGTATCTGCGTTCGCTTCAAGTGCTTCCAGGGCCTTGGAAAAGGACAGAGAGGTCAGGGCGAGTGGAGGAGGGAGGGATAGATAGAGGGTGGGAGACGGAAAGGGTGAGAAGGCCAGGCCTGTCCAGTGTGTTAGCTTAAGGGTCCTTCCCAATGAATCTCTTTAATGAATCTCCTCCAACCCGCTTACACCCGCTCTTGTCCTTTACATCGTCCCCCAGCCTAGCCTCTGGTTTGCATTTCGTTTTTCCTTTCCAGAAAGTATATTTTCTATCTCTAATTATGGTAATGAGAAACACAGATGGAAAAAAAAAAAATTGGTGCTGCGTTTTTTCCTATGGTTTTTTCCCACACTGAGATCAAAGGTCAAACACGGACGCCTGGAAGCAATCAGAGTGACCATTTAAAAAAAGAAGTAATGTCGACTTCCCCGACGTGAAAGAGAAACCATTTTAATGGCTGCAAAATACCGGACCAGGGAAGACGCCGCAGGGATGTTCAACCAAAACTTGTACTTTTCCTCTCTTAGTAGTGGAAGTTATTACAAGAAAGCAGTGAAAGAGGGTGGGGGGGGGTGAGCTTTTATGCAAGTGTGTTTTGCGGTGTGTAGCCGGGCGAGTTTTCTAGTCACACCACTCCCTAAGAGGCTTCGCGGTGGGAACACTGCCTGTGGCTGTCCCTGTCCCTCTCTTTCTCTCATTATTTTTATCGTGCTCGCTTTCTCTTCTGTTCCCTCTTGTGTCTCACGTTCCCTCATCCCCACCCTTTCCTCCCCATCTCTGTTTGTCTCTGTTGCTTTCCTCGCTCAGAGCGTTGCTGTGGTACAGGCCTCCCACGAGGAACAAGGCTGAATTTTCCATCCCTCTTATTTCTCCACATCCCTCCTCCAGCTCTCTTTTCTCCACTTCTTTTCCCCCTTCTTCCTCCCCATCCACACATCAACCCTCCTACCCGCACCTCCCCAACTCTCTCCCCAACTCCCACATGCCTTGTCTCTCCTCCCTCCGATGGCTGCTCGTGTTTGGAGTAAAACAGCAAAAAGCCCCCCTCGCAGACATTACATTCACAAAGCACACCGTCCGCCAAAACAGCGGGGAAAAAATAAGAATATGCCGGCTTGCTGCGTTAGCCATTTAGAGAAATCCCATTCTAACTCTGTCCGACTGGAAAACCGGAGCACAGAGCACAATTATTTTCCCTCCCCAACTCCTATTTTCTTGCTTTCTCTCACTCCAGCGCTCTCTCGCCCGCTCGCTGTTTTTTAGCTTAAGCTGCAGTTTTCGTTTACTTACAGTTGCTACTCAGCATTGGAAGTAATGAGGATCTTGGGAGAGCGCTTGTTTTGCGAGCCAGCGCAGGCCTAGGCTCCTTCCCCACAGGGAGAGTTAACTGGCATTAGCCCCCGGCTTGGAGAGGCATTGACTCGCACCCATTGAGAACTAAACCGCCATTATTGGAGCACGCTGTTTATCTGCCTCCTTCCCCTAAAGACAGGACAAGTGGGGGATATTACCTGTGTGTGTGTGTGTGTGTGTGTGTGTGTGTGTGTGTGTGTGTGTGTGTGTGTGTGTGTGTGTGTGTGTGTGTGTGTGTGTGTGTGTGTGTGTGTGTGTGTGTGTGTGTGTGTGTGTGTGTGTGTGTGTGTGTGTGTGTGTGTGTGTGTGTGTGTGTGTGTGTGTGTGTGTGTGTGTGTATTTACAGCCTAAGGGTTGTATTAGGAGATGGTGCTGAAGCAGCCCTTTCTCTGAACTACACACCGGTCTATTAGTGCTCACCGCCTTTACCCCACTTTAGCAAAAATGGCCCCTGCTGCTCCAAGGAGTCCGTATTTGTGAGAAACTATTAGGGTCTGTGTGTCGGTGTGTGTGTGTAGGCAGGCAGGCAGAGGCATCGCTACATGCACTGTATACATATATCTGTACACCCTTGCATGCATACATGTACACACATGTCTGCTAACGCACACCTGCACCTTCCTTTCAACAGCAATTAATAAAAGCCTTTTCATTGACTCTCCGGTTGACTTTTCTTCCTTGGCATTACTCATACCCACACACACACACACACACACACACACACACACACTAACACACGCATTAAATCCATTGCTTAATATTACCAGGGCCTAGAAACAAAACAGAATACGGCCACAAGTACTCTCCCTCGGCTTTGAACTTTCCCTGCATTTGCGTTTGAAACCCTGATGAAAAAAGCTTCAAAGACCACACTCCCTCTCTTCAAAGGAGACTCAGGGTTGCCTCGGCAGTCCTCGCAGAAAATAAATTTAAAATGTGTATTGGGTTTTTAGCGAGGAGCATTATCTCCAAAAATGCAATGAACTCCCATTACTTTGGCCCCGCTGCCTTGTATCACGAGCAAAGAGTATAACATGGATCGGCCCCCTAAGTGCCTTTTTTACAAAGAGAAAATTACAGTTCTTTGACTTTTCAGCACAAATGTAAAAGAGCATTTTCATTGAAGATATCTTCACTTTGCTCTAGTTCTTCATGGAGCAGGTCCCTTTTCTAAAACTTCAACATCAGATCTATTCTACTCTAAAGCCTAGTGGTCTCTGGCGCTAACATTTACACAGGTGCACTTTCATGACGTCTGTTTTAGACCTGCTATCAACATTCACTCTTTCAGGATAAAGTTAAGTTTAATTACAATTTATAAAAAATAAAGGCAACTTAATTCTTAACACATATTCCCATAGATGTGTATGGATGTGATTGGCAGGGATTTCTTTCACCATTTTAACATGTGTGTATTTGTGTATGTTTATGCGTGTGTTTGCTCAGCTGGGTGCTTGTAGAGGTGTAAATTGCCAGTGAGGACTGTGGATAAAGATGAAGGCTGAGGGACAACAGAGATATCGCCATGATGTCACTGATGACCATGTGCTAATTGTGTTATAAAGCACCTATGGGAACACTAGCACTATAAGGAATAAACACATTAAGAGATCTTAACACTGGAATACAAACACATTCAAGCACTTACAAGTTAAAACATGCATAGTAAAAGTAAAGAAAAAAGTAAAAAACTGGCAAAAAGATACAAGAATAATCACCAATACTTCAACACAGTCCCTTTAAACAGTACAAACATAACAATAGCTAAACATTAAAACTATTAACTCATATGCATCAATGAAAAATAATTATTGTTTTCCCAGAATTGTACATTTCATATTTTGAATTGACAAAAGAATACTGTGCTGTTCACATATAGCACTTAGTTACAGCCAGACTTACTTACAGAAGCATACCAATGGATCAAAACACATTTAAATCCCCCTCATGCACAGCAGCCAAAAGAAGATTACCAGAACAGTGGAAGTATTTTCTTACCATTTTATTTGTTTTACATTCTCATTCATAGCAAGCAAAGACGGCCTTTTCTTTTGTGGACAGGGAAAGATATACAGTCGGCTCCTGCTGACATTTAGCTCTCCTCGCTCTCTCCCAGCAGCACGTGGAGAAGAACTGCACGTCAAAGATTCAGAGTATGAATTATTAATGGTACAGATTAAACGTGCCAGGACTCACTGTGGAAGCCTGTTTGTTTTATTTGGACGTAATTATTTAATGGCACCTTGTTAAAAAGGATAGTGAGGAGAGGAGAAAGGAAAAGAGGAGAAAATGTGGGATGAAGCTTTGTTTGGACAGTAATTGGTGGTGAAATAATTACGAAGTGCTGTGAGCGTTCACTGCACAGACCGAGGTGCAGAGGTGAGGCGTCGCCTGACTCAACTCTTCTTTCACTATTTTCTCATTTGTTTTTCAATTCTCTTTCTTGACAAAGAGATCTGTTTCGTGTCATCCTTTTTTTCCCTCTTCATCCCCTCTCTCACACACACACACATGCACAAACGCACCATTGCATGTCTTTGCATTAATGTCAACCCTGGTGACAATTTACATGGGCATGTGGAGAGAGTAGTGGAGCATGGAGGGCACTGTTCCCTATTTGTACCTTCATAGTGACTCACACACACACACATACACACATATACTGTACAGTGTAAGCTGCTGCCACCACCACTCTGCCATCCAAACAAACAGAGTCTGACAGCATAGCCGGTGCCTGGCATGCATCCCTGCACACACACACGAACACACACACACACATGCACACAAACACACAAAGTCCAGCCGTTATTGTAGTTTAAAGGTTCAGTACACTCATGCTACAATACTTCATCCTCACTAACCAGCCGCCCATCGAAACTCATGCTGCATCTAAATCTGTCCCTCTGGCTACAAGGGGCCATGACCCTTTATAAGAGGCTCTTCCACATGAACATATATACAATACAATGAAGTGGTCATATAGACAGTAAAAATAATACACACAAACTTACCAGTGGAAAGTAACTAAGTAAATGTATTAGTCACAAAGAGAGGTACAGGAAAACATTCCTGCCTTCTCCAATAACACTTTTCAACACCTCACCTCTGGCCGGCAGAGAACTCACTGTTCCATAGTTTGAGTTTCGCCATTCTTATAAAAGACCTGTAGTATTTTGGATCCTGTTGTATTTTTGACTTTTTATTTTAACCATCCAGAATATTTTATATTGTTTTGTTTATATTTGATATAATATTTTTCATTTTTTCATTTTATTTTGAATTGTTAATTCTCTTTTCCACTTTTTAAAGTATTTTAAGTATTGTATTATAAAGTCTGAACAGACTTCTGCTTCTGTGACGAAATAATTTCCCAAATTGGGATCTATAAAGTATCTATCTATCTATCACTGTACGATTGGTATTATTTTAGGTACTTGTTCTTGATTATTTCCACTATCATATTATATACAAATAATGCGCTGCATCTCCGGGGAAACCACTATGATTTTTAAGTTAATGCCATGGTAGGTCAACAAAATAATAATTACAGAGCCAGGGCAGAGGGGTGATATCCAAAGAAAAATCTCCGAAATTCTCTAAGATTAAAGTCACACATTAAGAGAAATAATACACTTGATGAATTGCAACGTCAACAAATAAAGTAGTTAAAACTTGATCCCACTTCAATGCTTAACTGCTTAAAAGTTAACACGTCACTCATGATTACCCAATCATACTAAAATAAATGAGAAAAAAACAGTTTCCTTCTTCCACCTTTTTACTTGTAATGAAGTATATTTAGCTACTTTTATTAATGTAAAGCAGTGTTTGTTTCACCACTGGTACACACAGAAGCACATAGTTAGTAATTATTGTTTTATCTAAGGGTATCTTCAGGGTTTGCACTCCCGACGTTTCCCTTTCCCTCCACCACATGATGACAGACTAATCGAATATTCCCTCTTTGAAGCAGCGCCGCTGGATCTATTTATGAGTCAGGCAGGGGGTCTGTGTGTGTGTGTGTGTGTGTGTGTGTGTGTGTGTGTGTGTGTGTGTGTGTGTGTGTGTGTGTGTGTGTGTGTGTGTGTGTGTGTGTGTGTGTGTGTGTGTGTGTGTGTGTGTGTGTGTGTGTGTGTGTGTGTGTGTGTGTGTGTGTGTGCGTGTGCGTGTGTGTGCTAATATTACAGCACATATCCTCTACCTTTGCGTTTTTACGAGTGTTTCCTTGTGCGTTTGGGTGTCTTTATTTACACTTGTTTGTCCAATTACTTTTACATTTGCGCGTGTTGTGTGTGTGTTACTGTGTAGGCAGCTGGTGTATGGAAATGTTGTTTATGCGTTTTTATGCAAAGCAATTATGTTGACTTAATTGGGTTTGTTTATGTGGAGAGTTTGCCACCTCCAGTCATGTTCCTGCTACCGTGGACAGACACATCACATCACACACACACAAATATTCGCGCACACTTATTGAAACAGCACACTTTCTACTTTGTGATTGAATAATGTGAAGTGTTTCCTTTATAATAAGGGATTTATATTCAGTGTGGGTTCTAAGGACACTATCGCAGAAACATTTTGTTAATATGTCACTCAGCGGCAGTAATTCATAATGTGGCATCCTGAGTAAACAAAGTCAAATCATATACCGTAATTGTACAAATATGTAGTGACAATCACTAGTGAACATGTACAGTTGAATAACATCAACATGTCTTCTGGGTAAATGCTGCATTTCACTAGCATTATGTTCAAGTACTGGATTTTTCATCCACAGCAAAGTACAACCAATGCAGTTTTAAAAAGAAAAACACTGCCCAACGTCTGTTCCTCTCCTCATTGCCTCAGGTCTGAATCCAAAGATAAAAGGTTAATTTGCCATTTCTCTCTTTCCTCTGGGCCAAATCAATCGGACATAGTCTCTGTCTGCCATTGTCCTAATCAGACCCTCAACTCGCTATTGGATTTCAATGGAACAGGCGCAGCCCAAAGACCTGCACAACCACCTAATCAATGATCCTCAAATGCTGCTGGTTTCTATAGGGGATCGCTTTGGTTTTAATGCCTACACAAGGAAGTGACACAGGGTCCAACGACTTGATACTGTATGTCCTCTGGAAGTGCATTTGTCATTTAGCTAATAGCGAATCACAAACAACTTCATGTATAGTGATTCTGCTGCGTGCTTGGGGGGTCTGTACATTTGGCATCAATCGCTCTAACCCTATCAAGCCCAATGAACACATCCAGGGTAACCTAAGTCCAAATGAACCTTCTAACTTACTTCAGTGTCATAGAAAGAAATGCAGAAGGGGAAACAAATTGTCCTTCACAGCTTTTTGTCACAACAGTTCATGCAGTTTCCTTCAGTTTTTAAGTAATACAGACAAGGGAGTACAGTAAGTCTTTTTTTACTATTGGCCTCGCTTTAATGCAAAGAAGATAATTCAATTAATGCAACATATTTTTCTTTTAGCTTGTATTACTCTGAATTGTGTGTGAATGTTTGAAACTTTATGACTGTATTGTTGTGCAGGTTCTGCGATGGCCTCACAGAGCTCTGGGAATGGACCAGAAGGAGCCCACCCGCCAAACACCCGCTCACCCATGGCTCAGGAGAAAGGTATGTGTGTGTGTATTTTGTATCCAATGGCACACATTCAGTGTTTGGCCTTGACATTTTAAAGGCGACAAAGAGTAAAGATAAGTTTGTTTGAGTGGAATACAGTGTGTGTTTATGACAAGAGTTTTACTTTGGTGAAACATAATGGCTAACATTCTTAGGAGAACCAATGCAGCATAAAATGTTTCCAAAAGAAATCCTGATAATTTACAATCAGAATAAAAGAAGCTTTATACTTTTCTAAAGTCAGCCATGTCCGAAATATAGTTTTTCACATTCCACACCAGTGAGGACATGAAGGGTGAAGATCATAAGAAACTAAAATATAAATAGTCTGTTCAAAGCAAAGCTCTGTGAATATCACCAGTACTGGTTGTAATGAAAGGTTTTCTGATGGAACATAAGGATGTAAACAAAGATTGTGGCTTGTTTGTCTCAATGCAGGACGGCACCAGCATGTGTTGAAAACAAACATTTTAAACAGAATCAAATGATAGTTGGGGTAAAGCTCTCATACACAAGGTTTTTAGCATCATACGACATCATTTCCCAACATAGGTCAGAGGAAAGCCATGTTTTTGAAAATATGTAACAGTCAACATTCAGTTGATTAAGCTCGAGTCAGAGCGTGTGTTCTTTTGATGGAGCCACTTCAGTTTTGCCCACAACTTGTTGCCAAAGGCTTGTAGCACGAATGCTAACCCACAAGCCACATGCGCCTGCCAGCAGAAAAATAGTTTCCAGCAATTATGGCCACTTGTCAAGTATTACTAAAAACAGAAGAATTACTCATTTACATCCACACAACATTGTAAACAAATCTGAAAGACTGGGATGTACCCTTAATGGGATGACTGTGATGCTCCTTCTCTATCACCCACTGAAGAGCAGTTAACATAGAAGACAGGGAGTAGATGGATGAAGACAGAGAGAGAGTGATGCACTGTAAAACGTTATTTTCCCAACATGATGAAATCAAACAGGAGATTGAATGCTGCTCTCTAATGCCTGTAAACCTCGAGTCCCCCCCCCCAGCCCAGTCCGGAAAAACAGCGCCGGTTAACAGGGCTGGTTGTTGTTTTCTAGCAAGGATTAACCCCCCCTTCCCAAACACACTCCCCACTTTGCTCAAGTGCCTGCCTCCCTAAGAGCCTCTCTCCACTCTTCATTTCCATAAATCCGCTGAATGTCCCTTTTTCCCCCCCCCCACACTGTCTCTCGCGTGCTTCGCCGGCTGCCTGTTGTTGTTGTTGTTGTCCGGCTGAGAGCTTCACTCGCTCTGCCAAAAGAGAGAGAAAGGTTTACGCGTGTGTGTGTTTTTGTGGAGATGGAAGCAGAGAGAGAGAAATCCTTGAACGTGTTATTTGCTTTTAGCACTGTCTGCACAATGTTCCTCTCCCCATCCATTTTCCAGGCAATTTAAAGTGCAATATTACACACTGTAATTTTTTTCTCCTCCTCTCCAGAATCCCCTTACCCTAATGGAAGCAAAACATTACAATAATGTCCTCGCTCCTTAAACCCAGCACTCGCAGCCTAAGCACTTTCAGGCCCCAATCGTTCTTTCTCTTGCTCCGTTGCTCTGTCTTTCCCTCCCACACTTTCTCTCTCACTGCCTCTGTCTTGGCCTCTGTCTGTTTCCCGCACGAACAAACACACACACACATTGAACATTTATTGCTCTCTTCTCCCCATTATCCCCGCCCCCCCACACTCCGAAACACAAATATGTACACACATGTATGTGCACACAAGCATATAGTGAATACACACTCAGTTTTAAACTTTTATCTCCCTCCTCTCTCCTCACATTTGCTCTCGCATTCTAAGCAGAAACAAGGAATTATACAAGTGTCTGCTTGCACTTTCCAACTCCTAAACCCCAAACTCACTAAAGAGTCGGAATGTGCGCGCTCTTTCATCAAAGCGGATAGCTATCAAAGTTTACAGTCGAGCAGACCCAATCCATTTACACCTTATCTGCAATACTGCATCCCCCCCCCAACACACACACGCCCACACACCCTCGTCTCGCTCACTCAATGGCTGTCCAGCGACCTTTCTCCATTCACGGTGGATTGGGAGACCTTTCTATGGGTTTTTTGGGTCCGCTTGAAAGAGCGAAGCCCAGGCGAGGATTGCTCCAAATGTCAATTTGAATGGTGGAGGCGAGTTTGGGGCCTGAGAGGTTTTAACACATCTATTGACAGAATGGCTTAGAATAACATAGTAGCCATGGTCAATTCACTGGCTAATTCTTTTTTTTCATGCCCCAGAACACACATGGACTCATCTTTTGCAGGTATACATTCTTCTTTTAGGCCAGGTATATACTTGATCTCTGCTTTCACTGCTAAAGGAGTTCACTAAACATTCTGTGTTTTTTATTTTTGCTCAGGGTTCCTTTTACATGTCAGCCTGTGCTTTTTGTGCCTGTTTTGTCTAATACCCGCTCCATGCCGAGTTACTCACTGATTTGTATCTACGAGTAACAGGAGCCAATGCCAAGGTAAAAGATTAGGCTTTCATCAAAAGGAAGGGTCTCTTTACACGGGGCCATTGAATGGATATCTACATTTATTTAGCGGGTATAATGACCTCATCCACCTTCGCTCAATCCCTCAGTCAACACTTGATTTTTCTGAGCAGGTGCATTTACTCTTAAAGAGCTCTTTGTGTTTTAGGCACCTTTTTAAGCAAAGCATTGACATTGCGTTTTATGTCTAATTGTGTGTTTCAGGGTTCATGTCTAACATGCAGAGGAACCAGCCAGGCTCTCAGTTTGCTTCTCCTCAGTCAGGACCTCCCATGTCCCCCCACCCCTCACCTGGGGGCCCATTGTATCCTGGGATGGGTCCCTACTCCCAGAGCGGCCCTTCTGGTTCTCATGGACCTCAAGGATCACAGTATGGACACCAAGGTTAGAACCAGTTTGCCTAAAAAAATTATTATAACAAATGTTACTTTAACTCACAATTAAACGTGAAAATACACTTAGAAGGGAATAGAAGGTTCTGGAAGATTGGCCCATTGATTATCTTTAAACAGAAACTCGTATTAAAGTGCGCAGGCCTTTATTATGATCCAATAAGCTTGATGACGTAGCAACCACTCCCAGGGTTAGTTAGTTAACTGCTGTAGCCGGCAAGCTAACCACTAACTTGCTACATGCCTGAAACATGCTAATGCTAATCAGCTCACCAAGCTTCTTTTTCAACATGGTGTTGAGTTCTCACGACTATACATCATTTCAATCAATTAATACTTTATTGAAGAGTTGAGAAAAAAACTCTGAGCTAATGAAATTGTTAACTGCTCAAAGTTACTTGGACATCTGGTCGATAACAAGATGTTAGGTTTACAGTTTTGTACCATGAAAAAAAAGCAAAACCAAACTTCAACTCGTTGGTTCATTTCATTCTCAAGTAGAGGATGGTTTAATACGAGGAGGGGGTTCAACACAGCTTGTAATCTACAAGAGTTTCCCTCCATTTCAGACTCCTTGGCCGTTCGTTCACCTTAGTGATAATCACCTTTTGGTCAATAACTCCAGGAATTCATGAAGATGTAATTTACACAGTTTGCAAATTCACCTATCTTTGCAATTCTATTGAAATCAATATGAAGGGGTGAAGAGGCCTTGACACTTAATCATACAGTATTTTTAGGAAATAATAGCAAATGGGATTTCTTTTTTACTTCGAGAAACACATTCATTTTCTGGCTATATAATGACTGTATTACACATTTTTCCTCAGCCTTACAACAATTCTGAATGGGACGTTTTCAGCACTAGTTTGAAATGTTCTTCTCCTCTTCTACAAATGCCATGTGCACTTTACCAATAATGTGCTATATTGTGTTTAGTACAGTGTTAGCTAAGAGCACCTGCGTCAATAACCTATTGAAGACACAAAGGCTATAAAGGAGTCTAAGTTTGTAATTTGACCAAAAAGTCATACATATTTCATAATTCCTTTAGGCAGGAGTGAGGACATTATCTCGAGGCTCTAATAAGAAATGGAGTCCTTGGAGCCAAGCTTATTGAAACAACACAAAGAAACTTCTGTCACTCTTTGACAGAAAACGAATATGTACTGTAACTTAAAGCCAGATAAAGACTATTCAAAACCAAAAGAGATGGAATTTGGATCCTTTCAAATTTTACGATGAATTATTACTCATGAAAACCACTAACAGGCCCTGTGTGGACTTTCTCTGTTGACTTTTACCTGACAGCAGTTTTGTGGAACAGCTTCTTCTTTCTGCCTAGTCGTTTTGGACTGATGAATACCACGTAATACCAAGGAGCCTGGCCTCAGATGGGAAAGCCACATTTGTCTTTGTTCATGACGGTTGGCCCTCGTTTCGCAGTCACATTGGGCCTTGACATCGGTGTCATTGGTTTTCAAAGAGACTTTTCTAATGAGCAATACAAAAAGATTCATTTTAAAAGACATATCTATCCCCTCTTTCTTTCTCTTTCTCTTTCTCTTTCTAAGACTGTCTCACACAGACATTCGTATATGGTCTCTCCTCCTGGGGTAGGTCTCACTGCAGGCATTAAAACACATCTTTCTGAAGATGAGACTCTGAATATTCATGATGCACTTGAACTCTGGACAGACCTCTTGGCCCTCCTCATGATAACATTATGAGGGAGCTCCAAAATGACAGGGGTCGTGAGGTTTATCCACGGAATGATAATGTCCAGTGGACCAAAGAAAAGATCTTTCACTAAAGTAAAAGTACTATACTACTAACTTTAATACAAAGTACAAGAGTATAAGCACAAAACATTTTATAAATAATATTCATTATGCAAAATGGCACATTTCAAAGTAATGTTTATTATCAGATGATAATTTTGTATGCATTAATTTGTTCATAACTTTATTGTAGCTGGTATTGGTGAGGATCATTTTTTCAACAAGATATGGGTAGCCATGTCTATAAAAATACGTCATCATTTATTAGTTAATTTAGGATGTTTAATCTAAATCTGGAACGTAACCAGTAACTAAGATATTAAATAAATGTAGTGGAGTAAAAAATACACTTTTCCCTACAAAATGTGGTCTATTGTAAGTCCAAGTGGCATAAAATGGAAATACTCAAATATACAGAAGTATCCAAAAATTGTATAGTACTAGTAAGTGAAGAACTTGGGTTTATTTATCTAATTGCATTCGTCCACTGATGATGTCCAATCTGAAATGTTTTGCCATCATCCTACTCCTATTCATACATGGTATAATTGTTGATATTTCTTTAAATTAGCCATTTAGTATTTTTGGCGAATTTAAGTTCACCAGTCATTTCGGATATTTTGTCTGTTGTGTATTTACAACAAGATGACTGCAAAGCTTATTTTTTATCTTACACACAAAGGGGGAAACTACGCGACAAAATACAAACACAAGAAATCAAACATTAATTAATTTACGGGTTCACAACTGTGAAACAGTGTTGAAACCTAATGCTTCATATTTTAATACGTAGGGCAACCTAACTTAAAAGGTTTACAAATATAATAATTTGTTGCAAGATACTGTCAACTCATTTTAAAATGATAAGGTCTATAACTTGATCAATCTGTGAATATCATTCCTGTCTCTGTTGGCTAATTGTACTACAGTTTATACTCCAGGCCTGTTTTGAGGAGACATTTGGTGAATCAGTCAAATCAACCATTTATATAAGCTTTTTCTCATACTCAAAAAAAGGCAAAAAATAAACACTGATTCCCAGAAAGATGGGTCAAACTGTGGATTGCTCTCTGCAATTCAGCATTCTCCTCTGCTTTTCCTCAATGTATGACACCTGGCCATCCAACAAACGTTGACATCTGCTGTACTTTGTCTTTGCCTTTGGCGGCACCCTAGACGAAACATTGTTTTTGGTTAATGTTTGCTTTAAAGTGTCACCTTGATGAATGCGCCCATCCGTGGTGTTTCCCCAAAATTGCGTCCTCTCCCTCGCATTTGTTAATGTTGATTAATAACCCTAATGCATTTGGTATTTGGTCTCCCCTCTCCACCCACCCTTATCTCTTAATGTGACTTTGGCTGGGCCGACAGCCCAGTAAGCAGACAGAAAAAGAGAAGTAAAGTAAGCAGAGAGCGACAGCGAGGCGAATAGCCTGGAAGAGGCTCTGGAGGCAGATGAGCGTGAAATCTCACTCGGATGACAGGAGAGATGTTCCCATCAGGAACGGAAAGAACAGCTCAGGCTCGCTTGTCTTCTCATCACAGTCACATACAGTATATTTATACTGATGTATGTATACCCTCATTCAAATGTAATGCACTTGGAACTGACCTGCATCTGTCCTGAGTTTGTACTCGAGGATATTCTCAGACAGCAGCGCAGCTCCTATCTAAAAGAGGTTTTTCTTAAATGGCTACTTTTGTATCTTCGCATAGTGTCAACAACAAAACAAACAAAAATGGCAGGCAGTAAAAAATATCCTCTTCATTCAAGCTGTATGAATATTTCCCAGTTTATTAGGTTATACTGTTGTTTAATACAATAGCCCTGCAATAAATAACGAGTACTTTCATACAATGTCCAGCTTTTGTTGGAACTGTCTAGAGGTGTTTACTGTATGCAGTGCTGTTGTTTGTTTTCCATCATACTAATATTTGCTTCTTACATTTTGACATCCCCATCATGTAATTAGTACTATTGGCCAGGATATGGCTTTGTTGGATGACGTAGCACTGCCTTTGGGGTCAAGTTCAACTTTTGGGCTAGACCACTCCGTGTTTCTTGCGTTATCTCACAGAAACTAATGAAACAACTTTGGTTTTTGATATGCAGCGCTATTGCCTTTCTGAACACTGCCTTAGCAATGACCTCATTCAGAAATCTTTGATCCACAAAGGGACAGCCATCAGCAGAAATATGAAAAAAAAAATCAAAAAACATTCAGTACTGGAAAGTATTCAAAAGGGAACATAGCTGGTGTCCTAGATCTTGAAGGGTCTGTTTGGGGTGAAGAGGGCAGACAGCTGCTGGTCATTGTTCTTTTCCTGACAGCTCCATCTGCTTCCCTTCCCTCTCCCTCGCGCTCTAACAAATTAACCAGCCATTAGCCAACACAGAAACGCACTCCAAGTTTCTGAACTCTTCTCTGACTGTTTTTCTTGGCCTGTCCGCCTGATCTACGAGAACTCAACCTCTTAAGTTACTTGTGTGGTGTGTACCACAGCTCATCAGAGAACATCACATCTGTGTGATGTTGTGTAAGGAAGGTTGCAGCAAGGATCTTGTATCAGCGGCAAACGGTTGTAGCTTGTGTAACCAACTACATAAACCCAACACAGTTATGATGATGATTGCAGGAGGATATGCCCATTTTACAAACAATCCTAAAATAATATGTACTTATTTACATAGATCTTAGATTAGTGGAAACAAGGCTCAAGCTTTCCCTCATTTGGCTATTCCTTACAGCTTTCTCCAACCCTTCTGAAGTGCCCGCTTCTTGCCCTCAAAATATATTTAATGTTTTATGTTCATGGCTTGTTTAAAGTTGAACTGATCTCGTACTGTGTGTTGATATCGGCCTCTTCTCGGGACTCACATAACTCCACCAGCTGTTTCTAAGACGTGCAGAGCCAGCATGTTGAGAACAGTGGACAGGGGAGGAGGATATCAGACCATTACAGGAAAGAGATTTGGAGTGTGTGTCAGTTCTGCTGGCTTTCTCTCTCACCCATTGCAGTGCCCCCCCCCCCCTCCCTCCCTCGAGGGGTTAAGCACTCGCTGGTAATGACCATGCTTCATACAGCACTTTTAAGCCTTGGTGCCTTGCTGGGGCGGCGGTGTAATTCAGCCAAAAAAGCCAACGCCTGGGGGAGGGACAGGAGTTTTTTTGGAGGAAATTGAGTGTGTGGTGCTCTGTAGCCCCAAGGCTCACCCTGGCCCTGCTTAGGCTCAGACGCCCTGCCGGGAAGGTGCTGAGGTGGCTGAGAGAGGATGTTAAAGCCTCAGGCAAAAGAAGACGCTGCAAAAAAAAAACTATCCATCCCAGCAAGTCATACGTGTATACTGCAGTCTAATACCGAGTCCTAAAAGCGTATTAAGGACGGGAAGAAATGTGCTGTTTGCTTTTTTATTTGTATTTATCCGTTTTGGCATTATCAATAGCTGTGAACTTATCTGAAGTTTTAAGTTTTAAGAGCACTCATATTTACAAGGCACCCATGAGATAACATAAATAAGTACAAAATAAATAAGAAATAAAAAGTATAATAAAATAATAATAATACAGGTATAATACGAGTCTGTGAAAAATCAGCAGCAGTGGTAAAAGTCCAGTATAACAGATACTAATGTTGTAGTGTGTAGTAAGTGTAGTAATAAATACATTTTCTTAAAGGTGGGGTATGTAATTCACTTCAGATACACTTTTTGTTATATTCCATGGAATGCTCTTAATATCCCGATAGCAATGAATACATTAAATGCTTTGACAATAAATACATAACAAAATGTCATCTGTGGAAGCCGTGGCGCTGTAAAAAGTACGACCAATCATTTTAGCCAGCCCGGCTAAAATAACTGGATGGCCTACCTGCCTGTCAGCCTTCCATCTCGTGCACAAACTTATCTCGTGCCCTCATTGGTCATGTGAGCGTTCGTGTGTGTTGGAGGAGGGGCTCTGTAAGGAAGTCTGAAGGAAGGGGCAGATTCGGCTGCGTAGTTTCAAATTCTAGCGCACTCGAGCTGGTTTCTCCATTCTTACCTACCCTACCTTTAATCTCAAGAGCTTCAATCTGTTTTAAACAGATTAAACTACATTAAAAACTGTTAGAATTATGGTATATGTAAAATTATGTTATACTGTACTTTAAATAGGAAATAGGGGAGATTGTGTTTTATAGCACCCACTCTATATATACTATATATATAAAACTTGTTACACCTGAGTATAATGGAACGAGATATGTATCAGGGTGTCCACTAGCACATTGATAAAAAAGTAAAAAGAAAAATGCTGTTATTCATTTATTTTATTCGTGTTCATCCACATGAGGACATGGACAGTCTGCTCTTGTCCTTGGCAGCTCAAGCATGCAGCCATGTAATCTGCGTTCCACTCCTTATTGATGGAGCTCACAGATCCGGGGGGCTGGTTGGTGCACCATCATACCTTTCTCCACCGTAGCCGGCAGAATGGCTGCCTCGGCTGTTAGCATTGGACGGTCCAGTCTGCTGAGGAGGCAGAAGACGGTAATCTGCTCGGTCACACTCAGCTCCCCCTCGGGACTGCAAGGATTAATCCCGGCGCAGGATATAGCTTCCGTCCAATGCGTGACCATGCCCGGAATATCCATGTAATTGTGAACGAAGCACCATGAGCTCTCCTTCTCCTTCTCCTCCCCTCCATCACACTATAAATACCACCAAGACTCCCCAAAGGCACCAAGTGCCCGAGAAGCAGGCAGGAAACCAAGACTGAGCCACAAGGACACGAGAAGGGACAGATAAAGATGACATGCTATTTGTCCTCTTTTTCAGAGTAGTATGGCTAGCATGCAAAGTAGGAGAAGCAGATGATACAGTTCTGTGAATATATGTTGATGCTTACATGTGCACAATATGAGGCACATATCTGTTTGAGCAACAGGAAGTGGAATTTCTGAGTATTTATAAATGTTGTCATTTTGCCAAAAATGCAGAATAAAGTATCAAGATTTTTAAAGAGAAAGTGTCAAACCTTCATATTGGCTACACAAACGAGTCCCCAGCTCAAATGTATTTCATCTACAAATAATACATATTTTCAATTTATGATCAAATATATGTGTGCTTATAGTAATGTACATTTTAAATAATATATATTCTAGCTATAAAGAATATATTCTATATTGCCGGTTACTGATCCAACTTCTTCATCTGATGTTATCTGAATGGCACCTCGAAAGACTTTGGAAATATAAATGACTCTCATGAAAACACCTAGAATTTCAGTGAAAGTAGGTTATGCTATCTGTCCTTGAAGAAGCACTCTGGCGCAGCACCAATCTTTCAGGAGAGTGAATCATCCTTGTCAGGACAGAGCAAGACTCTCATAGGAAAGCTTAGCATTAACCCAGTCCCACAGCCACTCCGTCTTTCCTTTGTTAGCCGAGGCAAACATAGCTGGAAACTAGAACATTTTGAACGGTAGTACATCAAATGACAGATCTGTCTTCACCCCTCCCAGTAAAGTTGAATACAGTCTCATGGAAATTTCCAGACTCACTCCCACTTTTTGGGGCTTTTGGAACATCCGCCAAAATGGGAAAAAAAAGAATGTCCAAATGGGACTGCGTGATATAAACAACTCCCCGGGAGGTGTGCTGAAGCCTCAGTTTGTCACGAGGGCCAACAACCACAAAGTGTCCGCCCAGGCCATTGAGAACGTATGGCAGGTCGCCATGACATGGGGCTCAACAGCTGTCCAAAGAGCTGAGAGAGGTCGCTGACTGCGGCCTTGTTCCAAACCGTCCACCCAAGTGAAGTGAAGGGAAGGAAGCTGCAGGGCACCGCTCCCAGTGTTTCCCACAGCACAGTCACTTTAGAGTGCAAGGAACATGGAAATGTATCTTTCACTAGTTTCAAGGTCTCAGAAGTATTATATATGCATCCACACAGACAAGCAGATGGATACACACACACACATTTAGTGTGCACCATATGTATCCTCTTGTGTTCGTTAGCAGACATCCTTTCTTCCTGAACGCTTCCCTATTATAGCCCCAAAACCCTTGACAGGTGTCAGCCGTACTCAGCTCACCGACTCACCAAAGCCTCCCCAGAAATAATCCGCTTCTGCTTTTCCTATCTCCCACAGTAGATTTCATCACAATTTCTGGACAAATTCAACCGATGCTGCTGACTTTTATGGGAAAGACTTTTATTTTGATTCAATATAAATCCTATCTCGGGGCTTGAGGAGGGGAGGCAGGAGTTTTCTCCCCCCACCTTCTGTCTGCCTGTCTTCCTCTCTTTCCGCCCACACCCTCCGCTGCTTCCTCCCGCGATATCCCTCTGTTGGACTCGCAGGCTTATGTCATGTGGAAAGTGTCTTCACTGAAGCAGCTCGAGGACACTCAGAAGCCATTTCCATTTTCTGAGACATTTTTTCCCCCTCTTGGTGAATATTGTCATTCAACGTTCCCTCATCTGAGCGTGCGGAAAAGCCTTCAGGTTTTAAAGGGACTTGATCCCCTTTTCCAGACATATTCTCAGAGGATTAAGCAGTGAGGCCCAACTAAAGCACCCTTAATCAAATCACAATAAATAGCCCCCTCACAATGCAGGATGCCACATTTTCCTTTCTATCTTGCAGGGGATTTGTCCCAGGGAGGGGATATCACAGTTGAAACGGCCCAGTGCCTGCCGAGGGAATACAATGAGATGTGCTCCGTGTGTGGGAGTGTGCTGCACTTACATGTGCACTAGGTGTGTTTTAGTGTGCCTAAATGTATGTACATGTTGTTTTTGACAGCATGGTGATTCTCTTACAGCTCTTATTGCAGCTGGTGTTGGAGTCGAGCACGGCTTTTAGAGCCAAAATGGAGGGGTTTAAGTGTGCCTTAGGAAAGCTCCTGGCAGCGCATCCGTGTGGCCCTCCAGGGCAGCAAAAACAGCATTTACTGCAGATTAGAGCTCCTCTCAAGTGTTTCACAAAGTCAGGCTTAAGCTTGACAATTGTTCCCTGGGCAATCTAGCAACCTGCAACGGAGGAAAATGTCACCACACCTCACCCCATTTCGTTTTTTCTGGCCTCTGCTGGAGGTTAAAAAGGTTATGAATCAGAATTTGGTTTTGCACGTCACATTCCTCATTTTTTATCTCACACCAAATGATGTTATTGATTGATGACATTGTTGTATGCATGACTGTAGGTATAGGTGTATTGATGAACTCAATTTCTCCTTAATGAAAAGAAAACACAGGACCCATTTTGTGTCATTTTTATAAGCAATCTATCAATTTCACCTCAGTGAAATGTCTCAAGTTGCCAGCAGCCATGTTTGACCTTTTTCAGTGACTTTGTCTGTGAACTACCTACTTTTCCAAAGATGTAAGGCTCATTCATATGTTGTCTTCTTCCAGGTAACTACCCTCGGTCCTCCAACTACAGTGGGCCTGCCAGTACTGGCTACAGCGGCCCTGGCCCCGGCATGACCAACAGTCTGGGAATGAATGCTAGCAGCCCCATGCACGGCCAGGGGCCCGGCCAGCCCATACCTGTGGGACGCAGCCATGGCGCAGGCAGCCAGAACAGGGTGTACCCACCCATGGCCCCCAGCTCCCCCGGCATGCCCCAGCCAGCTGGGCCCGGGATGGGCCCTCCCTCTTTGGGTAGCTCTAACCGCAAGGCCCAGGAGGCAGCAGCAGCTGCCATGCCGGGATCTGCCAACTCGACACACAACAGGTGAGAGCAAGCACCCAGGGGCTCACTGTCTCTGAGTTTTGTAGATTAACATGTGTTTCTTTATGGCTGTAAGTTTTCACCCAAGTTTGTGTGTTTGTGACTTTTACATATTGCATTATTTATTTTTCTTCAAAATTTGCAAAAGATATCATGATATTTTTTTAACAAATTATTCCGGCCACAATAATCGAGAGTCTGATGTCTGTATATGTTCATATCATTCATTACAATTGCTCCTATGCTATTAGGTCCTACAAGTGATCTTGAAAAGACAGAAGAATAGATTCAATATTATTATTACATCGCTTTCAAAAAGAAAAGGCTCAAATTCTTCTGTAGGACTGAACCTATTTTAGAAATAGTGTTTTTATTTGTATTGAAGACACATGGCACATAGAAAATAATTTTTTTACATCAATGGGAACCACAGTTAAAGAATAAAAACAACTAGTGATCGTCTTAACCTTAACTACTATTGTACATCAATTGAAAAGCAATATTGGTATGCTTGAATAGGGGCTGGTAAGCATCTCTTCTCTATCTTACATCACTCTCTCTGCACGGTCGTGTGTGGGGAGGAGGGCTGAAAAGCACCAGAGAGAGTTTCTGTGCCACACAGTTTGTCTTTTTCTTCCATGAGTCTTTTCAGACGTGAAGGCATGAGTCGTTCTCTGGGGTTCCACGCTTCTGTGAGCCATTTGCCGAGCCATCCCTATTTTCACACATCTCATAAAGTGCCTGACATTTTGATAGCTGGCACTATACGCCAAGTGCCATTTGTTGTAGAGATATTGGCCTGTGAGCCGACTGTATGGGTTGAATACAGCACTGTCAAAACATAAAAGAAGGAAAAGCAAACCCCAGATTTAACTGTGAAAACACCAGAGACCGAGGTGACACCAAGCACCTTATCACAAACACAAAGCACTTTGATGCTTTAACAGCATATGAGTTAATATTATGTTTCCATCAGTGTTGGAATTTTAAATGTAAGCGTCTGTGCAGCATCGGAGACCAGGGCTGTTGTGGGATTGTGTGGGCAGTAAAATGTTGCTGAACCCTGCCGGGGGATCTAGTGGAAACATGGCCGTCTTCTGAGAGGAAGTGTGGATTTCTGCGCTTCCTCCTATCAGTGCGGGGGTTCGTCTAACAATGCATCATGGGTGCCAGCATTCTGCATGCTGTAGTGGCGAATGAACATTTGTCAATGTTCATTCCTATTTCTCATGATGCATGACTCCACCTGGAGACTGTGAGCTAGCAATGAAGTTTTTGTTTTTGTTGGGGGTCTGTTGGTGCCGGTCTTCAGGCGGCCTCCTTATGCGAGGTCCCAAGCCCAGATGCAGCCACGTCATCCCACCTCCACCCACTGGCCTGCACCCTACCCCACCTCCACCTCCACCTGTCCACCACCTTCCCCTCCACTCAGACCTCACCATCCACCCATCCTGCCACCCTCACATTCACAGCACCATAGGTAGGTCCACCCCCATCGTGATGTGTGTGTGCATGCCTTTAAAGGGATAGTAAGGATATGCTTGTATGAGGTACTGTATCAGTGTATTACGTAGATTGTGGTCAGCACGACCAAGTTTGAGTCACAGACAGGATGACCACCACAGCAGCAAAGCATGTACTGCTGTTATTGTTCACCGCATTACCTTGCCAGGTACATATCCCTTTGATCCGAACTGAAGCCGTTTTTCCAGCCGAAGCGACAAGACCCCACTGAAAAATACAGTAACTTTATCTTACAGAATATGGTAGATGCTGGTCTACTTTTGCCTCGATACGAAAGTTTGTTTGGGTTAATATTTGAATTTGTCGAATCAAAACTAATCAAAGTCACACAAAAACACATACAAACTAGCCAGTCGAGAAGACAAAGATTACTGTATTATTTTAGTGGGGTCTGTTGGCTTTAGTGAAACATCTTCAGTTCCCCTGCAGAAAGGGTTGTGTTACTGTATGGCAAGTAATGCTGTGATAATATTCGAAATATAGCGTACACTGATATTGATCGTCTGATATAAGCTGTGGTGCCCACGTCCACAACAGTTCATTCATTTGCTTTCGGTACTTATGTTTTTCAAACCTGCCATCTACTGTAGGTATTACACTGACTACGGGTAAGCACATCATTCAACCCCACTTTAAAACATCCAACCTATCCTTTTAAAAAGAAACTGTCTTCATGAATGTGTTTGTGTGTCAAACTGCTATGGAAATGTCTCATGCTAAACAGAACTGAAAGTGATCATGATGATATTTCTCACAAGCTCCCTCTGAAAACAAAACAAGAGGAGTCATCATGCGATCATTGTAATTGCCATCATCACCTTCAGCATCATGACTGCAGTCATCATTATCATCATCAGCGCGTCTTAGTCATGGCAACAAGTGAGCGCAGGCAGCATGATGCACGGACACACTCACGGACACACTCACTGAGTTTTAGATTGTTATGTGCACTGTGTTTGCATTTTGTGGGGAGGCTGGCAGTATGTGTGATTAATTACGTGCATCAGCAGGGCCAAACACACACACACACACACAGTCACACACACACAGTCACACACAGCAATGCAAATGCTGGCCGAGCCATTAGGAGACGGCTGGTCTGTCAATAAGAAGTGGCATGACATGATCCCCACTGCTGGGACCAATCAGACTGGCTGTCAGTCTCTCCTCACATTCAGCCAGTCTTCAGAAAGGTGTCGCGCGCTCGCTGTGGCGCTGCCGGAGGAAAGGGCTCTCTGTGCCACTCTGTTTGTTTACATATCTGTCTGCAAAGTGTGTGTGTCTTCACTCATTTCTCTTCTCTGTGATCCCTTCTGATCTACCATGGACTGTGAAAACATCCCTGTGTGTCTTGCCTTTGTTCGGCGTTATTAATGTGTTGTGTTTTTACTGCACTGCAAAGTTCACATTTGAAGCAAAAAGTCCAGTGCGATGATGACTTTTGATTTTGATTTTATGTCGGAAATCTTTTTTCTGTTTGGCTGCGATGCCTGCACTTGCAAACTTCCAAATTGCTATCGTATTTATTCAAAACAAAGCATTACTTCGCCTTGCACTGGAGAAAAACTGAACAGAAACGGCTTAGAACAACAAAAGACTGGTATCTCGCTTGTTTAAAAAAAGAAATCTGCAGACTAGGTGAGACTGTAGTTTTCAAAGCAAATCAGTGTTAAAAAAATGTAATTGTCATAATGCAGCTGTCTTCTTTATTCATAAATATTTATTTAAAGCAATTATGAATTAGTTGTAGCTTTGACTGATTTTAAGTTTTTTAAAAAGCAACCTACATTTTTGTTAAGATGGGCATCTTTGGAGAACACACCCGTTTCTGTGCTGCCAGTCTCCTGCTTAGAGTTTTCCTTGCCTGCTATCGCTCATTCTCCCTCTTTCATCCGTCCCCGTCTGTTTCTGTTCTCTCCTCCCACCTGTTTCACTCTTTTTACCGACTCTCCCAACTGTATCGCCCTCTCCCTCTCTGTGCAGCTCTGTTATCCTACCCAGACTGTTTTATCTCCCTCAGTCTTTCTTCCTCCCAATTTGCTTTTTGTTCTCCGCTGTCTCCAGCGCGGCCTTGTTATGTTTTTCTTCCTCAGATCCCACTTTAGAACATCTGACGGAGATCAGGAGAAAATTGGCCTCCGAAAAACCTGCAGTTAAAGGCTCCAGTTCCCCGTTTGCTCTCCAGATCTCAGCGCAACATTCTGAAACATTCAGACCTAGTTCCTCTCCGCCTGAGAAACAAGTTGTTAGTCGTAGCACATGTCTAGCTTCACTCTTTGATCCACCAACCCAGAGTGAACTGCCACAGCCACCGCACTGCCTAGCCTCCATATCATGGGGCTAGTTAGCGGGTGATGTCATTGGATGGTCTCTTCTTCTTCTCTTCTTGAATGTTCCTCACTACATTCCCACCAATAAACCCTTTACATGTCCACCTCTCATACCCAATATCAAACCTCCCCTGATTCACACACACCCTCACACATTAGTAGACACACTCCAGCTTCATTACGCTGAGTGAAAAGAATGCCAAATGAGCAGAGGAGGGCCACTTCTGGTATCCCATGGCTGCAGGCGTAGGTCGTGATTAAATCTTCATAAAGTCTGGCATGAGTGTTTTCTTCCCTGGAGGCCTCCAACCTCCAACTGGAATCAGAAACAAATGTCCCACTTTTATCGGTTAATCAAGTTGATTAGTGGTTGAGGGGAAACAGGGTCTAGAGTTTAGGAAACGTACAAAAGAACCCTGTTGCTCTACCTTAAAGGGGACCTATCATGCAAAATGTACTTTTGTACGTCTTTTATACATGAATATGTGTCCCCGGTGTTCCAGGGAACTCACCAAGTGTCAGAAAACACAACCCTCTCTATTTTCCTC
This sequence comes from Trematomus bernacchii, assembly GCF_902827165.1. Lineage (NCBI taxonomy): Eukaryota > Metazoa > Chordata > Actinopteri > Perciformes > Nototheniidae > Trematomus > Trematomus bernacchii. The sequence goes on along the minus strand of NW_022987313.1, from coordinate 10,893,252 downwards.
CATACCCAAATCTCTAAAAAAGGGGCTGCAAAGGATCTGATGAAAACTGATCCAGATTTGAACACTGTCCTGACGTCAGGACGGTGGCGCTACGGCTATTGGGCCAACTCCACCAATCAGGAGGAGACAGCCACGGCCATTGCCGTTCGAAAGCACTGGAGACGCTGTAGTACATATGCCAGGCCAGTAGATGGTGCTGTTCTCACAGAATCTGCCCTTGCAAAAACAGGGGTAAAAAAGTGCAAATTGAGCGAAATGAGGCATGGCTAAAATGCATGATCTGTTTGGTAGTATAAATATGCCTTATATAGGTATGGTCCTACACTATATTATTATAATATAGCATGATAAGTCCACTTTAAGTTAAATGTGTCAAATAGCGGACACTAAAAAACCTGCTAATCATAATTAATTGTAATCTAGATTCTATTGATGCTAATTATTTTAATATTTAAAAAATGTTATAGTGGTTTCCTGAAATGATAATATGACTGTGGGAAATAGCATTGGTTGTATGGAAAGTTGCTTCCCTTGCTGCCAGTTGTCAGTATGATGAATTGCAGTGTAAAAACTCTGACATAGTAATAACACGGACGGTGTCAAACCCTGTCAGTGTGGAGGAGGTACACGTTTGTTTTTGAAGAAAGGTACGGTACAACATTTATCCGGGGCTGTGGATTGATGTTAGGGATTTTTTATTTTTTTGGAAAAGAGAAGAGAACAGGAAGTATTAAAAGGTATAAGCTTTTCTTGGCAGCAGCTTCTGAGGACAGAATTGGCTTTTCAAATGACTTTCCAGCGCTGCCGGCGACACTCTACACAAAGTTCCTGGAGCTATAGGAACGGGCTCTGTCGGAAAAAATAAGCACTTAGTAGAAGAAGAGCAAAGCTCAGAAAAAAAAGTCGTAAATCAAAGGGAAATTGAAGGGAGAAAAATGTTGGAAGAGGGGAGAAGAGAGGAAAGGAGAGTGCTCCCAGGCAAATCCTCGCCAAATAATTCATTTCTGACCTCCTTAGTAAGTAAATTTGCTAAATAAATAAGAGCAGCGCTTGAATGTCAAGAACGAGGGATGCTGCCTGTGGTGCTTTGTCGCTCGCAGTCTTGGCAGTGTTGCGGCGCGCTCTGCTTTCATTAGATGGGCAAAATAAATGGCTTCTCCTCTATCCATCCTGAGCTGTTTGATGTTCGGGAAGGAGGGAGTAGCTTTTCTCTGGATTTAATATGTTAAAAGCTGTCCTTTTATTTTTTGTGGGGGGTTTATTCTGCCGCCCCTTCCTTTTTGTATGTGTGTGTGTGAGGGTGTGTGTGTGGTGAGTTGAGTCAGGAGTTTGGAGGAGCCATGAGCCCAAGCTGCCCTAAGAACAGATTGGGTCCATATATAATTCATGGCCTCCAGCCGATCCACTCCATCCTTCCATCCAGCAGCCTCTCTCTGGCTCTCTTTTCTCTCACTTTCTTACACACACTCTACACACTCACACACACAAAGCAGAGTGATCGATAGGCAGGGACGCTCACACACACACACACACACTCACACACACACTCACACACACTCACACACACTCCTGCAGTCCCAGCGCTTCTGCTGTCTCGTCCAGTTAGCAGCGCTGGGAGGCATCGGCGCGGCCTGTCACCACGAATGAAGGACAAAGGCGCTGCCACTTCTAGAGAGACACCGTCAGCTGGTTGGCTGGCACCTCGTAACCATGGCATCCCCTTGGCAACAGCGCCCACCCTGCGCATGAACACAAGGACACGCTCAGACACCGACACCGACACACACACACACACACACTGCCCACACGGCCTTCTCTGATGCCCTTCACACATGTGGACTGAATAGCAAAAGGAGATAGGTGTGTGTGTGTGTGTGTGTGTGTGTGTGTGTGTGTGTGTGTGTGTGTGTGTGTGTGTGTGTGTGTGTGTGTGTGTGTGTGTGTGTGTGTGTGTGTGTGTGTGTGTGTGTGTGTGTGTGTGTGAGCATGTGTGTGTGTGTGTGAGCATGTGTGTGGTGAGAAGGCAACAGTTTTTTGTTTCTATGAACGTATTTAAAAGGTTTTTATTTCAACCGTGTGAGTTGAAGGTTTCTCTGCCCTAATGGTGTCTGGACAGGCCGAACAAAAGATCGAACACCCAAGCAGTATTTTTGTATACATCTTCGCTGTAATGTGGTGTCAAAACTCTCACACTAACTTTTCTTAAGGAAAAATAAAAGCTCAGAGAAAGAAGAGCCTCCCTGTCTCTCTCTCTCTCTCTCTCTCTCTCTCTCTCTCTCTCTCTCTCCTCTCTCTCTCTCTCTCTCTCTCTCTCTCTCTCTCTCTCTCCTCAGGCCACTCCTTGACAACAAACTGAGAGTGCACTGGCCTGATGGTGTTAGGAAGATGTTTGTATGTTTCTCAGTGAGAGTGTGTTCCCTCGGCTCAGTCTCATGGAACAGCGATTACCTCCAGCTCTGGGGCCCTGAGCTGCAGATACGCCCCCCCTCGGCCCACCAGGGACTCATACACACACTACTCAGGCTTCTTCTTGCCTTCATTTCCATCCCTCCTTCTCTCTCCAGCTCCCTTCTTCTTTTCTTCCTCTCCCTTTATATCCATCTCTCCTCTATCTTCCTTCGCTCTTTCTCTCTCTGCGGCAACAGGATGGGGTTTTTTTTTTTTCCCGGCACAAAGGTGCCTGAGAGCAAGATGAATGCGCTATGCCGTTTCTTTTTCTCCCCCCCCCTCCCCGAAAGCGGCACATGCATATATTAAGTGTGATTAAACGCTGTGCAATGCCTCCATCAAGTGCTTTCTAATGGGCTTTTTTATGACATGAATTAGTCATAATGGGAGAGCGCCACAGCTGAAAACCTCCAACCACTGTTGTTGTTGTTGTTGTTGATTTGGATATTTCACCATTCACATGAGAGCTTTTGCATATATCGCTCAAGGTGGGTGAGGGGCGTTGTTACAGTACAGTATGGATAAATGAGGTTCGAGGGCATTTAGCAACTTATTTGTCCTGGCTGGCTTATCTGCGCTCTGTTTTGTGGGAGTTGGCATGCAGCGTACATTTTCACTTGAGAGAGAAGTTGCAACGATCAAAAGGTACATTTATTTCCGTGTCTTGACTCACAGAAAGCTTTTTAGGGAACACGTAGGCAGCAAGGAAGGAGTCTCAATCCCCCCCCCCCCCGTTATAGGGAAATGGGGCCAGATAAGCGTGGATTTGGTGTGAGCTTGTTTCTTTGCCATGGAGCTCCCCTGTGCACCTCGGCCCCCATAGAGGGATTACATATGTATCATCAGCCGTGCTCTATGACTAATTACATCTGTGAGATGAGATTATGAGGAGGTTTACCAAGCCAATCCCTCCTCTTAGGCTATGTGTATCGGTTCCAACACGAGGTATTACACTATGTGTCTGTGTGAGTGAGTGAAAGAGAGAAAGATGCCAGTTAGGAGGAAATTGACTGACATAAATCCCAATAGATTTTTTATTTCGGTCTGCATAAAACTGTTGCATTTCGGGCCAAAAACTCCTCCTTGTGGTCTGTCATCGCCCAACACCGTCCCAAGGATGCCTTCCTGCCTACCTGCTTTCTTCCTTAATGTATTCCTTTACCATATCAACTACTCCCTCATTTGTCTTCCCCTTCTCAAACCTCCTCTGCCTGCTTTCTTTTCTAATGTCATTCTCAGTCTTCCACCTGTCATCTCTTGTTCATTCATTCTTTTAGGCTTTTCTCTCTCTCTCTTCATCTCACATTGTCTCTCTGCGTCTCTATCCTCCTTTTCTCCAAATCCTTTTTTATGTGGTTGTCCAGGAGATAATCTTGAGTCAGCAGGAGATAGACCAAATTGTTCCAAACACGGTGTTCCCTTTCAGTCCCTGTGTCACTGGCTTTGGCCTGCCTGGCATGCAATGATAGACGTTGCCTTCAATCAATCACACACACACACACACACACACACACACACACACACACACACACACACACACACACACACACACACACACACACACACACACACACACACACACACACACACACACACACACACACACACACACACACACACACACGTGGATGGCTAGCGTTCAGCAGGTTGAAGATAAGCCCCACTGATGTCACTTGCGACACCATGTGATGAGCCGCCTGAGAGACAGAGAGAGGGAAGGGAGGCTGAGGGAGGGAGATTGACTTCTTCCGTCACCATGGCAACAAATAACATGATCCTCTCCAAAAGCACACCTTAATTAGTTAAATTATGACTTGTGGGAGAGGGAGGGAGAGGGGGAAAAAAGGGAGGGGAGGCGGATTTATAGAAGAAAAAATAGCAAATAGAGGATCGGAGAGTTTTTTTCGTTTCTGATGCCGCATGCTCATCTTCAATCTTTTGGAGGAGGTGTTTGTTTGATCAGGGATATGTGGTTTTCTGAGCTTTCATTCTGACTTTCAGACATACATGCTGCTCGGTTTTTACTACAACATTAAGCATGGCAGCGCTAGACTGCCAACTATCATCTTCGTACGATTCTGTGACTTCTGTTCTTCTGCAGCTTTCACTGTGACCCACTTATCTCTCCACAGTCTGTCATTACATTGTGAATCCAAACTGGATTTGTCTCTCCCAATTCCACTAACATCTCTCCTCTCTTTCCGTGGTAGGCAGGGCAGCTATCAGGGCCAGAGCATCAGCCAGGCCAGCACCATGGCTACCACTGTGCCCTACAGCCAGCCAACGGGGAACAACAGCTCCGCCATGAGCAACGCACAAGCTCCAGCATACAACATGCCACCTTCAGGTATACTAGCTCAATGCTAACCAACAGAGTTATGGTCCATATGTCCTAGGGCAGGGGTCAGCAACCTTTACTATCAAAAGAGCCATTTGGCACCCAAAAAAAGTTTGTCTGGAGCTGCCGAACATTTGATCACACAGCTTATAAAGTTTTTTATATAGTTATACTATATACACAAAAAACAGTTTGTTGAATATTTGATATCAACAATAAATACAAATCTTGAAAGTATAATGCTATTTTTACCGGTTTCGCATAAGAAGCAGCAAATGCTGTGTGCTTGATCCGGAAATCCTTTTCAAGATGACATTATTTTTGGTTTGCTAAATTCCCACAATACAGCATGAATGTAAGCCAGGATTGCATTAAAAGCAGAGGCATTTTTACACTCTGAATTAAACTCATTTTTTTCAAGGCCGGGGGGTCTAGAAATGTGGATTAGCCACCTCCAGACGTAGAAGGATTTCCCCTTCCTAGCCAAGCCTGTTCATACAGCTGTCAGCCTCCTACATCCCTCCATCAACACACATATATTTGACCCCATGTTGACTTACTTATCTTACATTGCAATGTACAGAATACATGTTGATAAATAGAAAAAAAGCCGTGTGAGTCGATGTGAAAGGGTACTCTGATCTTCTCGAGTTTGACCTATGTGTTTATGTTGAATGTACTGCTGAACTCGCTCAGGATTGTTGACATTCCGAGCAGAAGTAGAAAGCGAGAGAACTAAAAGGGGTGAAAGATAGTAAAAGGCTAAGAAATCAAGAGAGTAACTTTCTCAGAGCTCCTGTCGAGTTGGCCTTCCAGTGAGCAAAGATGAATGTGGTGCATCACTCTGTCTTACAGCCCTTCACCCCGCTGCGCTGCATTGTTGCTAAACGCGCCTCACAGTGGCGCCCTAAATGAAAAGCGCCTTTTATTTAAAACCGAATATCAGAATGCGTGACATTTGGAAAAACTTCAAACGAATTACAGTGCCAAGGTTCCTCAAAACTCATCTGGTTTGCCCCTGGGCACGGTAAAAAGCCATTAGTTTTCCCACCGTGCCGCCGCTCACAAGGGAAAAATAAAGACCCAGAGCCTTGTATTCAAGGATCTTTTCTTTCTGTTGATAAGAAAAATATGCAGCTGGCTTTAAGGGCCTCTGCTCTTCTTCAATTAGAAACCTTGTACACAAATGTCTTTGAAAACAGAAGCAAGTGTTCTCGTCAGACAACATCTCTTGAATGCTAACCTTCCCATTCTGTTGCCACTTTGAATATTTGACAACATCCCAAATTAATTCTCCCAAATCTGAGGATGTGCAGCCAGCAAGGTAGGAGTGCGCTGGCTGGCTTTAAGTGGAGTCTTGCCTCTTTCTCTATGTCTTCTCTAAACAGAAGTATTTTTACATGTTTCTATTACAATTGTCCCTTTGAGATGAATGCTGTCCCGACATGTAAAGTCCCCTGGAGAAGACAGAAAGAAAGAGGAGAATTAAATATAATTTAAACCATTTTACATTGTCCGACTCTGTCTTTGACATTATACAAACTATTATCATGCAGATTTCAGCACACAGGAAGAAGCCACGGTCATTTTAGGATCCTAAATCATGTTGAATCTAAGTAAACATCTTCATTCCAACAAAGTTTGCCTGCCCATAGATGCTTTGATTATATATCTCAGCTGTTTTTGCTTGTGAAATATCCGTTCAAATGTTTGTGTTATTAAATGTCTCCTTATTCTTCGTGAAGGAGACATGGGAATGTCGGGAGACGGGATGATGAGCCCTGATGTGAAAGCGAAGGCGGACGTAAAAGACGACAGCGTCCCCGCCAACGAGCCTCACAAACCAAAGGTACACAGTTGACCTTTATCGTCTTGCAATCTTTTTTCTGCAATTCCCTTTCTCCCTCTCGTTTTTATTTTTGTTTTGTTGTGTTTTTTTGATCTTTCTCCCCTAATGAAGCAAGCCAAATCTGATCAGCATATGCTGCCTCAGCACAGTGGGCTATTTCTCTCTTGTTTTCTCGCCATATCTAATGATTTGTTTAACATTTACCATTCCTAATGTTTTCCTCGCTTTGTTTTAGCCCCCAGCACTCTCTCCTTACTGATGTTTTGGCAGCCCGAGCTGCAAAAAAACACACACACACACACACACACACACACACACACACTCACACACACACACACACACACACACACACACACACACTCACACACAGGCATATTTGTTAATTTATTTTATATAACGAAAAGACAAGAAGCCACAGACTGGCCTTTCCAGTAAGACACACACACACACAAGCACATGTACACCATCCTTCTCGTAACACTACTTCCTCAGTGTCTCACACATACACACAAACACACACACGTCCCAATACACAATGCTGACTTCTCATTTTGCCCTACAATTGCAGCTCGGCTTGGCTCAGCTCAGCAACAACAGAACTCTGCTCTTTGCTCTTCTCTTCCCCCTCCTCTTGTTTTTGCTTAACAACCCCTTTTTCTCTCTCTCTCTCTCTCTCCCTCAGCCACACACTCACACAGACGTGCACAAACACACTCACACGCCTCCATCACATCCAATACACGTCTTTTCCCTCCAAATCCCTGTCTTTTCTTTTGCTGATTACGGTAGTAGGGCCTTTTGAATTATTTAAGGCAGTCAGAGCAGCCAGAAAGACCCCCAGTGCTCCCAAAAGAGATGATCTGTCTGCCAAGAGAGTGAGGAAGAGAGAAAGGGGAGGGGGGGAGTAAAGGGAGAAAGATAAGGTTTTGCTGACATGAGCATTCTGTACACAGACCAGAAGCACTTGTCAAGCTGTTGTTCCTTTTTTTGCAGTCTCTTTCTCACACACTTACACACTGGCGAATATACACATGAACTGAAGGACAAGACTCACACTCACATACACTGATGGGAACTAACATGGAATGTCACACACACACATGTATGGAATATGGAATGAATAGATGAATACATGCTGGTCTGCATTTATGCATGTTGAAAAGACACAATGGCAGAATGCAGATTCCTCACACACACTTACTGTCCCCCTGGCTTTATTTCAGTAGTTTGAAGGTACTTGTTCTTTTGTAATTAACTTAGCCTTGCGCCAAAAGCTTGATGTGCATCTGCATTGATTGACAGCTAAACCCAAAAATGCTGACCAATCAGGGAAGACTGGGCTCTTTTCAGAAGGGTAGGAGATAAGCAGAAAACAGCTCCAGTCGGGCAGGCAGTACGAGGAGAATACATCTTTTTTCAATGAAAATTACAGAATGTCAGCTTTTTCTTGTTATATCAGAAAATAAACAATTCAATCTAAAAAGTTGTTTAATATGACTACCGGAAAAACATGTATTTTGAACTCGCCTACATTTACCTGGAGAGCTACATTTACTAAGCCGGTTCAAATGATTTATACACTATTTATAAATGGTATATCATTTGTTTATAAAGCTTTAGGAGAGTGTTTATAGTGACTATAGCTGACACATAAATGTAACGGACGAAAATGCAATTATTTCGCTCTAAAATGTAGTGAAATCCAAATATAACTTAAAATCTTAATACTGAAGTGGAATTGAAGTACCTGAAGAATCGCTTGACACACATTATGAACTTGCATTACAACTCAAACACACACGTCTCAGTTTCCTTGCACACACACATCGACTCATTGTGTTCTATCTTCTGCTGAAAACTCATAGTCTGACCTCACTGTTGTTGTGAGAGTAGAGGATCATACCATTGTGTTATACTGATAGTGAGGAGGTGTGTGGAAGAAAACAGTGATTCTTTTACAGAAATGAACTTGTAGTCCTCTTCCTCCCCCCCCCCCCCCCCCAGCAGCTACAGGACGGCTACAGCAACACTAACAGCAGCAGCTCCCAGCAGTGTGTGTCGCAGCCCACCACGCCAGGGGGTGCGCTGCCCGTGCCCTCCCCCCTCTCCCCCAGCCCAGCCAGCCTGTCCTCCTACCACGGAGACGACAGCGACAGCATCAGCAGCCCCCCCTGGCCCCTCAAAACCCCCTCCAGCCCCGTAAGTACTAAAGGCTCAATCACTATTGGCTGGATGGGTGTGTGTATTTACTGGATAAGTAAAGGAATTACATGAACATATTGACACAGAAACCAAACCAAGCGAATTAATGATCTGTGAAACACATTTAAATTCCCTTTATAGACAATAATGTCAGTATAAGCTGTTTGATTGATTTATTTATGACTTAAGGATTATTGTGTAATTACATGATCAAATGCTGGTTCTTGGACTACAGAAGTATTTTTAAACCTGGACTGAAGCCAGACATGTCTTGGTAAGATTACACTTTGTCCACCAATTTGAACTTGAGGGACATAAATGTGCTGTGAATGAACTTGGAAGTAAACACAAGCTGCTTACTTAACACAATGCTCTAAATATTTTGGATTTGTTTTGCTTGGTCATTGAACCAAGGGCCTACTTCAGAATTTGTAAATATGGGATTAAACTTTAATGATCCTTGTGGGGAGAGTGAGTTGTGGTTAAAGCAGAAAACTGCAATAGGAGACAGCCATAAACCGCACATGAGAAGTCAACGAAGCCACCGTGACGTCATCAATATGTTTTGGAGACAGTGGTACATGCTTAAAACAAAATAGGATGTCATTTACTGGAAAAGCACCCAAATGTTTTTCTGTCTCTTCGTACAATCGAACGCTGAAAAATAAATGTTAAAGTTAACGTTCATCAACTGAAAACATGCTGTAAAAGAGATTTAAGACAAAAACACCCCAAAACCATTCCACAGCTATTTAACATATAATGTATTCAGTGCCATAGATACACATTGCTGCTTATCTATTTTGACTTTGAATATCTAAGCGACCTGTCAATCTCAAGGTAGCTACGCCCTGAAGCATACCAAGCTTTGTTTATGTATTATCTTACTAATGGGACAATCATTTACAAAATAAACATTTAGCCTATTAAAGAAGACTTGAATCTATTGATTGAGCCCATAAACTCATTAAAAACTCATTTACTGAGGTAATACCTTTAAGTGAGAAGTAGGGTCGTTTTTTTATAGACTTCTATACAACTTTGTAATGACTTCTTATTGCGATGAATGGAACCACCTACTGGCCATTGGAAATAATGCAGGTTTTACATTGGCTTCACATGTGTTTCAACATGAACGTAGCTGATTAAGAACATTTTCATTTCCATAAGCTAACTTTTTTTTCTGCATCTCTCACCAGAAACCCAACCCCAACTCCTCCTCTCTCAGTGGGGAGCGAATCACGCGGCTCTTTGATCTTGGTGTGGAGCCGGAGAGGCGGGGCTGGGTGGAGCGATACCTGACCTTCATGGAGGAGAGGGGCACGCCTGTTGCTCAGCTTCCCACTGTGGGCAAGAAGCCCCTGGACCTGTGGAAGCTCTACATAGCTGTTCGTGAGATAGGAGGCCTCGCCATGGTAACGTTTAGAAAACACATTTGATTTTTTGGGGGGGGGGCAAAAACATGAACTCCATAGCGAGATAACAGACAGATTAAACAGTTGATAAGCCTTCAGTCAATGTGTATCAGCAATGTGCATTAAACCAACATGGCATATGCGTTGCGATGGTAGCAGGAAACGGCATTGCACTTCATACCCAAAAGTATATAGATATACAAACATTACATATCTTATTTCAAAACCTTGGGCATTTTATTTTGCTGCAGTAGCCTCTTCTTTTCTACGAAGGATTTTCACACAACTTGAAGGGATTTGGTCCCTTTCAGCCACAATAATGAGGTAGCCACTGGTGTTATGAAATAAGGTTCCAGTTCAGGTCCGGGCTGTGTGCATGCTGGTCAATCCATTCCTCACTGCACCTGGAAAAAGATTTGTACTCAGACCTTGTCGTGCTGAAAAGGAAAATGACCTTCCCAAAAACTGTTGCTGCTAGTTGCAACTTATAACCTTTAAATAACAGCCCCAGAGTAAAAATATGTGTTCACGGGTGTCTACATACAGCGATGTGAAAAGTATGGGTAAGAGTAGCAGACACATATGTAGATTAAGTACAAAAAACATTAAATGTACAGCCATGGACTTCATTATTGTTGATTTCATTCAGCAGGCTGTGGTCAACCATACTCCAGGCAAAATGACAAGAGCCTGGCTGATGCTGCAGGGATACATAAACATGAATAAAAAGGACATGATTTGACTTATTTATGTCTTTTAATTCCTTTAACCCCTCATCCACTCAGGTAAACAAGAACAAGAAGTGGCGCGAGCTGTCCTCCACCCTGAACGTGGGCACATCCAGCACCTCCGCCAGCTCGCTGAAGAAGCAGTACATCCAGTTCCTGTTTGCCTACGAGTGTAAGACGGAGCGGGGGGAGGAGCCGCCGGCAGACAGCAGCAGCATGGCCGGGGGGGACAGCAGGAAGCAGGTCAAGATACAGCCCCCCTCACCTGGTAAGGCCTGAAAACACACTCATTTGCTGTTTCCTTTTTTTTTCACCACTCAGATCCCCCATCTGTCTGTAGCCAAACAACAGGTGCTGCTGATCAAACTACAGGTGTCAGGAATCTTCAGAGCAACAGTGATCTGTATTCATGACTATGTGCTGTGTACATCATAGACACAACAAATGAGTCTGACACCTTTTAGTGAATGTAGCTGCCATGCTAGCATCTTGGAGGTAATTGTTGGGTGTAGAAATGTTTATAAAGCAGGAATTTTTTTTTAAATATATTGTTAGTAGTTGTCTCGGCTACTGTACACATCACCAGACTATAAATAATGATGGGATTCAGTATGAGCCTAACAACATAAATGATCCATTTCCAACAGTGCAAAGACAGTTCATAGAGCAGTGGCAGTTATAGAGTTAGTTAACCTAATTAACATCCTTTTTTATAAAAACCGTTAGAGCTGAGACAAAAATGTCAAATTGTCCCTTTAACAGCTTACAGTACCATGGCCAGCCAGTGTGTGCTACATTATTATTAATAATAATATCTTACAAGAATGCAACATCAATACATGAACACAGATGAAAACCCAACACGGTGATCATTAGCACTAATGAGATGATTCTTAGTTTAATAAAGGTACGCTCCAATACGAACACTGTGCTTTCGAGGAAATGTAATACCGTTTTAGTGCAGCACCGTAACACAAAGGGTTTGCGTTCTGTTTGTATACATTACCTGTTCACACCACGTCTGTCTCTCGGCACAATTATGACGTGAGGATCAGCAGAGGAGAGGGAAAGAGTTGGAGCCATGCGGAGCGGTAAGGTCACGTCTCTAATTTGCAGCGGAGATGAGAAAAGTGACCCTGGCTTTTAAATAGAACATCAGAGCACTTCACCTGCCTGAGACACTGCAGATTGCTTTTCCTGGTGGGTGGGAAAGAGCATCTCCTTTTATTTGCATACACACACACATACATACAGTACACATTAGCTACCTATATAAACACATGTGAATTATTTCATATTCCCTCTTGCTCATAACACTTTATAATCTACAATTTGGCCCTCTCTCATCTATTGAACGAGACCTAACCAAGGCCAATTTCACAGAGTCTCTGTTCTCTGCTGATGGCACCGTGGGACTCAGATATGGAGTCTATATTGGGAAATATGAAAAGGTCAATGTTTGTTCCACCTTTTGGATATGCAGCATTAAACTGTAAAGTACTAGTTGCAGCATATGCTTGAAGTAAGTTCTGCTGCATAATTTTTACGGCACCTGCATTTAAATCATCCTCAGAGTTAAAAACCCTGCAGCTAATTATGTAGTACAGCTGTTAGACAAAACCAAAAAAAACATAATTCTACACCGTGCATTTAAAATGTGAAGGGTAGTTAAATATTTGTGTTGCTTAGCTCATGTTTAAGCTCTGCTAACATTGTAATCACCACAGATGAGAGGTCAGGGGTGATAAACCTCCAGGTTAGCTAAACTTCATCGAAAGAATAAACCGAGGCAAACAGTACAATTATTTACCATACTTTTCTGTTTTGAATATCCAGCACAGTTAAACACCCAGTGATTGTACTTACTGTAGCTGAGACAAAATAATCTGTGCGATGAGGGATTATTACTATGATTGAAACAATCAAATTATTCTGTATTTCTTAGCTTTGTGATTTTTCCGACTTCATAGATAGTATTGTTTTAACAGATATTGTTTATCTTGCAATCATTCAATTAATATGTAATATTAAATATTAAATCAAATGTATGACAAATTGTCTGCTTTTGCAGTTTTAAATCAAACTTAATTTTAGCTGGGATGTCCCAGGAAACCGGGGCAAAGAACGATTGATATTGCTGTGAAGTAATAAACTGTACATCACAGGAAAGCATCCACCCTTCATCCAGCTACTGTTGACTTGTTTACAAGCGTTAATCTTGTCTGAATGCAGTGTCGCAATGTTGCCATGTTCCTGGACATTAGCAATTACTTTGATAAGATAAAAAAAAGATATGTGTAACCTAAATAAATTATAACACTTCATTTCCCAAACAATCGAATAAAATGAATGACAGTTGAAGCTCTTTTTATATAATGTCAGAAAGTCTTTCATGTGTTTGCCTATTATGGGCCAGTGCATCTGTCACCAAACACACAAACAATTGCAGTTAGAGGTTCGATTCAGACGCAACCAAAGAAATGACACAGGGAAACATAGTCTGTTTGAGAAACTATGAATACCCCTTTAGAAAAAGTCCCATCCATTTCCATTTCACGCCTCTGTCTTGATCTACTATCCATGCTCTCCTGCTGCAAAGTGCAAACTGTCTCCCTGACACCCTGCCAGCCTATATATAGACTGACAGCCCAATGATGTCACACAGGGAGCTTGTCCAGCGGGTGTGTGTGCGTGGTGGTGGTGGGGTGTGTGGAGTGATTAATGAGAACTGGAATGTAGAACGTAAACAAACTCGACCTCGCCGTCACCTTTCATTCACAAAACTCGCTCGGCTGACTGACTTTTTTTTTCTCCCCCCCCCCCCCCCTTTAACCACTACCAGCCCTCTGGATTATGTCACCCGCACACATACACACACAGCCTCTCGTGCGCACACACATCAAAGGCCAGCCTCCTTTTTTTGTACACACTCTTTTTCCCCTCTGTCATTCTTCCCTGTGAATGTGGAGCAGAGGGCACATGAGTTCACGCTCTCCTCCAGCTCTGTAACCCCACGGCTCGGTGTTATGTATCCGTCTGTCTGCTTGCCTACTCTTGAGGAATAGTAAACCTCTTAACCTTGGCTAACCCGTTTGTACTTCTCTCGTGTGTGAGTGTGTGCGGGCATATCCCAGGAAGTGGAGAATCCCTAATGCTCACCGGCCCTTCCTTGCCCTCTCTTCTACCCCGGCTCATCATCAGGGGGAAACCACCTCTCCCTCTCTCTCTTTCTCTCTCTGTGTCTCTTTCTCTGATGGTGTAGAGGCAGGGGGTATCATTGAATAATTCAGAATTAGCATGAATTTTTAAAGCTTAAGTCTTTCTTCTCTTTTTTCTTTTTCTTCCCGTGGAAACGTGCGGTGCAGTGAAAGGCCACTGAGGCTGTTCCAGAGAAAGCCTTCTTACGCTAAATGCTCATTAGGACGCTTTCATATTCTCTCTTCCACCGTCTTTGTCATCTTTTAGCTGAAACGCTCCACAATTTCCATTAAACCTGCTTCTGGGAATTTGTATCCCTTGGTTTATCTGGTAGGGGGCTCTTTGTGTGTATTAGGCTCTTATTGGTCGGCACTCTCATACTTTACGAGTCACCTGAACTTCCACAGAAATACGGTGTCATAACAAGAGAGCACACTAACCCAATTGTAACCTCTGTAGGAGTCTCTTTGTGAGGGGATGTCTTTTTTATAGCATGCCCAAAGCACATTTAAATTGAGGGGTGTGCATGTTTTTCTTTATTTTTGATACACTAATGGTAGATATATATACACTATATTTTCTTTAAATGCATATGTGCCCCCCAGCATAGCCCTCCACATGAACCCTTGATCAAGTCCATGGTACACCAGCCTGCTAACCCATCTTCAAACAGCTTCTAAATAGAGAGCTGTGCTGCAATTCCCTCTGAGGAAGCCTTCGCTGTGTCCTCTCCTCCTGCCTTCTTTCCTCCTGCCTCCTTTCCTCCTGCCTCCTCTCCTCCTGCCTCCTTTCCCTTCTCCTAGCAGTCCCTCATCTTTCTGCCCTCATGGCGGCTGTTTGCTTCGAGCTCAGTTCTCACGTAGGGTACCACTGTTAGTGCTTCGGCTCTAAATCCTAAGTTATCTCCCTTACACAGCACCTCGCTGCAGAGAAAAAGCCCACCATGGCCGCCTTTACTCAAACAAGCCTCAAGATCATATCCTGAGAGCCTTGCAGCCTGATGTGTTTCACTTTTTGCTGTTGCGAGTTCTGTGAATCATATAATGATTTAAACGGATACTTGTGTCTTCCAGCGAATTCAGGCGGCTCCCTCCAAGGCCCGCAGACGCCTCAGTCCTCCGGCAGCAGCTCTACAGCGGAGGCAGCGGGAGATCTGAAACCCCCCACCCCTGCCACCACCCCTCTGGGACAGGTCACACCTCTGCCCCCCAACAGGTACCACACAGACCCACTGTAACAGTAACAGTACTAATGCAGTACTGCTGATGCTCCACCGCTGCTCTAATGATAATAATAATAATTCATTACATTTATTTTAGCGCTTTTACAAGTGCTTAAAGCGCTTTACATTACATATTACATATATCAGACATGTAATACATCAATACTGTGGACAATACCCACAGGTATTGGTACTAATGCTCATTATGTTCATCCAGTCACTGCCGCTACAGTAGTTTATTATCTATGATTATTTGACTTTATTTTGTAAAAGAACTTGCAGTATGTACAAAAACCTGAACAAATTGTGCCTTCTGTCTGAACATTGCATGACACAAATAAACAACAGTTTGAATGTAACTTAGTAAACTCAACTAGTCAACATATTTGAAAGATAAGGTTAAATGATATTATCAGCATTGTTTAAGATTACAGTGCTTAACAATATATACCGTTGTTGAAATAAGCTTCACTTGTGACTTAATGTGCTGCATACATGTCTACAGTATTGCATCTGTAACTATATCAAATAATATCTAACTCCCAGTTTTAAAGAAAAAGAAAAATAACGTTGATTTTCCTAAAAGATAAACATGTCCCTGGCCTATGATAAACCCCTCTAGCAACTTTGATAACAAATTGCGTCAACTTAATAGCCAATTAAAACATTTAATAATTTGTCTTCAAAGCACACATTCCATATTTTCAGTGTTTCAGTTGTCTCCACCTCCCTCACAGCTTCTTCTTCTTCCCCCCTCCCCCTCCTCCCTCCCCCAGGAGCAGTGTGAGCGTGCAGGATCCCTTCTCGGAGGTGAGCGACCCTGCCTTCCAGAAGCGTGTTACCCCCCTGCCCCCCTCAGCTCCCTACCAGCAGGGCCTCAGCATGCCTGACATGATGATGAGGATGCAGTATGACACCAAGGACCCCTTCGCCGGGATGAGGAAGAGTGAGTGAACCACACGCTGTGACATCCTTTTACCCAAACCATGTTCTCCACAATTTTCTCCCCAATATTCTGAGTCTTATGTTAATAAACTAAACTATGACTATCACTTTTTGTTATAGTCATATAAACTTTAAATGAGTATATGTAATCCCAAAGCCATTGTTCTTTGGTTTGTCTCGTCGGTCTAATTCATCGTCTAGTCAGGACAGATGTGTGTGTGTGTGTGTGTGTGTGTGTTTTACTACCAGAACTATGAAAGGAGATGAGAACAGTTTTTTACGCCACACACATCCTTTTATCGAAAACACACCGGCCCGTCTGATGTTCTTGTAGCTTAGCCTTCGTCTCATCCTTACTTTGTACGTCCTTTTCATCCTCCTCGTTCTCAACCTTTCATCCTTTCCATCCTGCTGAGAAGCACCTGTTTTGACCAACTCATGCGGTTTAGTTCTCAGAACAAACAGTAGTTTCAGAAAGAATGGCGGCTCCTCTGAAGGCTGCAGAGAATGGAGTCTGAATGAATAATATGGTGGATGTTAGCTGCATAACAACAGTCGCCGCCTCAGAACAATACATGTAATCATGGGAAGTGGAAAATATCCATAGAGGAATGCTGCCACCTGGTGGTCGGCAGATAAAAAGATCCATGCATTTAAACATAAACATGTTTGCAGTTTTTCAGTGATTGCCTAAAATCATGATAATATGCAACAATCAGAAAAACCTAATGTTCTCTCCTCCTTCTCAGTGGCAGGAGCTGACCCCTACATTCCGGGTCAGATGCCGAGTGGAGGCATGCAGGACATGTATGGTCGCCCCCCGTCGGCGCTGAGCATGAGCCAGCGCTCGCAGTACCCGTACGGGCCGGGCTACGACAGGAGGTAGGAGCAGACCAGCAGATGAGGGTGGTGAACCTGCAGCATGTCATTATTTCTCTGACATTTTCCCTGTTTGATCCTCAGACCGGACCATGTCATGGGGATGGAGGGGAACATGGGTCCCCCTGGGAGTCAGAACAACATGGGACCTTCCAACAGTGAGGGCAGCATGTACTCTCCCAGCAGATACCCTTCACAGCAGAGGTCAGCACCTGTGGAGTCTTCATGTAACTTTACGATTCATGTTCTGAACCAGCGTGTGATGTATCCTCTGTTGTGTTTCAGACACGATGGCTACAGTCAGCAGTATCCCAGCATGCCATACGGGATGCATCCATCTGGGATGTACCCACAGCAACAGGTGAGAGAGAGCTCATCTCTAAGATGTTAATACAGAAGCTTTGCACTATATATGACGTACCAGCAAAACATTAAACCCATTTGGAACAGGAAATGCCCTAAGATCACACTCCAGCCTAAAGATGATGTACCATATCAGTAAATCCTCATGCTACAAGTTTGATGAAAAGCATGCCAGTAGCTTTTTTTGTAATCCTGCTGATGGAGAAAAGAACGGACAGACGGAAAAACCGAGCCAAATCAAATCTCCTTGGAAATGAATAGAGAGGATTCGATTGAAATTGTAGAAGTAATCCATAAATATCTGCCATACCTTTGAGAAAACATGTAAAGATGCTACTCAGATCATGTCATTCTTAATCTCATATATACCACCTCTGATTCTCCTGGAGCTATGAGTATGCCTGTTTGTACTAACCATCTCCCCCCTTGCTTCAGCAGGGCTACAAACGGCCAATGGACGGCATGTACGGCCCCCCCCCCAAGAGACACGAGAGCGACATGTACGCCATGCAGTACGCCAACCAGCAGCCGGACATGTACAACCACTACGGCGGGGGGTACTCGGGCCCCGATCACAGACCCTTACAGGGACAGTTCCCCTACCCTTATCCCCGCGATCGCATGGGCCCCTCAGGTCAGAGCCAGCACAGCATGATGGGTGGGGGGCCCACTCCTAACCATGCGGCCGATGGCCCCAACATGTGGCCCTCCAGAACAGACCTGGGCTATCCTTACCCCAACAGACAGGGGCCGCCGTCACAAATGCCCCCCTACATGAGTAGAGAGGACATGGAGGGGCGCCCGGGACAGGAGCAGTGGCACCGTCAGTCCCCTTACATGTCATCATCGGGGGGCATGATGCCCCTGACCTCACGCCAGCCATCTTCTTACTCTAACTCTCCCTCCATGCTCAACCACCTGCCCAGGGCCCCCAGCCCGGGGGCCTTCCAGCGCTCCATGGACCCCAGGATGTCTCCGGGCAAGGCTCCGTTCATGTCAGCCATGAAGATGACAAAGCCTGGGATGAGCATGATGGGCCCACAGGGGCCCCTCGGTCACTACCCCCACAACCTGAGGCGGGACCTCAACTACCCCCCAGGATCAGTGGAGGCCACCATGCCCCTCCTCAAGCCCCGACGCAGACTCACCTCCAAGGACACCGGTGAGATTATTTATTTAATGACTGTTCTGACCGAGGTGATCAGATGCAATAGCGATACTACAGTGTAATATATTTAAATATATAAGTCCTGCATTAAATATGCAGCCCATTTCAGAATAGAGTAATAATAATTAGTTATTCATTACGTGCAGTTCATTAATTATGTAGTAAAGGTGGAGCATATTGTTGCCATTCTATAGTATGCCTGCTCATAATAACACATCATCCTTAGTTAGTTCATTCACATGTTGTGTTAATATTATGAATCCAAGTATTGTCAAATAAACGTAGTACAGCAACAAATACAATATTGACTTGAAAATATTGAAATACAATACTAGAGTACCCAGTTACATTCAACCAGTGACTGGGACAGTGGGTGGATTGGTAAGGATGTTTATTCTCGTTGTGCATGTTGTGGATGTTTTAGACCTATCACAGCCTAATGTACATTTTATAAAAGTACTTAGAACTACTACTCTATTCAGTGTTTCCTTTGTATCGTTTGGACATTGTCTGAACATCCTACTGGTTATATCGCAGGAACGCCGGAGGCCTGGCGCGTGATGATGTCGCTAAAGTCCGGCCTGCTGGCGGAGAGCACCTGGGCGCTGGACACCATCAACATCCTGCTGTACGACGACAGCACTGTGGGCTCCTTTAACCTCTCGCAGGTAAAACACAGGCATACACCTCACTGCTGACAGGACGCAATCACTCATTTATACTGCCAGAGCCTGCTGTAACTGATATAGTGAAGAGACATAACATTTAGTTGGGAGGACATATTCATTAGACCATTATATCATTATGTAGGCCAAAGGACTCGAGATATTATGTCCATTTGAAATGAAAAAGTCATTAGAATGACATTTCCTTCTGCTCTAATTGCTGACATTAATTTTTTCTGAACAGCTGCCTGGATTCCTAGAGCTGATTGTGGAGTACTTCCGCCGTTACCTGATCGAGATCTTTGGCATCCTGGAAGAGTTTGAGGTGGGGGCCGTGGCTCAGAAAATAATTTTGGACCCTGCTGCTGACCAGAAAGAAGAAGCGCCCGCTGACCAGGAAACAGAGTCTAGTGCTCAACCTGAACCTCACGCAGCTCCGGGAGCAGAGGTGGAGAAAGCGGCGGCCATTGTGGAAAAAACTCCACCAGACACTGCAGAGCCAGCCGAGGTGAACGGTGAGACAGAGGTTAGCGTCAAGAAGGAAGAGGACGGAGAGAAAGAGGTGGAGGCAGAGAGTGGAAAAGCAGTAGAGAGTAAAAAGGAGAGCGCAGAGACGGAGCCTAAACCCAAACAAGCTAGTAAATACGACCGGCTCCCCATCAAGATCGTCCACAAGGAGGAGCTGACGGAGGACATGATGGAGCACTTAGGCTACGTCACCGAGTTCACCAGCGGGTTGCTCCACTGGCAGGCAGGCGGGGGGGATTCCACCGCACACATTCAAACACAATTTGAACCCCGGAGCGAACCACCTGCCAGGGCGGAGGGAAAGACAAACAAAGAGGAAGACAACAGAGAGGATGATGGAAAGAAACATTTCACCGCGACAATTGACGATGTTCTGTGTGCTCGGGTCGACGCCCTCTCCTACGCCCACCCCGCCCGCTCCCTGCCCTCCTACCCTTTCAGGGTGCACGAGGACGGCGAGCAGGACCACATCACCCTGCTGGAGGACGAGCCGCGCTGCCAGGACGAGGCTCCGCTCTCCACCTCCTCCGCCGGGCAGGACGCGCTGGCCAAGCGCTGCCTCTGCGTCTCCAACATCGTGCGCAGCCTGTCCTTCATCCCCGGGAATGATTTGGACATGTCCCGCCACCCCGCGCTGGTCCTCCTCCTGGGCAAGCTGCTCCTGCTGCACCACCAGCACCCGGAGAGGAACAGGTCGCCGCCCGGCTACCGGAGGGACGAGCTGCAGGAGCAGGGGTCCTCCAGCAGCGAGGGGGAGTGGTGGTGGGAGTGTCTGGGTCTGCTCAGGGAGAACGCCATGGTCACTCTGGCCAACATCTCGGGCCAGCTGGATCTCTCCACCTACCCGGACACCATCTGCCTCCCCATCCTGGACGGCCTACTCCACTGGATGGTGTGCCCCTCGGCAGAAGCCCAGGACCCCTTCCCTTCAGCAACAGCCCACTCCCAGCTCACTCCCCAGAGGCTGGTGCTGGAGTGCCTCTGCAAGCTCAGCATCCAGGGCGGGAACATCGACCTCCTGCTGGCCACGCCCCCTTTCAGCCGCCAGGAGAAACTCTTCACCGTGCTGCTGCGCTACATCGCTCAGAGGAAGGCGCAGGTGTACCGGGAGATGGCCGTGGCTTTGCTCTCCCACCTGGCACAGGGAGACCCCACGGCGGCGTGCGCCATCACCATGCAGAAAGGCAGCGTGGGTAATTTTGTAGGCTTCTTGGAGGACGGCGTCAGCATGGTGCAGTACCAGCAGAACCCTCACAGCCTGCTGCACATGGGGCACCCCCCCATGGACCCGCCCAGCACCAACATGATGTGCCGAGCGGCTAAGGGCCTGCTGGCCATGGCCAAAGTGGCGGAGAACAAGACAGAGTTTGTGCTGTACGAGAGCCGATTATTAGACATGTCCATTTCCTCCGTGCTCAACGCGGGGGTGGTGGCTATCATTTGCCAAGTTCTCTTCCACTTAGGGAAATTGTGACAAGAGGAGAGGCGTGACTCACCCGGCAGATGCTAACATACTCCTGTGGTTTTCTATTTTTATTTATCAAAATGACAGAAAATGTTTGTTTTTCTAAAAAAGAAATATCCACATAAACAAAAATATCTATATATGTAAAGCCCCCGTTTAAAAAAAAAAGTGGGTTTGGGATTTGAAAACCCCTTTTAATACAAAATATTTAATACCTGCTGGCGATTGCTACTTTTGTTCGGCATTTGTTTTTCGCTTGTTTACTTTTTTTCAGCCAAAGCTGCCACCAGATGTTGGTGCTGAATTACGTGGTTCCTTTTGAGTCGATGGAGATGTTTTTCAGTTTTATAAATGCTAAATATACTCATCAACATTTTGTTAACGGAGAGTATTTATTTAAAATGTGACACTGTACAGTAGTTTGAACTTTTTTGCCAACAGTCGTGGGAGAGGGGGGAAAAAACACTGACTTTTCAAATTGAAATGTATATGTCTCCATCGCTGGAAGATAAATTGTGCAATAGGACTCCAGAGCAAGTTGTCCCTTTTTGAAGAATCTTTAAAGACACAGTCTGCAGTGTGTGCTTTAGGCCATGAGGAGGCAGCATTGCACCAGCCAATCAACATGAGAGATAAGCGTCTGTCAGAAAAGCCTAATTTATCAATCATAGCCTCAACCACTCTCACAGAAGAACTTTTGTGTTTCCCAAGCACTTGTGTCATGTCTGTATTTTTTCATCACTGTGTATATAAACTGTTGGACGCACATGATTCTTTCAGTCTCAATCAAGCATAGCAAGAGACTCTCCGACTATTATACAAATGCTTTTATCGTTGGTAAATTTGTTATTGTTATTATACATATTTTGTTAATGGGGTCAAATATTTGAACATGGCAGATGTAACTGGTGTTTCAATGTAAAAAAAATCCTGTATGCATTGTATTATAGCTGAGAAAACAATCGCTTTGGTAATCAAATGTGAAAGTGCCAGGGTGAGAGGTCACATAAGATAACACATTTCTGTTTGTTTACTGTCCTCCATTCATGTCAAGGGGCATATTTTTAAATCGAGATAATGCTCTAAAAAAAAACGTGTGAAAAGAAAATGTCCTGAGAGCTCATTGTAAAATTTGCCTTTTTTTCGTATGACTCCATGTCTCTCTTTTATTCAGTATACACATTTATACTCTGTGCCGCACATGTCACAAATAAATGTACTAAACATTGTTAAGCACCGGAGACGTTGCATTATGTCCAGACAATCTTAGGCCAATAAAACAAACATCAACTGCTTACACGGACTGCCTTTTATTGATGTCATTCACCATTATTTCATCACGGTCACAGCTGACTCCTGCAGCCTTAAGGCGAAATTATACAACCCTTGCGAAGGTCCAGAGGACGCGTGATCAGAGGACCTGATAGTCTTCCTGACAGAGTTCAAATATTCAAGCCGACAGATAAACATGGCTGCTACTCATTTTTGAAAGTTTCCCATCAATGAATATCACAAAGTTCTGGATTGTATGTCTTTATCTCTTCATCAAAAATGTTAATATAGTGTAGAGTAAAAAAGTAAAAGGTCATGTTTTTTGGTACAGGTAGGAGACACAAACAAGGACACAACAACAATGTAGGTGAGAGAAGATTTCCATATCCCAAAAAGGTAAAATAAGAAAATAAAACAGCAGTAATAACACTCATTAGACAAGAACAAAATAACCCAAAAATAAAGAGAGAAGAAAACAGTCAATAGGATCGCTTCAACATTTCAGATAAAAAAGTCTCTTTGCAGCAAACTGAGACTAAGCAGATAAATCATAGAATAGGTTTATTTACATTTCCAGTTGCATGCTGTGTTGGCGTTGAAGTCTGGGTCTGATAAAGTGTCATGAATACTTATTGTACTCTTGGGACCCCACACTCAATTTAAACGGCTCCTCTCAGATCATTAGCTTGCATTATCTTCCCAAAGGTCAACGACCTTTTGACCTCTATTCTCCGACATACAGTGATGCCCTTCTCAAAACCTCATACCACTTTAATTTCTAGAGCCCTTGAGCTCTTCAGGAAGGACGCCACCTAACATTTGCAAGAAGGCTCTTGTGAAAAAAGCTTTTGACCCGTTTCAATGGAAGTGTCATGCATTATAGGCCTTCACACAAGATCTTTTTGACTTGTCATGCTATGAAAAGTACAGGGGTTAATAATAACATTAATGTCACACTGTCATGACACTGCAATAGAACACAGCTGTCTTTAATCAGCATGAATAAAACCAGGAGTAGCTAAATGGAATTCAGCCGTCATGAATTGTATTGTTGTACACCTATTCCTTTTCTACTCTGACATGTAGAAATATTGTTTTAGGAAAAACTCCTAGGGTTCATAAGGAATGATTCTCGCTTCTCCTCTCAGCTTTTGTTATGGTTCTTAATAGAAAAGTAGGGTACATCTTGTCCCATGTGTTACAGCTTTGTGTTGCTGTATCCAGGGACTAGTTTGTGT
Source organism: Trematomus bernacchii (assembly GCF_902827165.1). Lineage (NCBI taxonomy): Eukaryota > Metazoa > Chordata > Actinopteri > Perciformes > Nototheniidae > Trematomus > Trematomus bernacchii. Next base: position 10,869,329 of record NW_022987313.1, on the reverse strand, counting down.
GTACATTTATGCATGTCTTTCATTCAGTTTATTAAAAGGTTAGGGTTAGGCATGAAATAGAAATCTTTCAAGAGCAGACATAATCTCCCTATGACTTGAGTACATTTTACAGCCTCAATTTAACGAAGAAGAATAGTTGAATGAAGACACTTCTGCTAACACCTGGTTTTATTATCTTCTACTGTAACTCATCACAGGTGAAGTTAACTGTGGATCATACTGAGAGTGATAGCACCAGATACTCTTCAATATTCTTCTACTTTCTCTTCTTGTCTTTAAATGAAGTGCTCAGAATTCTTCCTTCTTCTTTAATTGGAATTTCACACATTTCTCCCTCCTTTCCTTTGCCATGGGAAATGTGGGCATAATATCAAGTCCTATTTTAACTAAGGCTACATGTATGCACCTGCAGATCACAAACTGAAACGTAGCTCACACACCTTTGAGCGTTTCCAATTTCCATTTAGAGATTGATAAGTGGGTTTGCTTTCACATAGGCAGGAGAATACCTCCCACACTCCTGTGCCTCTGAGAAGCTGAGTCATCGAGCGCGGACAGGATGGATGTGGTGCCTGAGTGGAATCCAGGCCTGTCATTGGCTACCGCCAGGCCTGGGTGCCCAGCCCTGCCGCCTCTCACCGCTAACGTAGGTAGATGAATGAGCATCAGGTGAAGACAAAAGAGAGTGCTCTAACCTTTCAGAGGAAGTGTTTTATGTGTGGTGTGAACTGTGTGTGTGCTTACCAGTTCAAGCCACCTGCAATAATTGTGGCTAAAGAGAGTATTGATGAAGCTTTGATGTGCCTTCATGCTGTCCAGGTTTCTAATCCAAACAGTTTTGCCTGGATGAGGCCTTGGCAGGATGTGATTCAGGCCTGTGTTGTTCTTGGATAGGGGCTCAAAGGCCCAATCGCGTCCACTTACTTTCCAACACAAACACAGCTTCAGCCATATGTCATTGCATCGCTTAATGAGCCCCACATTTAAGGAATTAGTCTGGAGGGCTTACAGGTCATTAGCAGCCATTCAAAACATCCACAGCTTTCCAACAGATTAAGCAAAACATGTGCCACTTGATGGCTTCACACGCCCGGCGGCAGTGGCAGCCAGTCATGCTCTCAGCCAGTTTGCAGATGCACGACACAAGCTTTAATGGGGGACAACTCCCAGCACCAAACATCACCACTTCCTTATAAACATTGCCAGTCAGCTCTGGGTACAGTGCAGTAGTTTGTGTACAAGATTGTGTGAGGGTGTTGCATTGTTTTATCAGAGACGCTCAATATCCCTGAATGCTAGATCTATGAGGGGCCGTGTAGGCCAAAATTCAAACTAACCTCGCACACACACTACTGAAAACATCTGGCCTTGCACACACACTACTGAAATACTCTCACCTTCACTACTGAACACCTCACACACACACTACTGAAAACATCTGGCCTTGCACACACACTACTGAAATACTCTCACCTTCACTACTGAACACCTCGCACACACACTTCCGAAAATTAACCTCACACACACGCAACTGAAAACATTTTACTGAAAGGTTCTAACAGTAGGGAATGTGCATGTGTTTCACCTATGTGTGTGAGGGGGATTCTTGCTGTAACGGAAGTCATTGTAATGAAACGGAAGTAACAAAGAACAATGCTGCAGTGATACAGTAGGTGGCGATAATTCTCGTCTACTCTGTTTTCATTAAAGAAAAATAATGAAACAGAAGGTCCAATTCAGCATGGATTTATAGAGAAACAGCACCGCAGCCGTAGGCTGGAGCCTGGACCGAGCAGTCTACAAACTGAGACGGTCTGGTCTATGGAGGTGTTCTTGTTTATGTAACCCAAATGTCCCGTGACTCTCTGAACACCCTGGGACTCTGCGTTGTGTTTCTTATGGGTGATGGGATGTTATGCAGAGGGGAGGAAAACAGGACACAGTAGATCAGATTGCAGTGGAGACGCTGAGCGGTGATTTATTTATTCCAATGGCAGCTCTTCTGAAACACCTTTCATGGAGTGAATGTAAACATTAGCCATTAGCTACATGCTAACCAATAAAACAACCAAATTAACAGACAAAACATAAACGAGTCATTCCTAGCATTCTGTGCCATTTAGGTCCCCAACACCATTATATCATATATTTTGTATTTAAAAGGTCTAATGCTTATTTTTTAAAAGCTTGGTTTTAAATGTTTATCCCCCTCTACCATAAAACAACAATGTTAATTACCCAGGATATTAAAAATTCTAAATAATTACTCTGATTTTAGCACAAGTAGGCCGAATTGCTGTGTCCCCAATCATGTTTGCTCAACTTCTGTAACAGATATTAAAAAAGAAATCAAAGAAATACAAACAAATTCTACATTTTTGTCACTGTTGTATAACCCTTTTGCTAATATTCCTCACCAAATGTAATTATTTTTTATTAATTCATTTTTATTGTTTAAAGAGTGTGTGTCCCCTGTTTGAATGTCCCCCCTGTTACTCTGATTTGAATCCCTCTGGACACGCCCCTTTACTATTCTACTATAGAGTGGCGAAGTCACGCCCACCTACTTCCGGGTAATGGGACCTTATTTCGGAAAAATTATGCATTGAAGTCAATGGGGAGAGAAAACTTATCTTTCGATCCCGTTTGAATTGTGCCATGAATTACACATATGATGTTTGTCAATCTTAAAAAATAATTTCCATGTCAAAAAAGTCAGTTTGTCGTAAAACTGTTGAAATATAAGACTATGAAAAATACGTAACTAGAAAGACTACAAATCCCAGAGTCGCGTAAGTGATGTCACAATTGTTTTCCTCCACCATTCAGATACCTAAGATCAGCGCAATATAGATATAATCTATCTATATGGCGCTGGCTAAGATAAGATAACTTTAACAAGATGCCTGTGTGCTTAGTACCAGGTTGTTATTATACCAGCAATGGGTCTTGCTCGTTCTTTTGCTTCCCGTCTGATGAAAGGACCAGGAGTCGCTTGATCAAGTTAGCTACCTAGCTAGTAGCTAGCACGTTAGTTAGCATTACAGCCTTGTCATTTTTATTAGCCTTAACATGAAGTAACATTAAGTAACCCAAAATGTTAAACAGTAAGAGTAGTAGTCATATTTCGTGAACCCTTTGAATAGTACTGTCACCGGTGTGATCATTCTATAATACACCATTTAAGCCCGGGGGAGAAATGCTAACGCTAACGTTAGCATCGGCAATCTTCTCTACTTCATGCTATCTGCACAAATGGTTGACATTAAACATTAAAACGACAAGGCAGTTCAGAGAGAATCAAAGGAAGGCAGGCAGGCAGCTTTGCATGACATTCTTCAGGACGTGTTTCATTGTGGTGATAGTGAGGATAGTCAATCGTTTTGTTGACAAGACAGTAGTGACGGCCATCTTGGTGACGTGTGTTGTTGACCAGAGATGTAGTTCATTGAGCGTTTCACACAAACAAATGTGTTACTTCACAGTTTTACGACACATTTTTTTTTTTTTGACTTGCAAAATTATCTTTTAAATTGACAAACATCATATGTGTAATTCGTGGCACAATTCAAACGGGATCGAAAGATAATCTTTCTCTCTCCATTGACTTCAATACATAATTTTTCCGAAATAAGGTCCCATGGAGGTCCACCGGAAGGGGAGGGACTTCGCCACTCTATTTGTATGACTCAAGAAGAAGGATACATTTTGAGTGGGAAAATCATCTTCAAGAAGCAGAGTGTATGCATTCTTCCTTCAACGTTTTTTTTAACGTTTTTAAAGAACTTAACTGTTGCGGTAAAGCATAACATGTCCACCCTGTTATGCTCATTTTTGTGGAAACTGATCATTTGTTTTACATTTAGAAAATATGGTCAATATATCTATCAAATATATGTTTTTGTTGTCACCAAGTGCTAGCTTGATTATCATCACACATGTAGCAATAGCCAAGTTTAGCATAAAATGTCCACCCTGTTACTATTTTTCACATTAACAGGGTGGACACACAGTAACTGGGGATGTTAAAAAATACATTTTTTAAACATAATATCCTGAGCTTGACCAAAATATTTTTCTTATACTTTAACAAGCCATCATTCAGATTAAATAAAAAAAAACATGGAAAATTATGTTATTTATTTTTGAATAACCTAGCTGAAATGGCACCGAATGCTAGGAATGACTCAATAACATCTCACTCCCAAACATACACAAACGGGTAAATAAACATTTAAACTAACCCATTAGTCAAAGAAATTGAATGTTTGGACGTTTTTAACGGTATAATGTGTAAAATGATTTGCCACAATTAACACTGTTCACCTTTCATGGAGTGAATGTAAACATTAGAGCCAAGATGGCAGCCGCGCCCAGAACAACAGGAGAAATATGGTGTCCCACAATGGACAAAAAACAACAATTTGCTGCGCAACAGCAGCATCTAGTGGCCTGTCAAGGCTGCTACCTTTCAGTGCTTCTCAAAGTGTGGTCCGCGGACCACTGGTGGTCCATGAGCGCCCCCTAGTGGTCCGTGAGTATATTGGTAACATTTCACATTTGAAATTAATTAATTAATTTAAAGTGGACCTATTATGCTATATTGGAAAAATATATTGTAGGGCCATACCTATACAAAACATGTCTGTGAAGTTTTTTGCTTAAAATACCAAACAGATCACCCATTGTAGCCATGCCTCATACTGCTCATACCCCTCTTTTGCAGCCCTGTTAGAGAAACGCAGATTTTGGGTCCTTAGCTTGAAAAAAATAAAAAGAGGAGGCGGAGCTAATGCCTGATCAGAATTCTACCGGAGATAAAGTAAAATTCTGCTGTGATAAAACGCCATCCTGTTCTTAACCACATCAAGGATTAGTTCTGAAACAGTATGGAGCTCAAATGCTTTTTCTCTCTCAGGTTTATCACAAGGTGAGTTCCTTTTTTTATTTCCTGCTTTTTAAACACATGTGCTCTACAGTACAGGTTAGCTCTGAGTGTTAGCGAGGCTTGCTAATGTAAACAAAGACGAGATTACATCCAAAACACATCAGGCATTGTTTCTGATAGCAACTTTCTGTGGGTCCGCCACCGATTTGACGTCATATCGGCAGCAAATCTGTATCCGCTCGTTGTACCCCCGTTTTTAAAAGATTTGTGTACGGAGGAAAAGAGAAAGGGTTTTATTTTCTGACGCTGCGTGAGTTCCCCGACACACCGGGGACACATATTTATGTATAAAAGACATCTAAAAGTACATTTTGCATGATAGGCCTCCTTTAAGTTTTGCGCACTCTCGCGGGAATATCTCCGCAATGGAGCGAGCTTAAGTTTCACACATGTTGCCACCTGTTTGTACCATTTTCAGGCGATTTGTAATCTGTTCTAGAAAAACGATGTTTTTGGATATTTGTGGAGTTAGGTGGTCCGCGAGTGTTTTTTTATTGGTTAAGTGGTCCTTGGTATGAAAAAGTTTGAGAAACACTGATATCACCTGGCACAGCTCGTGAGGTGGCCTCAGGGCCGGCCCGTAGCACTGGCGTTATAGACAGGGGTGCACATAACTGGTACGCAGGTACGCATGCGCGGCAACAATCTGAAATGCGTACCGTCACTTGTGTCACAAAGCGCATTTGCGTACCGACGTAAATGTGAAGCTTTTCCAGAAGGCGGTTAGTTCACCGGACGACAGAGTCGGTCTCCGTGTGCACAGACAGGGCTGCTGTTAACGTCGGTCTGTACAGCAGCCCTGCGCTAAAACAGCTGATCACAACGTTCACACGCGCCGCGGTCACGAAGCTCTGTACTCTACTGACGCCACCCCCCCCCTTGACAATCGCGAAGCGGTGTACTCCACTGACGCCCCCCCCCCCCCCCCCCCCGTTAACAATCGTGAAGCGCTGTACTCCACTGACGCCCCCCCCCGTTAACGATGGTCAGAAGTTGGAGTACCAAACACTGACTCCAGGTACTCATCTGAGGACCTCACTGAGAAAGTTGTGTGCACCCCTGGTTATAGATGTTCGCCTAGGGCGCCAGATCTGGGGAGGCGCTGCGCTGGTAGAAAAACATTTGTGAACAGAAGTGGGTTTTCTTTTCTAAATCTCTCTTAAAAGGTCAAATTTCACTTGTTTTGCATCAATCTTGATACAGGGTACTTATTATACGTTATAGTTTGGATTCCTAAAGCTTTTAGTCTACTATCCCATCATTCAAAGGTGGTTTTCACTATAAGTAAAAAATAAAATTTGGACGGAATTGTTTACTATGTTCAATCTGAATTTACATTAAAATTAAAAAAATCTATATTGATTCTGCCTTTTTTACATCCAACTCACAGGTTTATCATTGCTTTGAGAAAAAAGATTATGCATTTACCCCTTTTAAAAGGGAAGATATAGTCATTTGTTCGGGGAATGTCATTTTCGAGCCTGAGACCTGAAAAACAGGCTCAGGGCTTAACAGGTTAATGTCATATCAGCTTTTCATTTTCTTCTGGCCCCTCGGAGAAAACGATGAGGCAGTTGTGTCCTTCAGGCATGTCCTTTCCTAACAGAAATGACAAGAAACATCAAACATATGACATTATTGCAGAGCAAGTGTGTTATTTATGAAAGAGGTGTGTTTGTTTATTAAGCGGCTATAGAAATAATATATATTTTTTATTTTAATGTGTTTTTTAAATTCATCACAAAGATAATCAGATTATGAATGAACAGTCTGCAGTTAATCAACATTAAAATATATGTTATTATTAAATAATATTCAACTGTTATCAGAACTTAGTGTAAATGTAGAATCATGCTGTTCGGTTGTCTCACTGTAAGAACCACTTTTACCACGTCTTTTACAGACAATATGTAGAGACAAATGGTAGCAATTCTCACAATGTAAAATAATAATTGCCTTAAATACATTGAAATGTGAAAGCAGACAAAAAAATCATGTTGCTTGGTAAAATCGAAATGTAACTTTTTGCAAGGAAGGAACAGTCAACTTCCCTGATGTCAGTATTTAGTCATGTTTAATGGCATGTATATCAGTGTATTATAGTTGTTACTTTATCTATTTAAACCAGAAAGTTTCTCGATTCTTTGTACAGTATGAAAGGAGTCTTTGTACATTTCACTCCATGCTGAAGTTCACTGATGTCAGGAATCTCGGTCTGTCTCTCGTGTTCAGCATCCTCTGGTCTGTCTGCATCACCTGGAAACTTTAAACAAACAGATATATATATGTAAAGTAACAATGTGTTGGTCACAGACTTTTTAACATGCAAACGTCATGTGATAATCTTTTTGTTATCCTTAAAAAAAGTGCTGGATATCACAGCCTTATCAGTTGGAGTGTGTATTATTGTCCTTTTTATTTTACTGTTATTTTGGAATCGTTTTTCATGAGACAGTCAATTTAAATATTTGTCCTATGCCATATTCACATTCATTTGTAACACACGCGTAAGGGTAAAAGACAAACATCTTTAACAAATGTAATGCAATGAATAAGCTTAATTGTCACAGAAGCACACATAACGTCATATCTAATATTTAAACAAATCATTTCCTTGTCCCTAAAGCGTCCTTAAAGGTAGGGTAGGTAAGTTTGAGAAACCGGCTCGAGATCGCTAGAATTTGAAAATACACAACCGGAGAAAATCTGCCACTTCCTTACACACACGAATGCGCACATGACCAATGAGGGCTCAAGATGAGTTTGTGCACAGATGGAAGGCTGACAGGCAGGTAGGCCATCCAGTTATTTTAGCCGGGCCGGCTAAAATGATTGGTCGTACTTTTTACAGTATTACGGCTTCCCCAGATGAAATTTTGTTATGGATTTGTTGTCAAAGCACTTAAGATATTCATTGCTATCGGGATGTTAAGAGCATTCCATGGAATATAACAAAAAGTGTATCTTGAGCCGGTTTCTCAAACTTACCTACCCTACCTTTAAATGCAAGCATTAAGTTACATGTTCACGTTCTGCTGCCACAATAAGTCGGTTTCTCCAGTGTAATGATAATAAAATGCTAAGTAAGTTTTGGTAATAATATTAATAAAAACAACAAGGTTTGGGTTTGTTCGTTTAATATGATGAACGGTAACCAGTAAGCTTCAATAATCAACTCCAGCTCAACAAACCATATTGCAATATCTACGTTAACGTTATTTCTGGAACCAACTGGAAATGTGAGATTCATATTTTTCAGATACACAGATCTTATAGTGAGGTTAATCTCATACAGTACGCTAGTCTTCAACACTACTGTGACGCTAGCTGTCTGCATCGTCGAGCATAGCTATTTTAAAGGGCCCATGTCATGGCCATTTCCACTGATCATAATTCCATTGTTGAGGTCTACTAGAATAGATTTATATTGTGCAATTTTCCAAACTCACATTGGTTTCTCATACAGCATCTCTGTAAACTACGTGTATTCACTGAATTTCACTCTCTGCCTTTAACGGCTCATTGTAGCTCCAATAGCTCCAGCCCCCACCCTCCCTGTGAGCACAGTGTGCTCTGATTGGTCGGGACGTTGTGAATCGTGCTGAGCTCCGTGGAGGTGTTGTTTCCTTGTTATCGATACACAGCCAAACACAGCCAAACTCATCCTGAGCACACACAAAGTCACAGCCGAAGTAAAAACAATAAGTGTGGCTTGATATTGAGTAAGAAAAAGGTTGATAAACACTGTGAGAATGGGTCTGCAGAGAGAATTTCGCCGCCATCCCAACTGTCTGTTATCAGCCTGCAGCCAGGGAGGAGAAATCAGCTGAGCTGCCTGCTCTCTGCACACAGATGTGTGTGTGAGGAAGTCCGTGGATTGGTCCATTTGGACCAATCAGCGGGGGCTTAACGTAATGGCTACGTGGACGTAATGTAACGGCTCCACGGATTGGTCCATTTCGTTCCGGGTACGGCTTGACATCATGCCGTACCCGGAACGAAATGGAAGAATCAAATGGACAATGACGTATCTCCAACGAGGCGTTTTGGGGAGGTATTTTCTGTGTTAGAGTTTTACTCGCTACAGGGTGTACTTTGAGGGTTTGTGACTCTGCACACCGTTTACATGCATAAAAACCTTCATAACACACAAGGGGACGGGTAATAACCGGAAAAGCATGACATGGGCCCTTTAAATTAACAATAACAATGCCTACAGTTACCTAACTAGCAAACTAACTAATGTACAAGCATGACCTTATTTTACCAACCTCACCGAGAAGCCTTTTGTTCTACAGTATAATCCTTCTTAATGTTTTACACTTCTCTAACCTGTTAAACCCCATGGACCCGCCGAAGGGTCCGAAAATGCTACATCTGCTAGCACCAGTGTGATCTCTGAAGTGTCATTTATGAAACTATTAATGTTCCACACCCAGCTGACGGGAAGAAACTCAGCTAACTGACTATATGAAAAAAAATAAAAAATAATAATAATAATTCCCACAAGAAGCCTTTCAATGAGCCCTTAGCAAATACGGACTAATGCTATTTCTGCTCATAACTCAAAAATGATCATTTATAATTCATACTTTCTGCACAAACAACACATCATCTGAAAGCTGAGATTCCACAGATTCCATGGGTATACACCCCATCACTGCAGGCAATAATTCACTGAGCTAGCAGCCAGAACATAGCAAATAAACAACATCAGTTTTCAAATCCATGACAATAATTAGCAGGTTAAATTTTACAATAATTTCTTCTTTTTTTTTTTTCTTTTTTTTTAATGGAATGAATAACTATAGTGATGATTCAATGTTATAAAATGATTTTTACAGTCTGGCACCTGAAAAAGGTCAAATGGCACTGATGGAACCAGATGTGCCCAAATGTGCCCAAAGCTTAGTCCGCCTGGACTTTTTTCCCCTAAATATCTCTAAAAAGGTCAATTTTCACTTGTTTTGCCTCAATCTTGATACAGGGTACTTTTTATATGTTATACTTTGGATTCCTAAAGCTTTTAGGCTACTAACCCATCCTTCAAGGGTGGTTTTCACTATAAGTAATGGGTTTTTTTTAGGCGGAGGTAAGAATTTACACTTTTTTACGATGTTCCATCTGAATTCACTCTGACACAGAAACATCTATATTGATTCTGACACTTCTACATCCATCTCACAGATGTAACCTTGCTTTGAGAAAAAAGATTATTAATTTAACCCTTTTAGAAGTGAAGTTATAGTCATTTGTTCTGGGCATGTCATTTTCGAGCCTGAAACCTGAAAAACAGGCTTGGGGTTTAACTTGTATGCTACGGATAGCATCATTAGCACAGATGTAGCTTCGTCTCGCTCGTTAGCTGAATAAAAAGACCAGTAAGAAATAAAGTGCTTGAATTTCACTTATCAAAGAAACTGCATTCATGGACGGTCTGTTTGAACCGTAGAGCCATAAGATAAGTGCGATATTTCAATGAAGAATACTCCACCAGGCATCAACACAACAAACACGTCAGAGTTCAAGTTGTGTTCTCTGTATCAGCTGAGCCCCTGTAGCAGCCTGGAGCTAATGAAGCTAACAGGGCTAACGGAGCTAGCAGAGAGACCACTAGCAGTTTGGTACTTCCGTTTCATTACATTAGCCGCGTTCACACCGGAGTACTTTCACCGTACTTTTCGCGTTTTAGTTCCGTGAGTCGCGTTCACACCAAAAATCGTACTTAATCTCGGGTACTTTTACCCCCATTTTTAGAGCCAACTCAGAGAGCGTACTTTTCTGTGGGTGAAAAGTTCTCCAAAAGTGCCCCAGTGCTGATTGGCTGGGCGAATTGCAAACCACGCCCGTACAACTCTGAAAATGTTGTGTAGAGCCGCCATTGTTTTTCCTCGCTACAAAAACACAACGCTCCGTGCGTTGTGTTTGTTTTTGAAAGCAGTTATGGCAAGCATCAAGAAATGATGAGGAGGTGTCGGCGCTTCTGGAGATCTACGCAGAGGACGCGACCCAGGGAATGCACTGAAGCCAGTTCAGTAGCTTTCACTCGACCTGGGAATGTGCACAGCCCCACGGCACACCGGCTAAAAATAAAGAAACTCGGGCAGGACTACAAACGGCGGATTCAGTGGCCAACGATGACGACCACGACGAAGGTAAAATCAACTACATGCACTGGGGTTTTAATCTGCACAATAATGGTCTCAGATGTACTTTTATTTGCTCAGTAGATCAAGCTAGCCATGCTAGCCATAATAGGCTAACACCGGCCCCGAGCACACAGTACACACACACTGTAACTTTGTCTTGAAAGAACGTTACGCATCGAACTGATGTTCACAATCATGTTTATTTCATAATATTCATCATATTTTATGTTTAACTTGCCTCAACAACATTAAACAAAGTTCAAGCATACATGAAGCACTCTTCAAAAAGGAACAATCCTCCGTGTTTGAACCTCTTAAATCGCTGCATAGCCGATTTATCTGGACTGGATTATCCCAGAGTCAAAAGATTCTTTATAACACAGTTTCAGATTTGTGAAACCTTAATTCTATTTGTGAAAATACAAAAAACACATTCCTAGTATGTTGTAAAACTACATGGCGACTAAACTTGTATATTGTATATTGCTTATTTTCCCCTCTTAGGAAAGCGGACACGGGATGCGAATTTCTTTGACACCGCCCAGGCGTTGGAGGACCGGCGTGCCGTGGTGAATGAGTCGCTGCGTGGAGATCAGATGGTGCTGTTCACCAAGGCCCAGGAAACGGAGGACAAGATGCTCACCTCGATGGAGCGCCAGGCAGAAGTGTTCAAGCAGCAGATGGAGCGCCAGCAGCACCAGGATGAAGTGTGGGCGCTGCGCCATGAGGAAGCGTCGGCGCAGCGGCAGGATGAGCGACAAACTGCATTTAATAACAGTTTATTTGGTATAGTTTTTGTAAATACTGACACACGACACACAACGTTGCACTAAGGTGTGCATGCTGCTGAGAATATCCCTACACCTGGGACAGTTTATTTTATATTGTTATTACTGTTATGACTTTATTTTATATATAATGTTTACTGACATGTACAACTGACACTTTATTTACATTTAAAATTGTTCTATTTAATGTTATGTCTTGAGAGTGCAATAAAGAAAACCGACATGGCGATTAAGCTTATTTCTCCTGACACTTTATCTTTTGTGACCTGTGTAGCATCCTATACATCACATGTAAGTGATTATTCTGATACCATCATGTTTCATCGGTTATAAACTGGCAAAGCTTTATTTGTCATTTATTTATCATCAATGTTGCAACCTTGTGGGGGAATGGCAGGGGCACATACACAAATATGATAATTTATATCATTTTAAATATTATTTGACCTAAACTTTTAATTCCCCCCCATTTCACACAACACAACATGGAGTCCACTATGGGCCAAAACTAACATGTATGTTTGCATAGTGTTTATGGCAGACGGATGCAGTGGGTCTCAGGAAGATATATAATAAAGGTGGGTTTGCTGCTGAGACTCCCTACAGCTGGGAGTTTATTTTATATTGTTATTACTGTTATTATATAGTACAACTGACACTTTATTTTATATTGACAATGTTTACTGACATGTACAACTGACACTTTAGTTACATTTAAAATATTTCTATTTAATGTTATGTCTTGAGAGTGCAATAAAGAAAACCGACATGGCGATTAAACAGATCCTGTATCAGTTTTTCTTCTCTTGTTTTGTAGCGGGTTGCAAACAACTTTAAGGTGCTTACTGCCACCTACTGTACTTGTAATCTTCCCTCAGGGAAAAGTACTCCGGTGTGAACGCGATCTGTACTAAGTACCCTGGGGTTAAAAGCGCCAGGGCTCTTAGTGCCGGAACTAAGTACAGGAAAGTACTTGGTGTGAACGCGGCTAATGACTTCCGTTACAGCAAGAATCCCCCTCACACACATAGGTGAAACACATGCACATTCCCTACTGAGAACCTTTCAGTAAAATGTTTTTCAGGAGTGTGTGTGTGAGGTTTTCAGTCGTATGTGCGTGAGGTTCATTTATAGTTGCATGTGTGAGGTTTAATTTTCAGTTGTGTATGCGAGGTGTTCACTAGTGAATGTGAAAGTATTTCAATAGAGTGGCGAAGTCCCTCCCCTTCCGGTGGACCTCCATGGGACCTTATTTCGGAAAAAATATGTATTGAAGTCAACGGAGAGAGAAAGATTATCTTTCGATCCCGTTTGAATTGTGCCACGAATTACACATATGATGTTTGTCAATTTAAAAGATAATTTTTTGCAAGTCAAAAAAAAAATAATGTGTCGTAAAACTGTGAAGTAACACATTTTTTTGTGTGAAATGCTCAATGAACTACATCTCTGGTCTCACAGAACAACACACGTCACCAAGATGGCCGTCACTACTGTCTTGTCAAAAAAGGGATTGACTACCCTCACTATCACCACAATGAAACACGTCCAGAAGAATGTCATGCAAAGCTGCCTGCCTGCCTGCCTTCCTTTGATTCTCTCTGAACTGCCTGATATTTTTTATGTTTAATGTCAACCATTTGTGCAGATAGCATGAAGTAGAAAAGATCGCCGATGCTAATGTAGCATTAGCATTTCTCCCCCGGGCTTAAATGGTGTATGACGGAGCGTCCACACAGCAGCGTTAAAATAATCTTGGAGGTGGGCGTATCTGAAGCTTGGGGATTTTTTTGCGAGCAAGGCACCAACAACCAATCACATGAATCTCCCGCCCCCCGACATACGAAGAAAAAAGCCCGAAGTAAACTGGATATAAACTCCCCAAACAGGCGAAAACCTACCACTGTCTCTGCCACCTCCCTCCATGCCTGGCTCCTCCGGTTTGTATCCCGGTAGGTAAATAGGGACTGGTCATAAAGCACCGGGTGATTCCCTACCGCTAATTTCTCCTCCATGTTTTGGAATATGAGGAAATGAATGTCTCTCCCAGCATACACACGGTTTGATTGGCTAGCGCTTGAACTGTCAGATTTGCATAAACGGGATTTGATTGGCTGACGCTTCCACCTCAGCTTCAAAAGTTGAACATTGCTCAACTTTGAATCCTGAAAATCCTGAAAATCTCCGCTCTGCTGCCCACAATGCAGTTCGGCGAAAAGTGAGGCAAAGTGACGTCACCCCATTCAAAGTGAATGGGCAGAAGCGTTCCAAGATTTTTTTAACGCTGCTGTGTGGACGGGCCGTTATAGAATGATCACACCGGTGTGACAGTACTCTTCAAAGGGTTCACGAAATATGACTACTACTCTTACTGTTTAACATTTTGGGTTACTTAATGTTACTTCATGTTAAGGCCAATAAAAATGACAAGGCTAAGCCGGCTGTAATGCTAACTAACGTGCTTTCTTCTAGCTAGGTAGCTAACTTGATCCAGCCACTCCTGGTCCTTTCATCAGACGGGAAGCGAAAGAACGAGCAAGACCCATTGCTGGTATGATAACAACCTGGTACTAAGCACACAGGCATCTTGTTAAAGTTATCTTATCTTAGCTATCTCTATTTTAGTGGAGGAAAACATCACCTATGCGACTCTGGGATTTGTAGTCTTTCTAGTTGCGTATTTTTTATAGTCTTATATTTCAACAGTTTTACGACAAAGTGTGACTTTTTTGACATGGAAATGATTTTTTAAAATTGACAAACATCATATGTGTAATTCATGGCACAATTCAAACGGGATCGAAAGATACGTTTTCTCTCTCCATTGACTTCAATACATAATTTTTCCGAAATAAGGTCCCATGGACCGGAAGTAGATGGGCGTGACTTCGCCACTCGATAGTATGTGTGTGAGGTTAATTTTCAGTTGTGTGTGTGTGAGGTTAATTTTCAGTTGTGTGTGTGAGGTGTTCAGTAGTGAATATGAGAGGATTTCAATAGTGTGTGTGTGTGGTGAGTTTGAATTTTGGCCTACACGGCCCTTCATAAGATCGTACTTTCTTACAACCAATGCATTTGCAGCAATAAAAGTACAATGACTTGTTTTTAACAGTTAAGCTCTCTCACTTTACACGGTAATGAAAGTGGAAGAGCTTAATTGTTAACTGTGGGAGGGAATGAACCAAACTGCTCGGGTAACTTCAGAGCTAACATGAGGAGGTGTGTGTGTGTGAGTGTGTGTGTGTGACGTGTGTGTGTGTGTGTGTGTGTGTGTGTGTGTGTGTGTGTGTGTGTGCGTGCGTGCGTGCGTGCGTGCGTGCGTGTGTCGGTGGATTGATGATGAAATCACTTGTAGTAATGCAGGCTGAACAGGAAATTGCATCATCAGGGAGGTGTAGATGTGGGGACATCATTACCCATCTGTTTTGAGTAGAAACAAGGTTAATATGAATAATCGTGCCCACATTTATTGAAGGATTTACGGTCAATGGTAATATTTGTTCTGTAAGTAAACAGTCATTTTATTGTCTCCCTGAATAATGTTAAATCATGTGAAGGGTGTGCTTCCTGTTCTAGGAAACAATACGCAGGTCAATAAAGGGGCATCCAACCTTTACCAAATCTCATATTCATATTCCAGTCTGAAATAACACTGCATTCAAATATATGTTGTTGTTTTTATCTGGGGGGTGGTTAGAGATAATTGTAGCAAACACATTATTTATTTATTGTAAAGATATTATATTTATTTTCACAGCTCTGACTAATCCTCGTATTATAATCATGACCCAACTTTATGTGTTTGGGGACGCCCTTTTCAAGGGCAGTTCCGCACTAATAAAATAACCTACCATAACACAAGGAATATTAATAAAACTTGTTTGCAGTTTCAGGTGTGCTGTCAAAATGTATACAGATATAATAGTTGTCCATGGGAGAATCCTTTTAGGGCTGCAAGGGATTGTATTTACAGTACCTTATGGCGCGTTTCCACTACACGGCCTCGCTCGGCCTCGCTCGGTATGGCTTCGTTAGGACTGGCTCACTTTATGGCGCATTTCCATTACAGTTTAGGAACTGGGGTAGTATCTATAGTAACGCAGTGTAGGCGGAGCCGTGACGTCATCTTCAATGAGAACCCCAGAAAAACAACACAGCCGTTAGCTGTTAGCACTCAGAGCTCACAGCTCCTCATAT
The DNA here is from genome assembly GCF_902827165.1 of Trematomus bernacchii. Taxonomy (NCBI): domain Eukaryota; kingdom Metazoa; phylum Chordata; class Actinopteri; order Perciformes; family Nototheniidae; genus Trematomus; species Trematomus bernacchii. Next base: position 10,853,247 of record NW_022987313.1, on the reverse strand, counting down.
ATGTTCAGAAACTAGACAAAAGTTAAACAAGTACAAACCACAGACTGCCTGTGTCATGGCGAATACAGTCGCTGCTTTATTTATGTCTGTATAGGCCGTTGTTGTGAGTGTGGACGGTCGGAGCATATACTGCGTTAGCTTAGCCAATCTCCATTTAGAAAACACGCATTTTAAAAGGTTTTTCGCCTGCCGTCTGTCTGCAGACTTGTCAAAGCATTAATTCATGGTTTTTACTAACCGGTATCAGTATGTTGTTACTTCGGCATCATTTTGAAACGTGTATTACAATTAAATCACGGTCAAATATGTCCATCTTGTTGTAGTTGTAGCCCCCTTGCCAGCGATTCTCTCTCTAGTTTAGCATACTCAGCCCGACTCAGCCTCGTTGTCTCTGGCCCTAGACCCATGATTTTATGAGGCCAGAAAAACTGTGAATTAGGACCCGCCGGCCGGTACTAGGCCAAGTGGAAACGCAACCAAAAACGGGCCGCTGACGTCACAGCCCTCTTAAACCGTGCTCCGCGCTGTAGTGGAAACGCGCCATTAGTTTGCCACTGGGGTATATAATTTCTTTATTTTCACAGCTCTGACAGCTGGGCACTGTAGGTTCGAGGTTAAGGCCGCTACACAGCCACCTGAGACCAAAGAACGCGTACCGAAGGCGTCCCGACTTTTACGTCAGCTACGTCGCCTGCGTCGGCTACGCCGCCCGCCTACAAACACACCGCAAATACTTCAGTCGACGAGTGGCAATAACTGTCCTTACCAGCAGGCAGCGGTAGTATGAACAGCCAATCAGAGTGATTGCTTGGGCCGACTTTCTCTGACGTTGAATCGGCCGCGGGTGTTACGATATCCGATAGGACCCAAACGCAGGACACGGCAGAGTGTTGGAAAAAGGTTTATTGTGAGGTGGAGGAGCGTGGAGAGTAATCCTGTAGGAATGAAGACTGGTGAGTGTGGAGAGTAATCCGGTTGGAATGATGACTGGTGGCGGCAGGTGATGGTAACAAGGCGGCTGGATAGTGATCCTGGAGCATAAGAGAAACAGATGAGAAAAGTATTCCGTGTACAGAGAAATAGTTTTAAATCGGCTAAGAAGGCTGAGAGTTACCACTGGGGATTAAACAACGATCTGGCGCTGACATGTTGTGGAGCCTCCGCTGATATACCATTAGTAAATGGCTGAATGGGAATCAGGTGTGTAACGCTGATTGCACCAGGTGGAGATTTGCAGCAGGTGGAGATTGAGCCGGGAGCCAGGAGTGACAGCCACCACGCCCACACAGACAGGGAAAGGGAACACACACTCACAAGGGAGGTGGCTGAAGAGTAGAGCCACCACAGTACCCCCCTCTTAAGGGACGCCTCCAGGCGGTCTACCAGGTCTACCAGGTCTACCAGGGTTATCCCGGTGGAAGTCCCGAACCAGGGACGCGCCCACGATGTTTCGCCGGGGAACCCAAGACCTCTCCTCTGGACCATAGCCCTCCCAATCCACAAAATATTGGAATCCCCTTCCACGGCGACGAACGTCCAACAATCGCCTGACGGTGTAGGTTGGGTGATCATTGATGATGCGGGGGGGTGGGGGAACACTCACTGGAGGAGACAAGGGGCTGCTGGCAACAGGTTTTAACAGAGAAACATGAAATGTCGGATGAACCTTCATGTGTGGGGGAAGCTTGAGTTTTACTGCAGATGGGTTGATAACTGAGTCGATGATGAAGGGGCCGACATAACGTGGCGTGAGTTTCTTCGACTCTGTCTTGAGTGGGAGATCTTTGGAGGAAAGCCAAACACTCTGACCTGGTAAGTAGTTGGGAGCCGGGGTCCTGTGGCGGTCTGCGATGAGGCAGTTGCGGGCAGCGGAGCGGAGCAGGGCGGCTCGGGTATCCCTCCACACCTTATGACAGCGACGAAGGTGGGTCTCAACGGAAGGAACAGCAACCTCCTCTTCCTGGGATGGAAACAGGGGTGGTTGGAAACCCATGGCACAATGAAAGGGTGAAATACCTGTGGCTGCATTTGGCAGGGAGTTGTGGGCATATTCGATCCATGGCAGATGTGGGCACCATGACGAAGGGTTCCTGAAAGCCACACAGCGAAGAGCCGCCCCCAGATCCTGGTTGGCCCGTTCCGTTTGCCCGTTCGTCTGAGGATGATATCCAGATGACAGGCTCACTGATGCTCCCAGAGCCTGACAGAAGGCTTTCCAAACGTGGGAAATGAACTGGGGACCCCGGTCAGAGACGATGTCGGTGGGAATCCCATGGAGTCGAACAACATGATTGACCAGAAGATCTGCAGTCTCTCGGGCTGTGGGAAGCTTGGGAAGAGCAACAAAGTGTACCATCTTGGAAAATCTGTCCACAATAGTTAGGATGATGGTATTTCCTTGTGACAGTGGAAGTCCAGTGACAAAATCCAAGGCCACATGCGACCAAGGACGCCTAGGTACCGGCAGCGGCCGAAGCAGGCCAGAGGGAGATTGGTGGGAGGACTTGGCGCGGGCACATACTGTACAGGCAGCAACAAAGGCCCTGGTGTCTTGAGCCATGGAAGGCCACCAGAACCGTTGTTTTAGAATAAACAGTGTGCGATGGACACCAGGATGACAGGAGAGACGGGAGGCGTGTGCCCACTGCAGGACCTTGGAGCGAACAGGGGTAGGCACAAAAAGACTATTAGCTGGGCAGTTACCTGGGTTAGGTTGCGCCCGCTGAGCCTCCTTAACCAATGACTCAATCTCCCAGGTAACAGCCGCCACCACGCAGGAGGCAGGCAGGATAGTGTCTGGATTGGCAGCTGGTCCTTCGGAAGCGAACTGGCGAGAGAGAGCGTCCGGCTTGAGGTTCCGTGACCCTGGACGGTAGGTAAGGGTGAATGAGAAGCGGCCGAAATACAGGGCCCATCGAGCCTGACGAGAGTTAAGGCGCTTGGCAGATTGGATGTACGCCAAGTTTTTGTGGTCTGTCCATACAATAAAAGGGAGCTCGGCTCCCTCCAGCCAGTGCCTCCACTCCTCTAGGGCAAGTTTGACAGCCAGCAGCTCTCTGTTACCCACGTCATAGTTCTTCTCAGCTGGAGTGAGGCGGCGAGAGAAAAATGCACATGGATGTAATTTTTGGTCTCGTTCCGAGCGCTGGGAAAGAACTGCCCCTACCCCGGTGTTGGAGGCATCGACCTCCACCACAAACTGGCGAGAGGAATCAGGGTGGATGAGCACAGGGGCAGTGGTGAAAAGTCTCTTTAGCTCCGAGAAGGCTGCATCGCACTCTGGAGTCCAGAAAAAACCAGTTGTAGGGGAAGTGAGTCTGGTTAAAGGGCCCGCCACTCTGCTGTAGTCTCTGATGAAGCGCCGATAAAAATTGGCGAAACCAAGAAACTGTTGAAGCAGTTTAACTGAGGTTGGTTTGGGCCACCCCGCCACCGCTTGGATCTTCTCAGGGTCGGTCCTAATCTTTCCTTCCTCAACGATGTAGCCCAGGAATGAGACTGTGTTGACATGGAATTCGCATTTCTCCGCCTTCACAAAGAGTCTGTTTTCAAGGAGTCTCTGCAGCACCTGCCTGACATGGATAATGTGCTCCTCCTTGTTACGGGAGAAAATGAGAATGTCATCCAAGTAGACAAAGACTGACCGGTTGAGGAGGTCACGGAGTACATCGTTCACCATTGACTGAAAAACTGCTGGGGCATTCGTCAGTCCAAAAGGCATCACCAGATACTCAAAGTGACCGAGTGGTGTGTTAAAGGCAGTCTTCCACTCGTCCCCTTCACGGATTCTGACGAGGTGGTAGGCATTGCGGAGGTCCAGTTTGGAAAAGATGGTGGCTTCCTGGAGGGGTTCAAAGGCGGAGTTAATGAGGGGTAATGGATATTTGTTTTTTATAGTGATGGCATTGAGACCCCTGTAATCAATGCAGGGCCGCAGTGAGCGGTCCTTCTTGGACACGAAGAAGAACCCAGCACCGACCGGGGAGGAGGATGGGCGGATGACACCAGCAGCCAGGGAGTCATGGATGTAACTCTCCATGGATTTTCTCTCAGGGCGAGACAGGTTGAACAGACGTGAGGAAGGCAGAGGGGCCCCGGGAAGGAGGTCAATGGGACAGTCGTAGGGTCGATGAGGAGGAAGAGAAAGAGCTCGCTGTTTACTGAACACCTCTCCTAGGCTATGATATTCCATGGGGACAGATAACAGGTCAGGCGGCTCGATCTTGGGTGGTGGAGCGGCGGCCTCTGCTGGCGGTAGGGCAGACTGCAGGCATGAGGATAAACAAAAACAACTCCAACTAATGATTTTGCCAGTTATCCAATCAATCTGGGGGTTGTGTGTTCTTAACCAGGGATGACCCAACACTATGGGAGCATGAGGTGAGGAAATAAGGTGAAACTGAATAAACTCACGATGGTTTCCAGACAGAATGAGGTTTACTGGCTTGGTGCGGTGAGTGACTTGGGCCAGGAATTGTCCATTAAGAGCATTGGCATTAAGAGGTGAATCCAACACTTCGCAGGGAATTCCTGCCTGAGCTGCGATGTCAATGTCCAAAAAATTCTCGTCTGCTCCCGAGTCCACTAAGGCGAGCAGGGGTAGTGACTGTTGGTTGCAGCAAAGAACGGCTTCTAGCTGCGTTCTGGGTCGGGGGTTGAGAGAGGAGGAAGGGCTCGCCAGAATCCCCACAGCTACTGACGAGCCTGACCTTTTGGCAGATTAGGACAGGAGGAAACTAGATGACTGGTTTGGCTGCAATAAACACATTCCCCAGCCTGGATCCTTCTAGCCCGCTCAGATGGTGAGAGGTGGGCCCTTCCCACTTGCATGGGCTCATCTTCGGGGGGTGAAACCGAGAAAGGAGTCGGAAAGGATCTGGAGATTGGGGCAGTGGCAGTGCCAATTCGGGGATCAAGTGAGGAGTAGCTGGGATTGGGGTGACGGCTATTCCTATCCCTGCGTCTCTCTCTGAGGCGATTATCAATCTTGATAGCTGTGGCAATTAAATTATCCAAGCTAACTGGATCATCCCTAGCAGCTAGCTCGTCTTTAATTGCTTCGTTCAGCCCTTGAAGAAAAACATCTTGCAATGACTCGTTATTCCAGCCTGAGTCAGCAGCAACTGTTCTAAACTCAACTGAAAATTCGGCTACACTACGGGAGCCCTGCCGGAGAGAAAGAAGGCGCCTAGAAGCGTCCCTCCCCCGTACCGGGTGATCAAAAACTTTTTTCATTTCGGAAATGAAAGTATCAAATGATGAGCAAATGTGTGGCTGGCTCTCCCTAACGGCTGTAGCCCAATCTAGAGCACTCCCCCTCAACAGACTCATTACATATGCTACCCTAGCCCCATCTGTGTGATAAGTACTAGGCTGCTGCTCAAAGACTAACGAACACTGGAACAAAAAGGCTCTACAAATACCCAAATCTCCAGCGTATCGCTCCGGTGTAGGAATAACAGCCTCTCGTAGCTGATGGAGAGGTGCGGCAGGAGCGGGGGGAGGAGCTGTCGGCTGTGCAGCGGGCTGCGGGGGAGAAAACTGGGAGGTGAGCAGTTCCACTTGTGTGCCGATCCTTTGCACGTTAGTGGAGAGGTTCCGGAGAGTCTCCACAACCTCACGGAGAACCACGTCGTGATGCCCCACGAGAGCACCTTGATTGGCCAGGGCTTGGCTGAGTTCGTCCGCAGTCTTGGACTGGTGGCCTGTGTCCGCTGAGTCCATACTGGCCAGATCGTTCTGTTACGATATCCGATAGGACCCAAACGCAGGACACGGCAGAGTGTTGGAAAAAGGTTTATTGTGAGGTGGAGGAGCGTGGAGAGTAATCCTGTAGGAATGAAGACTGGTGAGTGTGGAGAGTAATCCGGTTGGAATGATGACTGGTGGCGGCAGGTGATGGTAACAAGGCGGCTGGATAGTGATCCTGGAGCATAAGAGAAACAGATGAGAAAAGTATTCCGTGTACAGAGAAATAGTTTTAAATCGGCTAAGAAGGCTGAGAGTTACCACTGGGGATTAAACAACGATCTGGCGCTGACATGTTGTGGAGCCTCCGCTGATATACCATTAGTAAATGGCTGAATGGGAATCAGGTGTGTAACGCTGATTGCACCAGGTGGAGATTTGCAGCAGGTGGAGATTGAGCCGGGAGCCAGGAGTGACAGCCACCACGCCCACACAGACAGGGAAAGGGAACACACACTCACAAGGGAGGTGGCTGAAGAGTAGAGCCACCACAGTGGGAGGTGTGAAAAGGTGCCGTAAAGAGACGACGGTGCGGGACACACCAACCTGAATGCCCGACTGCCTCTGACGGCCAAAATCGGGTTGGTGTGTAGCCAGCTTAACTCAAACAGGTGTACTAAGGCAGGCGTAGGAATTGGGGCACTGAGACCACGGCCTCCCCGGTGTGCATCTAGCCATTTCCAGTCAACTGTCTATTTCAATGATCTATCTGTGTTGTCTTTTCACTAGATGTATTGATGAAATAAAGAACATTTATATTAACTCTTGTTTAAGAGGAAGCATGTCAGCCTGAAATGTCAGCTAACAAAACAAGCAGTCCTACACTTTTAAAAAGCATAAAAAAGCTCTGTTAACTTGAATAAGTGCTGTACATCACACTGGTGCTCTGTCTACAGTTCACCCTGAGGTCCCCCCTGACCTCTCCCTGGACACGCCCCTGCTAGTAGGGACCCCCTCACGGACGCCTGGAGGTCCTGGACCAGGGTTTGGGAACCCCTTTATCAGCCCGTCGTCCCTGCACCTCCTCAGCAGTGAGCACAGCCTCGCTTGAAGGGGGAGGAGCAGGCTGCGAGGCGCTGCTCCGTGTTGGTGTTTGTTGTGTGCGAGGGAGGCAGCACTGTGGGGAGAGCGACACAATGTGAACGACTGACTGGCCTGCCTCCACGCATCTTGGGCAATGCTTTAACTTTCCCTCCGAAAACGCAGCTGAATGGTGAATATTTCCGGTGATTTGTGGCCGTGTGTCGCTGTGAGACACCGGGACATATGGCTGTGAGGTCGCTTCGTGCTGTGCGCAAAGACTCGCTCAGGATGCTGGAGCTCGTCTGAGAGCACCCCGCCGAGCCGTCTTTCTCTGGATTTTTCCCTTTTTTTTTTTTTTTAAACGTAGCTCTCAATCGTTGACTCCTTCTTTATCCTTAAACTTCTAAAGATGTCGTTCTTAATCTTGTTCTCGCCTCGCAACAAACCTGGATAACGAAAGGAGTAGCTACGTGACAACACCCAGCACGACGACCAGCGGTACTTTCCTTCGGTGAGCAGCGCTTCAGCTGCGGCTTCAGCGGGCAGAGAGACGATGTGAAGCCGCGGTGTGTAGTGTCATTTGGAAAAGCACATTAAACATTTTATTTTAGCCCCTCTTAAGGTGGGAGAGTCGAGTTAAACAAGTGAGGGGGTTTAGTTATGTCGGCGGAGTGTTTGGCCAACAAGCTAGCTTTTAATTGTAAAGTTGGTGCTAACATTAACTAACCAGTCATTTCATTAACTTGCTAGCTGTGTTAGCATAGCAACACTTTAGATTGATTTGCTATGAAATGCTAACATGTTGCCTGCTAACAGGGCGCTTTAAGCTAAGTTATGAGGGAGCGGCATGTGAAGTTATTGCTAAGTAAGCTAACGTTACATTAGCTAAACTTGCTGTACCGACTCTGTGTGTAGCTTCACATCGGTGGTGAAAAGTAACTGAGTACATTTTCTCAAGCGTCGTACTTAAACAGTAACAGTGTATGAGTAGCACTTACAGTTACTGCTTACTTTATACATAAAAAAAAACACATGATATGCTGATATGGTATAATGCAGTACTGTACTACTTATACTACTTATCTTCACAGTGGTCCACATTGACCAACCACAACACTCAAATTAACTTACATGTTAAAAAAAACCAAGATAAAAAATAACAACCATAATAAGTTCCATTCTGCAAAACGAGTTATTTTTTACTTTTTGTGCTTTTAGTACATTTTGATGCTTATACTTGTACTTAAGTAACATTTTGAATCAGGACTTTTACTTGTAATGTAGTATTTTAAGACCATATTACTTTTCCTTAAGCAAAGGATCCGAGTACTTTAAACACTGCTACACATCACTTGAGGTTAAATGAGTCTTACACATCAGATGTGGTGTAAGTGTTAGACACACACTGCTATAGATGTTGGTAAGTTATGATTAAAAACAGGAAGTGGGAATTGTCACTTCATCCACCCCTATTCACCCCAGGCCTCTGTCTGATAATTTGTGACCTTAGCATGTACACTGAACTGGTTTATTTTCTCCACAGAGGCACATCTGCCCCGGGATTTATTCAGCTGTGGAGATTTGAATCAGCAATTGATGCATCTCGGGGTGTCTGAGTCCATGAGAGAGTGCGAGTACAGCCAAATAAGCACTCGCTGCTCCACGCCAATGGAGACCCCGTACAAGAAAAGGACCCCAAAGAGGAGGAAGTGGGAGTCTTTCCCAGGTCGGAATAAGTTTTACTGCAATGGGAGGCTTATGATGGCCAAGCAGACAGGGGTGTTCTACCTCACCCTTGTACTCATTCTAGTGACTTGTGGACTTTTCTTCACTTTTGAGTAAGTATTGTTGAAGAATATGTTCAGACATCCTGTGCTCCCATCTGCTATTTACATGTGCACGTTGACATTGTGGATTAGGGATTTCATTTCACAGGCTCAGCTGTCAGAGGAAAAAGTTTGGGTCAGTTATGTCATTCACATCACTCTGGAGCGGGTTTATTTCCCATGATCTCTCCAGGGCTCAGGGAGATGCCAGAACAAACTGGTTGGGGATTAGGCAGAGACGTCTCTGTTTTAAGAATTCATATATAATATAGTAATATAAAGTAGCCAGGGGCTGTTGCTGATGGGTACTAGTCTGTGGTGTGGATTTCCTTTTTTAATATCCTACACTTTACACCCGCCCTTACATTGTGTTTTTCTCTCCAAAAAGGCTCAAGCAGTCTTCTGTTCTATATTAACTGGATCTGTGAATATGGAAATGGGCAAATCTTTGTAAATATCACAATTGGATCTGAAATCGATTCATGATTCAACTCCAAGGAGTGCTTTTTTAAAGATGTACTCCATTCAGCTGTTTTCATATAAAGACTGTGGTGAGTAGAAGTATAGAGTTGTTATTTTTAAATAAGTACAACTTATTGATATAATGTTAACGCAAAAAGGCAAACCTAAGACAAAAAGTACGATTTATTCATGCAAACATTTCAAAAAAATCATTGTACACAACATAGCACTGTTACTGGTATTTTGGGTTAGATTTGAACAAATGATCAAATAATGCTTGACACAACTTTGACTTGGCGTTAGGGTTCCTGTCTACCAAATACTTTTTGGAAGTTGTATATCAATTCAGCATCTGATAAGATAAGAATCATGATTCTTTCATCATTAGTATTTTCCTCCCATCCCTAACATATCATTGTTGTCTTGGCATGCTGGCCGTGCAGTTAGTCCCGTTAGTAGAAAGTCTTGTCTTACGACCACCGTTGGCAGCATTAACTTTGTCCCCGAGCCAGATTTTGAGAAGTTGCTGGGCTGCTTTACTGAAGATAACTCGGATGTCCAGGAATGAAAGTATATTGTTGGGTAATTTGATCTTTATAGTGACAACATGGTAATTTAGAAGAGGGTCACTCTACACTTTTTGTTTCTCATCGATATCAAATCAGTCACCTGTGACATATGGAGTAAACACACAGTGTCAGTCTGTCGATGTGTGCCGTTTGCACTCTGTTAATCACAGCCCCACCATCCCCAGAGGAGCCCTCTGTCTTTTCCTCACTGGTAAAACTTCCTGTAATCAACAGACAGAATGTTCTTCACCACACTGTCTCTTCATGCCCTTTATCTCCACCTCACTCAGGATGTCCCAGATTGGCCCACTGTGAGGTGCAGCGTGTAGAGACTGACATGAGCCGCACCATGAGAGAGAGAGTGTTGTCTCTGCTCATTAATCCTGAGTAATCACTCTGTGTCATCTATCATCTTAAGAAACCCCATCTATACTGGATAAGAATCCTGCTCCATCATGAGATTTGTTGCTCAATCGACAGTCTTTATCAGGCTAAAGTGCTTCAGAGCCAGGGAAAGCTTAACAGGCAAAATATGTGCTGTGGTTGATGGCTGCTGTTCAGTATCTGGACTGTAAAGATAGCCAATACTTAATGATCCAGGAGTAAATCAAATAGTATGCACAGAAGCACTTTTGTAAACAAAAGCATTCCTTATTGTGATGTTTGTGTGCAAAAACACAGTGCCCTCATGAGGGAGGGGAGGGGGTGATATGTACATTTCATATCACAATCATCCTGACTAAAGACTTGCAATGTCATCAGAGTAATCATCCATATGAACATCAAAATATACTGGGGAAAAAAACAAAAACAACCTTCAATAAGGTAATCCCATTGAATAAATGAAGGATTCAAAATGTACATTTGGAGTCGGTTCCTTACATGTTAATTCCTGTATTATTTTTAAATAAGGCTCTATTTTTTACTTCTCTCCGAGGATAGCCACACATTTTAAGTCACTCGTGATGCCATGATTTGATTTTTAATTAGTTATTGCTAAAACAATATGTGGTAATGAATCCATTCAATGACGGAAAAAGAATCCCAATAATGTTGATAATCAGCATTGTTTCTACTTAAACAAAAACAAGAAGCATTCTTTGGTTTCAGATCCTCCGAAATGAGGAACTTCTGCTTTTTTTCCTTGTGAATTAAATATCCTTTGGATTGTTAGTCTGTCAAAAGCACACTTAGAGATTCTTTGTCTTATTCCAAACCAGCACCAGTTTGTGTGACATTCTCCACAGACACACTCCTACATGTCTATCAGCAGTGACCTCTGGACCACTTCATCTTTCAATATATCGTCACCTCAGCACAGATACAGACATAACCCATGACCAAAGGGCAGACAGCAGGACAGAGTGCATCTCAGGCTAAATCTTCCAACCCACTTTGCTATTGAACAGTTGACATATTGTGATAGTGGGAAATGTACTGCAGTGTCTATTTGAACCTGGATGTTCCCCAGCACCCACACGGAGGATGCCAGATGCTTCCTGATGATACCTCCTCCCTCCCAGATGAATATCCGACACTGTGTCCCGTCAACAGAGCTGGGCCCACTGCACTGTTTGTTGAGACTACAGGGGACACAAAGCCACTTTTCAGCTTAGCCCTGTTCAACTGTCCGTGCCCTGAGGCTGACCGAGTCCTCCTGGCTCTCCTCTCCCCCCCACCCACCCCTCTATACTCCCATCAGCTGAAAGGAGACATTTATCAGACAGGGCGATAGTCAGCAGACCTGCACATTAGCTTCTGTTGTCATTAACTGTAATGCATTTCGATTAGATGTGTTTTTCTTACCCTCCAGTTGTCAGCGTAGTAGAGTACAGCTCCTCACTCTGTTTGTGAGGGCTTCTACTGTCTGTTGAATTGCCTTTGCATCTTATTATGGTATTTCAAATTAGGCTGTGGTGTGATGAACTCTGGTCCATAGCGGTTTTAGAGGTGGCACTCTGATCTGTGCAGCAGGAGTCAACAGATGGCCAGTATTCAGGGATGGAGACGGGCACAGAGATGTCGTTTCTACATCTCCATGTTTCCTTGAGATTGTTTTCTTGGTCTGTCTGAGGGGGCTCAGACATGCACAATAAACTCTGTTAGTGGCCGGCAGACTTAGCCCTGTTTATTATTCTGATGCTGGATCCCCGCAGACGTCCATGCGTGCTGTTGTTGCACATGTTGCCTGGTCTCCCTTATGTCTTGTGAAAGTTCAGCCAGATGTTTGAACAGTGTGGTCTTCTGATATGCTGTGTTGTTTGATGTGATTTCAAGAACCAAACATTTGAGCAGAGAGAAATTATAACTTTTCTCAGTTACAGTTGAACAGCCTCTTAAATGTCAAGGTTTGCTTATTTTCTTTGTCACATTTGACTTGACTGTCTGTCACACAACAGGAAAAGTACTTTTAAGCGTCATTGTCACCCTGAAGACCTGTTGCTCATATCATTTGATTAAAAAACACAAACATTAAAGTCTGTTGTCAGGAGATCAGGGCAGCACTTACACTGTCTCAGTGTAACAAGAATAGGTGAGGCTTTGATTAAATCTGCATGTTTAGCCACATCTTATGTCCTTTTGTAAAGCTGCCTTGGAGTGAGTGGTGCCTGAAAGGCTTAATTCAGGGTTAAAGTCTTCCTCTGCACAGATCACAACAACATTGCTCAGCATCCATCCATGTTTATTTTCAAAAATAATATATCTGCTGGTAAATAATTGTTTAAAAACATTTTACTCGCATCAAGGTTTTTAAAAATACTCACATTTTTCCACAAAAAAGGTTTTCATTTAAATCTAAAGCTTTTAAAAGCAACTGCAAAGAATACTTTAATTAAAACTGATTTATTAGAAGCTGTGAAACCCACTTGTTCTGGCTGTTGGGGGATTGATTAGAAGAAAGCCTGACTCATTTCAGAAAAACTGGAACTGGCAGGTGGCTGCTACAGAGATCCCCTCATAATAGCCATCAAATACTTTAACTCTTAAAGAAGACTGACAGGTTCCCACTTTGCAAACTAGCATCCACTTAACATTAGGGCTGTACCCGAATATTCGTTCGTTGGAGTACTATTCGGGTTTCAATTTCGTTATTCGTATTTTTCGTTTTTTTTGGGAGCCACGCTGCACTGCGGCTGCCAAATTGAATTGATTGAAATCTCCAATATCAACGTAAGAGCTTGTGCCTCTTCGGGGGGTGCTAACACTTAACCATAAACTTTATCGTTTAATTTCTCCGTCTTTATAATCGTAGATATGACTTTTCTCCGTTAATCTCCGTCACGTTGTTTCCATAGCAACATCAACTTCCTGTCAACAGCGCTAACTCTCCTTCGAAATAAAAGCATGTCCATAAAAAATAGGAAGCCTTGCCAAATTACACTTAAGACATATACAACTGCAACGAAAGTAACAAACACAATGCAATATCCTTTTCAATTTCAAAGAACACAAATTGGGTTACATTAACAAATAACTATAAAACAACAATACTGTAGAATAACAAAATGAATGCCGTGAATAAACCGAAATACACATGTTGAAGCGGTTCACTGCTGATTACTATACACCCCCCCCCCCATATTTCTAGAGATGCTTGATGAGTGATCCACTTAAAGTGTTCACTCTGTACCCACTGCTTTGATGAATATGTACTTGTTTTATAAGTCAAGCCTCTTTAATGACTGAATGTGTTGGGTGCTCTCTGCTCACTCCCTTTTTGCACCTGACTAATTCCCATCTGCTTTTGTCCTAGTCATTATTCTGAAAGGACAGAGATAATACCTGAATGTGTGCATTCTATAAAAACCTCCTGAATACATGATTAAGATCAACTAAAAGCCAAGACATTTAAACATTAACAAAAACTGAGGATCTTAATTTCACCAGCTCGTTTAAATCGACACAATAACATACCTGTCTAAATAAATGTAAACGTGTATTTGTGCCGGTTCAACAACTACCATGATGATCATTCCACAAAATGCTGTCTGATCTTTTCTTTAAGTATTTTGTAGAGCCACCCTTTGCAGCAGCAGGTAATCCTGACAGATCAGATGAGTTTAAGGTATATAAATAAACCATTTCCCCCCCCACAACTTTAATAAAGTGTCCACTTAAGAACACTCTTAATGTAGGCAAAGGTTTAATTTATTTAGCGGTCGTCTTTAGTCATTTCTATTAAATAGAAAGAAAACCCTCTTTTTTTATTACCCAGGGCTTTGTATTTCTGCTTCACTCATAGTATAACTCAACACCCGCGAGAAAGCATGCCATATTTCTGCTGTCCTCTTGTTACATATTTAATGTGGTGAAACCTTTGAAGTGGTGACTCTTTCTTTGTTGTCCAATTTTTAGTTCTGCACAGTTCCACAGAAGAATTGTAAATGTGTTTTCTACATGCTGGGGCAACATAAGTCAGCTTTTGGAGAGTCACAAGGCGAACTATTGCGGAAGAGTCTTTGTCCACATCATTTGAACAGTCACACCCATGGTAGACGCGGTTACCCAAGACAAGAAAAAACATTCCTCTCAAACCGAGCTGTCAAATAAGAATTTAGAGTAGTGTACCATTCCTGATTTAGTCCCACTCGATACACTCCATTGAGTCAAAGAAACCACAACATAAAAACACGAAATGCTCTGATTTGTTGTTTAATATACTCCTTTTTCACCATAACAATGACTAACCATACTTGACTCTTTAATCACATAAATCAGCCAGCCAGATCTAGGTCATTTTGAAGCGAATGTGTTTTGGATGCAAATGTAATTCCTCCCAGGACATTTTGCGACAGACGTTATTGCCGCTGTCTGTTTTGCTGTAGAATCAAGTGGCAGATCTGTCACCTAGGCTCATTGAAACCAGAAATCATGCCCAGCTGTTTTGCTTTTAGTAGTGCGATTCCTCTCCCTGACTAGCTCCGAGCCTTCACTCGACCCAGCAGCCTCTGGTCTGTCACACAGCTGTCCTGTGCTCGCTCATCCACTCCCTGTGCTGGGACTAACTGAGGGTATGGCACATGTTGGAAGAGGGTTCTCAAATGCACTAGTGACAGCTGTTTGAAAGGTGGTTGGAAATCTTTATTGCATGAAGTCGTCTGGGCAAAATGTGTAACCGTTTGCAAAAGCATGTCATGTTCAGTTGTTTCATTGACAAATGACTTGCCCTACAGCTAAGCGGAGGTTCATGTTCTGCCCTTGCTTGCCATCCAAAGCAATCAAAATGTAATAAAAGGCAAAGCTGACAAAGCCTTGTATCCATGCAGCCAAGATGAGTAATGAGGCTTTAGAGTGAAAGGCCACAAAGCCAAGTGCTTCAAATGCATTTTTATCACAATGTTAAGCACTTTTTAAACACGTTCACGTATTTGAATGCTGCTGCAGCACTGTTGAGTTATATCTCTCGGTAATCCATATCTCTTCTCAAACAAGTACTGAGGAGAATTGCGGGCCCAGATGCTGTGTATGTTGGAGGATGGTTGATCTATGTGTGACAGATGGTTTTCTGCAAATCACAGCATATTGATTGCCTTCCACGCTGTATGGCTGAGGAACAAAGTGAAAGGTTTATCCCAGGTGACTCTGAAAGGACAGTAAACAGCGCAGCGAGCTTCATGGCAGCATCAAGCAGAGATGAAAGTCCCCCGAGCTTAACTCCCAGCTGAGTTTTGAAAAACTGCTTGGCATCATAAGAGGATTTAGTGGGAAATGTGATAACCATAATCTGGATTAGATTATTGTTGAGATTAGTGCACCCTCTGTGAGGCTAATGAGTAGGGAAATCTCGGAAGACCCTTTGAGGTTTACCTTTTGTAATCTGTAGATATGCTGAGTATGTTCCACACAAAGGGTTAACTAACTACTGTACCATCGTTAAGCAGGGTGCCAGGACTAGCAGCTTTTATGTTTGATTGACATTTGTGTCATAAAACATGTCTCCGTCATATTTGTTGGCTTATGCATATTGGCTTTATTTAAATATGTCCATGCTGAACATTGATTGACTTTGCCATGCCTCCTCCATTTCCTGTTTGATCATTTAAATGCTTCCTGCTCCGAGTGAAACAACATTTTAATGGACATTGGCTGAGGGGTTGCCCACCTGTATTTGTTCAATCTTTAACCTTTGGTTTAAGTAAAATGGCAAATGGCTCTTAGGCTTTAGAGCAGAGACTCCATGTTCATGTATAACAATTTATTTGATATATTGTTTTTATTGGATTATGCCTGGATCTTACTTTTTAAACATCACATATTATGGTAAAAATTGACTTTCGGCTTAACTGTGCTGGGCATCGTCACTTATTTCCTTAATCAATTTGAATCTGATTCACAAGTCCCGATTTGACTATGGATATTTCAGTTACAACACCGTTTTAGATTGGACGTGAAAGAGATAATAATAATACAATTAATGCTGTAAATTGTACAAGGAACCCTGGTGCATTATTATTAAATATTCATGCTTACATTAAGAATCATGCTGAAAGATACATTAAAGTACTAGTGTGTTAACATAAGTACGGGCTCTTATCTGCATCCGACATCATTCAAAATGAATGAACGGAAAGCTAAACATGTTTTTTGAAGGGTACATGATGACCTGGCCAATTTGATGAGCCTTTAAAGCAATTGTATTAAATCCTAATGGAGACAATATATCCTTGTTTTAATGACTACATTAGTTTGTATATAATATTATGTTTAAAACAAGCTGTATTCTTTTAATTATGAAAATCTCTTATTCACATTTTACACTGAAAACTATGGGAACCATGGGACTCAACACCAAGTGCATTATATCATTTGATCTGCTTACTTTTCTGTAGGGATGTCCCGATCACCTTTTTTTGCTCCCGATCCGATTCCGATCATTTGATTTTGACAATCTGCCGATACCGATTTTTCCCGATCCGATCTTTATGCAATGCATTAAGAGGAAAAAAAAGGTAACAGATAACGGCTGGTCATCCAACGCGATGAATTCAGCTATCTTGGCTGTTATTTTTTTGGCCTTTTCACTGTTCTGGGGTAGTTTCTCTTTCCTTTTAAAAGTCTCTGAAAGTGTCGGTTGTTTCAGTGCCGTTACCCGAGTGGCCGCTGTGTACTCGTCGTGTTGTTGTTGGTGGTGTTTGTATTAGATTGGTCATGTTGAACGTAGCTCTGTTCTTTCCACCACGCGGAACCTCCGCCTTGCAAACATTGCATCTGGCTGTTACACTGCCTTCGCTTTCAATTTTATAATACTTCCAAACTCCTGACATTTTCTCTGTCCCGACTCCCGAGGCACCAGCTGAACGTAGCCTCTTGTTAGCTTACTGCTGCTATTAGACACTGCGCCCACTCTGTTGCCAGATTTGAGAGAAATAAGCAACCAGGTCTTTGAAAACAAGCCCAAAAGAAGCAACACATACATGATGTTGTGTAATTTTAAACCAAAACTAAGGCCTCAGGATGACTTTAAGACGTGAACATGGTCATTTTTGTTTTGTAACATTAAATAAAATGTATAAAAATATTTTATAAAAAAAAAAAAAAAAGAATTCCGATCCCCGATTTTTTTCTCCCGATCCCCGATCACGTGAAAATCACGTGATCGGCTCCGATCCCCGATCACGTGATCGGATCGGGACATCCCTACTTTTCTGTGCATCAGGCTTCTTTGTGTCACTACCAAGTGTTTCTGTTTTTAATTGAGTATTTTTTTATTGATTAATTATGAAGTAAGCTCTCAATCGCCTAAGACCTTGGCTTACAGTCAATGTTCAGAAAATGTACTTTTTCCAAATTATCATAGCTCACATCTTCAGCTTTATTTACTAACAAGACTATTTTGGTTCACAATTAGCTCCAGGGATTTAGTATTACCTTATAAATGTGTTTACACTTGCTTTATATAATTCCTAACCCATGTTGTAGCCCACAGTTACTTTCCTGAAAACAAAGAACTGTTAACCTATGCTAAGACCAATAGACCTCAGTAAGACTCCTGTACCAGTCCTCAACTCTGATACCTTCTGCATTACAATGCCACCATTTCAGAATTAATCCTACGATTCAAATTCAGCCTCCACCCTCGTCAACCAAATTGTTTGTTGAGACATTTCAAATGATTATAAAGACTGACAGCATGCTGTGTCGATCTTGTTCATCGTCTTATTTTCTCTTCTTGGAGGCTTCAGCAGCAGTCGTGTAGCTGTTTCCACGGCAACCACATTCCCTTTTTCGAAATGTATCATGTCTGATATTAGATACCGTTCGTCTCCATAGCAACAAAGCCCCTAAAGCCCCAGTTAAACATAAGATTTAGTCACTAAAAGGAAAATAACGACTTACCTTTGATACTGTCCAGTTCCTTGTCCATATCCGCTCGTCTCCTAAAAGAAAAAAGGGATGCTGGGATTGCTTGTTGTCACCACCATTCATGTTTGGTGGATGATCAAAATTGATTCCTGGAGGACTGCAGTCTTTAGTGGGATCTTAAACAAGGCATGATGTTCCCTACACCTGCAGTGTGTCCATTCATCTCTATTGATTCATATCTAGAAGAGGTTTTCGTCTGTCGTCCCTGTTTAATAGCTTCAGTGTTTAATCTGTCACTTTGTCACACATGACTGCCTTTCCATTATGTTCCTGAGGTCCGACACATTGACACGAGGCTTTGAGGACGGAAGCAGCGTTTTTTGCTGCTCTCTGTCATCTCCATCACCACTTGCCAGATGACACGTTTTGAAATACAATGTTTTCACGGAAGAGAGCACAAATCTTCACGTTCTAGTTTTCCCTCCAGAAAGCGGGAACATGCAGCTCATTCACGCTCTTCCACGGATATGTAGCTCTAAATATCCCTTTGCATTATTTGGATATATAAATGGGGGGGCTTGATGTCCTCATTGGTTTCTTAGAAATTCTTGAAATCTTGGCATTGGGTTAATTGTTACAAATGCAGCACCCTCACTCAAGTCCTGCCAAGCCTTTTACAACGGCAGTGATTTACCATCAGCACCTCTTGGTGGATTCATTTTTGTGATGTGTGACCAATCAGACAAAATAGAGGACCGATTGAAAGGACGGATGAATAGATGTCGGGTAATGACATCAGGCTTTCAAATGTTCGGCCTTTGTGTGGCAGATGCAGAAAGACAGCGCCAAGCAGCATACTAAACCCTTATGCTCTAAACTTTTATTGGTTCAATTCAAATGTATATATGATATTCAGATATTTTGACCATCAGAAACTCATCATTGTCATAAAATGTCCTAGACTTCAATGTGGATTGTGTGTTCAACTGGCAGCAGTGTAGGATGTTTACTATATAATGATGAGGATTTATTTTTCATGCACTTAACAGCCCAGACAGGAAACAAAGAACTGAGTTATTTCCCTGCAAGCCCGTAGTCGTCATCTCTTTTCAGCATTTCTTAAGAATTGTCCTCTCAGCGCTATGGTCAGAAATCTGCTGCCATTCTCTAGTTATTTGCTCACTTTCTGACAGCCGAAGTAAAGTGGTCGTTCGGAAAACATATGTTTCTCCTTTTGCAGTAAAGCAAGAAGGCACAGTTTGTTATTTTGGTTTTACTCGCTCTTTGCAGGGTTTACGGCCACCGCTTGTTGCTCATTTTGCTTTTTGAGCAGTTTTGAACAAATCTGTTATGAAACACTAAAGCCTTATGTATGTTGTTTGTCTAACATACATTACCTGAAACATTTCAGTTGCAACAGTGATATGAAGAGTTATAGTAAGACATAATATATCCTTACCTGATAATCATGTTGGCCGTAAGGTATGGACTTGGAAGCAAAGGAATACGTGCAAATTGGACATACAGTGTTTGCAGTCAAAGTATTGTGATCTGCAGGAGCCGCAGAGCTGCTTTTTATCTCAACAATGACAGCCAGATTTGGAAGATTATAAGCAGAAGGATGGTCTGTAGCACGGCCTCAGACAGAGATTTAAATGTACCCTGTATCAGATTAAAATCAGGACACAGTTCTGGATAATGTGTCTCCTCCCAGCCTGGGTCAGAAGACTGAGAATCACTAAATCACAGAGGGCTGTAAAATGGTTGCCCTGTTAGCAAGTGTCTGACATTAGTTGTGTATATTGTACATTGACACAGTCGGTGTCCAGCACAATGACCTTGTAAACCTCCAGGCCAGCTTTTGACTGGAGAAATGTTTGTGTCGCACAGTCTTGTCCTGCCTGCAGCTCCCTGCTGATGTCCCAGACTACCCAGCGCTGTTTGCTTAGCTCAGTCTCACTCCAGATGTGAGAAGCAGCAGGACTGGCCAGAGTCCACTTGGATGGGATAATAGCATGAGTTATAGGGGGTTTGTTTGTCACAGCTTAAACACTCCTCAACAGCACAAGTACTCTATACGTCTGACTCAATATACTTTTTTTAATTAAAAAAGTGAACTGGCTTACTTATCCTCCTAGAGCTAGCTGTATCTTTAAATCACCTAACAATATAGTGTAATGCCAGCCCATCATGTTTATGAAGTAAGAAACTTCTGGTGGTCTTTGCTTGGATCTCGTATGTTGGCTGACCTTGTCCTTTGCCTGAAGGTCAGTCATCTCCAGCAGTTCAGGTAGCGGCAGGCAGCGTGAGCATATGATGCTGAAACACCAATTAGCAGAGATCAGCAAATCTGAGCACATGCTCTAGGTGCGTTTTACAACCTTCTCCTTATCATTGATGGAATCCAACATGGCAAGCCTAAATATAGTCTGGCTTGGTTTATCAGAATAACTGCTGTTGGCATAGATCAGCGGATGTAACTGCCCTCCCAAGGTGTTGCCATCTGAGGCGGGTTAGATAGTGCGATAGTGAAATGATGTGGTAAATGGTGTGACAACTCATACTGCTTGATACATTTTTAGAAGGGGTTTAGGGCTCGACATTAACGACTGCCCGATGGCCCGGGGCAATCTAGTATTTAGCTCGGGCAATGAAGCCTCACCTGCTGGTTGCCCGATCGGGCAATCTATTATGGCAATTGTGGAGACGTGTCGGTGCCTGACAGCGGTCAAATCGGTTGGAAAACGATGAAAAAGTTGCCAAAAGTCGGTCAACCCGTCTTTCTTCATGGACGTCGCCCAGAGTTCCCGTTAGAATATTTTTTCGCCGGTCAACATGTCCGTTAAAGTTGAAATCTTCCGGACAAAAGTAGAAAAGTGCCGGTCAAAGGTCTTCTTTGTTATTTATTGAGCTTTAAAACAAATTGATATGATTCGATATTAAAAAAACTAATTATAGTAGATGAACTACATTATTCAAAAGTGTACAGTAACTTACAATAACACGGGAATAATAAACGGAGCGCTCTCCCCCTCTCCTGACACCCCGCCAGTATCATGCAGCTCGCGGATCCAGTAATGAGTGACCCGACAGTAAAACTAAACATATCTATAACTAGTTTAGGTAGTTTGAGAGGTAATTAAAATAGCTACGTGTGATATTCTAACCTAAAGTGTGTGTTTTGTTCCGCTCACCGCTGCATGTGATCATGCAGAGCTGCGTGTCGACCATAGGTGTCGACTCGTCAGCAGCAGCTGATCTCTCTATCCCGTCAGATTAGACTTCACTCGCGTTTATGTCCATATCGATCAGATCTAGCTAGTTCTAGCTAATGATATGACTACCTGCTTATTAAAAGACACCTAAACAATAAGCGTCGCTATGCAACCGGGTGAGGCCACAAAGTATAGCGCAGCATTATGCATTTGTTTACATGCCCACCGGAACCCCGAGGCATTACCAACAGATCAACGCACAATCAACCCATACAGTCTCCCAGACTAACAGTAGATAACATTACAAACATTTTTAACAGGGGCCATAATAGTGTAAATAATGTTTGTTTTCTTTGGCCACAATGGTGCACCGCAGTCGCTTATTATAGCTATCAGTGTCACTTTGAGAGTCATCAGTTTGTTTATGATATGTATCATCCTTTTCCCCGCATTGATTTTTAAATGGCAGTCAATCATGCAGTGCAGACTTATGCACTTAGTGAATGGCGTTTATACCGATCCCACCAACCAGCTCCAACTTTCTTTCCTATCCATCTATCTGCCATGAAAAGTTTTTTTTTTTTTCAGAAACAACAATAGAAACAATTTATACTTAGAGTTGTGATAAAACAAGTACGTTCTGCATGTGCTCAATATTTCAAGAATTTAGTGTATGAACAAGAGCCTTTATGTAAACACTGTTGTGTACCTTGGCTCAACTCGCGGTACGATTTAGCATTCCTTCACCGTCCCTAAGAACATGTGGTAACCGCATGTTCATTTAGCTTCTCTTGTGTGGAATGGCTCCTCCTTGCTGACCAAAGGCCCGATCCAATAGACCAGGCGGAGACTAACAAATGAAATGGGCTTCGGCAGCCTGTGCCCCGCCTCTGTGGGACTGAATGTGATTACTGTAATAACCACCTACATCGTTGGACATTTAATGGGATTAGCCTAAACTAAATTGTCTCAATAGAGCAGATTACAACACGGGGGACTTATGCGTGTGCCCGTCTGTATATCCACTTGCCGTGAATTAAGCAACAAGTCGCTGGTTTTAACATTTCCTGAACTTCAAGGCGTGTAGAGTTCAGGTCACTGTTTTGTACAGGCTCATTGTGAACACATATGATGTTAAGAAGAGCAGATATTCTTGCCACTGGGACCATCAGCTGATTTTGGTCTAGTAATCTTCCTGAGACCCTGCTATTTCAGGATTTTATGACTTAGCTAAGCATTACTGCGTAGACAGAACCCTGTGTTTAATGACGACTATTTGCTCATTTTCTTTCTCTCTGCTCTTCTTCCTGTGCTTCCAGTTGTCCGTTCCTGGCGCTGGAGCTGACTCCAGTCATCCCAGTCATAGGAGGTGTGCTGTTTATGTTTGTGTTGGGGACACTTCTCAGAACCAGCTTCAGTGACCCAGGGGTGCTGCCCAGGGCCACCCCGGACGAAGCAGCTGACTTGGAGAGGCAAATAGGTAAGACTCTACATTTAAATATTATATATATAATATATAGCAAGTATGTATGTGTGTGTATATATATATATATATATATATATATATATATATATATATATATATATATATAGAAAATGGGCCTGAAAACCCATTGTGGATGTGGTAAGACTCTACATTTAAATATTATATATATAATATATAGCAAGTATGTATGTGTGTATATATATATATATATATATATATATATATATATATATATATATATATATATATATATATATATATATATATATATAAAATGGGCCTGAAAACCCATTGTGGATGTTTGGGTTCTTTGCATCAGCATTTTCCTGTTCTCCTGTCTTCTCTCTATAACTCTACTCTCTGATCATCCATATGTATTCTTTACCAACTGGTGTATCTCCAGTCTCTTCCTCCCTGTCTAAACCTGCAGTTACTTTTTTATTTTAGATTCTGTATTTGTCTTTGAATAAGCCTCCATGAATTATACAAATCTACAGGAGCTTGTGTTTGCCTTTACACCTGCAATAAAGACAGCCAGGCCATCTTGCTCATGTCTGGAGTTTGTCTGTGTATCCAGAGAATGGGAATAAATCTTCCACTGATTTGACTAGAACCCTGCATGTAGGTTATATCCCCCACCTTCTTCAAGGGTCCACATGATGTATTTCCTGACTCGTAGGTTTTGTCCGGATCACTTCGGAATCTAATTTGTGATCTAAAAGGTAAAAGTGTTGGTACATTAGAAACCACTTGATATGGTGTAACTGAATTACCAGCATCACAGCACTGAGTCAGCTGACATCAGGGTTTACTCTGTTCATAGGATTCATAGCTGCCTTACTCTTTAAATGTAATTACGTCATAAAAAGATAATTCAATAATCTATTTTAAGTGAAACGCCTCAATGCAAGAAACCCAGTATCTGGATGTAGCCTCCGTTCAGCTGATTGATTTATTACCAATGCGATTGTGTAACTAGTGAACCATTACGAAAGTTCTCAGATGGCCAATCAAGACTTTTTTTCTTTTTGCTCTAAACACACATATGGAGAGAAGAGAATGGAGATGTGTTGCCTTCAGCATCAGAGTTAAAGGTGGGGTAGGTAAGTTTGAGAAACCGGCTCGAGATACACTTTTTGTTGTATTCCATGGAATGCTCTTAACATCCCGATAGCAATGAATATCTTAAGTGCTTTGACAAAAAATCCATAACAAAATGTCATCTCTGGAAGCCGTAGTACTGTAAAAAGCACCACCAATCATTTTAGCCGGCCTGGCTAAAATAACTGGATGGCCTACCTGCCTGTCAGCCTTCCATCTGTGCACAAACTTATCTCGTGCCCTCATTGGTCATGTGCGCGTTCGTGTGTGTTGGAGGAGGGGCTCTGTAAGGAAGTGGCAGACTTTTTCCGGCTGTGTATTTTCAAATTCTAGCGCACTCGAGCTGGTTTCTCCAAGTATTATAATTTAGTTGTGAAGTCTTTTTGAATTTTAAATTTGGAGCTATTGAAGTGCTTGCTACTGAATTAATCATAGCAAAAGTTCAGGACCACGATATGAAAGCAGTGAAGACAAATGTACCTGTTCAAAATGTGTATGAGGTCACTGCATAAAAGCAACTACCAGCCATAATAGATGATGCTACAAGTGCAATACTCTGGTGAGAGTATAGTACGCTACATAAAGCCTCTTCCAGAGGAGGCAAGGAGACAATGAAGGGCACATTCGACTGGAACTGGCCCTGGAAATGATGTCAGTTTAGTAACTTGATTCATCAGTCTTCAGAAGTGCCCTGCTGCCCTGTAGCTTAATGGATTATCATCAATTTACTCAAAGGCTTAACTTTTTAAACCCTCCTTTTAAAGTTTTGTTCTTTATTTTGGAAAGTGAAGCTTCTATTTCTCTGTGATGTTCCTTTCCGTGCTTCAGGCCATCGGGGCCTCATTAAACAAACTCCGGACTGTCTTAATTAATCTCATTAGGAGACTTAAAAGCCTTTGGAGGGAAGGTAAAGTACAGAGAGCTCAGAGCAGTGGGCCGAAACGGCACTGTGCAAACGTACCATGCTATATTGGCAAGCATCTTTTTTTTCAGAGGATAAACAAATTAAGAGCTGGAGACATAAACAATGTTGACCTAAATACCACACTCTGCCACCCTCTCTGCCATCCCTTCCTCCCAATTGGCTTCGGTGCTCTGCGTTTCCATGCACAGCAATCGGCTGTTTCTCGACCAGGATCTATTGTTCAGACACACACTGTTGTCTTGTTGTTGTTGTTGGTTGCCTGAAGCTAAATCTGTGTGTTCACGGGTGGTGAAATGCTAGAACAGATTTCACTAAGGGGAATTAGTTGGTTCTTTATTGTAACATTTGTCTCCCTAGTTTAATGGCGGCCATGTGTGTTTGCAGGGCCTCGACACAGCTTTGCAATGGAGTCCAGGGACCCACTAACCCATGCATTCAGACAGAAATACAGATAGAAACAATTCAATTGGAGAATGGCCTTTAGTTGCGATGCCCTAAAGTATTTGTTGCCTTTCCCTGAAACATCCAAAGCCATCCCATGGCTGCCAGTAGACTAATAGACTGCTTTATTGTCGGTGCCATTACAGTTCCCATTATCTTCCATTTGAAAGAGCTTGGCTTGTAATGGCGTGATCGTTTTGTACACACACAAACATAAATACTTCAGGTGGTTTGTGTCCTTAATCTAGGAATATCAGAATTAGGCTACTGGTAATTGTTACTGCATTTTCGAAAAGTATGTAGACATGTTTTATTCCTAAAGTCGCTTATTGCTCTTTTTCTTTCTGTCGGTCTTTTTAAAGTAGTGTCTCTGCTTAACTGTCAGGACTCACTCCCGCATTTTCTTTCTCATTCGACTGAAACCTTCCTTTTCACTTCAGATTTTTCAACCAATTAGTTTTTATGTAAAGTTGGAGACACTGGCAATAAGGGAGCAGCTGACAGACTTAGTGAGCATCAGTAGCTTTTTCACATGTCAGTGCTGCAATAATGTAATGGCTCTTTACCACTTCAGGCTTTGTTTATTTTGTATGCCTCTTCTGCATACGTTTTCTCTGTATTTGTGTTGCTTTTTGAATTAAAACAAGTTTGAGGCTGAGGTGAAGGCTCTTCAGGTTCCTTAAATACTTGAGCCACCAGTAGACTAAGATGTTTTGCATTTCACCATTAGCCTCATAAATACATGATGATGTTTTCAAGGCTCAAGTTCAACACTGCTCCTATTGATCTGTTGACTAAACATCAGGGGACATGATATCTGTACATCAAGGTCTCTCGTGCTCCCTTCACTTTAGGAGTAAAAGCTAATGGCTAAGCCTCCACTGTCATCATTTCAAACAGATAGCTCTATAGTCTGCCAAATCTCTGTGGAAATGAGGTTAGAGTGGGTGATCTCAAGCACAGCCTACTGTAAACAATATAAAATACGGCATGTTTGCATCATATACTATACTATATAAAACATAGTATGGTATCTTTCTCAGTAGCTTGCCAATCCTAATGCTGCAGAAATACTGTTTGCACCTGAAAAGGGCTGGGGAAAAGAGTGTGGGTTCAGGAAAGCTAGCGCAGCTTGTTGTTTATCTCTGCTTGAGATGGAGACAAGGGTTGATTTCTCTTCAGTGTGCTGCATTTTGATGCCCAATATGTCAGGATTAGACAGGCTGGCATCAATTCAGCTACCGCACACGCCAAATCCAAAATGCTCTCTGAAGCATTAATCGGAGTGAGAGATGGTCCGAGCTGCCTGTTTCCTTCCTTCCACCTAATATGGTCCAAGATGGCTGGTGAATGTCAAGGCAGCCACTTGGTTTTTCCAAAGCTGCCAGCCAGCCCCGAGGCCAGCAGAGGGAAGAGATTTTGGAGGCTTAGAGCTCAAGCTGCTGCAGGAAGAATGTGCACATCAGAGGATGCAATGACATTTAGGCATTTCCTGACTGAAGGAGCTGTCAATATGGAGTGGTTGAAGGTGGGGACTTGTGCTTCATTTTTTCTGTATATATTTTTGTGTATGTTCCCCAAACCTGAAGCTTCTGTAGACAAAGTATTATACTATAGCACAGGATTTACCCAGGTATGTGCAGAATGGTAGTCTTTTATTTTCCTTGGGGCTGGGAGTGCGACCCACTGCTTTGTTTTGGCACCAATTCACTGCTGGTAGTGTACCCTGGCTACTTCAACTCTAAAAATTGTGTAGTGTGTGATTGGCTGCTTGTGGAAGCTTTAAAAGCCAGACACGCTGTTGCTATTGCCATCAGATATACGCATTGTGTTTGGATTATACACTTTTTAGACTCTTTAAAAGTCCTAGTGGCGATGTATAAGCTGTTATTAGAGCAATATGGGGAAATGAAATGTGATTTTTCATACCAAGTTGCATAGCAAACATATTAAGTTTTAACCAGGTATTGGCAAATCTCAGACATTTATTTGTCTTTTTGTTATTAAAGTGTTCCTATACCTTATCCTTTAATTGGCAAAGCAAATCATTAAACCTGCATCATCATTTGAGTTGCATCCTGTTTTAATTATGTGTTTTATATTTGTTGTTATTTATAGTTTGTTGTGAAATCTTTTGTTGGGACTGCTTTTGTCAGTGTGCTTGCCAGAATCTTAATTGAGATGCCAAACTCTAATACACAGCCATCACCAGAGAGACGAACACAAGCCATTCAAATGAGGTCTATCCTAATCACATTAGCTTCAGCTTCCTCTCCCTGTGGCCATAGGACGCTGCAAACATGCTTGTCGGAGTTTAGCACCTTGTTGGTTTGTTGTAGCTTTCTGTGCCTGGAGGCAAATGTGAGACTGAATCATGAATACATAAACGTTTACTGTTATTAGGAGTTGATGTCTTCAACATCACAAGACGTAAGGGGTGGCTTCTTATTTCCTTGGCGTTTGTATAACCTAAATGCTGACCATTGTTCTGTAAAATGCCACTAAACATCAAAAAGATGGCACCAATTTGAATTTATGGTCAAAGATGGTGCAGTCCACTCGATTGTATTGATTCTTACATCCTGTTGGCCTCCAAACCTAGAAATTTAAAACACTTAAATATATCAGCCAGAATGCAAAGATGTGGTTTTGCACAGTGCTGGTGAGTATCAGAGGTGCAGTCCCTTTAACTCGACTGACAGCCCCTTTTGCCCTTGCTAAGACGATATACCGCATGCCTGTTTGACATAGTGCTGAGAAGTTGGCCCTGTTGCAGTAAATAATGAATTAATACCTTGCTTTGAATGACAGTCCAGTCATAAATCACGCTGGTACTGAAATCGCTGCTGTGACTCTCTTTCTCCCTCGTCTCCCCTCAGTCTCCCCTAGGTCACATTCATGTTTGACTTCATTGTTATTCAATTGGCTGATTAGGAAATAGGTGTGCAGTCAGTTGAAAGAGGCTCTAAAACTAAGCCACTTGACATCTCAACTTTTACATTTGTGAATAGATTGTATATGGACCTCAGCTTATCCTCTTATTTTTGCATGTCTGCAAGGCTGGAATAGTTTAGCGGACATTACTATTGAATAATTAAAACTAGCCAAACATCAAGCAAGTGCAAAAGCAGAAGCGATGGCAAGCCAGTGGATTTACTTATGGCGCATTTCCACTACACGGCCTCGCTCGGCCTCGCTCGGTATGGCTAGGCCTCGTTAGGACTGGCTCACTTTATGGCGCATTTCCAGTTTAGGAACTGGGGTAGTATCTATAGTAACGCAGTGTAGGCGGAGCCGTGACGTCATCTTCAATGAGAACCCCAGAAAAACAACACAGCCGTTAGCTGTTAGCACTCAGAGCTCACAGCTCCTCATATCTGTTCAGAAACTAGACAAAAGTTAAACAAGTACAAACCACAGACTGCCTGTGTCATGGCGAATACAGTCGCTGCTTTATTTATGTCTGTATAGGCCGTTGTTGTGAGTGTGGACGGTCGGAGCATATACTGCGTTCGCTTAGCCGATCTCCATTTAGACAACACGCATTTTAAAAGGTTTTTCGCCTGCCGTCTGTCTGCAGACTTGTCAAAGCATTAATTCATGGTTTTTACTAACCGGTATCAGTATGTTGTTACTATGTTGTTAATTACAATTAAATCACGGTCAAATATGTCCACCTTGTTGTAGTTGTAGCCCCCTTGCCAGCGATTCTCTCTCTAGTTTAGCATACTCAGCCCGACTCAGCCTCGTTGTCTCTGGCCCTAGACCCACGATTTTATGAGGCCAGAAAAACTGTGAATTCGGACCCGCCGGCCGGTACTAGGCCAAGTGGAAACGCAACCAAAAACGGGCCGCTGACGTCACAGCCCTCTTAAACCGTGCTCCGCGCTGTAGTGGAAACGCGCCATTACTAGACTGAAGAGGCCGCTGAACCTGGATCTGTTTCCCTCTCAACTGGCTCTTGTTCTGGCACGACAGACACCTGCCAGCATTCCCCTGATCCAAAGTGACTCAGTGTGAGCACAGACAAGGCACCATTTTTTTTATGTAACAAACATAATGTTGCTTTAATTTCAACGTGCAAGTAAATGTGCCAGGTGTGGCTTGTGTTCATTAATGGATAACTTTTATCTTGGGCTTCCTTACTGAAGTGAAGCTTTCATCATTTAACATCTGCTTGCCAACCCCCCCCCAAACATCCAGGACAGAGTTGTGTAACATAGTCGTATGTTTATCCACACCTTATACAACGTGAAGCCTCTCCTACACCTACCAATCATGTGTGCTGTAAAGAGTCATTTCCCACTCTTTAGGGTGCCTTGGGCAAAATAAGTCTCTTTCCTATCAGTATTCCCTCACTCTTAGGTTTTCCCCAGTGACATGGACAGGAAAGAGATGGAGGCAAATAGAATCAGTGGTTGACGGAGCTGCTGGATGTACAGGAATAGTCACTCTAGATCTATTTTATTGGAGACGATGAAAACAAACATGTTGTGGAGTAATTACATTGGCCTGGGTTGACCCAATATGCTGATTATTCACTCTCTTGCCTTATCCATTATGCCTGCATTAAGCCATCTTTCTTAATCCCAAACAAACACCTTTTAGTTTAATGCACTTCAATGACACTGTGCAGGAAAGCTAACACTGTACACAGGATCAGATAAGGTCACAGTAAAGACTACCACATGACCAGTAATGCCTTTTAGTCATCATTTTCTTTGAATTATCTTTGTCTATTCGCCTTTGCAGCAGCTGTTTTGTGCTTCTGTGCTCTCTGCTGACATATTCTGGGCTCTTCCAATACCTGACCATGCCCTCACCTGTCATCCTTCACTCAGACAGACCCACCTCACTGATCCAGACTATTGAACCCATTCCTCATGGTCTTTGCCAAGGCCTTTGTCAGTTCAGCTCGCAGTGACACAATCTGAAGTGGGGGACAATTAACCAAAGATTGCGTACAGCGGAGAGATGTTGAGCATTTTAATTTCATGTGCTCAGTTTTTTTCAAACAAAGGAGCACGAAAGAAAATGGTGTCGTGTTATATATTTTATGAATAATGTCTGGATAAGCTTTGTGTGAGTAATATGTCCTTACAGCTGCCGAAGTGTGCAGTTCAGCTATGTGTTCATTTCACTTTGTTTTGTGTTTTGGTCTTTTTATCTGCCCTCAAGGTCAGTGGTGGCTGTTGGGTACGCCTCATACATAACACTGTGTTGAGGTTATTGGCAAAGCTCACAGAAACAGAAACAGTCCCAGTAGTCGTAGAAATGTTTGGTCGGCCCACACTATTGCTGCTGTGTTCTGGCCACATTCTAAATGATGCTCCAAATACCAGGTTTTCAGAGAAACCAATCAGAAATGTTATGTTCCTCTGAAAAATCACTGGCACTATTCAAATGGCTTCCAACAAACGTATAGTTTTTTAAATCCTCGGAAGTATATGTTCAAGGCTGACCATTCTGTGACGCTTCTCGATGAGTCGTGTTTGAATAGCTTTAACTTGAAAAGGATTCACTCCACTGCGTGCCAGGTGTTACTTTTCTTGGCTTGTTTCAGAGCAAGGTCAGATAGGAAACTCCTCTTCAGTGTATTTCCAGAGCCAAAGTGTTCTGTTCAGATAAATCCACTACAAGCAACACTTGTTGAAGGTTAATAAAATCCAGTTAAGGATGTTTTTGTATCACTTGATGAAGTCAATTACCTGCTCAAAACACAGCATGGTGCATTTAAAAAAAAAAAAACTGATCTGATTTACTTTACATGTAAATAAAACAATAGCAGACAAACTAGTGGTTGTTTTGAGCTGTAACCACTTTTCCCACACAGTTCTTTACCACTTCCCCTCATGCCTTACTCTATACACTAGCAGGGCAATGCACTCAACATTACAATTACCATCCACATACATTTGTCAGTGAAGAGATATAACCTATTGTGGAACGATGTATTTATATGCAATTTTGAATTATACTCTTGTGTTAGACTAAATAATCCCTTGAAAAAAATGCTTATCAAGTTGACCAGTGATTAGCACCCATTTCACCATCAGATAATCTTTAGAAGTTAGAGTGACATGAATACAATTCGGAGTGGTTTAAAGGTTGTCCTTCATGGCTTACATACAATTAATATGACTCTCACTTTAGAGATTAGAACCACACTAAGCAAGACTACGAGATAAGAAGCACCGGTGAAAGAAACGGAGCCGACAGGTAGTGATATATTGACCATTTAATTGCAGCAGTTAACCCAGCATTCACACTCGGCAAAACACCCTGAAATAAAAGCCGCTGGTTATTTTTTGCAGCACGTTTTGGACATTATTTTTCTGTTATTTATTAAGGTGAATAAAAAGCACTGCTGTATAAGCCACGTGTAAATAGGGAAATCTGATAAATTGATTGCAGGGGGTTTTTCTTGCTCTGCTTTTGACTTGGCTTTTGGGTTTTCATTAATATGCAAATTCAATATATGCAAACAAAAGTATACAACTGGTTCGGTTACCAGATTAAACGCATTTTGTCACCCATCATGTTGAGAATGGTTCGGTTTAGAAAACTCACCTTTAACTTTCCACTGTGGCTTTCAAGAGACTTCACAGGGCCATATCTCAGTGTTTGTGAAACCCTCTCTCTAACACCAGCATCAGATACTGTTTGATGCTGAACCACACTCTTTTGGTGTTTAGAAAAAGATGGTCTTTCTATTTAAAATCCTGTATAATATTGGAGTAGATACGTTTTTTTATTTTACTAGACTTTCTCATATTGTGTTCAAACTGTTTTTGTCTAGTCAGCTGTATTGAAATTGTTGCTCGTCTGAACAGAACTAGCTTGTGTCTCTCTGGTTTTAGTCCTACATCTTAGCAGGCGGGTGGAGGTCAGTTATTCTGTATGTCACCTATTATCATATGTTCTACTATCTGTGACTGTGCAGTTTCACTCCTCCACATACAAGCAGGATATCAGTTATTTTATTTTTTAGTATTTATTTCTGAACATCTAACACCTACCACAGGTTAGCTGACATTTAATCCTTGTATAGCTTTTTGCATGAGGGTGTTAGTGGGTATTGAGTAGGGTGTCGTGATACCAGAAAAGTATTAGTCAATACCAGTAGCAGTAAAAGGTCATTATTCTCGATCGATACCATGGTTAAAAGAAACGACAACAATAGATCCCATTTACATGAATCGGAATACCTTTATTAGTCCCACAGAGGGGAAATGTACATTGTTACAGCAGAAAAGAGCCAAAGACAGCTTGCATAAAAAAGTATTAAAGATAACAAAATTATAATAAAAAAAAGTTACACAATTTACAAAATACACATCCTGTTCTGAGGATTTAGCAGCCGGGTATATATTGCACAGTTATTAACGGCATATATGTATATTGCACATATTGCACAAATACCTTTACCCAATTATAATGTTTACAGTATAGAGCTTTAACACACCATGATGCATCTCTATGGACCATATCAGCTGAGGTTAACAAGCTTTAATTGATTTCAACACCGATTTGTTGTTTGCCGTGCACAATTATCAGGGATAAAATGGGGTGCGTCCATAACCTAACGTTGGCTGGCAGCGACCTAGCATAGAAGAATCCCTTCTTGTGACAGCCTTAGTACCGAGTGTGTCTGTATTAGGGATGGGAATGATTAATCGAATATTCGAATATTTGAAATTCTTCATGTATTGAATAGCTGCATTCTGCAAAAAAAATTCCTCAAAAATATTTTTTTTATAGGATATGTACATATCGGTTAACCGTTTTTTTGGGGGTTGAATATTCATTTGCCTTCAAATTCCCATCCCTAGTCTGTATCCATTACATCACCTCCTAGTTTACTTCCTGGCCTTATATTGTTGAAGCTTGAAGCTCTTTGGCTAGGTCTATCTCTCTGAGAGATTTCCCTCTAGACACTGATGTAAGGCTAAGTTTTGGATGGCAGTGAACAAATGGTTTTGTTCAGCAGTAAAGCTACTTTTGACACCCCCCACTCACACACTACTTTAGCGCAGGCATCTTGAACCAGTGTACTGAATGTTGAAGGACTGGCTGAGTTGTACTTAAGGTGTGACCACAGTTGATTAACAGGATTGTGTGTGGACATACTGGTATTTAGAGTCAATAATTTAAGGATTGACTATAAGTTGACGGCTGTTCATGCAACGTTAGTCCAACTGAATTTGATATAGATGTAACTAGCAATGGCATTTTGTTTTTGCAGCAATTATTTTTGACTTCCTGTAGATTTTACTCTCAAATGGATAATATAGCTTCCAATTACTGTTAATTTAACATATTTGTTGGAATACTTTTTAATTCTACATTGCTTGAGAAGGAACCTACAGTTCAATGTTATGGCTCTTTATTTCAGCTGATAGAAGTTTATATGCCAAGATGTTTTACTTCGCTCTGAATACCAAAAACAATGGAACTTTTTCCTAGTATTTTAACACTGTTAGTTGGATTCTGCTTTGAAATGTGTACACCTCATGTGTTGTCTCCCTCAGTGGAGCCTGCAGAGAGGATACAGAGAGTTTATAGAATAGAATCAGAGCGATGAAACCCCTCTTTAATGGTCACACATGCAGAGCACACAGCACACACAGTGAAATTTGTTCTCTGCATTTAACCCATCCTAGTACCAGGAGTCTAGTACTAGGAGCAGTGGGCAGCTATTGTACTGCGCCCGGGGAGCTATGGGAGTGGGGGGGATGGGGGTTGTCCGGTGCCTTGCTCAAGGGCACCACGGCAGAGCCCAGAAGGTGAACTGGGACCTCTCCAAGTAGCAGTCCACACTCCATATTTAGGTCTGTTCTGGGACTTGAACCGGCGACCCTACGGCTCACAGTCCAAGCCCCTACTGACTGAGCCACTGCCGGAGAGAAGAAGGGAGAGTGCTCTGTAGCCATGGTCCACATTAGAGACAAATCCAATACAGCAGAACTGCATTTCCTCTGCTCTCCTTTAGAAATGTCAAACACCCACACAAGCCTCTCAGGCCCTATACACCCCCCTCCCCTCTATCAAACATATACCACTCTGTTAGCAATGCTACAGGCTTCTGTGTAAATGATCTTCCTACACACACTTTGTCCTACTGTCAGGGTGCGTGAGAGTGCTCAAAGCAGGCTGAGCAATAATAGGATGCAGCTTCTACCTTTTTTCCAAATCACTATCATTGCTCTCATCCTTACCGTTAAGCCTGGCATCACTGCTGTCTTACTCCACCAAGAGCCATTCAGAGGACTTAACCACCATTTTCTCTTTTTGTATGACAGTCTGAGGATTGTGGTGTTAAGTGCATGTTGAATTCTAGACTACCTGAACTACAAGTCTCTGTAGCAGCTGACTGTGACTCAGAAAAGAAGAGGTAGTGTTTTATCTGCAGCACAAAGGGTTGGTTCCGGTTAGCAAGTTTGACACTGTATTCGTATAGCTCATACAAAAGAGCTACAATGGTGGGGCCAATTAAATATAATGAGCCGTGTGGGTTGTCAGTGCTACTGTTATCATGACATGTGGCTTTTATCAGAGCTAAAGATAATTGCAGATCAGTAAAGATTTTGCTTCACCAAAGCCTGGTTGAGATTCATGAGTCTCGAGACAAATTAAAGCAGACAACCTGAACACACTGCACCTCGACAGTAAAATCCATAAAGACCTTTATTTATCTACACCTTTTTATCGTTCCTCAAGTGGCTGATTTTACAAATACCATTTGATTATGCTAAATAAATAATGATTCAAGCATGGAATTCTTTATAGATTGTTATTTTTTTAGAGTTTTGTAGGCAGACATGTATTCTAGCGAGACTGCATTACATTACAAATGTAAATTGCTAGCCATTAGTAGCTCGTGGCCTTTTAGTGTGCTGCTCTTCACTGTTTGGGCTGCATTATCCATGCAGTATGAAATGAAGGGGCAGCTGAGCAGTGCTACGCCTAATAAAGAGTAAAAGCATTATGAACTATAACATTGTTTATGGTTTAAATCCATTTTCAGTCATTCAGCATTCAGTAGGTTTTTCAAACGTAACCCTAAATTACAGTAATTGTTACTTACTTTATTTTCTAGCTTATCACCTGTAAGATTGGGTGATTTTCTTCGTGTGGTGTCCATGTTGGATTTCATACTGACACCTATCCTACTATCTTTAATTGCATTTAAGTCTTTAACGTCAACATGGCCTTGGCATATTCATAACACACCTGCATCATCAATGTCGCATGCAGAGTACTATACTGAAGTATGTGGCTAGAGTGAAACACTGTACAGTCATTTGCTTTATTCCTAAGATTCTCTTGTTTTTCTCCCTCTTTGCTCTTCCTAAGATGTGGCTAATGGCAGTACGGGCTACAGGCCTCCTCCCAGGACGAAGGAGGTGGTAATCAACGGCCAGACAGTCAAGCTGAAGTATTGCTTCACCTGCAAAATCTTCAGACCACCACGTGCCTCTCACTGCAGCCTCTGTGACAACTGTGTGGGTGAGTGAAAGTGATATTCACTGGCTGCGAGCTTGCATGCTTGGCTGAGATGCTTGGCACCCTTTCCGTCACTGCATTTGTACTGCATTTGTTTAGAGAACTTACTAGAACAAGTGCAGACCATTTTACCATTATTACAATATACTAAACTAGGCTTTACTATAGGGATCTGCTTCTTCAGAGGAACGTACTTTGTAACTAAAGAACATGGTGCCGATAATGTCATTCTTTCACTCTTCCCCTTAAATTAAGATGTAATTGCAGGTCTTTGCATATAGTATTAAACATTTTATTATTAGAAGTCGATAGCTCTACTTAGAAAAACAAGTTTTGAGTAGCCTACTTCTTCTTCCACGGCCAATAGCAGCACTGTTAGTTAGAGAAAGGGGAAAAAGTAAAGAAAGACTGGCATACACCAGCCAAGAAGCAGACAATCACCAAGCCATAGTTATATCCAGTTAATGAAAACACCTCCTATCTATTGATGTGTATTAAAAATGGGTCCGTATAGATCTGATGAACAGATACACTGCTGCCTCACCCCCCCCCCCGCCCCAAACCTGCACATAAACATACATTTAAAATCCACACAATTCAGACAAGTCGGAAATATCGTGGTTAACCCGATTTAACAAAAACTGAGATGAGAACACAAGGCAAGACAAATGTTTAGTTTATGATGCAAATCCACCGGGAATATACAGTACATATGCTTGGAGGCATCCACATCCACACTGAGGAGAGGGAGGGAATAGTTACAAAGACAACAACAGAAAGAAAATGGCAACATAATAGCTGAGTTTTGCTGCTCTTCACAACCACATGCCCCATCTCTGGAGACAACGTGAAGAGCATAGAGGCAATGTATGAAAAGATACAGACACACAGGTCTGTATCTTTCTCATCAGGGGTTTTGTTCTCCTTCTCTGAATGTCTGTTCTCCTGTCAGAAGTGGGGCTGACAGAAAGCCAGGGAGAATAAGATGAGGAAGTAGTAAACACAGGAAACAAGATACAGATGTGGTAATCAGAGGCGGCAGATGCACGCTGGCAGGAAGGAAGACAGACTGGCAGCTGAACAAAAAGATGGGAGGGCAGTCATTTTACAAACAAAGAGTTTTTGTGCACATTTGAGGTGGGTTGTTAGATTCCAAGATGAAACTGGTAGAGCTCACTTTTTAATTTAAATCTTACTCGAACTCAAGACATCCTGCATTAAAACAGAGTAAAATAAACGAGTGACACGTATAAGCCGGTATAATTACAGCAACTGTCTTTTTAGACTTTTTCAGACCAATCATGGATACTGAACGGCGGGATAAAATGAATCCAAAATCCTTGGAGATGAGGTTTAAATAGTTTTTTTTGTGTTATGGAAGTTGAGAACCACAGATGGGAGGGAAATGAAGAAGGAGAAATAGACACACATAGTTGGACTATTGTCTCTTTTATAAAGACTTTTATCCCCTCAGCTCTCAAAGTTTTCTGGCCCTTTCCAAAGACTGTAAAGCAAGGGAAATCCTATTCATGTTTTTATTTTAACTTTGTGATAATCAGTAGCAACAAAAGAACTTGACACTTGCTCTTTACCTGGACATGTGGCTCACATTGGCAGTGAAAAAGTGGTACGAGTGCGTCCCCTGTCCCTTTACTTCTGTGTCTACCCCAGGGGCCATGTGCCAGGGGCCTATCAAGCTCTTAAATAAGTTAGCAGGCAGGATGGATAGGGCCTCCCTTTTGGAAGTGCAGCATAAGAATATGGTGGAGGCTCTTCCTTTTTAAAAGGGTTATCCCCGTGGGAGTGCTAGAAGAAGTTTATAAGAGTGCAGAATTATGACACACACATCTTCGCTTTGCCCTCCTCTTAGTTTCTCCTCACAGTATATACTGTATTAATGTCTTACATGGTCTCACTGTTGGTGTTTTGAATAGTTTTAATTTCGTCAGCTATTTTTTTTATTTAGTTTTAGTCTGAGTCCTGTGTTAAATTTCCTTTTTAGTTTTAGTCATATTTAGTCGCCTTCATCCTGTTTTTATTTAGTCAAGTTTTAGTCGACTAAAAGTCTGAGCATTTAGTTAGAAAACTCATTATTTTAGTCTACTTTTTGTCAATGAAAACTGTTGAGTCTTTTTTAGTCATCAGATTATAACATTTCAGTCAAACTAGTCCAAACCCAATAATTTGGGCCCTGTTGTTGCCATTTTATTTTCTGTTAAATAAGGTTAGTTAGACCATGAGTTAGACCCGAGTCTTCCTGACAGTTCATATTGTGCCGCTGCCCGGTGTAATTCAAATGTACCGCCGCGCGCAGCACAGACACACAGCTGCTGCCCAGCCGCAGCACCGGAAATGGAACTGCTGGGAGAAAAACTGACTATCAGAGATGTAACGTTATCTTTGATAATATTTCGTCTCCTCATTCTTCATCAACGAAAGTAAAGAGAGATTTTGGCATAGTTTTTATTTAGTAAACTACATTTTCGTCTCGTCACTTTTCGTCAACGATATTTCATGATGATTTCGTTACAGTTATTGTTTACTGCCGTCGGTGCCGTCTCGTTTTAGTCATGGGAAAAAAGGTCGTTGACGAACATATTTCGTCATAGTTTTAGTCAACGAAATGAACACTAGTTTTGAATTCCAGTTGTTGATAAATATTAGTGGTTGTGTGGGCAGAGGGTTGGGATTTTAGTGATTGATTTTTAGAGGGATTTAAGGTCTGTCTGCTGCTGCTTTTGCCCCTGATTTGCCTAATTAAAGACATTAGATGAAGATGTAATGGCACTCTTGGGGAAATATAGTGCTATGTAAGCAAACAATAAAATACAACAAAATAAAATTGGCCCATAATTAAGAATATATTAGATCATTATGAAACCTTTAGAGTTGCTTGTGCGAGCTTTTGGTTTTGCTTTGAAGCCATCACCGACGGGATGATGCTAATAAGCCTTCAGCTGACACACCTGTTATCCATTGGTTGTCTTTCTTAGCATGGTTGAAAATGAAACTCACAACAAACCTGCTTCTGTCATTTTTTAGAGTTGTTTTAGTCTTATATTTCTTGAAAATCATGGACTTATTCTTTAGAAATCCTATCATTGACACATGGAGATAAGCAGGGTAGTGGGCTAGTGCACTCATCATCAGATCAGGCGAACACCAGCTCCATCCCGCCCTGACCCCCCTCAATTGCTCCTGTGGGTATTGTCCACAGTATTGATGTATTACATATCTGATATATGAAATATGTAATATAAAGGGCTTTGAGCACTAAATACATTCATTATTATAAACACATACAGAAGAACATCTCCTAGGAGGGTTGGTCACTTAATATTTATCGCCATAGCTGCAGGCTGTGATAATCCCATTTGACCAGAGTTAGTTTTGTCCCCTTTCATCTCTTCGTCTCACAGTCACACCTCTACCAGGCTTTGATTAATGAAGACAAAAGCAGGTAATTTCACTTCACTAAACAAATAATGACTCTTAATTAATTAGTTAAGTAGCTACCGCCTTGCACAGCCAGTCGTCACTGTCAGAGATAGGATTGTGGACTGATTGAATAACAGCGCTCACAATAAGCCTTCGACGCTTTTACAATCAGTGAAAAGATAAGTGTGCTGGAGCTCTGTTTCTTTGATTGAAATACCATTAATTATCACCTGAAAGCATTTCAGATTACATTTATTTAATTCACTTCAGGTTGTATTCAAATACATATTTCAGGTACTTTGCAGCAAGTATTTCTAAATTCCAGACATTCATTTATTTACCTAAACAACTCGGATACATTCAGATGAAGAGGCTCCTCTGTTCAAACACAATAACAGCCTGTTCAGCTGCACAGTCTGTACCAAGGTGGCTGACAGCGCATCAGTGTCAACGTATCCCTCCCTGTCTGCCTGATCTTTATTGAAGGCAGTCTGAACAACACTTTTATTTGATCTTTTTTACTTCATTTTTGCTATTTCTAAATGTAGGTCTTACCGAAGACACGTTACCCTGCAAGTGCTCCTTTACCTACGTAACCTTGCAGAGTTTTCAGCCATACAGTCATGTTTGGCCTGTAACTTTTATTAGTTTGTGCAAACTGGCTATTTATATAAACTATGTGAAGAATGTGTATATTTTTGTGCCAAGACCCAGAGGGACACATCCTGATTTCCCACAGCTCCGTACTCATCGTTTGTGTTTACATGCACTGAAGTAAACCTGTTTCTATGTTGTTGTTTTTTTAAATGTCTCCCTAATGAGAAACCTGGTTTTATTAATTGGGCATTAAGGTTTTATGGATAACCCAGATTTTTAAGCCATATGTACATAAAACCGGTTTCTGGCAGGGTTCTGACTCAAGTGCATGTACATGACAAAGTCTTCAGACTGGAGAAATGTCACTGTTGGCAGTTCTTTGTAAAAAGGGAAAGACTTGTATGTGTGTGTTCTTGAATCCAAAATAAATGTTTCTTACCCTCCGTCCGTGTGTTTCTCTCTCCGTCCATGCAGAGCGTTTTGACCACCACTGTCCCTGGGTGGGGAACTGCGTGGGAAGGAGGAACTACCGTTTCTTCTACATGTTCATCCTCTCGCTCTCCTTCCTCACCATCTTCATCTTCTCCTTCGTCATCACACACATCATTTTGCGTAAGTTATCTGAGGGTAAGGGGTACAGGATATGTGCTGGTACAGACACACACACTCCTCCTGGCTCTGCTCTCGGTGTGTTACAAGCCAGCAGGTTGTAAGTGGGCGTTGTGAAAAGCTGCAGCTTTCTGGCTTTACCATCTTTCCAGCTGGGAGCAGGCGGTGGACTGTTGGGCTCCCCATCGTGTTGGTGTGTGTGTGCGCTTGTGTATCATAAATGATAGTCATTGGATCAATGTTGGACTGCTGATTAATCTTCTTTTAGTGTGTCTTTGATTGTAACCATGCTGTGTTCAGTCAGTTAGTGCTGTCAGATTTGGCTAAAACTACATTGCAGCAATTTCAATTGTTTATTTTTATATGTTTTTCCCATTGGGGCTCAGACCAAGTAACACATATCACAGTGACTACATAATCAGTTCTTGTTGTAAGATTACAGTAGACAGACAGTTCAGTTGAAGTGAAGGTAAATCCTACAGCCACATGCTATAATAGGCCTTCACTTAATTTTTGCTCTGTCCCCTGCCTCCTCCTTCATCTTCACACCAGAAGTAAAGTTGGCGGGCCGCTCTAAACGAACTACACCGTGGGTCGCATTATATCACGTGACCACAACTAAGTAGATGAGGTTTACTGTGTTTGGTGCCGTGATGTTTGATGTCACCAACAGCCTCTGTAGTCTCATTGGCCACTAGCTAGTGACTGTCTTTTTCTTCAAAATTAATAAAGGGGTTATTTATCATTGTAGTTTAGATAAAACAACATACTGACTAATTTACTGAATGTTTGACTTATTCCTGCAACAGTCTGTAGTGTTAGCAGGTGTGTGTGTGTGTGTGTGTAATGGCTAAATACATTGTAGTGGTCTAATGTAAACTCTGTCTCTCTCTCTCTCTTCACAGGCTCCCATCAAAACGGGTTTCTCAAAGCACTCAAAGATAGTCCTGCTAGATATCCTTTCACTTGGCCTTTTGGCATTTATGCTGGAATATGTGTGTGTGAAGTGTGATTGTCTGATTTTAGCTGCTGTCTGTCCATGATATCCTCTCTTTCCACAGTGGCTAGACTTAAGTGCCCAGTGAGGGCCTTTACAGGTCATTCAGTAGGTCAGAATTAATTTGCATAACGTGCCTATTCAAAGCATTCTCATTAACCGCTCCTGCCATCTTTTGCAGTTATAGTACTTACATATCGGGTGTTTGTCTGATTAGTCCTGTTCCATCAGGGTAACACAGCTCGCGAGGCAGATCCTCACTCTGGGTGTTTCTCAATCACGAGTAAAGCTGCTTCAGAGCCACTATTTCAAGCATACTACGTCATCGAGTGCCGCCAAAGTACTGTTCCAATCTCCAGCATACTTGGAAATCTACCGAGCCCGGCGTACTCCATTTGGAGAAATATCGAGTCTGCACATGAGTAGACTTCGCGGTCTTAAAATCCCCACAATGCTTTGCGCACGAACCAATTTCCCCAAATCTGTGGCGGAAGATGTAAGGCGGGGCCTCTCATATGACGCACACCTGCACACTTGCTAGCGTGTTCCACTCTTCGTTTTCCGAATGCCAGGAAGTATTCTTGCCTCGCTTCTGAAGCAAGATGCTCGGCAGACATGTGCTACCAAGCAAGCGTACTCGCGATTGAGAAACACCCTCTGTCTATTGACGCGGTGGGTCTTTGATTTCATCTGACTCTAACGTGCCCCCTCTCCCTCCACTGAGATGTCGTGAGAGTGATTTGATATGAGGGCGGGTCTGTCAGAGTGATAGGTGCCAAGTGTGTGCGAGACGTTTTAAGCTACAGCTGTTACAAATACCCTGTAAGTCAGCTTATTGTCTCAGCACGGCATCATGTGGACTGTGGTAAATCCAAGCAATTCAAATGCTTTATTTTGACATTGCAGTCAAGTTTGGCTTCACATAATTTGACCTACGATTTTTAATGCCTGGATTTACAGCTGAAGGTTGAAAGCAGTCACCTAATGCCAGACTCCAAATGTATTAACCTCTTCCCAACACACAATCCGGAGCTAAAAGGGAAATTAACTTTTCCTTTTAACCAACATCATTTGACTGTTAATGACTGAATGCAAAGGGCTTTCTGAACTTTTTTGATTCTGAATCAGGATTAAATACAGGAACTAAAAAGCAAGTTTGATAATCAGAAATGATTGAAAAATAAATGATACTCAACACTACCTCTAAGCCACAAATCAAGTGGAGAGCACAGAGCTATGCCACTTTCTCTCTCTCTGCCCTTCTCTCTATGGCTGAGTGAGATAACTGTTCCTCTGGCAGAGAAATGTGTGCCAGGCCAAGCTGATAACAGCCTGCGTCCTACAGGACTTTAATAAAGCGGACTTGCAGTCGATGCTATCGTCATCGTCCTTTGTACTCGGTGAATGATGACATGTTTTGTCCTTGCTAAGGGGAAAGAGATTGTGAAGAGAGAAAAAGAAGGGGAGGATTAAGAGCGAGAAAAGGTGGAGAGAAAGGAGATTTAGTCGATTTACAGCACCATTTTACATACTTACGGATGGTCTTTGAGTATGTTATATTATACTGACCTTATTATATGACCACAGGGAATTATTAGGATTTATTACATGGTTTAGTTGAATACTCGATTCTGATT
Source organism: Trematomus bernacchii (assembly GCF_902827165.1). Classification (NCBI taxonomy): domain Eukaryota; kingdom Metazoa; phylum Chordata; class Actinopteri; order Perciformes; family Nototheniidae; genus Trematomus; species Trematomus bernacchii. The sequence goes on along the minus strand of NW_022987313.1, from coordinate 10,810,363 downwards.
GGTCAATTCAGAACACGTGACACGTTGTTAATCCAGAACAGACAGACCGCTGTCAAGGATTTATTGACCGTTGTTAAGGACGCTCACATCTGCACAAAGAAGTCCGTTCGATTGAACTGTATACAGTTTGGCCGAAAAGCAAACTGCATGCAGTTTGCTTTTCTAACTGACAAGACAAGAACGACAAGAAAACAGCGGAGAAGTAACGGGGCAGAAACCCTCCTTTTTACGCAGCGGTCCATACATAGACATCAAACGGCGACACATATTCAGTTGCCAGTTACTTTATTTATTACTAGCATTAGGGCAGGGATATCTAGATACTTTCCAAGGTTTGACATAATGAATTGTGCTACTTTTAAAGCAAGCAACAATGTTTTCAAATCTGTAATCAAAAAGCTCCTCAAAAATGCTATCGAAGCAGTTCCTGCCGTTCCTACGTTAGTTCAAACGGTAACAACAGACTATTTTTCTTAGCGGATTGATGTCAATTTAAATCAATACATACAACTATTTTTTAATTCAATAAAATCATTTTCTAAATCCATAAAAGCATTTCAATTACTATTGGGAGTCATATCGTTACTTTGTTGAGAATGTGGCCATGTAATAAGCGGGATAATGTGCACCTTCATGCCGATCTAGATCCCTCCGCTTTGCGTCGGGCTCCTGATCAGCCTGTCGGTGTTCTTTTCCCCATAATGACCGCGTCGCTGCACATTATCCCTTACTTATTTTAGTGACTGGGTATTTGTAGAGAGAGTGTATCCTACGATGTAGTAAAGAGCCATTTCCTTTTTCCTCATAAAGGCAGAAGCATTCATCTAGTTTGTGCGCTTTATTCGGAGCAGAGAAAATGAGCAGTGTTCTGCAGTCCCAGTCAAATGAACTGGTAACTAGGAACTGTTGGTGAGAGGGGGACAGCCCCGAGGCTGTAGGTCAATATGCTAGCTGTCCATGTAGGCTCCATATGGGTCTAATGTGTGTGAATGTGTTTATGGGCTTTCACATTGTCTGCCACAGTCTTTATTTAATCCATTCTGACATTTAGTGGCACGATCGTTCCTTGACTGAATTGTTTCACTGTGCTGGAGGTGGTGGTGTGCTTCTTCTCTGTCTGGTCCATAGTGGGCCTTTCAGGCTTCCATACCTACCTGATCAGCTCCAACCAGACCACAAATGAAGATGTGAGTAAGACAAATACATCCCCTACATTTGACTACAATTAGACCCAAGTGAAGCATGAAGCATTGCTATGTTGTTGTTGCTGGGTTTTTTCTGGTTTTGGGTTAAAGGTATTCATTTGAAATATGTATTCCATTTACAGTCCAGTATACATTACTTTTCCTAGAATTACCATTGTTGTTCTTAAAGTATTCTTAAAGCTGCATTTCATAGCTTTTTCCTAACAAATATTGTATTATATAAGCAGAATAAAAAGGGGAACATTGCTAAACAGATACTAAAGTCACCTGACAGACAGAGTTGTATTACGGTGGCTGGTTAAATAACGGTGATAATATCTTGGAGGTCATGAGTTTGACCCCATTATGGGTTAGGGTTAGGGTTTAAGGACAACACACAAACAGAATCTCTATGAACACAGGGTCTTGATTTTATTCCTTCAAGTGACTCATGAGATATTTATCTATGTTGTGTCTTCCAGATAAAAGGTTCATGGTCTTCTAAAAGAGGGAAGGATAACTATAACCCCTACAGCCATGGCAACATATTCACCAACTGCTGTGCAGCGCTGTGTGGACCCTTGCCACCGAGGTATGAGACGTGTGAATGAGTTTTTAAGAGTTGATCTATGTCTTCCCAATATGATGACATGTATGCCCTTTCATTCACAGCTCTAAGAAAACCCATTCATTCCTTTTTACCTTCATGTGTGATAGGTCACAGCACCTGTTATACCCCTCATCGCCACCACCCATTTTAATTTTGCGTTTTGTCCAAAGGCAAAATTAGAACTGTTAGTCAAGGCTCCTTTTTGATGTGCCGAGCTGCTTTGAAACGAGCCTGCCTGCAGCCTTTTTCTCTATTCATAGCCACTAAGATACAGCAAAAGTGGAAAGGATTTCAAGCCCATTTCAAACAAATCCAAGATCAAAGTTGGCTTGATATATTCAATTTCACACTGCTGCTGTTCATGTGATTTGTCAAAAAGACAGGCCAACTGTCACAGCTACATTGTCATGTCCATGTGACTGGAAATGTCAGTAAACATTCGCACATTCCCTCCCAGCTTCTTTCACTTCAGCATTTCTCATTACTCATGTGTGAAACTGTGTTTTTTTATTCTTGCAAGAGAAACTGCTCTTTCTTTTATATCATCCTAGTTAGACACATCTTCCTGCTTACCTACTGGACAGAGATACCTCCTATCAGCTCTTATCTTTACTGTCCACTGTACCCACTTTGCAGAACACTCGCAGTGACCCTGTCAAGACGTTACAAACATCTCCAGGCCTTTGGAACTTGTGGCCTTTAACTTTGCTTTGCACACGTACAAATGGGAAATTAGAGAAGCACATAATATGTGACCCGCTCTATCGAAATCAGTCGGAAGTCGCAACAGCTCATTTCAAAATAAACTTGGATTTGCGTAAAAAAATTGTTTTGTTTGATTTTAAATAAACAAAGTGTTGGCTTTCAGAATATGAAACTTTTATTTCCAAAATCACACGATAAATACATTTTTGAAGCTTGTAAAGGGAAGATGACAGCTCTCACTCGCCACTCTGCTCTTCCACAGCGCCGCTTCCCCTCCCTCCGGCTGAAATTATGAATGTAAGGCGTATAGTAATCATAGATAACACGGCAGGGTCCGTTACAGTTTGTTTTCATCTGATTTCAATTAAACAGAATATTAAACTTGTTTCGGCAAATTCAGATGATAAATACAACTTTGAAGCTTGTAACGGCATAATTACAAGCGGAGAACGGAGTAACTTGACGTCACAGCAGGCATAACAACAGCCGGTGTTTCTCGCGAGTGTTTTTACCCGGGAAACAAACACAATACACACAAATGCAAAATTACACAAACACACACACACGTATACACACACACACACACACTCACGAGCTTCCCCCAGACCAGTAATCCAAACGAAAATATCTTCCCTCCGTAGTATTTTGATCATTTGCTCCGCTAATAATCAATCAGATCGATGGATTCCAGAGAAGAGGAAACTTTGAAGGCCTTTTTCTCAAAATGTGACATATTTTGCTTAAAGGGGACCTATCATGCAAAATGCACTTTTGTACGTCTTTTACACATGAATATGTGTCCCCGGTGTTCCAGGGAACTCACCAAGTGTCAGAAAACACAACCCTCTCTCTTTTCCTCCATACCCAAATCTCTAAAAACGGGGCTGCAACGGATCTGATACAGACTGATACAGATTTGAACATTTCACTGACGTCAGGACGGTCGCGCTACGGCTATTGGGCCAACTCTCCACCTATCAGGGGAATGTGGGGTTGGGCCACGGCCGGCCATTGCCGCTCGAAAGCGCTGGAGACGCTGTAGTACATATGCCAGGCCTGTAAGTGGCGCTGTAGTCTGCCACAAAAGCAGCGAAGAAGACTTCCCGTGCATGGTTGCCATGGTTACCCTTCTGTTTATTCTCCGCTGTGGCTTTTTTTCTCCCTCCCCGAGGCAAGCGTTTGCTCCCGCTGCTTTAATTCAATGCAATCCCTCCCCGTCGAGGCAAGCACTGTAATTCTCTCCGGTTAGTCCACCAGCAGATGACAAACACCCACCTCCGCCTCTTCCAAGGAACGAGGGGACCGTGCGGCAGAGTTTCAGTTTCAGTTTCTTTCGCCGGTCAACATGTCCGTTAAAGTTTAAATCTTCCGGAGAAAATTTGAAAAGTGTAGGTCAAAGGTCTTCTTTGTTATTTATTGAGCTTTAAAACAAATGAATAATGTTATATAATCATATAAGAGTAAAACACGGAGGACGTGAGGAGATCTCTTTTTCTCCCCCTCTTCTGACAGCCCAGCAGCTGATCTCAAAGCACGCTCCCCTCTCCTGCAGGGGGGCGTGGTCAGCTGCAGCTCATTTGCATTAAAGCTACGTCACAGAATCAGCCCCCTGCAAAAACAGGGCTGGAAAGAGCAAATGGAGCGAAATGAGGCATGGCTAAAATGCAGGATCTGTTTGGTATTTTGAAAAAAAAACTATATTTATATACTTTATATAGGCATGTCCCTACAATATATTGTTCAAATATAGCATGATAGGTCCACTTTAATATTTGGAGTACAAAAGCAATCCTGATATCATTAGAAAGCTAGGAATCTCCTCTTTCCAACAGTGTATACAACTCAAAATGTGTCTTCGGGTCAATGCGACTGATTTCGATGGAGCAGGTCACATATAGTTTAGCGTACATACAGTATCTTCTTGAACAAACGCATATATATATATATATATATATATATATGCGTTTGTTCAAGAGTAGTTTTTTTTTCAAAATACCAAACAGATCTATATATATCTATATATCTATATATCGATATAGAGATATATATCTCTATCTATAGATATATATATCTCTATATATAGATATATATCTATAGATATCTATATATCTATATATAGATATATAGATATATATATATCTATCTATAGATATATATATCTCTCTATCTATAGATATAGATATATATATCTCTATCTATAGATATATATATCTCTATATATAGATATATATCTATAGATATCTATATATCTATATATAGATATATAGATATATATATATCTATCTATAGATATATATATCTCTCTATCTATAGATATAGATATATATATCTCTATCTATAGATATATATATCTCTCTATCTATAGATATAGATATATATCTGAAGTATAAGAAGTGCAGTGATGGAGCCTTTTGGCAACATTCCGGCTGTGCGGTTCTCTGGCCATAAGTCACCAATAATGATTTCAGTGGGGGGCAAAGGAGAGTCCTCAATGCACAGGTGGCTGCCATCTGGTGCGTGTGAGGCAGGCCACAGGCACTGCACAGCTGGGTCCACCACTAAGAAAGGAATGTTTCACCTAAGCCTCGGAGTATGCAGGCAATTCCGCCTCTCGCGCACACAAACGTTCACAGAGACAAAAGCCTCTTGCATTTGATTCCCTGCTGAGACCTTGACTCATGTTTTCTAATGCACCCAGCCCACATGTTTTGAGTCTCAATTCCTCGAAGCCGCATTTGCAGATGTTCCAGTATTCATTACCAGCAACACAAACCGCTGCTGTAGGTTCCCTGAGTTTGTCTCTGTGATTCCAGCAGAGCATTTTCACCAGAACCCAGCTCAGTCCCACTGGAACTCACTGTCAACACACTTCCTGTTAAATGATTACCCTGTGTGCACTGGTTAACACCTCAGCGGGCTCTGTGTGTGTGTATGGGTGAGGAAGAGACTGCACTGTGTCACATCAACCTTTATCCGGCTGATAAATTGCCAGTATTATCACATACATTTGGCCCATGAACACACACATCTGCAAAGCAAGGGTCCAGCAGGTCTTTCTCTAACCGGCTGTGTCAGAGTTCTGCCGCTTTAATGACGGGACAAACACTATTCGCTCCACTGCAGGACCTCTGTGATTTATTACCTAGTGCTCATCTTATGTGTGTCTATGTAAGTGGACTATTAGAGTTTGCAGAGGTTTGCACACAATAGTACAACACGCATCCACTTGCAAGCACTCCTCCTAACCTTCCCACCTAACACTGAGTCGACCTGAGCCTGCAGTCAGTCATTGTCATACTGTTTCGTCTGTTATAGTGGTGACAGTGCTCTACTGTGTTTAACCACACCTTTCTCCCCTCTTTGTTTCTCTCTGACTAGCCTCATTGACAGACGGGGCTTTATCCAATCAGGCATGCCGCAGCTGGCACCACCAACCAATGGCATCACCATGTATGGCGCCACCCAGTCTCAGCAGAGCCACATGGTAAGACACTGACCTGACTCTGATCTCTCATATTACTATAAGGTACGGTATAAAAGTAAAAATACTGAGTTATTACGAGTCGGAGGTTCATAGTTGTGTTTAGAGAGCAGAGGTGGGCGGGTCACTTGCTGGATGAAGTTTAAGGAATAGAAAAGTTGTTTATTAAAGTGATTGGAAACTTTGATTTCGGACTTATTAACATTTTAGTTTAGTAATAACCCTGAAGTTTTCAGTCCTGGTTGATTTGGCGAAAACACATGGGTCACCGAATCGAAGAAGACAGCTACCTTTACTTGTATTTGTCGAAAATACAACAGAGGAGCAACAGATGTGCCGAGGAGTTGAATAGCTAAGAAACATTTTTAGTAGTCCTTAGTTGCTTGGTGGATCTCCAGCTGTTGTCTTTGTTAATTTTCCAACAGCAGAAAATCAACTCTAACAAATTGAGGCCCGTGAACTAAGCCCAAGAGTCAGTTTGAGGAATTCAAAGTACAGTACGGACACAATGGCTCGTTTTATTAAGTATCTGATCGTCCTGGTAAACATTGGCTATTGGTTTAAGGCCTGGCCTTGATAACGTGGCCTAGGCAAAGAGGCTAAAGGCCGAATGATGTTTTACATTACAAAAAACAGCCTCACTTAAACCTCAACAAGCCGCAGAATCAGAAACACAGCACCCTTTTCTCTCTCTATCCTGTGTGTGTGTGTGTGTGTGTGTGTGTGTGTGTGTGTGTGTGTGTGTGTGTGTGTGTGTGTGTGTGTGTGTGTGTGTGTGTGTGTGTGTGTGTGTGTGTGTGTGTGTGTGTGTGTGTGTGTGTGTGTGTGTGTGTGTGTGTGTGTGTGTGTGTGTGTGTGTGTGTGTGTGTGTGTGTGTGTGTGTGTGTGTGTGTGTGTGTGTGTGTGTGTGTGTGTGTGTGTGTGTGTGTGTGTGTGTGTGTGTGTGTGTGTGTGTGTGTGTGTGTGTGTGTGTGTGTGTGTGTGTGTGTGTGTGTGTGTGTGTGTGTGTGTGTGTGTGTGTGTGTGTGTGTGTGTGTGTGTGTGTGTGTGTGTGTGTGTGTGTGTGTGTGTGTGTGTGTGTGTGTGTGTGTGTGTGTGTGTGTGTGTGTGTGTGTGTGTGTGTGTGTGTGTGTGTGTGGTCTGTCTTGTCTTGTCTTGTCTTGTCTTGTCTTGTCTTGTCTTGTCTTGTCTTGTCTTGTCTTGTCTTGTCTTGTCTTGTCTTGTCTTCAGAATACTGCTTGTAAGATTAAGCGTTTCCATATCAAGTCTTTGCACAGGCCCAAAATACAATGAACAGGAATCTGAGGGACATCGTGTTTAATGCATCAGACCATTTTGTACAAACTCACAATCTCACCACAGTGAGTAAACAGACATGTCCTGTGAAACTGTCGCGTGCGGTGTCAGAGAGAATAGCCATTGTCGTGAAGAGGACATTGCTGTGACCTCACTGACCAGTTTCCCTCTGGTGCCTGAAGAGGAGCAACAAGTCTACCTTTGTTCAGCTCAGCGGTTTGCCGCACACATTACATGTTAGATTTAAGCTTATACACACACGGGTACTAAACGTGTCTCACGGGTGCCCACAGTCATCTCGTTGTTCTCATCCATACTCAACTGTCATCCGTCTCCAGGTCCTGAGCCACGTGCGGACTACCTGTAATGGGCTGGAAACCATAGGGACGTTCCCTTACGTTAGCACATTCAGAAATAACTGCCTTCTGCTTTTTCTAGCGGATGAGCAGCCAGAGTTGTCCTATTGTGCCGGCTGCTGGCCATTTATCTACTCCCTGATACAGACTCAGCTGTTTCCTTAATATCCATTTGTTAAGCCTTTAAAATGCTACTTGTAACACATAAGGACTGACTATTGATGCTACTCACTTTATTGCTATGAAATATCTCTTGAAAAACCAGCTGCTCATTTCAGGGCAGCATTATATTGTGGCATCAAGTAGATTTTAGAGAGCCTGCTGATTTAGTGAAATCATTCAAACTGCAATAAAAGTGTGTGAATGTTCATGAAGTGTGTGTATAGCACGCTTAACTTTAACATACCAAAGACTCAATGGGCTGTAGCTGCGGTGGTATTAGGCCAATCACACGTTGCGTTAAGTTGAAGAATGCATGCAGTGATTGGGTGTTTCAATGCTTCTGGGTTATTTTGGTAGGTCCCTTTTTTATAAGAAAATATCAATATAGATTCCCAGCCCTACCTATTATATTGTTGACTTGTGCCTGTCAAACATAAATTATGTATTTTTATAGAACAATATTCTTTAGACACAAGGATTATTCGACTGATTAAAAGGACATTTCTGTTGCATCTTAGGTTACAGAAGGTAATTAGGAGTTACAAGAATATTGCTTTAGGAAAGAGGAGTTTATTTTGCAAGTGTAATATTTTAATTATGTCAGAAATATTTTCTATTTTAAATAAACCTGCCTAAATCTGCATTGGTAGATCTGACTGAAAGCTTGTCAGAAAATGTGTGGTGCACAGTGTTGGGCAAGTTACTTCCAAAATGTAATACAGTACATATGACTTATTACTGTATTTTTAAAGTAATAAGTTAGATTACAATATTACTGTCTGAAATGTAATGAGTTACACTACCTTTATATTACTTTTGAGTTACTTTCAGCAAAATAACCGCAAAAGAATGGCTAGGTATTTTAAATGCTAAAATGTAGTTTAGTGCAGCTCATTATACATCCAGTGAAGGGCAATGTGGTATAGCATAACAACTGCCGACCGCCTCGCTGCACATTATCCCTTACGTAAACACCAGGCTTACTAATCTACCCGCACAATTTTTCTCTGGTGTCGGAATGTCTCGCGATGTTGGTGAATAACATTTTTATTTTTTTAAAACACCACTTAATTTCGTGTTAAAATGTGTTGTAACGTGCGTTAGTGAGAATTGTAACGGGTATTATATTACCCAAATGTCATTAGTAATGCGTTACTTTTTGCTGTAACGCAGTAATGTAATACATTACTGTAACTCCGTTACTTTTGTAACGTGTTACACCCAACACTGGTGCTGCAATAATTTAGGTGAACTCGACCTTTAAACTCATGCTACACAAACTGCTTTGGCCTTGTAAATATTTCTATATTTAGCCTAGTCTTCCTTCCTTTTCTTCTTTCTCTGTGACTGCCTGGGGACTGACAACCCACAGCCTCAATTTCAGTTTCACCTCTGCTGTCAGCTGAATTAATGCGGGTACCAAACTTGGTTTATTTGTTCCCATAGGAGTTTGATACGTTAGGTATTTGTCAGTTTACCAAAGATGAAATAATACAAATGCACCAATTAAGTGCCAGCCACATGGACAATATGTCATCAGTCACAGAACACAATGTGTTGTTAGGTAAAACACAGACGGCCGCAATCTCCCATCTCGAGACGTGTTCAAACATGGAACATAAATGGTGTCCGTTTGGGGACAGTTATCTTTTATTTGTTTCAAGGTTGGGATCATCTTCCTCATGGTATGACAAATATTCAATAAAACTGTAATTGATCCTTTCACAAAAGCCTCATTAAGTTTGCAACATTGGACAAACTGACTAGAAAAAAGTACTACAACTTATCATCATTTTTATTAATTATGTTGTGTGAGAAAATTGTAAAAAATGCAAAGGCACCCCTCCCACACATAAAGATATCAGAGCCTCTACATTAAGTTGGAAAAAGGTGATTCTTCCATATTATATTTTTGACATGTTCCCACCTGTGCACAGTTCTAACATATTGGATAAAAAGAGCTCTCTTATCCTTGTTGTGTCCTCACCACCATGTGTGAAAGCATACCAAAACATGTCCTGAGCTGCTTCACTTGCTATCTGCTATCCAAGGTTAGTCCATCAGCAGTCTACGCACATATTGTTCCTTGAGTTCTGTGTGTGTGTCTGTGTGTCTCTGCCGCGGGGGATGCACAGTGCTGAGTCAGACCAGCTTTGACTGTTTATAAAACACGAGTGGGCCTGAAAGTAGAAAGAAAGGGACCACGCGCTGTTTCCACACTGATGATGTAGCTCTGCGCTAACGTGGCTTTGAGCGAGGTTTCCGTGTCATCTCAGTCCAATAACCCTCGCGCAAATTAGCCTGATCATCAACCTGGATGGAGGCCAAGCTCGTAAAAGCGATGAGTCCAGAGCAGTTGATACGTGCGGCTGATACTAGGATTGATAACACTTAAAATGACATCTCCTCTACTGTCAAAGGTAGCTTAACTTCTGTTTAAATCACAGCTGCAATCTGCTCTTTTAGGCCACTGAGATTGAGACAGAAAGGTGAGATGTCCAGGGCCGATGTTTGTGCTTGACATGTCTTGTCAGTCAGACTTTGGGAATGGCGTGTGAGGAAAGGAGGCGTTAAAGAAATGATTAATTGTCTGGCTTGTATGGCATGCAGGGATAAATGACTAAGTCTTACAGGGTTGAAGCGATTCTCCCCTCGGCTAATGTGTGGTATTGATGATTGGCCGCATCCTAACCCAGTTACTCAGCTCCAGTTTTAGACATGCAATTTCCACTAAAGCAAGGCAGTGGAGAGCGATAGGTCATGAGGCTGTGACTTCATTGTCCAGTGTTTTTTAACCGGCACAGATGCACGAGTTATTGCAGGTTCTTAGTATTGCTCCGTATTCTAACCAGGCTACTTACAACTTTTATTTTCTCTCTCTCTCTCTTATCCAATCACCTCCCCCCTCCTCTGCTGTCCCTCCGGTGTGTCATTTCTTCTTGCCTCATCCATCTAATTTCCAACACCGCCTGCTCTGTTATTCCTTTTCTATTTCTGTCTTTCACCTCCTGCATGTCTCTCTGACTTCACATCCTCTCCTGTACTCTGCTCTGCTCACTGCTTCCTCTCAGTGTGACCAAGACCAGTGCATTCAGAGCACCAAATTCGTTTTGCAGGCCGCCGCCGCCACCCCTCTCCTCCAGCAGCAGAGCAGCGAGCCAGTCATCCTGACGGCCTCGACGGAAAACGGGGGCCCTCTACCCGGCCGCACCTCCCTCAACCTGGGCGGCCCGTGCACCTCGCTCCCACTCGGCCAGCCCACTCCTCCGACGTCCACCCCCAGCCTCAGCTGCCACGAGGCCTCAGACATGTTACCAATCCACGGACACAGCCACGCACACAACCACGGCCACACCCTGCAGGAGCCAATGGCCCACCACCACTTCCTCACCCCCGAGGAGGTGCCCTCGCCCCCTGGCATGCTTCCCTGCGGCAGCCCCATGGGTCACAGCCACACTATGCAGGCCGGCTTCTACAACCCAGCCAGCCAGGACTCACTGCACGAGGACTCTGTGAGAGGATTGGTGAAGCTCAGCTCTGTCTGACACCGGGATGTTACCCCCCCCCCCCCCTCCTAACTCCTCACTCCTCAGAACCATGAAACTCTACTGTGCCACATCTGGACCCGCCCTCTCTCACTATTTTTCCTTTCTCTCCTCAGCGGGACTTGATAACGGAGAAAGGCTGTGGTTTAAATTCAGCTGCTAGAAACTGTGGAATTTAACTGAAGTGAAACCAGTGTCTTGCCAAAGCTCTCGAAACATGGAGAGATGTTTTCTAATGTGGCTCTGGTGACCTGTGACAGAAAAATGCTTTCTTTTTTTTTTACTAAAAGGGAAGCATATTCCTGGAAACTGAACGGCGGTGTTCCTTCTTCAAAGCGGCGTATGTCTGTGAGCCACGTTGAGCAAAAAAAGAACAGTACATGACATTTTTGGTCAAAATGATGAATATCTGTCAATGCATCACGTTTTTGTGACATATTTTTTTGTTGTAATACTGACTCTAACCTATTTGCCTGTTGCTGATGGACAGTGTATTTTGCCTTTTTTCTCAGCAGTGCAATGGTTGATGTCATCATGTTGCATATCATCCTGCTTTTTCTATGTTAAAAAAAGAGACTGTTGTACTGTACCATGGTTATTACAAATCTTACAAATGATTATATTTCCTGTGGACATTAATAAAACACCAACTTTTTATCAGATGCGAATGCATTGATATTAAGGTTTAGAAGGCATAATGTGTGTGAATGTCATCATAACAATTCCTCTAAAGTGAATCTTGTGACCAATGCCTCTGGTCACAAGGTGTCAATGAGAAAGATTAAAACACAAGCTTGTTGGATGAATACTGCTAAACATTTATTATTTTAAAATAATGTTTTTTTTAGACTTTTCTGTCTCCTTTTTTTCTGACTGAAGTCTTCAATGTCTCCATCCTTTAAAGAAAGGTTAAGATTAAAACAAGGACTCAATCAAGAGCTCAGTAAATGGCAGTGGTTGGTGAAAGTGCTTGGATAGTTAAAGTCAGTTAATCAATACTTAATTATCTTCCACCACCTTGTGGTTAAGTACGATTACTGCAGTTAAAAGTCTAGTTATTTTTATTTTTAACATTAAACAACATTTTACATAACTATCAGACATATGTCAGTCATCAAGTGCAGACCCTTACATTCAGACGAATGGAACTTTAAGCAGCAATAATCAATATTCATGTAAACTTTAAAAAGTTGATCCAATGGCAACATGTTATGTGAAGGGGATGTCTGTTTGAACAACACTGTGTACCTCCCTTTCAGCTCTTTTTTCCCCAGCCTGTAACTTAACTCCTGTCTCCTCTCATCCAACTAGTTTTAAATGCAACAGGTGGCTGTTTAAAGTCAAAAGGTGATTTGTTTGTCTACTTGGCTAGCATAAGAAGGTTATCAGAAAAAGTTAGCAATGTTAGCTGGAGCAGGAAGTCAAGCATTTAGCTCAAGACTGTCAAAAGACCCAGAGGAGGAGAGAAAAGCTCCTTCAAATATATCAAAGCCTTAACACTCTACAAAATAGATATTGAAATCGTATGCATCTATTGCAAGAATAGAAGTTTCTATATTTTTTTTATTTAACATTAGTAAGTAGCTTGGTTTCACTGTCTGAGTGTCTCCCGCATTTGCATCTTTATCTCGTGCACCTGGCTCAAGAAAGTACGGTGGTCACGTGAGTGCATGTGTTTGAAGCCGAATGATGCAGGGTCTGTCAATGTGAAAATAATCTTAGTGTTGTGTTTACAGCCTGTTGCGTTCCCTAGGGGCCAGTAATATTCATAAAAGGAGTTTTAACTCAAACCATTTAGACTTTAAACAGTGGATACAAATGGTAATAGTAACACATTTATTCGTTAATAAATAATTGATGATACATAGGGGTTATTATTTATACATATTTTACAACAATTACAACAGACAATGCAAAAAAACATTGACATTGGAAATAAAATATACCGTTTTTTTAAACATTGCTCATTGTAGCAATGAGTTGAGCAGTGACGGAGAGATGGACACAGATTCTACTTTATTCTACAGCTTGCATAAAGATTGCGATGGACATTTGTTTGGTTATTGAAATAGTTATATTATAACGGACCCTGTACTGTTCTGTGCTTGAGTTCTGCTACACCATTGACATGTTCAATTGATTTAAATTTCCAGTGCATGGGACCCTATCACGAGTCCTGAAGATTACAACCTTTATAGCAGACTGAATTAGAAAATAAACAATGCCCTGAGTTGGGCATGTCCTATTAAATTAAACAAGAAAATACTGATGTAAACTATTTTGAACATTTTTTTTTAAAAAGGTGATGAGAATTGTTACAAAGCTTTTATTATGTACAATAAATCAGTTTTTATTGGGCCTGGCTCCAGAAGAATGGAGCACTTCCATTTTATTCATGGTTTGTTTTTGCTGACTGTCTTAGCATTTGAAGCCAAGTGCTTATAAACATTCACATATTTCCTGTTTTAGATATACAGTGCACTATCACAGCAGAGATGCACTAGAGACGGTATAAGAAATGAACCAAGGCAAACCTAACTTGTAGCTGTAAACAGTCATGGCTCAGGCCGACGCTCCAGCACAGCTAACTCTCATGCATCAGACGTCTAGCCAGGGCTGGAAACATGGACCATCAATACTCCATGGCAGGGCCTGTCTTTATGGTCCTTGGTCACCTAAAAATGCTAGACTAGCTTAAAACCAGTGACCTGTGGTTGCTGCAAGACTTTCCTGACCTGAATCAGACCAGGGTTTGCAGTTTCCAGCCACATTGTATGGGTCATTGTGGCTAAGCTAATTTAGCATGGATAACCAGAATGGTGTCCGTAACGCTGGCTTCAGAGTGAGTCTAGAGGCCCGAGTCGGAGTCACCACAGTTTCACATCATCGAGCTCCAGGTCGCCCATGATCTCCAGTTGGTCGATGCTGCCCAGGTCCTGCACCCGATGTCTGAACTCAAACAAGTGTGAGCCGTTCACTGCCAGCTTGAACTGGTGAGGCTGACAGAGGATGAGAACCTGACCAAACCAAACACTGAGGCATTATTACAGAGCACACAGACATAGTGAGAAATGATCACTGATAGACTTCTGTTTGCGTTAACGTCCAACAGACCCGGCGCCGTGGGAGGGCCAGGCCCTCCCATTTGACATTCCTGCCCCCAAATTATTTTAATTTGTTTAATTATAAATAAACTGTGAACTTTAATGCTACGATGTATGTGATGTCAGATAGTAATATAAGAGTAATAAATGAAAAACAGGTATGAAATACTGTATGACAGTAAAACAAGAATATAGTTTAAAAGGGGAGTGATTTGTAAAATATCCATAAAGAAAAAGAAAATCTGTTTACAGTTCTGTTTCATATGGGTGTTGAGAGATGTATCTATAGATCTCTTAATGTTGCTCTCAAAGTGCACCAGATTGATGCTTTTAACTTCAATATTAAAAAAAAAATCTTCCCGGGGGAGCATGCCCCCGGACCCCCTAGAGAAGGTTAGGTCCACCCCCCACTTAAAGAAAATAGCACTTTACCCCTGCTTACACCTATATGACGTGAGCTGATTATCGAGCCAACAGTCGCGGGTGTACTGTGTATGTGCGTGTGGGGAGTGTTGCAGTAGAACATTCCACTGTAGCGCCCGGGACATTAATGGGAAACCCTACATGTTTGAGCAGCCTCTATGAAACGTCGAGCTACCCCACAGCACCCCCAAAAGAAAATCTCTGGTGCCGATACTGGCCGCGGCACATGACGGTTTTGTGTGCCCTCCCATGAAAATCATATGCCCTCTCTGTAGATTTGTTCTGGCGCCGGGTCTGACGTCCAATACAGAAGCCAAATACAATTAAACTGTATGAGTTGTAGGCAGTTCACCCCCAAGGTAATAATAGTTTAGACTGTTCAATTCCAGTCTAACTTTAGTTATTTTATCAATGCGTTTAGGTTTTTAGTTTTGTAACATAAGCTTAATATACAGTATCAGAAATACATGTTTGTGTAGGAAAAGCTGTAATGTCTAAATGTTTTGATTGAGTAGTCAACTAAAGTTTTATTTTACTGTGAAGAAAATATGTCCCCCTATATTTAATCCCATTTTTAAAACCGGGCAATTTGGTTTTAGATTTTCCATATTTTTCACTGATTTATTCTTTTTTTTGTTGTGTTGATAATAACCCTGGTTCATACCTCAAAGTATTCCCCTGACAAGAAGGGGAAGTACGGCAGCTCCCGCTCCTCCTGACCCCAGGACTCACTCAGATACGAGTTCCTGATGAATGCACCCGACTTCATGCGAGGGTTCAGATGCAGAGCGATGTTCTCTGTCCGGCTGCTGCGGAGGTTCACTGTGAAACTGGGAGAAACGGTGGATCAAAGGTAAATCTTTTTAATTCTTTATTTTGTATGTATGTGTTTGTTACCTGAAATGTGCATTAGTAGTGTGAACATATTAGTGACTAGTGAGACATGCATCAGATTGCCTGTATGACTTTACCTGTGAGGGTACATGCTGACCTGGCCTTTGATGGTGATGTGCTGCCCGGGGCTCAGTCCTTTCAGGATGCTGCCTTTGTAAGGGAGGCTCTGAAATAAAATACATTACAGTTGATACATTTTTTTATGCAGTTATTTTCATTATCGATTAATCTGCAGATTATTTTCTCAGCATTTTTCACTATAAATATATATGTGCCCCCCATTTCAGGTGACCTCTTCAATTGCCTTAGTAGTCCGAACATCTGTCCAAAACCAAAAGACATTCAGTTGAGCATCATACTGTATTATGTTTAGGGAGAAAGGGGCAATATTTAATGGAGTATAAATGATATGATCATTCCAATTCCTTACACTTTTGTGGTTATTTTCACAGTTTTTGCCATCCTTCCTACTTGTTATAATAAAATTGTACTCAAATGAATACCTTAGATCTAGGAAAGAAACACAAGTAGTCAGATTATCACCAACAACAAAAAAACGCTTTACTTTGACTTCTTCCAAATAAAGCGGTTTAGATCATTTGTGTACAACGTGTCGCACTCCCTGAGGGCTCGCATTTATTCCTAGCACACTGAACTTGTGGGCGGGTGTCCATATCTCAAAAATAAATGTAATAAACCAGGACTTTCCTTTAAAGGTCTGAGAGCTGCATACTAAAATGAACAGTATACAGTGCACAAACAAAATAATCATTTAGGAAATGTCATCCAGTGTTCATGGCATCACAAGATACTGAGCACATGGAGGTTTTATGAGAGGAAAGAACTCACCAAGTCACCTGATTCGGAAAATATTGCCTGTGAGAAAGAAGAGAAACGATTTAGAAGTCTTTGGAAATCATTAATCAGATGTATTTTTTTAAAGACACACATCTGACCAGCTTGTGAGGACAAAATTAAGCAAACAGAGAGCAGAATACACTCACTGAGTTTGGGATGTAGCCAATAGCGTGAACCCTCACATTCCCAGAAATAGAAAATGTGTCGACCCTGTTCAGGGGGATTTTGTGCTTGTACTCCAGCAGGTGAGTGCCATTTACTGCCACCTATGGGAGAAAACAGGTATTTTGGTACCCTATTTTTCTAATAATCAAATTGCCCAAATGCATACAGTAGGTACTACACAGGTTTATCGATGCCTCCATCCTTATTAGCGTGGGTTCACTGGCCTTGAAGGCGTCTTTGTGCACCAGGATGATGGTCTCGAAGGGGGCTCCGCGTTTGTAGGGCAGCTGATGGAGCGTTTCCTCTTTGCCCCAGCTCTCCCGCAGCAGGGAGTTACACACCACACAGGGCGGGCCTATGAAGCGGGGGCTGAAGTGTAGGGCCACGTCAGAGCGCGGCTTGGTGCTGCAGCCGCTCGACAGGTCCACCTGAAACCTGCAGAATGCACAGCGAGGCTGGGTTATTAGCCGGGGCCTACAAGTCCACCTCATGTCAGAGTGTAGGGCAGTCTGCACCTGTTAAGGACCTTATCAACAACGGCAGGTAAGGTTTTAAAAAGCCACTGTCGCAAGCTTTTTTTTACCCAAAAATGTACTTTATGGGCTTAGAAATTCTGTAAAACAGTAAACAAAAACTACTGCTAACAAGTGAAATGCACCAATTCTGTCAAGAGGAGTGGTCAAATATTCAACCAGAAGCTTGCCAGGAGCTTGTAGATGGCTACCAAAAGCGTCTAATTGAGGTGAAAATGGCCAAGGGACATGTTACCAAATTGTATCATTGCTGTATGTATATGTTTGACCCAGCAGATTTGATCACATTTCCAGAAGACCCATTATAAATTCATAAAAGAACCAAACTTCATGATTTTTGTTTTGTGACAAAGTAGTATGTGCTCCAATCACTCGATCACAGAAAAATAAGAGTTGTAGAAATGATTGAAAAGTCAAGACTGTCATGAAATACATGTTCTTTACAAGTGTATGTAAACTTTTGACCACAACTCTATATTGCCTCAAAAATCAATCAAATGTATGTAAATTATGCTTGATACTTAAATATGCTTTTTAGAGAGAAAAACTGCCTACATCACAGCTTTCCATAGTGTTTCGTTTATTTTGTTGTCAGCTCATTCCTTTATTTAAAAAAAATGATCAGATTGCTTATAATAAGGGGAAATATGAAAGCTTTTTATGTTAATAAGTTATTATTTATCAACTAAGATCTGTTAGAAAATGTTTCCAACTTTAACTGAAAAGTGGGCTTATTAACACATTATTAGCACTGTGATATATATAATAGAAGAAGTACAATAGAAGAAAAGCACACATTTCTGGTGTGGGGCATATTCCCTTATACTTTTTGAATTAGATTGGACACCCCTGCCCTACAGCAACAGGAGATAATAATTTGTAATGCAGCACATTTCTTATCTGCTTGTGTCTGTTTCTCAAAACAAGGGTTGTGCAGACCGCCATCTGCTGTACACTGACTATAGTTAAAGTGGACCTATCATGCTATATTTTAATAATATAGTGTAGGACCATACCTATATAAGGCATATTTATACTTTTTTTTTTTCAAAATACCAAACAGATCATGCATTTTAGCCATGCCTCATTTTGCTCAATTTGACATTTTTTTGCTCTGGATTTGCAAGGGCAGATTCAGTGAGAACAGCACCATCTACTGGCCTGGCATATGTACTACAGCGTCTCCAGCGCTTTCGAACGGCAATGGCCGTGGCTGTCTCCTCCTGATTGGTGGAGTTGGCCCAATAGCCGTAGCGCCACTGTCCTGACGTCAGGACAGTGTTCAAATCTGGATCAGTTTTTATCAGATCCGTTGCAGCCCCTTTTTTTTAGAGATTTGGGTATGGAGGAAAATAGAGAGGGTTGTGTTTTCTGACACTTGGTGAGTTCCCTGGAACACCGGGGACACATATTCATGTATAAAAGACGTACAAGTGCATTTTGCATGATAGGTCCCCTTTAAATTCCATATAAAATCCCACCTCAAAATATCCAAACTATGACTTTTAGTTTCAACACGCCATTCTATAGCCTAACTTGACCTCTGACCTCCAGGTGTCCTGTCAGCTAAACTTAACCCTTACATCATTTGTAGTTATCACAATAAATAAAATAAAAAAGCCGCTAGATTTGTTCATTACAATCTTTTATACTACATTATTTTTCACTGACTAAAAAACAAGCAAACATTAACATTAAACATTTAACCAAGTGTGTACTTATCTATCTGCAAAACTGCACACGATTGATGTGGGTTGTTTTTGTTGATGTGATTGAGAATCAACAAGTGGGTTAATATTGAAGATACAAAGGTTGTATTTGTTTGAAGACTTGAATTCAATTTACATTTGACAGTGTTTGTGGGGGTGCCATGAAAAGAAAATATCTTATCTGTGCAATGGTTTAAAAAAGTATGAGGACCACTGAATAAAACATTTTTCCAGATTAATTTAAAATCACATGCTTCGATTTAACACATCTCAGACATATCCATTAAGGTGGCACTTCTCTGTGTGTTTTTCTTATTGAATTACACCTTACCTGTCAGCCTCTGGGGGCACAGTGCCCTGGATGATGATGATCTCCCCAGGGTGCAGGCCTCCAGGTATGGGCCCCGTGTATGGGATCACCTGAGGTGGAGAATTGGCGTTACATCGCTGGATAACTGCACTTAGCACATACTGCTTAAACCACTGCGATAGTTAGCATTAGCCGTCAGATATCGCGGATCAGTTTACGTCCAGTGTGCAGGCCGTTTACACACAGCTGCTGCACAGTGTATATATATCAGTCTACATAAGGCTCTATTGATCAGTGCATGATGGCATTAGGGCTGCCTGGTGTGGATAATATTAATAATAATAATAACAACAATAATCCCCTTACCGGATTCAGGACAGTGTGTTTCGCGTTTGCCACAGACATCGAGCCTCTTGAGTCAGACTAACATGCAGCTGAACGAACGAGCAGTGTGTGTGCTGTCTGCGGTCTGTAGCTCTCCTGCACTACACCATGGATGTATAATAAGAACCACTACACGGGGATGATGGCAGTGGGCATCTTCTCTCCATCTGCCCGGAACAGTACGCGCATGCGCAGAACCTACCATGTGA